>NC_141668.1:126516188-127148495 GCF_028749965.1 Puma concolor | reverse complement strand
GTGACTGTCTAAAAAATAAATATAAATATATACATAATGTTTTTGTCTAATGCTGCACAAATTATATTATATTTGAACTCTACTACAGACTAAGAGTAGTAGGCTACACATTCTTATATATATTCTATAAATGAGAAGTTAGGAGTAGAGGACTTAACCTCATATGAGTTAGTTATTGACTGGGAGCTATAAATGCATGAGTCATTCCTTCATGGAATCCCTAGTGTGTATTTCTCATCTTCCAACACTTATTTTTCTATTAATATATTTTGAAGCATACATTCAAATACACATTCTTTCTCTACATAGAACATGATAGCTTTTATTTGGCCCCATGTAGTTTACCAGTTCACTTTTATACACAAGTGCAATATAGAAGCTTTGGCACTGGGAAAATATATTAGCTCCTATTTACTCTGCTTCAGAGTATTCTAACTAAAAATTATGCAGTGATTTTGTTTTAATACCCACAAGATATGTTATAACTAAACTTAAGTGTGCATGGTGCAATCAGGACAGGAAAGTAAAAGTTGAAGAAGACAGTCAGTCTATTGCAGTCAGTGCAATAGAGTAAATCAAAATGCCATAAGACATATGAGAACCCTCCAATCACTATACATGAGCACTAATTTACTTCTAGCATTCTGGTATGTTTGTATTAATTTAATCAAAACCAGTAAATAAACAGTTTTTTTTAATGCTGTTTTGGATTACCAGCTACTTGCCAATGATTTGATAAGTTTTGACAATTTTCATTTTTTATAAAGATGCTTATAGAGTAATTTTTAATTGTATTGTAGAAAGAGATAATTTGGCCCAGACAGCAATGGAAACTCCACTTCCAGAGTAAGGAAGGGCTTTCCTGCCCAGTTTATATATTGTTACTTACTTCTTACAGATTCATTTTTTAAACTGGATTATTTGGACTTTTTTGTTGTCGAGTAGTAGAAGTTCTTCATTTATTTTGGATATTAACCACTTACTGGATATATCATTTCTAAATATCTTCTCCCATTTGGTGGTTTATCTTTTTGTTTTGTTGATGGTTTCCATTGCTGTGCAAAAGTTCTTTATTTTGGTGTAGTCCCAATAGTTTAATTTTGCTTCTGTTTCCCTTGCCAAAGAAGACTATGTAGAAAAATATTTCTATACCTGATGTCATAGATATCTTTTCTTTTAGGAACTTTATGGTTTCAGGTCTCACATTTAGGTCCTAATCCATTTTGAGTTTATTTTTGTGAGGGGTGTAAGAAACTGGTTCACTTTCATTCTTTTGCATGTGGCTGTCCAAAAAGCAGATTCATCCTTGATGAGGTTAAAGGTCTAAGTACAGGAACCAGATTTTTACCCTTTGACACTAGGAATTTTTAAGAGTCTCATGCCCTACTGACTGAGCTAGCCAGGCACACAGGAATTTTTAGAACCAAGTAAATATGTATTTTTCCTAGAAGGGTGAAATTAGAAAACTAGAAAATGGAAGGACGTACTGACACCTCCCTCTCCCACACCCCTATATCTAATCAATCAACAAATCTGGATGGTTTCCATTTGCGTTGCCAAGAAATCATTATTTTTTACATAGATTACTGCAATAGCCACGTATTCGTCTCCCTATTTCCTCTCTTGTGTTTACCTCAATTTATTACCAGATTGATTCTACATTAAAATGCAAATCTGGCCACCCCTTATCAAAACCTTTATTGGAATTCCCAGTAGTTTCTGGACAAACTGAAATCCTTAGCCTACTTGAATTTGCATGACCTGGCACCCATCCTCCCTCATACAGAATTCTTTCCCCCTCTCTGTGATACAATCACAAAAATCTTTTTTCACATCTCCTAATTAACCTTGCTTCCTTCTGCTAGGAACCTTTTCACATTCAGTTCCTACTTTTAAAATGCCATTCACAGTCCCCTTCACCTAATTCACTTGAACTCTTAATTCACATCTGCATTCAATTATCATTCCCTTAGGGAAGGCCTCTATAATCTAAGTAGGTCAATTTCTTCCCATCATGTGCTTTCAAAGAACCTTGCTCTCCTCTGTCACACTGCTTTTCACAGGTGTGATTTACTTTATATGTATATTATGCGTGGTCATTTACCACTATAAATTTGTTAGTGGCCTGGACACTGTTTTTATATGCTATCCTATATCAGAACCTAACACAGTAACTAAAGCATGGTTGGTTCTCAGTCATTACATTGAAAGTTAATAAATTTTGTGACAAAAATTATATTTTAAAAAAGTTAATACATTTTATCTTTGTACATCTAATGACTCATTGAAAATTTATAACCCTTAGGGGCACCTGAGTGATTCAGCAGTTAAGCGTCCAACTCTTGATGTCAGCTGAGGTCATGATCTCTTGGTTCATGAGTTTGAGCCCCACATCTGGCTCCACAGTGAAAGTGGGAAGTCTGCTTGGGATTCTCTCTCTACCCCCTCCCCCACTTGATCGGTCTCTCTATCTATCTATCTCTCTCTCTCTCTCTCTCTCTCTCAAAAATAAACAAATAAACATTAAAACATTTTTATAACCTTTGTTTTTCTTCCCTCCTGTGAGAACACAATTTTGTACATACAGTAGGCACACACAATCTTTTTGTGAAAATTTCAAGTGTAGCAGAGAAACATGGTAAGATCCTAATTTATGCCTTAGAAAATGTCAGTGGCATGATGTACTGTGCTACTTAGAAATGTCTTAGGGTTAGATCAATGTGTATTTCTTTTAAACATTATCTTATTTGTCTTTTTGAGTCCCCACTTCAGTGGAGTTTAAATATTCACTTACACATGAAGTTTCAAGGAACCTAAACATGCTTTAAGACCCATGTTGACCAATACAGCCCCATTTTCATGTAGCAAATTTTATAGAAAAGATTTTTTTAAGGCCTTATCCACCTGGAAATGTATATTCTCATAGAGGACAGAAGGCCAAAAGAATATCATTTATAATAGAGACAATTTAAAAATAGATGAGCATGAGTTTGCAATGCCCTCCAGTTAATATATATTTTACTTGAGTTATATTTATTTGAACATGTTTAATCCACCTAGATTAGGATGCATTGTAGTCATTTAGATTGGCTAAGAATAAGTAGCACTGAGAAAGCTTTGAACGGACTTAGGTTTTGTAGAAAGTAAGTCAAACGGACTAATTTTATGGGTTCCACGTTCATTTTGCATAAGCTAGGTTGACTTGCATGGTTGTTTTGTTTGTTTTGTTATGGTCTGTATCAGATACCTGCCTCTTATTATGCCGGAAGCCTTAGTTCCTCCTTATGTGTTATTTATATGGTCCATTTGTCATAATCACTTCTAAATCAACTCAAAAATTGTATACTCTTTTTGATTGTTTGACTTTGGGATAGTTTTTTTTTCACCCCACTTACAGTGTTCATAAAATGGGTGTTTTATTCATACACCGTGGCAAACAGAATACATTACTATGGTGATACACCTTCCTAGAATTTCACAAGATAGTTAAAACTTACATACAAAACTTCACAATAACCCAACATTGTGATTTGTGTTTGAAATCAAGGCCAGAATTTCCCTGGTTTTCATTAGTGAAATATTCATTTCTCCATGTCCAGAGGAAAAATACATTTTCTCTTCAATGTAAAGCTCATGCTACTGAATTTAGCAATTCCAGATAAGTCAGAGAGTTCATTATTTCTGCCCCACCTTGGGCTGAGTTGGGTTAACTTAATTGTGGCTATCTTTCCCCATGTTAACAGCAACACTGAAAATAATTTAATGCAGTATGCGGCACTTTACCCATTCTGTGAACTCCAGATAAGCCCTAGATGAGCTACAGAAAGGAAGCAGCATATGATCAGGCAGGAAGTCTACATTTATTAGCAGCAAGTGCTAGCTTGCCCCTGGGTATCAGAACACTTCTCTCATCCACTTCCAGCCTATGTTAATATATATACCTGTAGTTCCAATGCATGTGTAATGGACATTTGTGTGACCAGAAAGCCCATTATTAATTCCTAAAGTTAACAATGTTTATATCTTTCCACTTATAAGCATTTGTCTATCCAAAAGGTAAACATTATTATTATCATTTTATAAATAACCCAAATTGGTTAACTTTGACATTCTAGATGTTAGTTTCATGATTCTTAACCATGGAGCAACATAAACATCTAGGGGGGAAGAGACCACCAACCTGATGATCCAGAGATGGGTTTTTCCTGCTTGCTTTCTGAGTAGGAGAGCAGGTCCTTCAACACTCATGATGCATTCCCAGTTCTCAGTCATCCCCAAACTCTGTCCATCTCTAACACTCTCTGTTTCTGTAGGGCGGGTTGAGATTTACGAAAGTATGACACGTCATTGATGTGTAATATGTCTTTAGGTCTGTAGGCTCTTTCTGTACCATCTAAGCCTTTGCTAATGCACTCTTTAATTCAGCCTTTTTTCAGAATATAACCAAGCTCTGTATCTCTTCTCATTGTTCCATTCGCCTTTCTTAATGTTACAGGTAAACCAACACTAAAGGAGTCATAGCTTTCTCTTCATTTTTTTCCCCATTGATCTTGGAGACAGTTGTCTCAGAGGTCAGGTTAACTTGAAAATTAGTTTGACAAACATTGTGTTTATAGGCCATCTAAAAGAAGCACCAATATCTCTACCTGGAGAACAGAATTGGGTCACCAGGTACATTAGTGCATCATAGGCAATTTTTCTTTCACATGCTGGAAAAGGAGAAGAGAGAAAGAAGCACTAGAAATGCAAAACGTTCCATGATTAGTTTGTGTTCGTTCAGGAAAGGAAAATGTGCATCTCTGAAGTGATTAGTTGGTGAAACATTAGCTTTTAAAGATCTGTAAATCATCGTGAATTTTTCACATTCTCCTTAGCTCGGCCACTTCAAAATGGTCATGGAAGTTAGATATTTTATAATATCTGGACATTCACGTAGAAACAATTCTCAAAGCTCACTACTGAGTGTGTCCCATGTTGTCATGTGCTTTGTCAGAGCCCTGAGTATCCTACCTACCCACGAAATAAGAGCAAGGAATTCCCCAATCCCATCACTGATTGACTATTGATTCAACCTTCTCAATATTCCAGTGCTAATGGGTTTAATAAAACAAACAAAAATCTTATAACCTTATTAGGGCAGCTTAGGGTAGATTCCAGGTTGGGGAGTTGTAAAATATTTTTGGATGTTTGATTTCTTTTCTGCCTAAGAAATTTTATGGGTTCATTTTCCATTACCACTGAGGAGGATTAAGCCTGCTGGGCTAGTACTTCTTTGAACTCAGAGGGGAGGGAATGACCAGTTTAAAAACCTATTGGATTTTAATCTGTTTTGTTTTGTTGTTGTTGTTTTTTTTTTTTTTTTTTTTTTTTTACTTTTTAAAGTATTTATTTATTTTTGAGAGACAGACCCAGAGTGTGAGCAGGGGAGGGGCAAAGAGAGAGGGAGACACCGAATCCAAAGCAGGCTCCAGATTCTGAGCTGTCAGCACACAGCCCAATGTGGGCCTTGAACTCAAGAACCATGACATCATGATCTGAGCCGACGTCAGATGCTCAACTGACTGAGCCACTGAGCCACCCTGGATTTTAATCTGTTAAAAAGAGAATCAAAAAGAGATAAGAGTGAGATAAAGCAAGAGCAATTTAACAACAGCTGAAATTTACAAAGGAAGGAACTGAATTCTGATAAACAAAAGGAATTCAGTGGTACTCCCTACTTAGTGCAATAAGTGGCCAGAAGTTGTAAAAAAGAATATATATATGACATATATACATATGTAATATGTCATATATATATTATATAATATGATTTAATGATATGATATACATATTTAATTGCCAATCACTGAATGATAATAGCATTTAAACAAAATAATAAATAGAAAAACAGAATCAAAACTAATCATTTTTAAATACATACAAAAATAAAACTTCAGAAGAAAAGATTCGTTTAATATTCCCAGTGACTAACTCAGTGCATGACACATAGAAAAGATGTAATTAACACATGAATTAATGAATAATTGAAAGAGTGAATGTGATGTAAGCAAAAGAGATACTTGATTTAAAATTTTAATAAGTTAAGGGTGCCTGGCTGGCTTAGTTGGTAGAGCATATGACTCTTGATCTCAGGGTTGTGAGTTCAAGCCCCACATTCGACATAGGGTTTACTTATAAAAAAAGATTTAAGGGGTGCCTGGGTGGCTCAGTCAGTTAAGTGTCTGACTCTTGATTCCAGCTCAGGACGTGATCTCATGGTGAGTTTGAGCCTCACATCAGACTTTGTGCTGCTGGTGCTGAGCCTGCCTGGGATTCTTTTTTCTCTCCTCTCCACCCCTCCTCTGTTCACACTCTCTCTCAAAATAAATAAACTCCTAAAAATTAAAAAAAGATTTTAAAAAGATTAATAATTAATTAATTAATTAATCAATCTTAGTAGGTTCTGTGCCTTAAGACCAAAAAAGAAAAACACCTGTTTATAATTCTTTTAAATATATACCGTTGTTCCTAAAGTTTTCTGCAATATACAGAAGGATTGTGATATTTGCAGTGGAAGGTCTGCATTTTATTCATTAATTGAAAAGAGCAGAGAAGAGGGGTTGTGTAAAAAGGAGTAAAGGTCAAAGTCAGATTGTGAAGATAGACATTAGGAAACTACCAGTCTGACTTTAAGCTCCTCAATTTCCATGTGCAGCAAGGTGGCCAGATGTTAGGCAAGGCTTCTGCTGCTTACTTCCTCTGAGATGTGCAACACTTTCCCTTCACAAAATCCACGCCAACTGGTGGTCAGAGTTAGTCAAATCAAAATAAAATCAGACCAAAACAAGGAAACAACTTAGCTTATTATGACAAGAATATTCTCTTCCATGAAAAAGTGACTACACACACTCAAGCCCTTCCTTTTATAAGACACGAACCTACTCAAGAAACGGAATTTCTCAAAACAGTTAATCAATCTCAGGCTCTGCGAAAATCCCTAACTGCCATTGTATCATCATGCACAGGTGAGGCTGCATGGCGGCTGGTTGGACGTTCTGATTCTAAAACCATATTGCCTGCAGTCAAGTTCCTGTGAACTTGAATAATTTGGAAAAAAAATTATATAATATATATATAATTTTATATAATTGCATGGGTAGCATGCAACAAATATTGGAATTTATTGTTGTACTAAGTCAGTCTTCATGTGCAATAGCTTTTGAGTAGGTATCTCATTTTACATGTTGGTAGTACTTTTACTTTCAAGCCCACTTTCACATGTATTGTTGCACTTGGGAAAGGGTGCATGGTGGTTACTAGTCTCACCTCAGTCAGCCCTGGTTTGAACTTTGATTCAATTTATTTGCATGACCTTGCGTGTGTCAGGATCTTACAACCTCAGATTTCTCACAAGTAAATTGGATTGTAATCATTTCTTCCCTTATACACTAATTATAAAGTAAATGAAAATACTCAGCACAATACTTATATATATTGTGGTATGTGCTGAATAAACTTTTATTGTAGCTTTGTGTTAAACCTTACAGTCTCCATAGTCTCTACTCCCAAAATGATGCCTCTGTGTGAATACATCAATACCTCTGTAAGTCAAAATAAATAGTCAAAATAAATAAATAGTCAAAATAAATAAGTCAAAATAAATCTATTTTGAATTTAGCAGCTGTTCCCCATAAGCTTCTTCCTAAATTTTTATCTCCATTATCTTTCCAAACACCCATATTTTACAGGACTCTTAACATTGCGACTCTGCCATATGGGCTTTTACATAGATGGGCAAACAGAAATCAGAGAGATTATGTGGCTTGCCTGTGGGTGCACAATGGGTAAGAGACAGAGAAGCAAACTGATCACAGGTCTGATTCAAGACCTTTTTTCTCCTCTACCCCAGTTTCCTGCTCCTTTTCAAAGTTGCATAATTGCAGTAAGTCGTCTACCAAACACATCCTGTAACTGTGAGTGAATATCTGTGAAATTTACACATATTTTTCATCTCTTTTGCACTGCCGAAGTGTCCAATCTAACAAAATCTATCCTATGGTCTTGTAATAAAATACGTTTTAAAATAAGTATTGTATAACCATTCATTTTAAGGTATGAAGTAAACAGTCTGCTGGTACCTGCAGGGTAAATTGATGTTTTTCTTAATGCTAAGCTTTTGTTACTTTTCTCTGGTGAACTCAAAGGCTGCACTTTAATGCAATGATGCTAACCAAAATGTGTGAGTAAACAACAAAAGCAAAGCACGCTCCGAAGTGGTACACATAAAATCTCTCAAACTAGAATGCAATTACCTTCCCTCCAAATCTAAGCACTTCCCTCATGAATTTCTCTTCTATTTAAAGAGATAAGTTGCAGGGCACCTGGGTGGCTCAGTCAGTTAAGCATCCGACTTCGGCTCAGGTCATGATCTCGTGGTCCGTGAGTTCGAATCCCAAGTCAGGCTCTGTGCTGACCACTTGGAGCCTGGAGCCTGTTTCGGATTCTGTGTCTCCCTCTCTCTCTGACCCTCCCCCGTTCATGCTCTGTCTCTCTCTGTCTCAAAAATAAATAAACGTTAAAAAAATTTTTTTAATTAAAAAAGAAATAAAGAGACAAGTTGCACTGATCTCTGAATTCCTCAATCATTTGGCACATAGACAAAAAGCTGTGACATATACCAACATCACCATCCAGGTACACACACACATATATACACACACAGGAGACTCACAATATAATGCTTGGGAAACTAACTGAAAATAATTAACTGTATCACTCATGGTGGCTATTTATTGTTCCTTACAAAATCAATGTTTAAGCATTTAGGACAAAGCCCACTTTATCCAAGGACTGAATTAGTATTTTGAATTGCATGTTGAACTGACATTGTGCTGCTACTTGGATTTAATTAATTCACAGTTGGTTTTGGTTTTTTGTTTTTGTTTTTCAGTAAAGCATAAAGCTCCAAGGGTAAAAGCCTCCTGCAAAAAAAAGAAATCAAAATACTGTTATGCATATCTCAGATCTTGAATGTTATAGACAGAAAATTTTTGGTTTGAAAGATAGAATACCTACTCAGATATGAAAGTGGAACCAAAAGGATGATTTATTAAAGGGTCTCTTTTCTGTTTTTTCTCATTTCTTCTGAATTTGGTTTTTCAGAGATCAGTGTTGACCTCCTAAATACAGAAGACCTCATTTTCTTTTCTTTCTAGGCAGTGTTCCACACTGTTCACAAACATCTTTGTCGTGAAACCACCTCCTTTATACATTAATTCATTTAATAACATTTATCGAGGCGTTCTACACCTCAAGCGCAATTTTAGGCATTGGGAATGTAACAGTGAGCCAAACAGGCCAAAACCTCTTCTATCACTATTTGCCTCCTCAAACCTCTTTAATGTGCTCACCTTCCAACATGGAACCTTTGGCCTTTTTGCTCAGAGCTGTCTACCAATTTTACTACATCTATACATTTTCTCATGCCTGTTTGCTGAAGACACCCACAATATATTTATATGTCCATCATCCTCTCCATAGCCCACCCCACCCTAAAACTGATGCCACTTCTGGGACGCATCAGTACATCGGTAACTCAGCAAATATAAACTTTTTCCCCTGTGGTGAACTTCCCCCAAAGTTTCCGTTTCCATTATCTTTCTAAATATTCATTATTTAAAAAAAAATTTTTTTAACGTTTATTTATTTTTGAGACAGAGAGAGACAGGGCATGAATGGGGGAGGGGCAGAGAGAGAGGGAGACACAGAATCAGAAGCAGGCTCCAGGCTCTGAGCCATCAGCCCACAGCCCGATGCGGGGCTCGAACTCATGGACCACGAGATCGTGACCTGAGCTGAAGTCGGACGCTTAACCGACTGAGCCACCCAGGCGCCCCTCTAAATATTCATTATTAAGAGGGCTCTGACTGTTGCCTGCCATTTCTAATCGTCTTTCATTGTTCTGGTTCTACATCTGCATTAACTCTAGAATGCATTCTCATCTCTAGCTACAATTTCGTCTTTATTAACACAGTAATTTCCTGAGTGGCTGTCCTGTCTATAAATGTTCATTTCTCCAGTCCAATCCATGCTCTTTCACACACTGACTTATGACTGTGATCACTTCTGCAGACATTCTCAAAAGTTCAGTTGTTTCTTGTAACCTTCAAATAAATGGCCTTCCAATTAAGATTTTCTAAGATGGACTCCTTTCTAATTTTTCCTCTCAAATTTCATAGCCCACAGTCTAGTGATGAAACTACTTTTCTCTAATCCATGTAGAAGCCATGCATTCTCCCTCCTACCTTTAGTAACTTTATCGTTCCCGGCTGGAGTGCCATTTTGCCTACTGTCTATTGAAATTATCCTTGGATTCTCTAGAAAGTCATATTCTACCACAAAGATTTTCATTGTTTCCCTCATTCACAAGTCATATCTGTCTTCTTAAGCTGATAACACCAATGGAATCTTTACATTGAAAATTCTAATCATCTCTGTCGACTTAGAGTAGAAACATACACCTACACTTAAAATATGATACATCTAATAGATTTGGAAATAGATGAGAAAAGGGTGTAAAAATGAAAGGGGAGGACTAGGATTATACCAAGTATTGGTAAGATTATACCAAGTATTCATTACTTTTCACTCCTCATCAGGCTCTCATGCTATTTCTTGTATCTGAAATAGTGGTGAGATGTCCCAGTATATCTGGGACCAAATAAATTTGGGTGTCCTATTAACCTTTTGTGCTGAAATCACCAGGCCTCATGACCTGCTTTTAAAGTTTCTCAATAAATATACTTTCAGCCCCATTTCGGTGATACATGGGTGTTACTTATGAGGAAAAGCCCTCCAAAGATCTGTTATTACATACTATTTTTTTTATGTGGAAATAGCCTTACTGCTTTACATTTTAAAGCTGTTTTCTGTTTATTGTAAACAGATCTGAAAATACCTAAAATATGAAAGTAAAAATTATCTTTAATCCTACAGGCTACTGACATTTCTGTGAATATTCTATATATTTTTCTAGGATTTTTGTCCTACCTATACATATACAAATAACGGTTTTAAATGGTAAATGAACATGATCCAAATTATAAGTAACTTATAAGAATAAATAATTTCTATAAATATAGAAAAAAATTAACACAAGCTTTTGAAAAGGACATCCACAATTCATTAAAGCATTGACTTTGTGATTCCTTTATCTTGATATGTGTATCATGATAATTATTTTTGTCCCTTTTCTGTTTTGAATGATATGCCATGCATTTATATTACCAATAGATGTTTCTTAAATAATTTAGAAATGCACCATTGTTAGACTACCTGAATTTTCTGTAAATAATGACCTAACAAACTTGTGGAAGAATACAGGGAAAGATTTTTCTTCTGTCCTATGAATGCAACCTTGCATCTTAAAGAAGAGGTGTAGAACAATGAAGGCTACATAAGAGAGTATGTAGAGAAAGCATCCCAGAGAAAGGCCCTGGGATGTCACGTTTTAAGTGTGAAGAAGTAAAGATGTTCTCTTTTCCTTCTTCCCTTCAATCAGATGCCCCCTGATTCCATGATATCCACAACAGTGGAATGTAGAAAATCAATTAAACATAAAAAAGTTTCATCCAAAATAAATATATAAATGGTATATACAGTCTAACAATGCATGCTAATGCAGACCCTGTCTTTTTCACCTAAAATATAGGAGGAGTATATTCTCATATCTATCTATCTATCTATCTATCTATCTATCTATCTATCTATCTATAAATCTATACCCTTATAATGATACCTTTATTATATATGAAAGGCTACAATTTAATTACTTGTGCATTATGTTTTTATTCTTTTTTTATTTTGTTTTTCAAATTCACCCATTGCTAACATTTCAGCCAACATCCTTGAATGCATGCTAAAAGTGGAGCTACTGCATAAACACTTATGCATGTTTTTACAATATTTGATAGCTATTTTTATCACAAACCAACTGACAATAATCTTGACATCTGGGAACAAATACATTTTAATGTGTTTACTGACCATTTCAAGTATTTTTGTTCATTTACCTGTTTTATTTTTGTTTTTTTTTTTTTACATTTCCTTTGATAATTGCTTATTCTAGTGCCTAGGTCATCTTCGTACTGGTTGATTCTCTTTTTCTAGTTGATTTATAAAAGCTCTTTATAGAGTTATTACTGATGCACTTTATTGCATTTATATTTATCAGTTGACTCATAATTTGATTATAGCAGAGACATGGGTAAAAGCGTTACCATGTAAGCCCTTTAATTTTAAAGGAGTTATTTCTCTTAATCTCATTCTTGATGGTTTTACCCTTGATGCCATCCTTAGAAAGACCTTCCTACTAATAAATATAATTAAAGTGTTTACCTGTACTTCTATTACTTTTATGATTTCCTTGTTTAACCCACAGAGTATTCATTTGAGAAGACAGCGTGGGATAAGGATTTAAGCTTGTTTCTTTCTAAATGATTTGCCAGTTGTCCCACATCATTATGCTCATTCATTCTTTCGCTATCTGGTTTAAAATGCTGTATTTTATGGATTTTTTTTTTTTTTTTTTTTTACATTTTGTCTTTTGCCGTTGAGCTATGTTGCATATAGGGACATAGATACTGAAATATTTACTTATTAAATCCTAATACTAAATTTTAGTATCTGATAAGGCAAATCTCTTTACCTCACCCTTGTCTGTCCTAAAATTATTTCTCCCAGATCAACTTTATAGTCATTTCGGTCTAGGATCAATCATGAGATTTTCAGACTGAAAACTGCTTAGTTAGTACTCTAGAGTTAATCCATTTCACACAATTACACGCCAACCAAGACTATGAGACTGACCAAAATTCCATTTTGTTAATTTTCAATAAAAATTTACAGTCAGAAATATCGGAGTATCCGGCATTCTTTGATCAGCAGATTCTCTTCCTATTGTAAATCTGTTATTTTCAGTGAGAAATTCTCAGCTTACTCAGTCCATTAGCTTCATTCTCTCCTTTTAAATAATCCTACATGAGAAGGTAAGTTATAATTTAAAAAGTTCCTAGCAAACAGAGAATCAGAAGATGATGATGTAAATAAACAAAATGTTTAATTACTTCAGAATTTCTGTGATGCATCAATTACACAATGTAGTTTGGCAATGGGACCTGAGTCCTTGTGGTTTATGGTCCAGTGTTCACTGAGTAGTAGACAAGGCATGGATGGACACGAGTGAGGTTAGCTGCAATAACTCACTTTTTTAAATCTATGCTTCTTTACTTAACAAGTCTCATTCGGAGGAGCTTATTCACCAGACAGTTTGTCTGTCTATTTCAGGGAGTTTTTCTGTCTTTGTATAGCTTTTCTCAAATAAGATCTAGTCCCTTGCTACTCAAATATGACCTATAGACCAACAGCATCAGCATTACATAGGAGCTTGTTTTGAACACAAGCTCCCAGATCCTGCTTCAGACATACTGACACCAAACCTACTTCCCTCATCCCCAGATATCTGAAAAATACTGATTAGTCCTTATTGAATTCATCTGAAGGTTTGGCATACAAACCAATAATCATAAAGCCTTCATGGCAGCTTCATAAGAGCACCTTACGTGGCTTCCGTATCATGGCTGTACTAAGTGCCATATTAAGTGGACTGTTAATGAACTATAAATCACAGTGCCTCTTATTAGAGGGTCAAAATGCAAACCAGCTATCTGTACCCAGCAGTGAGTCATATACTCTAGTTACCTTTACAAGTTTAAAGACTCTGTGTCAAGAAAACGATGAAAACACATTCACACTTGTTCAATGTTTGTAAACACCTCTTTTTTCTTTTTCCTCTAAAAATAGTTTACAAAGGATCTTTCATTTTGCATTTCTTGTCAAGCTTCTGAAGTTGTCATATTTCATCATACAGTTGTCCTGTGCTTGGCATGACTAATCCCACATGTGCAATAACACCGGTTTCAGGTTTAATAAATGCTTAAGTTCTTAAAAAAAAAAAAAAGAATAGCTCAAGAAAGCCAATCTAGAAGGGAAAAAATGACATGATTCTTAAACAGTGTCTTGCTATAGGAAACTGTTATTTAGCGGATCAGGGACTTTGAAAGTCTGCCAAAGAATTCTTTGTATCTCTAATTCACTCGCTTGGCTTTCAGAAATGCTAACAACTATTGACTAGACTTTCACAGTACGTCAGTCTTTCCAAATGAGGAAAGCACAGGGAAAGTGGGCTGAACATGTTCTTTGCCGAGTGATGACTACAGAGTGTTTATTGAACATTTATGTTGTTAATCACTTTTTATTTCAAGTGAGTAAGTTCTTCTATGGTGTGTGAACCAAAAGCCAAAGTTGCTTGAAGTGTTCAGGGGGCCAAAGAATGAAGAATGCCTAGAGGTGGTCCACAGGTGGAGCTATTTCTATCCTTGCAAAGTAAAGCATATTATTTCAAAATGCTCAGGGACTATAATAGGCACCATGGATTTTTTTTGCAAAAACACAGGTCCAGAAATCAGAGACTTTTGCAAACCCTACGTTTTGAACTGCCAAAGCAAAACTAGCCCCATGGAAACATACTTGTTCTTTTATTATTGCCAGGGAATATGGCCTTGAAGAAACATTAGGGCTATCTATGACATCACAAAAGGGCTTTGGAGTGGATGGTAGACTATCCCTGTGGAAACAAGATCTTATTTAAGTTCCTTTGCATTAGAGACCATATCAAATCTGTCTTAAACTCCATTGTACGTAGCACAGTTAATTTGTACACAGTAAATGTTTAAATAATTATTTGTTGAGGAAAGAGAAAAAAGGAAAGATAGGAACGAGGAAGGAAAGTTGTTACAATGTTTTATTAAATAATTGTGAGGGAATGTGTCATTTCTGTTTCCCACACCCATTCACTGTTACAGACATGGTAAATGGTCTCAGTTACATTTAGTGCAGAGACCAGACCGGCTTGCAAAATTATAGGAAAACTTAATAATATCATGTGGCTCATTGAAAGATTTGGGCACTCACTGTCATTTCCTTACAACTTCGAAGAGTTACACCATGTTCTCCTTCATAGCCAGGATGAATAGTTGGACGTGTTTTAAAATGATACAAATGAATCCCACATTTAAAATAACTGGAGGGATACCTGGTGGCTTAGTCAGTTGAGCACTGGACTTCAGTTCAGGTCAGGATCTCGCAGTTCATGACTTTGAGCCTCGTGTTAGGCTCTGTGCTGACAGCTCAGAGCCTGGAGCTTGCTTCGGATTCAGTGTTTCCCTCGCTTTCTGCCACTCCCCACTGATACATGTGCAATCTCTCTCTCTCTCTCTCTCTCTCTCTCTCACACACACACACACACACACACAAATGAACAAAAAATAAAAATAAAATAACTGGAAAATAAAAGGATACATCTCTATGTAGCTCTAATCCTGAAAGAAGGCAGTTCAAATGTTGTATGACTGAAGGAATTTATCATTAGCAAGTAAATTAACCAAGGAAAGATATTAAACCATGTCCAATACAACGAAGAAGAAACAACATATATGAAATACAGATTCTTGTCACATGGATACTCAGTACATCTAACATCTTTGAGACAGAAGTGATCATAATCAATGTTACATATAACTACTAAGTGGCTCAGTGTTTCTTTACCAATGTATAGATAAGCAAAGTTGTTACAGCTCCATTTCTCCTACATCATCTCGCCAGAATTAGACTTAAACTGTGCATAAAAGAATAACATCTACAGTAGTGAAAATTGGTGAATCATGTTTCAACTTTTAGTACCTATTCTATAGAATGCCAACCACATCCTAATATTGTGTTCTTCATTATAGATAGTCACATATATATGCCATGGTCTTCACAACCTCCAGGTGTTTTACCTACCTGTGTATGGTAGACAAAAATACCAGTTCTCACCAATGGTTTCAGATCTACTATACTGAAACCACATCCCCCAGCTGCATTGCTGCACCTTGTTCTGCAAAATGGGCTGGGAATTTTGTATTATGTATATGCCAATAGGTATCTCTCCAGAGTCCTTTCTTTTTTTTTTTTTTTAATATGAAATTTATTGTCAAATTGGTTTCCATACAACACCCAGTGCTCATCCCAACAGGTGCCCTCCTTAACACCCATTACCCACCCACCCCACCCTCCCACCCCCCATAAATCCTCAGTTTGTTCTCAGTATTTAGGAGTTTCTTATGTTTTGGTTCCCTCCCTCTCTAACCATTTTTTTTTCCTTCCCCTCCCCCATGGTCTTCTGTTAAGTTTCTCAGGATCCACATAAGAGTGAAAACATATGGTATCTCTTTCTCTGTATGGCTTATTTCACTTAGCATAACACTCTCCAGTTCCATCCATGTTGCTACAAAAGGCCATATTTCATTCTTTCTCATTGCCACGTAGTATTCCATTGTGTATATAAACCACAATTTCTTCATCCATTCATCAGTTGATGGACATTTAGGCTCTTTCCATAATTTGGCTACTGTTGAAAGTGCTGCTATAAACATTGGAGTACATGTGCCCCTAGGCATCAGCACTCCTGTATCCCTTGGGTAAATTCCTAGCAGTGCTGTTGCTGTGTCATAAGGTAGATCTATTTTTAATTTTTTGAGGAACCTCCACACTGTTTTCCAGAGCGGCTGCACCAGTTTGCATTCCCACCAATAGTGCAAGAGAGTTCCCGTTCAGAGTCCTTTCTATCACAGGAAAAGTGAAAGCCTCATACACAATGGAGATGTGATAAGCCTGGAATTCTGAGGACCACATGGAAGAGACTTGCCCTGGAAAGTCACCTAGACCCACAGCAGACATTGAAAGAGATTTTGGTTGTGTGAACCACTGAGGTTTTCGTATTTCTTGCCCTGGTGCAACCTAGATTTTTCTGACTAAATGTAGTGGTACTAATGTTTCCTTTAGTATGCTGTGTTCCAAGATGTAAACCAATACTTTACCAACTTCTTAAAACTAACTGACCAGAATTTTGAGAATCGTCTGTCTTGATGGAACATAATTTTCCTGTCATGTTAAGTAAACTCTCATCCTTGACCTCTTTTATAGGTGCTTAACAATGACATTAACCCACCTAAATTAGAAGAATGTTATGATGGGGGCAGCAGGGAATGTATCTGGTTCCTAACCTATGGCGTGTGATTATGCTGGCAATGTTAAGATATTTCAGTTAACATGCTTTCATGGGTTTCTTTCATTTGTCCAAGTAGGATTTTCAAATTCAACATTTCACTGATATTGTTCTAGCATAATTTGTGCTACTTACTTTCACTCTGCTGCAAAAATGGGTCACTCCATAGGAACCCTAAGTTGGACCATTTTTACAGCTTTTGATATTAGCAATTGGCTATTCCCTACTCCTGTGACACTATGACAGGTTTATTCGAGGATGATAAATTGAATGGGTTCATTCGTATTTTACACACAAATCCCCTAAATGTAAAAGTTAGCAATTCATTTTTTTGAATAGAGAGTGTGGCTTGGAGAGAATGTGTTTGCATATTTTTAAGGGTGTCTGGTATTTTAGATTCTCTCAGAGGACTTTCTGAACTAGATATTAGTGTTTACTATGTGAATTCTTTGGGTATTTTTGTTGTTGTTGTTGTTGTTGTTGTTGTTGTTGTTGTTGTTGTTGTTATGTTTAAACACAGGTTAAAAGAAGTAGGATTCAAGTCTATCCTATTAGCAATTTCTGGTGACAACCCTCTCTCCTTTTTTCCTATGGCAGAATTTATATATATGGAATTTATATATATGGAATGCAGGGGTGAATACTGGAAAAGGTGTTCTTTGAAGAAGAATATGATGCTTATTATTGATCTGAACCAGATAGAATTGTCTTTAGAATCTTGCTCCCTCCAAACTCTGAAAGGCCATGTATTCCCAAGCAAGATCAGTTGACACAGATATTTATCCCTCCAGGACACCCTGTCTTCACAGCCTAAAGGCAGAACTGGCAGAATCTGGAAAGATAGGGCCCATGGTGTCTTTGTGCCTCACTGTTCCAGCTTCTAACATTGTTGGTGCCTCACAGGGAATAATAGGGGGGAAAAAAGATTTCATCAAGCTTTAGGTAAGGGGAGTATTTTTACAGTTCTAAGATGAGAGAGGTGGACTGAATTGAAAACACATCTCTTTAATGTTTAGCAAATTATCTTACTCTGAGGTTGGTGTTCACAGTGTTTTCTGTGTTTATCATCTAGTCTTGTGCTTGACCTCAAGCTCACTGTTCCCCAGGCTCCAAGCTTTGTACACTGAGGGAGGCAGAATAATGACCCCCCAATGATGTCCGTAATCCTAATGCTGGAAGGTGTGAATATGTCCTGCTACAAGGCAAAAAGCACTGTGCAGGTATGATTAAATTAAGGACCTTGACGTGGGGAGAATATCCAAGGTCATCTGTTAGGGTCTAATATAATTACATAGATTTTTAAAATCACAGAACCTTCCTCAGCTGTGGTCTAAAGAAGGTGTGACTGTGGAAAAATGTTCAAAGAGAGGCAACATTGGTAGCTTTGAATATGGAGGTTTGGGTCCACAAGAGAAGGAATGTACAAAAGGCAGATTCTCTTCTAGAGGCTCCAGAAAGGAACCAACCCTGTGACTTCTTGATTTTAACACACAGAGATCTGTAACAGACATCTAACATACAGAACTATAAGATAATGAAAGTGTGCTATTTTCAGCCATAACTATGTTGTAGCTTATTATATGAGCAATAGAAAATTAGTGCATACACCAAAGGGTAGACAGCTTTGAGAGTTCTGGTTATTCTACCCTGAAAGAATAGTCCTTTGGATTATCTTTTCTTGCCAGTGTCCCTTTCTAGGAGGTAAGATTGTATTTTTTTCTGATTCTAAAGCCCATGTTTGTTTATTTCTTTTGTTGTTGTTCTTTTGTTTGGTTTTCCCTATTTTAGCATTCTATGTCCAACATGGTACATGAAGTTAAGTATGAACTGGTTCTAAGAAATTATTCATTATCGTTCTGATGTTGCATATTTGTTCAGAGAGTAGAGCAATGCAATGTTTATACTAAGAGCAGGAAGTTTTTAATGTGGCAGACCTTTCTGGAATCCTGCTTCTCCCAGTTAGTGTCTGTATATCATCTAGCCAACAATTCAACTTCTCTAAACTTCAGATTCCTCATCTGCATACTGAGAATAATATTAATCGTTACTTCAAAGGTTTAGTGTGAGAAGGAATGCATTAAGTATTTTTTTTTAGAATTCATAACACACAGCACTTCATAATGGTAACTGTTTTATGATGATGGTTATTGTCATATGATTCGAGTCATGGGTCCTTCCTTCCCACAAGGGAAAGGAAGTGCCAGAAGCTCTCCCTTCTCTCCCTTGCTATTTAATTATATCCTTCTAACACTAATTTTGGAATTTGGACTGCACAACAGTTACACTTTTGCTGATTAGGCCAAGTTGTGTTTTAAAAATTAAATAAAAATGTAATCGTATGATTTACATCTGCAGTAGAAAACTGAACTTTAGTAAATACAGCACAAGAAAGAGAGAATGAACAGGTAGGCTTAGGAGCAAATCCCATTGTTTTTAATAAGTCCAAGCTGCAGGAAACTTTTCTTACAATTTGACTTCCATGTATGGAACAAGTTTTAAAAGCAAGGGTGGGGATGTCTTTGGATGAGTTTGTTAGGAGAGTTCACTTTATTTATTAATGCAATAAACCTGTGCTCTTATAAAAAATGAAAATATTTGGCATGCTGGCCCAAAGATCTTGACTTGGAATCCTGCCAACGCCATGTAGAAACAGTATGATCTTAGCATAAATCACTGTTACGAATTGGAGTAACTCCATCTATCATTAGTGAAAATGCCTGTTTTACTCAACCACAGGGAGTGGTCTGGAGGATAAGATAATACAAAGACCATGACCTTTATGAAACATAAAGCAACCTTTAATTTCAAGTTTTGTTATGCGTAGAAATGGGGTCATATTTTTGGGTCTGAAAGAGACCCTTTAGCTCATCTAAATGTAATCTTTAATTCTACAGTCAAAGAAATAGATCTAGACCTTCCATAAATCAACCAGATTTGGAGAGCAAGTCAATAGCAGGATTGTATAAGGACATCTACATTTCTATCAAAAAACACAATCTCAGCTCTGGGCTAAAAAACATATCATGCTAATACCTACAATAAAAGAATTTGATGCAATTCAAACCCATTCATGACAAAAACACTAAAAACAAAACAAAACACCCAACTAGAAGTTGAAGGTGTGATGCTTATTTTTTTGTGTCAACATGGCTCAGCCATGGTGACCAGATACTTGGTCACACATTATTCTGAATGTTTCTGTGAGGGTGCTTCTTAGATAAGATTAATTGACATTTAAAATATAAGTATTTAGAGGCCACACTGAGCCGGCTTTAGGCACTCCGCACGCCGGGTCTCCTCCTTTTCCTGTGGTGGTTAGCTATGGCGGCCGTGAAGACCCTGAACCCTAAGGCCGAGGTAGCCAGAGCCCAGACGGCACTGGTGGTCAACATCAGCGTGGCCCGGGGACTGCAGGACATGCTGAGGACCAACTTGGGGCCTAAAGACACCATGAAGATGCTTGTTTCTGGTGCTGGAGACATCAAGCTTACTAAAGATGGCAATGTGCTGCTTCATGAAATGCAAATTCAACACCCAACAGCCTCCTTAATAGCCAAAGTAGCAACAGCCCAGGATGACATAACTGGTGATGGTACCACTTCCAATGTCCTAATCATTGGAGAACTACTGAAACAGGCGGATCTCTACATTTCTGAAGGTCTTCATCCCAGAATAATAACAGAAGGATTTGAAGCTGCAAAGGAAAAGGTACTTCAGTTTTTGGAACAAGTCAAAGTAAGCAAAGAAATGGACAGAGAAACACTTATAGATGTGGCCAGAACATCTCTACGTACTAAAGTGCATGCGGAACTTGCTGATGTCTTAACAGAGGCTGTGGTGGATTCCATTTTGGCTATCAAAATACAAGATGAACCTATTGACCTCTTCATGGTTGAGATTATGGAGATGAAACATAAATCTGAAACTGATACAAGCTTAATCAGAGGTCTTGTTTTAGACCATGGGGTGCGGCATCCTGATATGAAAAAAAGAGTAGAAGATGCATACATCCTCACATGCAATGTGTCATTAGAATATGAAAAAACAAGTGAATTCTGGCTTTTTTTACAAGAGTGCAGAAGAGAGAGAGAAGCTTGTAAAAGCTGAAAGAAAATTCATTGATGATAGAGTTAAAAAAAATAATAGAACCGAAAAAGAAAGTCTGTGGTGATTCAGATAAAGGATTCGTGGTTATTAATCAAAAGGGAATTGACCCCTTTTCCTTAGATGCTCTTGCAAAAGAAGGCATAGTAGCTCTGCGGAGGGCTAAAAGGAGAAATATGGAAAGGCTGACTCTTGCTTGTGGTGGAGTAGCTCTAAATTCTTTTGATGACCTAAATCCTGATTGTTTGGGACATGCAGGACTTGTCTATGAATATACATTGGGAGAAGAGAAATTCACCTTTATTGAGAAATGTAACAACCCTCACTCTGTCACATTATTGGTCAAAGGACCAAATAAGCACACACTCACTCAAATCAAGATGCAATAAGAGATGGCTTGAGGGCTGTTAAAAATGCTATTGATGATGGCTGTGTAGTTCCAGGTGCTGGTGCAGTGGAAGTGGCAATGGCAGAAGCCTTGATTAAATATAAGCCCAGTGTAAAGGGCAGGGCCCAGCTTGGAGTGCAAGCATTTGCTGATGCATTGCTCATTATTCCCAAGGTTCTTGCTCAGAATTCTGGTTTTGACCTTCAAGAAACACTAGTTAAAGTTCAAGCAGAGGGGCGCCTGGGTGGCGCAGTCGGTTAAGCGTCCGACTTCAGCCAGGTCACGATCTCGCGGTCCATGAGTTCGAGCCCCGCGTCGGGCTCTGGGCTGATGGCCCAGAGCCTGGAGCCTGTTTCCGATTCTGTGTCTCCCTCTCTCTCTGCCCCTCCCCCGTTCATGCTCTGTCTCTCTCTGTCCCAAAAATAAATAAACGTTGAAAAAAAAAAATTTAATTAAAAAAAAAAAAAAAGTTCAAGCAGAACATTCAGAATCAGGTCAACTTGTAGGTGTGGACTTGAACACAGGTGAGCCAATGGTCGCTGCTGAAGTAGGCATACGGGATAACTATTGTGTAAAGAAACAGCTTCTTCACTCCTGCACTGTGATTGCCACCAACATTCTCCTGGTTGATGAGATCATGCGAGCTGGAATGTCTTATCTAAAAGGATGAATTGAAGCTTCCCTTGTGTCATCTGTATCATGAAGACTACAGAGTGATCCTAAGAATATAGCCATGGAATTTTCGTCCAAGCTTCAAATGATTTTCAAAAGCATTTTCCTTTCCCATACGAAAAAGAGAACACTGACACTCAAATTTTGAAGTTCTGAAACTATAATTACAGTATTTTTTTAAATTTCACTGCAGTGTACACCATTAAGCAGGCTGTTTTCACACAATGAACAGGATGTTTTGCTTTAGCTTCCATGATCTAAAAGTACCATGTTAGACAAGTATGTTACCTACCTTGTTATTAAATGTTCCTTGAAAAGCAAAATAAAATAATAAAATAAAATAAAATAAAATAAAATAAAATAAAATAAAATAAAATAAAATAAAAGTATTTAGGAGGTCAGAGGAGTCAAGGATGGAATGCAGACAGTGACCAAAAAGATCTAACAGTATTAAAAATGTGTAGAATTTTCTCACTGAAGAGGTTGGGAGAAAAGGTGCTGGTGTAAGCAAGTTTATACATGAGTGGAACCTGTAAGGCTAAAATTAAAAAGAACTGTGCATAAGCACTGTATTCTAGTTAGTAAAACTATTTTCCATAGGGTACAGTTGACAATTCTGAAATCACCATACACATATACTACAGTTGAAAAATGGTTGCTGGTGAGAGATATTTTTTTTTTCATTGTTAAAAGCTCTGAACTGTCAGCACAGAGCCCATCACAGGGCTTGAACCCACAAACCGTGAGATCATGACCCAGGCTAAAGTTAGATGCTCACCCGACTGAGTCACCCAGGCACCCCAGTCTGTCCCTATCTTATGAGAACTTTTCTGCGGTATAATAAAGACTGATCATTGAATAACTAATGTTACAATTTATCAACATTAAGATTGTGATTAATTCCCTTATTTGGGGACTAGAGCAGTAACCTATGTGTTGTTGACTGAAACTAAGAAAGATAAGTAGAAACCACAGAGGAACTGAACACTCAAAGAGAAGAATTAAACTGAATAAAAGTATAAAATATGCAAAGATGCAATGTTAAGCATTTTAAGTATTACCTAGAGAATTCCAGGATACACAACCACAGAATATTCTTTCAGTAAGGGGACTAGTAACATGATATAGTTAAATAATAGAATACTTTAATTATCGGGGCGCCTGGGTGGCGCAGTCGGTTAAGCGTCCGACTTCAGCCAGGTCACGATCTCGCGCTCCGTGAGTTCGAGCCCCGCGTCGGGCTCTGGGCTGATGGCTCAGAGCCTGGAGCCTGTTTCCGATTCTGTGTCTCCCTCTCTCTCCGTCCCTCCCCCGTTCATGCTCTGTCTCTCTCTGTCCCCAAAATAAATAAACGTTGAAAAAAAAATTAAAAAAAAAAAAAAAAAAGAATACTTTAATTATCTAGAAATAATTTCAAACTGCCTACGGTAATATTGCCAGAAGTTCATAATAATGCAGAAATAATTCCACTAAAAAAAAAAAAATCAAATTTGCACAAGGAAAATCCAAGGTTGAAAAAATCACCTGGTTTTAGAGTTAATTTTTTTCTAACACCTCCTGTAACTAATCTTTTCCAAATGAAGAAAGTATATATTTTATATATGCCTGCCATAAGTAGTCGAAAAGCAAAAGTACCTATAAAGTAACAAATATAAGAGTAGCCTTCCTTTTTAAAAATACATCCTCAGGTATAGTCTCACTTTCTTCTCAACAACCACATTTTGAGTCATATTTTCTCCTACTCCCATTTTACAGATCAGTAAATGGACCCTGAGGAAAGTTAAGATTCACTAGATCTCATTTCACAAATATTTATTGTGAAACTACTATGTGCTATGCACTGTGCTAGGAGAGCTCTGTGTTCATTGCTAAATAATCTTGATAGAGTCCCCACCACTGTACAGCTTACAGGCCACGGGGAGATTTCAAGATGAAGATGGCACAGAGGGTCAGTGGCTTGTCTGACAAGTAAAACTCAACTCTAGGCTTCCTCAGTTTTATCATTTTGTAGATCACCGTGACAGATTAGTACCTGCCAAATGATGGCAGCTTTATGTCTCATGTGGTCTCCAGGGGAGGAATCTGCTTCTAAAGACTTTAACATGTGGGGATTTACCCTTCTGAAGGGCGACTGGCAAAGTGAGGACTGTTGCCCAGAAAATGCTATTTTTTTTTTAATCTTTAAAAAATAGATTTTAAACTTTATTTACTTTGAGAAAGAGTGGGGGAGGGGCAGAGAGAGAGAAAGAGAGAGGGAGAATCCCAGCCAGGCTCTATGCTCAGCGTGGACCCCAACACAGGGCTCAAACTCAAAAGCCATGAGATCATGACCTGAGCCAACATCAAGAGTCAGTCGCTTAACCGACTGAGCCACCCAAGTGCCCCCAGCAAATGCTATCTTATACTTTTATCTTTATCTTTCTTTCCTCCACCAATGGCATCCAGGCAGTGAGGGCAACGGTTTAGGTTTATTATTTACAGACAACTAACTTAGCCAGTCTTTACAAAATAACAGACAGGTGAATGTGGTTACTGCAATCATTCCCTTAAATCCTAAAATGAGAATGAATGAAAGCATTTACAAGAACACATTTTTTATAATGGTGTTTTGAAGCTCATTTTTTTTTCTTCATTTTAAAGCATATATTGAAGTTATAGCAACTCATTTGATCTTTAAAATAAACATTTTGGGATAAAAGATTTTCTCTTGATAAAAAGTTGACCTTTGGAACAAATGTCTACATTTATAAAAGAAAGTAAGCTATTGACAGACTGCATGTATTTTAAGCACTCATTTAGCCTATCCATTATTCCAAATAACTGGTTTGATTTATTTCATTAATATTTGGCTGGTCAATTCGATCAAAATGGTTGAACTACTTCTGAGGTGAAAAGCCAGAAATGGTGTCATTGACTTATTCATGTTCACGAGTGTATGGTAAACAACTGAAAATGGGCTTCATGAACCTTTCACAAACCAGAGAATTAAGTGTCCACACGGGAGAAGTGGTTTGAAAATCAAAGCACAGCCAAGCAAAAAAATGTGTTTTGATTTTTAAGTGCAAAGTCCAAATTTGTTTTTAGTTTGCCTCTGAACCTCTTTCAGAGTTTTCCTCCTAAAACTCTTCCTTCCCCTGTGGGATCAAACAGAACAGTGTTTTGACATCTTAAGTCATTTCCATAACAACAGATTACAGAAACAAGACAAGCAGTCAAACAAGTAAAATGGTTTGAATTTGGAAACTGTTCTGGATCTCTATAATGAATGACATGGAATTGTATCCTTCCTGTGGAGAGAAAAACCGTGGATCTTTTTGGCTGTTTTGATAATCTGTTGAAGGAAAACCACTAAGACTTTTAAATGTAATCTTATCATGCTTTTCAAAATGTTGTTTCTTATATTTTGATACATTTTAATTTTTTTCACCTTTTCCTTCTTCCTTCCATTCCATTCCCTTGCGTTTCCTGCTAAATTTGTCAGGTGGGATGTGAATGTTAAATTATCAGGATTGATGTGTCAATATCGCCAAGAGGAAAAGGAGCCAATACATCATCCTAGCAGTCATCGCCCCCATTAAAAAAAAATCTTCTATTGAAAACAGCTGTTTTATTATGCAAAAACTTTACTAAGATAACTGGCTATTTGCATTCTGTTTTGTTTTGTTTTCTGGGGTTTTTTGGTTGTTGATTGTTTTTAAGTTTTTATTTAAATCCAGTGAGTCAACATACAGTGTAATATTAGTTTCAGTTGTACAATATAGTGACTCAGCTCTCCATACAACAGCCTTTACTCATCACAAGTCCACTCCTTAATCCCAATCACCTATTTAACCCCCCCACCCCCCACTCACCTCCCTTCTGGTAACCGTCCATTTGTTCTCTGTAGCATTTTTAAAATAAATTCAATGTAACCAAAGCATTAGGGAAAGTAAACGTTTGATTGAATTTATTGAAGAACTTTCAGTTTATTCACAATGGCTGTCACTGCTTGAGTGGGTAAGCAGCATTCAATACCTAATCTGAAATTTACACACTGATTATACTGACTACAAGGAGGATATTTCACCTTAATTACTTCACTGATAAAATAGAAATAATAATATCCTCTTCCAAAGATTACAGTGATATGCTTTTAAATCAAAAACTTAAGAATCCTGATTTGTAGCATTTATCATTTTCCATGGTGAGAGTATTATACCAAGTTCCCATTGTAACATTAATGAATAGGGACTTGGGAGGAGATGAACAGAATCAGATCTTAAGAGTCAGTATGAATCAGTTCCAACTCAAAAGGTTCTTAGAACTAATGAAATAAGACATTAAATCATAAACACCTCACACATTAATAAGTACTTAATAAATGGTTCTTATTGTTAACATAATAATTGGCTACATGTATAAAGGTAAGTAGTATATCTAGGCATCCCTGATCCAAAAAACAGAATGGAAGGTCTTGATAATAACTCAAGTTCTATACCATGCCTACCTATGAAATATTATGGGCTAGGTAATTTAGTCAACCCTAAGCCCAAAGTCATATGTATTTCTCCTTTGAACACAGTGAAGGAGTTAAGTTGGATGGGTTTCAGATTCTCTCAGCTGATGTCCAAAGTAATGGTCCAGGACTATCAAAACCTACTGAGTTGAATAATTGCAAGTGGGGGAGCCAGAACCATCAGAAAATTGAGGATATGATTCAATGGTTGATAGTGCACTTACTTATATCACTGTTAGCATGGCAGGCAATTCTTGCATGTAGAATCGGCATAATGTCAAAAAATATTGGCTAATCCAGGTTTATATACAGGTTATCATAAACCAGAGTTTTATTTTGGGAACAAATTAATATCCAAACAACTGTATATAGCTACAGTGTTTTTCCTCTCCATAGTATACTTGATAAATCATTTATCATGCCAGTGAAGATAAAGTAAAATTTACGTGCCCCATGAGTGTTGTTTTCTGTAGTAAATAATGCTGATTGAACTATGCATCAAAAAAAAATCAAGGTTTATAACCTCTTGGAATACATGCAACTTTCTCTGAATGAAAAATGGAAGGTTATAAATCATAGATAACCACATTGTGCAATAAAATATGTGAGACCTCCCTTACATTGGATGGAATTCTGTCCTATTTATTTGCTTGATTGTATTTTGGCAACTGTAATCTTTATGGAGTAGCTGGTAAGGCCTTTCAAGAGGGACTCAGCTCCAGAAGTACATTAAGGATTTATTTTAGTCACCTCTAATTCTCTTCTACTTGGGGTGGAGGACTCATAAATATGGATCCCCCATATTTTGAATTGCTCAGTGATTTAAGCTGAGAAAAGGAAAAGCCAGCTCATATACCATTAAATTCCATAAAGTCTAATAAATCAGACTAAGGAAGCTAACATTAGGAAATAAGCTGATGATAGCACTCATTTTTTTTGCTTTTGATTTCAATTGAGAAAAAATTGAATGCAAAAGCTAGTTTTGCTGAAAGTGTGTCCATGTTCCATAAACATACAGAATAAAGTATATATTCTAAGGAAAGAATATATTTTAATCCCTTTTTCTTAAGTTCATTTACTTAGAGAGAGAGAGAGAGAGAGAGAGAGAGAGAGAGAGAATCCCAAGCAGGCTCCACACTTGTCAATGCGGAGCCCCAGTGAGGGGCTCAAACTCATGAACGGCAAAACCATGACTTGAGCCGAAATCTAGAGTTGGATGCTTAGCCGACTGAGCCACCCAGTCTGTATTTTAATCTGTTAATCTTGCTTCTTGATTTTAATAGGCCAGACCAGAGTGGTTAGACAATTAGACACTCATTATGAGATATTTGCCAGATACTCAACATTGTACCAAAAAATCCTGAATCTCTACTTAGTGTATGCAGAGTAAGATGGTGGATAAGATATAATCCCAGATTTTATGGAGTACATAAGTGGATAAGGAAATAGGGGAGTACATCTAAAACAAAGCAGAATGGGCTAAATGGGTCTTAGGTAATAAGGAAGGCACTTGTTGTTTTGACCCCTGGGTGTAATATGTAAGTGATGAATCACTAATTCTATTCCTGAAACCAATATTATACTATATGTTAACTAACTAGAATTTAAATAAAAATTTGAAAAAAAAAATAAAACAAGGCAGGGGCACCTGGGTGACTCATTTGTTTGAGCATCCAACGTCAGCTCGGGTGGTCATCTCATGACTCCTGAGTTTGAGCCCCACATTGGGCTCTCTACTCTCAACACAGAGCTAGCTTTAGATCATTTGTCCCTCTCCCACTCTGCCCCTCCCCCTCTCATGGTCTCCCTGTCTCTCTCAAAAATATAATAAACATTAAAATAATTTTTTTAATTAAACAAGGCAGAAGACAAGTTTTGCAAGAAAGCTTCTGCCAGTGCTATATTCCTGTTAAATGTGTGGCATGTCATTAGGCTTTTCAAAGAGTTGGCTATTGCTGATACATGAAAAAGGAGATCGAAATTTAGCAAATGAAAGTAGAGCAGGAGATCAATAAAGTTGGAGGAAACTCCTAACCAGGAGACATGAAGAGAATTTTATTTATTTATTTATTTATTTTTTTTTTGAGAGAGAAAGAGAAAGAAAGAGCACATGCACACAAGCTAGGGAGGGGCACAGAAAGAGGAAGAGAGAATATTAAGCAGGCTCTAGGCCCAGTTCAGAGCCAGATGCAGGGCTCAAACTCATGACTATGAGTTCATGACCTGAGCCAAAATCAAGAGTCTAGCACTTAAGTGACTGAACCATCCAGGTGCCCCAAGAATTTTTTTTAAGTTTTAAGTGGCAATTTTAATATTTTTTTTTCCTTTGGAACTCTCTTGTTTCAGCCCTTTTTATTTATGACTTAATTCTCTATGGCAGGGGAGTTGTCAAAACTGCACATGATACACAACACAGAATGATACCCGACACTAGATTAGTAGATGCAGAATCAGAAAAGATCTTTGCAGGTTACAATAATGGCCTCAATATTTAAAAATGAATATTCAACAAGACAACAGGAGGATCCTGCATTTTGATTCAAGAATTCCGTTCCAGGGGTATGAAAAGAGAGAGTGTGGTTCAGTGAGTCCTCTGGCTGCCTCTCATGGCTCAGATCCAGAGTTCTTTCACTGGCTTCTGTGTCCTCGCCTTCTTTGCAGTTGATTTCAGACCCATAGCTCCCTCTATCCACTTCGTTCCTTGGGGGTTCTAACCCTTTCATGGTGTACCTGGTTGCTTCCCCACTGCCTCTATTCTGAAAACAAGCACTCTGGCCTCTTGTGTTTTTGTAACGTAAGTGCTTCATGAAGGGAGTTGACAAAGAATAAGAAATTGTCCAGTCTTTGAATTCCAAACTACATCAGACCTAAAGGCTAGTTCAAGGTCTTGAATGCTGGGTTAATGAATCAATAAATAGAGAGTAGGAAACCAGTGGCATATGGTATGAATGGTATGGCTGAAAACAAAACCTAACAGTTTCCTCCACTAGCCCTCTTGCGCTTTCAGAAGTTTTTTTTATGATCCTTACTCTCTAATAAGTGGGTCACGCGATTCAAATGCCATAAAGAATGTAAGCAGATTCATTGTTCACTTGAGTGAAACTCTGGCGCACAGTGTCTGTGGGAAGTAATGAGAACCTCCTTCCCCAATTATCGTTATTCTCCCCATGTGAAAAAGCTTTCTTTCTCCTTGCCTGGAGCCTATACTTCGGGTAGAGTTTCCAACAGCGTCAAACAGCACGGCATAATTCCATTACTCCTGGAACTATTCTTACATATTTATCCCTGCTGATATTTGTGATCTGGAAAAGGTAGTTTGAATACAGATGAGGCTATATGATATGAATATAGGTTCTCTTTGTTTTCTATCATTTGATCAAATTAAATTCTAGTTAAAATAACAAAACTCTCTTATAAAGTATCACACTGAACCACAAGTTTGGTCTGGTTATAATGTAGGGTGGATCATGTTGCCCATAAATACCTATAAACTGTTCATTTATCTTATGCCTTCCTTGGTGCCTGACCCGGGGAATATCAAGTGAGATAAGATATATAAGAATTTTGCAAAATGTAAAGTCTTTCACCAGCATTAAGCTCCGTTAAGCTTAAGGTTTTCCCAGATTTTGAGATTCGGTGGCAAGTCTCTTATTTGTGTTAGTAAGCATATTCCATGTGAAAATTCCAGATGAAGAGAAATGGAAAAATTTTTATCATCCATTATGCATATGATTTCAGTGTTTGCCCATATAAATAAAAGTCTATGACTTTTACAAAAAGGTTCACGCAGAAGCACCACCGTGGCTCAGTCGGGTAAGTGTGACTTCAGCTCAGGTCATGATCTCAGTTTGTGAGTTCAAGACGCATATTAGGCTCTCTGCTGTCAGCAAGGAACCCACTTGGGATTCTCTGTCTCCCCCTCTCTGTCTGTCCCTCCCTTGCTCACATTCCCCCTATCTCTCTCAAAAATAAATAAACATTTATTTTTTTTATTTTTTTTATTTATATATGAAATTTATTGTCAAATTTGTTTCCATACAACACCCAGTGCTCATCCCAAAAGGTGCCCTCCTCAATACCCATCACCCACCCTCCCCTCCCTCCCACCCCCCATCAACCCTCAGTTTGTTCTCAGTTCTCAACAGTCTCTTATGCTTTGGCTCTCTCCCACTCTAACCTTTTTTTTTTTTTTTTTTCCTTTCCCTCCCCCATGGGTTCCTGTTAAGTTTCTCAGGATCCACATAAGAGTGAAACCATATGGTATCTGTCTTTCTCTGTATGGCTTATTTCACTTAGCATCACACTCTCCAGTTCCATCCACGTTGCTACAAAAGGCCATATTTCATTTTTTCTCATTGCCACGTAGTATTCCATTGTGTATATAAACCACAATTTCTTTATCCATTCATCAGTTGATGGACATTTAGGCTCTTTCCATAATTTGGCTATTGTTGAGAGTGCTGCTATGAACATTGGGGTACAAGTGCCCCTATGCATCAGTACTCCTGTGTCCCTTGGATAAATTCCTAGCAGTGCTATTGCTGGGTCATAGGGTAGGTCTATTTTTAATTTTCTGAGGAACCTCCACACTGCTTTCCAGAGCGGCTGCACCAATTTGCATTCCCACCAACAGTGCAAGAGGGTTCCCGTTTCTCCACATCCTCTCCAGCATCTATAGTCTCCTGATTTGTTCATTTTGGCCACTCTGACTGGCGTGAGGTGATACCTGAGTGTGGTTTTGATTTGTATTTCCCTGATAAGGAGCGACGCTGAACATCTTTTCGTGTGCCGGTTGGCCATCCAGATGTCTTCTTTAGAGAAGTGTCTATTCATGTTTTCTGCCCATTTCTTCACTGGGTTATTTGCTTTTCGGGTGTGGAGTTTGGTGAGCTCTTTATAGATTTTGGATACTAGCCCTTTGTCCGATATGTCATTTGCAAATATCTTTTCCCATTCCGTTGGTTGCCTTTTAGTTTTGTTGGTTGTTTCCTTTGCTGTGCAGAAGCTTTTTATCTTCATAAGGTCCCAGGAATTCACTTTTGCTTTTAATTCCCTTGCCTTTGGGGATGTGTCGAGTAAGAGATTGCTACGGCTGAGGTCAGAGAGGTCTTTTCCTGCTTTCTCCTCTAAGGTTTTGATGGTTTCCTGTCTCCCATTCAGGTCCTTTATCCATTTTGACTTTATTTTTGTGAATGGTGTGAGAAAGTGGTCTAGTTTCAACCTTCTGCATGTTGCTGTCCAGTTCTCCCAGCACCATTTGTTAAAGAGACTGTCTTTTTTCCATTGGATGTTCTTCCCTGCTTTGTCAAAGATGAGTTGGCCATACGTTTGTGGGTCTAGTTCTGGGGTTTCTATTCTATTCCATTGGTCTATGTGTCTGTTTTTGTGCCAATACCATGCTGTCTTGATGATGACAGCTTTGTAGTAGAGGCTAAAGTCTGGGATTGTGATGCCTCCTGCTTTGGTCTTCTTCAAAATTACTTTGGCTATTCGGGGCCTTTTGTGGTTCCATATGAATTTTAGGATTGCTTGGTCTAGTTTCGAGAAGAATGCTGGTGCAATTTTGATTGGGATTGCATTGAATGTGTAGATAGCTTTGGGTAGTATTGACATTTTGACAATATTTATTCTTCCAATCCATGAGCAGGGAATGTCTTTCCATTTCTTTAAATCTTCTTCAATTACCTTCATAAGCTTTCTATAGTTTTCAGCATACAGATCCTTTACATCTTTGGTTAGATTTATTCCTAGGTATTTTATGCTTCTTGGTGCAATTGTGAATGGGATCAGTTTCTTTATTTGTCTTTCTGTTGCTTCATTGTTAGTGTATAAGAATGCAACTGATTTCTGTACATTGATTTTGTATCCTGTGACTTTGCTGAATTCATGTATCAGTTCTAGCAGACTTTTGGTGGAGTCTATCAGATTTTCCATGTATAATATCATGTCATCTGCAAAAAGCGAAAGCTTGACTTCATCTTTGCCAATTTTGATGCCTTTGATTTCCTTTTGTTGTCTGATTGCTGATGCTAGAACTTCCAGCACTATGTTAAACAACAGCGGTGAGAGTAGGCATCCCTGTCATGTTCCTGATCTCAGGGAAAAAGCTCTCAGTTTTTCCCCGTTGAGGATGATGTTAGCTGTGGGCTTTTCATAAATGGCTTTTATGATCTTTAAGTATGTTCCTTCTATCCCGACTTTCTCAAGGGTTTTTATTAAGAAAGGGTGTTGGATTTTGTCAAAGGCCTTTTCTGCATCGATTGACAGGATCATATGGTTCTTCTCTTTTTTTTTGTTAATGTGATGTATCACGTTGATTGATTTGCGAATGTTGAACCAGCCCTGCATCCAGGAATGAATCCCACTTGATCATGGTGAATAATTCTTTTTATATGCCGTTGAATTCGATTTGCTAGTATCTTATTGAGAATTTTGGCATCCATATTCATCAGGGATATTGGCCTGTGGTTCTCTTTTTTTACTGGGTCTCTGGTTTAGGAATCAATGTAATACTGGCTTCATAGAATGAGTCTGGAAGTTTTCCTTCCCTTTCTATTTCTTGGAATAGCTTGAGAAGGATAGGTATTTTCTGTGCTTTAAACGTCTGGTAGAACTCCCCTGGGAAGCCATCTGGTCCTGGACTCTTATTTGTTGGGAGATTTTTGATAACTGATTCAATTTCTTCGCTGGTGATGGGTCTGTTCAAGCTTTCTATTTCCTCCTGATTGAGTTTTGGAAGAGTGTGGGTGTTCAGGAATTTGTCCATTTCTTCCAGGTTGTCCAATTTGTTGGCATATAATTTTTCATAGTATTCCCTGATAATTGTTTGTATCTCTGAGGGATTGGTTGTAATAATTCCATTTTCAGTCATGATTTTATCTATTTGGGTCATCTCCCTTTTCTTTTTGAGAAGCCTGGCTAGAGGTTTGTCAATTTTGTTTATTTTTTCAAAAAACCAACTCTTGGTTTCATTGATCTGCTCTACAGTTTTTTTAGATTCTATATTGTTTATTTCTGCTCTGATCTTTATTATTTCTCTTCTTCTGCTGGGTTTAGGCTGCCTTTGCTGTTCTGCTTCTATTTCCTTTAGATGTGCTGTTAGATTTTGTATTTGGGATTTTTCTTGTTTCTTGAGATAGGACTGGATTGCAATGTATTTTCCTCTCAGGACTGCCTTCGCTGCGTCCCAAAGCGTTTGGATTGTTGTATTTTCATTTTCGTTTGTTTCCATATATTTTTTAATTTCTTCTCTAATTGCCTGGTTGACCCACTCATTCGTTAGTAGGGTGTTCTTTAACCTCCATGCTTTTGGAGGTTTTCCAGACTTTTTCCTGTGGTTGATTTCAAGCTTCATAGCATTGTGGTCTGAAAGTATGCATGGTATGATTTCAATTCTTGTAAACTTATGAAGGGCTGTTTTGTGACCCAGTATATAATCTATCTTGGAGAATGTTCCATGTGCACTCGAGAAGAAAGTATATTCTGTTGCTTTGGGATGCAGAGTTCTAAATATATCTGTCAAGTCCATCTGATCCAATGTCTCATTCAGGGCCCTTGTTTCTTTATTGACCGTGCGTCTAGATGATCTATCCATTTCTGTAAGTGGGGTGTTAAAGTCCCCTGCAATTACCACATTCTTATCAATAAGGTTGCTTATGTTTATGAGTAATTGTTTTATATATTTGGGCGCTCCGGTATTCGGCGCATAGACATTTATAATTGTTAGCTCTTCCTGATGGATAGACCCTGTCACTATTATATAATGTCCTTCTTCATCTCTTGTTACAGCCTTTAATTTAAAGTCTAGTTTGTCTGATAGAAGTATGGCTACTCCAGCTTTCTTTTGGCTTCCAGTAGCATGATAAATAGTTCTCCATCCCCTCACTCTCAATCTAAAGGTGTCCTCAGGTCTAAAATGAGTCTCTTGTAGACAGCAAATAGATGGGTCTTGTTTTTTTATCCATTCTGATACCCTATGTCTTTTGGTTGGCGCATTTAATCCATTTACATTCAGTGTTATTATAGAAAGATATGGGTTTAGAGTCATTGTGATGTCTGTATGTTTTATGCTTGTAGTGATGTCTCTGGTACTTTGTCTCACAGGGTCCCCCTTAGGATCTCTTGGAGGGCTGGTTTAGTGGTGACAAATTCCTTCAGTTTTTGTTTGTTTGGGAAGACCTTTATCTCTCCTTCTATTCTAAATGACAGACTTGCTGGATAAAGGATTCTCGGCTGCATATTTTTTTCTGTCTAGCACACTGAAAATCTCGTGCCAATTCTTTTTGGCCTGCCAAGTTTCAAAAGAGAGATCAGTCACGAGTCTTATAGGTCTCCCTTTATATGTGAGGGCACGTTTACCCCTTGCTGCTTTCAGAATTTTCTCTTTATCCTTGTATTTTGCCAGTTTCACTATGATATGTCGTGCAGAAGATCGATTCAAGTTACGTCTGAAGGGAGTGCTCTGTGCCTCTTGGATCTCAATGCCTTTCTCCTTCCCCAGTTCAGGGAAGTTCTCAGCTATTATTTCTTCAAGTACCCCTTCAGCACCTTTCCCTCTCTCTTCCTCCTCTGGGATACCAATGATGCGTATATTATTTCTTTTTAGTGTATCACTTAGTTCTCTAATTTTCCCCTCATACTCCTGGATTTTTTTATCTCTCTTTTTCTCAGCTTCCTCTTTTTCCATAACTTTATCTTCTAGTTCACCTATTCTCTCCTCTGCCTCTTCAATCCGAGCCGTGGTGGTTTCCATTTTGTTATGCATTTCGTTTAAAACGTTTTTCAGCTCCTCGTGACTGTTCCTTAGTCCCTTGATCTCTGTAGCAAGAGATTCTCTGCTGTCAGCTATACTGTTTTCAAGCCCAGCGATTAGTTTTATGACTATTATTCTAAATTCACTTTCTGTTATATTATTTAAATCCTTTTTGATCAGCTCATTAGCTATTGTTATTTCCTGGAGATTCTTCTGAGGGGAATTCTTCCGCTTGGTCATTTTGGATAGTCCCTGGCGTGGTGAGGACCTGCAGGGCACTTCCCCTGTGCTGTGGTGTATAACTGGAGTTGGTGGGCGGAGCCGCAGTCAGACCTGATGTCTGCCCCCAGCCCACCGCTGTGTCCACAGTCAGACTGGTGTGTGCCTTCTCTTCCCCTCTCCTAGGGGCGGGATTCACTGTGGGGTGGGGTGGCCTGTCTGGGCTACTTGCACACTGCCAGGCTTGTGATGCTGGGGATCTGGCTTCTTAGCTGGGGTGGGTAGGCAAGGTGCACAGGGGCAGGAGGGGCAGGCTTAGCTTGCTTCTCCTTAGGTGATCCACTTCAGGAGGGGCCCTGTGGCAGCAGGAGGGAGTCAGATCCGCTGCCGGAGGTTTGGCTCCGCAGAAGAGCAGAGTTGGGTGTTTGCGCGGAGCGAGCAAGTTCCCTGGCAGGAACTGGTTCTCTTTGGGATTTTGGCTGGGGGATGGGCGGGGGAGATGGCGCTGGCGAGCGCCTTTGTTCCCCACCAAACTGAGCTCTGTCGTCCGGGGGCTCAGCAGCTCTCCTTCCCTTTGTCCTCCAGCCTTCCCGCTTTCTGAGCAGAGCTGTTAATATGACCTCCCAGACGCTAAGTCGCGCTTGCTGTCGGAACACAGTCCGTCAGGCCCCTCCATTTTTTGCAAGCCAGACTCGGGGGCTCTGCTTGGCTGGCGAGCCGCCCCTCCGCCCCGGCTCCCTCCCGCCAGTCCGTGGAGCGCGCACCGCCTAGCCGCCCTTCCTACCCTCTTCCGTGGGCCTCTCGTCTGCGCTTGGCTCCGGCGACTCCGTTCTGCTAATCCTCTGGCGGTTTTCTGGGTTATTTAGGCAGGTGTAGGTGGAATCTAAGTGATCAGCAGGACGAGCGGTGAGCCCAGCGTCCTCCTACGCCGCCATCTTCCCTCCCTCTCTAAATAAACATTTAAATAATAAATAAATAAATGGCTCACACAACCTGATTAGGTACAGAACTGGATTCTGACTTGTCTTTTCACAAAATTATAGGGTCCTTTAATTCCCAAACTTTCACCTGATTGATAGTGCAAAAGACTTTTTCTTGCCTCATCTGAGTTCAGATTCTATTGTGCCAGTTACCAAAACACCATATCAATGAGGGTACCTAGAAAATGACCATTAATAAGACTTCAAATTTTCACACTTCATTACAAACACTGGGTACTGATTTAATCTTGCAATTGGAACGTACCCCTCCGTTTGTAGTTCATAGGATTTCGTTTTCCCTCTGATTATTTTTAGAACTTTATAGAGCTTTATAATACTTCCAACTTCTAGGGTGCAGTATTCCTAAGAAAAAATGATATTACTGGGTGAAGTTAAATTGTCTGCGTTTTAATATGATGTTACCAGGACACTAACCTCACAGTCAGAATCATGTAATCTTGTTATTTTTAATACTATTCAGAGGAAAATAGCATTGTTTGTTTTTATCAGATGTGCTTTTTAAAATAAAAATAGCCAAATTCCATTTTGGACTATACCTCAAGTGATTTTTTTTTTCCTAGTTTGAATTGACTACTTATACTATGCTCATGTACATCTTCCAAACTTTAAAAAAATATTTTTTTAACATATATTTTTTGAGAGACAGAGAAAGACAGAGTGTGAGCAGGGGTGGGGGGTGGTCAGAGAGAGAGGAAGTCATAGAATCTGAAGCAGGCTCTGTGCTGTCAGCACAGAGCCCGACACAGAGCTCAAGCCCAAAAACCACGGGATCATGACTTGAGCCGAAGTCAGATTCTTAACCAACTAAGCCACCCAAGCGTCCTACATCTTTCAAACTTTTATTCTTAAGCTATAAATGAATGATTTTAATTTTAAAAGTGAATAAACCAGCAGGAAAGAGGAACATTTTTCTTTAAATATTAAAATACAAAATCTATAACATCAGGTAATCGAATTAGAATGACAAATCATCTTCTATAAAGATATGGCAAAGATTTTTTAATTTGGTGGTGTTTCATAATAAAAATATACGTTGGGGTGACTAGAAATATGTAAATAGGTAGAAATAAATGTTTATATATAATGTATAAATAAATTGAGAAGAACAGGATATTATAAAATCATTTCTTATGGAAAATTGTTCATATGTACAATATATATCAAAGCTTAAATAATACATAAAATAAATATTAAAATAAAATGAATATACAACCATTTCCCAGGAAAAGGTAATCACAAACAAATGGCTATTATAAACATTATGTTATTTTTGAGAAGTAAAGGCTAAAATCATATTTTAATATAAAAAATATACATTCAAAAAAGAAAAAAATTACCTAGGAGTCCACAGTTTCCCCATGTTCCATTGATTTGTCTGTTTCTTTCTTAGTAACAGTCCTTGATAAATTCTAAATACAGTTGGGAGTGTCTCCAACTCTGTGATTTGAATTTTCACTCTCTTAATGTAATGGTTTGTTTCCTGAATGAATCTAAATTTGATTACGTCCAGTTTATCAATGTTGTTTTGGATGAGTTTGTGGCCCCCTGTTTGAGAAATATTTCCCTACTCTCACCAATGTATTTATCTAGAATGAGGCTGTACACTAGTCACATGTAAGTATTGACCCCTTGAAATAAGGCTAGTTCAAACTGAGATATATACTAAGTGTAAAACACACTCTGGATTTTGAGGACTTAGCACAAAATAAGTTAATATCTCAAAATAAATTAAAAATCTCAAATGATTTTTATATTAATCATTACATGTTAAAATAATATTTTGATTACTTTGGTTTAAATTAAATACATTGTTAAAACTAGATTTGCCTGTTTCTTTTTATTATTTTTTAAAAATGTTTTAACATTTATTTTTGAGAGACAGAGCACGCTTGAGGGAGAAGCAGAGAGCGAGGGAGACAGAATCCGAAGCAGGCTCCAGGCTCTGAGCTGTCAGCACAGAGCCCGATGTGGGGCTGAAACCCATGAACCATAAGATCATGACCTGAGCCAAAGTCAGAGGCTTGAGAAACTGAGCCACCCAGGCAGGCCCCCCTCTTTTTATTATCTTTAAATGGTACTACTTACCATTTTAACTTACATATGTGGCACATTTGTGGCTCATGTTGCATTTCTATTGAATAGTGCTATTCTAGAAGATATTTCATTTTAGATTTTATATTTAGGTCTATTTACATTTAGAATTAATTTTTGAATGTGATATAAATTTCGAGATACAATTGTATTCATATACATCTCCAAATATACCAGCACCATTTATTGTAAAATCCATAGTTTCCTTTAGTGAATTGCAGTGTCACTTCCGATGTAAATTAAGCAATCACATTTGGGTATCCTTCTGGACTCTGTTCTGCTGGTCTTTTTGCCTGTCCATGCTCAATGAACACTGTTTTAATTATTGTAAATTTATACTGTATTTTAAAAGCTGGTAAATTAAGCCCTCCAGCTTTGTTCTTATTAAAAACTGACTTGGCTATGACAAATCAATTACATTTCTATATAAATTATAGAAATGCATTGTTAATTTCTACAAGAAAATGCTGCCAGGATTTCAGTTGAAATTACATTGAAGCAATAGATCAAGTGTATCATGGCATTTCGATAATGTTGAATCTTAGAAATACATATAGTTTGTGTAATTTAATTTCACTCAATAATTAGCTGTATTTGGCAACACACATGTCTTACACATATTTTTCAGATATTTCTCTTTGTTTATTTGACATTTTGGTTGCCTTTGTGGATGATATTTTAAATTTTCTTTTTTTAATTAAAGTCTGTTTGACATATTAGTTTCAGGTGTACAACATAATTATTCAATATTTATATAGATTTGTAAATGATCACCACAATAAGTCTAGTTTGCATCCATCACCTTACACAGTTACAGTTGTTTATTTTTGCTTTTGTTGCTTTTGCTTTTGGTTTAAATTTCAGATTTAAATTTTCATTTTCTGTTCTCAATTGTTTATGTTGATGTGTAGTTTAACAATTCATTTTTCAATTATTTCATAGACTTTATGTCCAAAAAACAGCAGATTTCTTACATTAACTTTAATAATTTGTGGAATAAATATGTTATTTCATCCCTGAAAAATGACAGTTTTGCTTCTTCTGCCCCAAAATTTTGCACCATGTGGAAACTCCAATGCAATGTTGAATACTAGTCATGAAAGTGGACATCTGTCGAGACTCTAAGTCTAAAGTTCTCTTTTGTCTAGCAAAAGAGCGGATGCAGGATTAAAACGAAAGATGGCTAATGTCCGGGAAAAAGACAAGAGCCCCGAATAAGGGTCCTTGCCCCATATTCATATAGATCAGAAGACTTGCAAACATGATGGGCGTATACAAAGAAACAAACTAGGAACATTAACTTGTGGATGTGAGGGGGAAAAGGGAATTTTGAAGATATACTGTGTTAGGGGTTTGGGTCAATATAAAACAAAATCCAGGGCCCGGGCAGCTGGGTAGATGGTTGTTAACAGTAGACAGGAGGCGCCTTGCTTGTTTATTATCTTTGCCAGCCTAGGGGATAAGACAGATAGGGGGAATAACCTCAGGGTTAATAAGACACCTTTTCTTTTGTTAACCATCTCTGCTCCAGGCTGCTTTGCTTGCAGCACAGTGGTCCAAAGTCCAGTTCACCAATTTACCTAACCTGGCCTTATTCTCCTATGAAAGCAGCTTTCTGCTATAATACTAAACTTGGGGTGCTTTCACCCTGAATATCTAATCTTGTTATTCCTATGTTTTGGGCACCTTTGAGCCGATTCTATTTCAGGCCTTTGCTTCTCTCTCTCTATTTTGGGGGGTTCAGCACTCCTTCCCTATTTTAGGGTGCCTTTACACCTCCCTATTCTTGGCACCTTTGTGCCTCCCTATTCTTGGAGTGCCAATCTTGTTACCCAAACTCAGGTGTGAGCATTTTATGACTTTGTGTTTCTTTATGCCTTGTGAACCCATTGGTGTAGGCCCAGGGGATACCTAAGTTTATCTCCCACAGACATCTTTGTCTTACTCCTTGATCTCATGGAAATCAGGAGGAAATCATTCATTATTTCACTATTATGTGTGACGTTAAGTGGAGCATTATTATAGCTACTGTTTAGCAAAGACGTTTACTTTCTCATCTTTTTCTTTACTTTTTTCTGTGATGTGGGGAATTATACTAGTGGATTTTTAAACAATCTTGCATTATTCATCTGTAAATTCTTAAACTTCATTATACTTGTTATATAATATTGGATACAATTAATCATGTCTTAGGATATTTCCATCTTTATATATAAGAGATAGTGGTAGTTTTCCTTTGTTGTAATATATTTCTTAGATTTCTCTATATTTGTTGCCTTCCAAACATAAGCTGAGACTTTTTCCTTTCTCCTAATTTTTCAGAAATATATTTAAGATTAGTATTATTTCCTAATATATGAAAGAAATATACCAGATTTTGACACTTTTTTGATATGATTTTAGTGGATTAATGAATTGTATAGAATTGTCCATTTTTCTCTTTCTTTACATGTCAGTTTTACACAGTTTTGATTTTCAGAAATTTATCTCTTCCATTTGATTTATGAAATGAGTTGACATAAAATTATAGTATGCCCTTGAAAAAGTTTTTTTTTTAATTTTCTATGTAAATCCAAGTTGTTTGACATGTAGTGTAATAATGGTTTCAGGAATAGAATTTAGTGTTTCATCACTTACATACATCACACAGTGCTCATCCCCAAAAATGCCCTCCTTAATGCCCATCACCCATTTAGCCCTTACCCCCGGCAAACACCCCTCCCTCCAGCCACCCTCAGTTCTCTGTATTTAAAGGTCTATTATGGTTTGCCTCTTTCTCTATTTTCATCATATTTTTCCTTTTATTATTTTTTATTATTTGTTGAATCTGTAGTAATGCTGTCTTTTCATCCTTGATGTTTGTAATTTATTTTACTAAGTGTTTAGTAACTTTTCTTATAAACCAGTTTTTAGCTTTGGTGATTTTCTTCACTCTATAGATACCTTCTATTTAATATATTTCTGCATTTATCATTGGTATGTGTTTTCTTCCATTTTCTGTATGTTTAATATCATATTTTTCTAGATTTTTATTTTTGAATCTTAAGTCATATATTTTCAACTTTTTAAAAACTGTAAACAATGCTTTAGCTGAATCCCTTAATTTTAATGTAAGATTTTTATTACTAATTACCTCAAAATATTTTGAAATTTCTGTTATGGTTTATTCTCTGATTAATGGATTATTTAGAATTTTGGTATTTAATTTCCAGATATTGGGGTTTTCCCACTTGTCTTTCTGTTATTTCTAATTTAATTCCACCAAGGTCAAAGAACATATCCTGTATTATATTAGGCCAACCTATTAAACACATTGGTCACTGTTTTATATCCCTCTTAATTGATTTTTGACTGTTTTATTTGTACTGATGGTTAGTTGGTGACAATGTCTCTCCATTTGCATCTTATCGATTCTATGTTCATTTGGATAGATACTTTGAAGGCATAGAATTTCAATGGGCTCTTCTTTTTTTCCTTTTCTTCGTTCAGCACTATAAACATACCATTATGTTGTCTTCTGGGTTCCATATTTTCTCTTGAAAAGTCGTGTATTAATTTTATTGTTCTGACTTTGAAGATTGTGTTTCTTTTTTCCTCTGGAAGCTTGTACTGTTTCATTTTCATTTGGTTTAACCTAAGATATGATTAATGTAGTTTTCTAACATTTCTGCTTCTGGTTCAGTGAGCCTCTTAGATCTATGGATTAGACTGGCATATTTTGTTAGATTTGAAAAATTCTAGATGTTATCTTTTTAAATATTTCTTTTGCTCTAGTCTCTCTCCTTATATCTGAAACTCCAATGACACATGTATTGGACTTTTTTTTTTTTTTTGGTCTTCTACATGTTTCTTCTGTTTCTTCATACTTTTTTCTCTTCTCCATGTACTATAATTTGGATAATTGTAACATGTTTCAGTTCATTAATCCATTTTTATTATGTCCAGTGTCCTATTCAGTTCAATTAATGAGCCGTTACTTTCAGACACTATATTTCTAACTTCTAGAATTATATTTTGATTATTTTTATAGATAAAAATTCTGTGTTTGAATTCCTCTTTTTTTCACTTTGTCTATCTTTTCAATACTTTTACTTACCCTATTAAATAGTTACTGCAAATTCCTTGGCTCTTGACTCCAATATCAGTTTCATTTGTAGGCATATTTTTGTGATTTGTGTTATTTCTTGATTATCAGTCACATTTACCTTAGTCTTTTCATTTCTAGCAGTTTTGTTAAAAAATTTATGCCACATGCTTTATATAAATGAATCATGGAAACTTCTTATATTATCTTTCACCAGTTAACGTGAATTCTGTCCTTTCTTAAGCAGATAAGAGGGGGGATGGTCACGTTAACCTAACCAAAGATTGAATTGGGTTGGAGCTGGGTTGCACTTTATTAAGATCTATCCACCACTGTATGTCTCTGTTCCTCAGACATAGCCTAGCTTTTGACTGAGAATCTTGCTTATCTCTCTCCTCAACTCTAAAAACTCAAGATTGCCTTCAGAGATTGTAGCTTAGTTCTTTATCCTCTAACCCAGGCACCATTAAAATATGTGAACACTTCATCTGTGTGAAGTCTCTGCCTTCTACAAGAATTTTGTCTCCTAAGTACCGTAACAGAACAATAGATATTACTCTTCCTTTCTTTTTGTAGTTTCACCCTCCCAGAACTCAGCATATGTCTAACAGAGATAACTGACCTAATGTTTAGGGTTCTTTTAATTTTTAGTGTATCAAGCTAGTCTATTACTGGTTTCTCCTTTCCATGATAGATCCCTTTTCACAGACCACAGACCACTTGTCTTTAGCACAAGCTCAGAATCAGCAAATGCCCACAGATAAAAGTAGCTGGGGATTCTCAATTTGTGTGTGACTGTCTTCTCTCACTGAGAGTTATGGTGGGCAGAATAATAAAACAGCTTCTAATATAACCCATTCCTGGTATATCTGCTCTGCATGCCCTGAACCCATGAATATAATGGATTTTACGATTGGAACTAGCATGTTATATGGCATGATTTACTCTGAGAAAGAGAAATTATTTAGGTGGGCCTAATCTAATCACAGTAACCATTCAGAAACACAGGTTTTTTCTGGCTAGTTGAAGAACAGGTGTTCATATAAACCACTCTGCACAAATTGAGGAAGGCAAGCCTCTGTGTTGTAAAGTGCCAATGGGGAAGGTCTACCTGTAACCCTACCAAGGGTTAGAGAAACTGGGACTCCATTTGTACAACCACAATAAAATAAACTCTTCCAACAACAAGTGAAGTTGTGAAAGTATTTTGAGCCCCAAGCAACAACCTGATTTCAGTCTTTTAAGACCCCAAGCAAAGAGCCTTGCCATACTGGGCACAGACTTCTGAAATATAGAACTATGAGCTCATAAGCGGATGCTGTTTTAAACCACTAAATTTAAGATAATATGTGTTACACAATAATAGTAAATTAATAAAGAAGTTTAGTCTTCCTTATTTATTAATTTCTTTAATACCTTTAAGAATATATATATTTCAATGTAGTCTGATTTGTTTTCTAGTTATTACAACTGTTGGCCTGTAATGTTGACTTGCTACTGCTTAATACTTTTCATCCCATGGTAGAAATCTGACTGCTTGTTTTTTCTTTTTCATTTTTTTTAATGTTTATTTTTGAGAGAGAGACAGAACATGAGTGGGGGAGGGACAGAGAGAGAGGGAGACACAGAATCTGAAGCAGCCTCCAGGCTCTGAGCTGTCCACACAGAACCCGACACAGAGCTCGAACTCACAAACCGCGAGATCATGACCTGAGCCGAAGTCAGATGCTCAACCGACTGAGCCACCCAGGCGCCCCCCTGGGGGCATGTTTGTTTTTACATGTTTGTTTTTAAAGCATGTAAATAAGATGATCACTCACTCATACCCAACCCACCCCATATCCCACCTGTAAACTAAACTACAAAAAAAAGGGGGGGGGGAAATTATGCAAAATTCTAAACATATTTCTTAAAGGGTTTCCCACACTTATATAACTATAGATTAATGGATGGATAAATGATTGAAAAATGGATTGATAAAAAAGCTAATAGAATGAAAGTGAAAGTTGTGGGAAATGATCAGGTGAATCAAGAGGTTTAAATTATAAATTATTACGATAGATCCAAACTAAATGATGAATTAATATCCAAGCTTATCATGCCAAGGCAAGTTAATGTGTTAGGTAAAAATTTCAGGTCATAAATAGATATCTTTGCTCATTTAATGAGTAGTTATAAAACTAGCATATACAATATTTTTGGAATCGATGTTTAAGAGAAGTAAAATAAGGCTTCTGAGGTTCTCTTGAGATAATATAAATAGCAGTGCTATCACAAAATTGAGCCTTGTAGATTCTTACCATTAACACCACAAGTGATATAGATACCAAGTAGTACTAAAAGTCATTGCCACAATATATTGCTCTGTCCAGAAAATTTCGACAGCTTGGGTGAAAATGACATAAAATCCTTAACAAATTGATTTTTTTAAGTTGTACTTCAATGAATAGTTGCCACGACTATATTAAAAATAAGTATGCCTATAATATATTATTCACTGCCTGAACTGGGGCAGATTTTGTTTTGTCTTTGACCTGCTAAATACCTAACTTAGGTGCCCAAGACTTCACAGGGGGAAAGGGGACAGGTATTAGTTTTTATTAAAAATAATTGTGTTGTGCAATCAACTCCTAGACTTGCCTATCCCAGAAAAGTAGTCTACCATTCACCAATATCTGTTGAGTTTTTACTATGTGGCAGATAGTTGCTATTGCTAGGATTCAGAACTTGAAAGACATTTACACAGTCCTGATTTTGAGGAGGTTTTAATATGTGGTTGGTAATAGGCAACAAGTGATTACAGATAGGAATTATAGGTAAGGATATTATTAGAAACAAAGGTCCAGGGTGTAATGAGAACCTGTAACAACATAAGATAACTGAATCTGAGAACAGATTTCCTGAAGAACTAAAATTTAATCTGGAATTTAAAAAGTAAAATGATATTATCATGACAAAGAGAAGTGGTATAATCATGCCAGACAGAAGGAACATCATGCCAAAGTCTTAGTGGTCTTGACGTGGGGAGTAATGGTGAGACCTTCAAAAAACAGTAAGGGGGGCAGCATTGAGCATAATCAGGGACCAGGTCTTTCAGAGTTTATAATTCTGTTAAGTATCATATTGTGTGGTCCCCTAGTCTAGTGTTACTCAAAGTCTGATGCACCATAACATTGTTGGTTTCTGAAATGTTAATAGCCCATCTACAAAGAAATACACTAATGGGGAAGAGGGATTTAGAAACTTTTATAACAATGACACATTAGTTTTATGTTTGTTGAATTTAATGAGAAATAATTGGATTTCTATTTCATATATAATATCTCAGTTTCTCTAGTCAATTTTTGATATTTATGAAATTAGTGTACAATGGATGATTTTTTTAAAAAAACGTTATTTTCACAAACGATTTGAGAAACATTGCCCAAAAGTAATTCTAATTGCCCTTAGGTGATGTTGACAATTGAATTAATCTAGCCAATGAATTGTAGCAAGGGGGAATAAAAATTCTTATGTTCAAAGTGCTTTACAATTTGTAAAACACTCCATTTTATAAAATATAAGTACATTTTTTGATGTTCATACATGCCGTGTGAGTTTGGCAGGATAGATAAGTGATCGAAGTCCACCCATCTGGTAAATGACAGACTGTGTCATCTTGGTTTTGTTGATGACTAACCTTAGGGCTTTATGAAGGAGATTTGTGCAGTCTTGTCATCATAACATGGTTCTTGTTAATTTTCATCCATCCAAACTCTTCAAGAGCTGCTAACAAGTTGAAAATATACGTGACTGGCGGTATCCCCTTCCTTTCTCAAGTTATTCACTTTCAGAGTACTAAAGATCTCAAATGTACTCTGGGGCTTTGCACAAGGAAAGGACTAGAAAGGTAAATAATAATCAGCACTCAAATAATTGATAAGTGACAGTATAAATTTGTCTTCTACTCCCTTTGGATCAAAAATCCTTCAGTCTTTTACTTATAGACAAAAGCATGTCCTTGGTCAGCAAACAAGAGATTTAATCATTACCTATTTTAATCCAATGCACCAATTATATTTTACATATCCAAGGATATGAAATTAGGGACTTTTCATTGATCATCAGTATAGACGCCTTGATGCAAGTCCTTTACACATTGCTTGATTAACAACTACAGAAATAAATTTTGTTTATGGAATCCCTACAACACTTGAACTTCATCCCACAGTTAATACTGCATCCCCCTGGCATCTTGTTTACAAGAATGAAAAAAAAAGCCTGTTTACTAACTTAGAAAAATAAGCTATGAGCATAAAGAAACAAGTAGAATAGGACCCTCCTGAGAATTCATTCCAATTCACCAATGTTAAGGATGCAAAGTCCAAACCCAATCATATCTCCAAGTAGAAATACCTACTTTGGAAAGAACTACACAACACCTAGATTATAGTACACTTGCTAAGAGGTCACTCTGTAGAGTCAGATAGAGATGGTTCATCTTTTAGATCTATTACTAGCTAGACATGCAATCATAGAAAATTATTATTTTCCCCTAAACATTCATTTTATGATCATAAAATAGAAATAATAGTACCAACTCCCTGGTCTAAATAAAGTCATACATTTAAGGCACTTATAATACCTAACATAGAGAAATAGTTACAGTAATATTAACATTATTGAGGTAGGTATCATCTGTTACTTCAGTAATTTTTTAATTCTAAGACATGTGTGTCACATTTTTGTATCTCTGAAATCAGGATGCATCTTACAGTCACTAGAATGTCATAGTTTAATTGACAGTTTTTTCTTAGTACTGCATAAAATGACCTATTATGATCCAAACTTTTACTATCTTTTATTTTTATTATTGTAGTTGTCATTGTTGTTAGTAGGCATAGTATTAGGAAACCACATGAATCCTTTTAGGCCATGGGGGTATTAGCTAGAACAGTATACTGCAAGCAGTATATTACTTAATAGCACTTTAGTTGCTTAAAACTTCAAATAAATGTGTCTTTGAATTTACAGCTCACATTTTATGTGCTAACTTTTACTGTGTATCACAAAGACTGGGGTCTATTTTCTTACCATGAATTAAGTAGCTTGACAATTATATAATGAGTCTTATTGCTGGATGCTATGAGGAATTCGAAATATAGGACAGGGTTTCTACCCTTAAGGAACATCTTAAAAGAGGCATATGTCTACATATGGCATATAAGCTAAAATAGTTTTATATTCACAATAGGTACTAAATCAGGAATTGTGAAAAATATCCAAAGAGGGTAAATGAAATTACATACATGGGTAAGCAACTTTGAAAAACTTTAAACAGAGGCTCTGAACGCTCATTAGAATCACATAATTTTAAAGATGCAACAGATTCAAGAAACCAACCAGTGCGTGGAAGTAATGTATAAGACATCTGGGCTAGTCAGCACACTTCCAGATGAGGACCCAGAGGCCAAGAGAACCGAGTGAGATTCACAATGCCATCTTACTTGCAATTGACAGACCAGGAGATTAACCCTCATCTTCTGATTCTGTTTCCAGAATAAATATATAATTTTATGAGCAATTGAGCAGAGCACAAAGGCCATTAATGTGCTAGATGTGCTAAATGCCATTCTGGAGGAGGTAGAAGGAAAGGTAGTGTCTATCTGTGCAGAATGTCTAACTAAAATTAAAGTGAATTTTCTTACTGAAATGCAGAATATAAAGAGAATGGATAAAAGAAGAATGCTAAGAGTTATCCACAGGACCTTTGGGGTTCTGCCTCAAATTGGAGAAAGGAGGTGTCATTAGGTTAAAGCATGTGAAATTGCTGACTTTGTGTATGCTCCATAAGGGTCATGAGACAGAATTGGCATTTCCAACACAGAGAAGAAGACATAGACTTAGAGAAAATGCCAAGACAGATAAATTTATCCCAAATGAAAGAACAAGATAAGCCCACGGCTAGAGATGTAAGTGATACAGATATAAGTAAAACACCTGATGGAGAATTTAAAGCAGCAAGCATAATAATATTCACTGAGCTTGAGAAAGAAAGGAAGAAAGAAAGGAAGACCTCAGTGAGACTCTTACCAAGAGTTAAAAAGAATCAATCAGAGATGAAGAAAACAATAAACAAGATTGGAAAAGGCTGGATGCAATGAACAGGCTGGAAGAAGCAGAGGAACAAATTAGTGGCCTAGAGCACAAAATAACAAAGGTTAACAAAAGAGAAAATATGCAGCACAAGAATAGACTTAAGGAACTCAGTGACTCCATAAAATGTAATAGCATTCATATTGTAGGAGTCTCAGAAGAAGAAGAGAGAGAAAAAGGGGGCAGAAAATTTACTTGAAAGAATGATAGCTGAAAACTCCTAATCTGGGGAGGGAAACAGACATCCAGATCTAGAAGGCACAGAGAAATCCAATAAAATGAAAAAAGCAGGCCAACACAAAGACATATTGCGATTAAATTTGCAAAATGTAGTGAGAAAGGAGAAAACCTTAAAAGCAACAAGACAAAAGAGTCCTTAACTTACAAGTGAAAACCCATAAGGCTAGGAGGAGATATCTCAACAAGAACATGGCAAGCCAAAAGACAGTGAGTGGCATGATGTATTCAAAATGCTTAATTGGAAAAATCTGTAGCCAGGAATAATCTATCCAGCAATGCTATCATTCAGAATAGGAGAGAAAGGGTATCCCAGACAAACAAAAACTAAAGGGGCTCATGATCACTAAACCAGCCCTGCAGGAAATATTAAAGGAGACTCTTTGAGTGGAAAAGAAAGAACAAAAGTGGCAAAGACAAGAAAGGGTCAGAAAAAATCTTCACAACAAAAAAACAAGTAATACAATGACAATAAATACAAACATATCAATAATTACCTTGAATGTAAAAACAAATAAACTTTCCAATCAAAAGACATAAACTCAGAATGGATAAAAATAGAATAAAACCCAGAAATATACTGCCTACACAAGACTCATTTTAGACCTAGACACCTGAACATCGAAAATTAGGAGATGGGGAAAAATTTATCATGAAAATGGATGTCAAAAGAAAGCTGGAGTAGCAATAGTTGTTTTGGACAAACTAGACTTTACCACGAAGACTATAATAAGAAACAGAGAAGGACACTATATCATAATAAAGGGACAATCCAAAAAGAAGATCTAAAAATTATTAATATTTATGCACCCAACCTGAAAGCACCAAAGTATATAAAACAATGAATAACAAACATGAAGGAATTAAATTATAATAATACGATAATAGTAGGGGACTTTAACACTCCACTTACATCAATGGACAGATCATCTAAACAGAAAGTCAACAAGGAAACAATGGCTTTGAATGACACTGGACCAGGTGGACTTAAAAGATATATTGAAAGCATTCCATCCTAAAATAGTAGAATAGTAGAATGTGTTTACATTCTTTTCAAGTGCACATGGGACACTCTCCAGAATAGGAGACTCACATCTTGGGTCACAAATCAGGCTGCAACAAATACAAAAGAGTTGAATTTATACCATGCACCTTTTTTTTTCTGACAACAGTGCTATGAAAATAGAAGTCAACCGCAAGATAAAATTTGTGAAGACTACAAATACACAGAGGTTAAATAACTTGCTACTAAATTATGAATGGGGCAACAAAGAAATTTAAGAAGAAATTTTTAAAAAAACATGAAAAAAAAAAACCCACAGAAACAAATGAAAATGAAAACACAATGGTTCAAAACCTTTGGGATGCAGCAAAAGAGGTCCTAAGAGAGAAGTGTATAGCAATACAGGCCTACTTCAAAAAGAAGGAAAAATCTCAAATAAACAACTTAACATTATACCTAAAGGAGTAAAAAAGAACACAAATGAAGCCTAAATCCAGGATAAGAGAGGAAGTAATAAAGATTAGAGCAGAAATAAATGATATAGAAACTACATAGACAATAGAAAATATCAATGAAACCAAGAGCTGGTTCTTTGAAAAAAATCAATAAAATTGATAAACTGTAGCCAGACTCATCAAAAAGAAAAGAGAAAGGACCCAAATAAATAAAATAACAAATGAGAGAGGGGAAATAACTGACACCATAGGAATACAAACATAAAAGAATATTATGAAAAACTATATGCCAACAAAGTGACAATGTATAATGTCAATAGATAAATTCCTAGAAACACACAAACTTCCAAAACTGAATCAGGAAGAAATACAAAATTTGAACAGACTGATAATCAGGAAGGAAATTGAATCAGGAATCAAAAAACTACCAACAAAGTCCAGGGCCAGATAGCCTCAGGCCAATTCTACCAAACATTTAAACAGTTAATAGCTGTTCTTCTCAAACAATCCACAAAACAGAAAAGGAAGGAAAACCTCCAAATTCATTCTATAAGGGCAGAATTACCCTGATTCCTAAACCAGATAAAGACTCCACTAAAAAAGAGATCTACAGACCAGTATCCCTGGTGAACATGGCTAAAAATTCTTAACAATATACTAGCAAACCATTCCAACCATATCTTTAAAAAATTATTTACCATTAACAGGTGAGATTTATTCCTGGGTTGCAACTGTGGTTCGGTATTCTCAAATCAATCCATGTGAGACACCACATTAATAAAAGAAGGGATAAGAACCATATGATCCTTTTCATAGATGTAGAAAAAACATTTGACAAATTACAATATCCTTTCATGATAAAAACCCTCAACAAAGTAGGTTTAGAGGGAACATACCTCAACATAACAAAGGCCATATATGAAAAACCCACAGCTATTATCATCCTCAATGGGGATAAACTGAGAGCTTTTCCTCTATGGTCAGGAACAAGACAGAGATTTCCACTCTCACCACTTTTATTCAACACCAGAGTAGGTCCTACCGAAAGAAATAGAAGGCATCCAAATTGGCAAAGAAGTAAAACTTTCACTATTTGCAGATGACCTGATATTCTACATAGAAAACCTGAAAGACTCCATGATAAAACTGCCAGAACTGATACACGAATTCCGTCAAGTCACCAGATACATAATCAATGTACAGAAATATGTTACATTTCTATACACCATAATGAAGCAGCAGAAAGAAAAAATAAAGTGTGAATCCCATTTACAACTGCACCAAAAACAATTAGGTACCTAGGAATAAACCTAACCAAAGTGGTGAAAAACCTGTACTTTGAAAAGTATAAAACACTGATGAAATAAATTAATGGGGATACAAAGAATGCAAAGACATTTCATGCTCATGGATTAGAAGAACAAATAATGATAAAATGTCTATATTGCCTAAAGCAATCTACACATTTATTTTTTCAATGTTCTTTTAGTAGTCTTTTTTTTAGTGTTTATTTCTGAGAGAGAGAGAGAGAGAGAGAGCACAAGCTGGGGGAGTGGTGGGGGACAAAAAGAGGGAGACACAGAATCTGAAGCAGGCTCCAGGCTCTGAGATGTCAGCACAGAGCCCAATGTGGGACTCAAACCCACAAACTGTGAGATCGTGACTTGAGCCAAAGTCGGACACTTAACCAACTCAGCCACCCAGGTGCCCCAGTAATCTACACATTTAATGCAATCCCTATCAAAATACCAACAGTATTTTTCACAGAGCTATAAAAACCAATTTTAAAATTTGTATGGAATCACAAAAGACCCTGAATAGCAAAAGCAATATGGACAAGGGAAAGGAAAGGGAAGGGAAGGGAAGGGAAGGGAAGGGAAGGGAAGGGAAGGGAAGGAAAGGAAGGAAGGAAGGAAGGAAGGAAGGAAGGAAGGAAGGAAGAGGAATGGAGGAAAAGAAAACCTGGAAACATCACAATTGCATACCTCAAGTTATATTACAAATTGGTAGTGATCAACACAGTATGTTACTGGCACAAAAATAGACCCATAGATTAACACAACAGACTAGAAAACCCAGAAATGAACCCACATCTATATGGTCAGTTAATCTTTGACAAATCTGGAAAGAATATCCAATGGGAGGGGCACCTGGGTGGCTCAGTCAGTTGAGCATCTGACTTCAGCTCAGGTCATCATCTCAGGGTTCGTGAGTTCGAACCCTGTGTCGGGCTCTGTGCTGACAGCATAGAACCTGGAGCCTGCTTCGAATTCTGTGTCTCCCTCTCTCTCTGCTCCTCCCCCGCTCATGCTGTCTCTCTCTCTCCTTCAAAAATAAATTTAAAAAACATTTAAAAAAAGAATATCCAATGGGAAAAAGTCTTTTCAATAAGTGGTTTTAGGAAAACTAGACAACAACATGCAAGATAATGAAACTGATCCACTTTTCTACCATACACAAAAGTGAATTCAAAATTAATTCAAGACCCAAATGTGAGACCTGAAAAATTCTGGAGGAGAATACAGGCTGTAACCTCTTTGACATCAGATACAGCAAATTCTTTCTGGATATGCTTCCTGAAGCAAGGGAAACAAAAGCAGAAATAAAGTATCAGAACTACATAAAAATTAAAGGCTTTTAGGGTCACTTGGGTGGCTCAGTTGGTTAGGCATCCGACTTTGGCTCAAGTCATGATATTGCCGTCTGTGAGTTTGAGCCCCGTATCGGACTGTGCTCTGACAGCTCAGAGCCTGGAGCCTTCTTCAGATTCTGTTTCTCCCTCTCTCTGCCCCTTCCCCACTCATGCTCTGTCTCTCTCCCTCTCTCAAAAATAAATAAACATTAAAAAAAATTATTAATAAAAAAATGAAAAGCTTTTGCACAGTGAAGAAAACAATAAACAAAATTAAAAGGCCACCTATGGAATGTGTGAAGATATTTGCAAATGACATATCTGATAAAGGCTTAGTATCCAAAATGTATAATGAATGTATAAAACTCAACACCCCCAAAAATGAATGCCCTTAAAACTTGGCAGAAGACATGAATAGACATTTTTCCAAAGAAGACATGCATGTGGCCAACAGATACATGAAAATATGCTCAATATCACTAGTTATCAGGGAAATATAAAGCAAAACTAAAATGAGATATCACCTCACATATGTCATAATGGCTAACCTCAACAATACAAGAAATAACGGGAGTTTGTGAAGATGTGGAGAAAGGGACGCTTCCTGTACGGTTGGTGGGAATGAAACTTTGGAAAACAGTATGGAGTTTCCACAAAACTTAAAAATAGAACTACCTTTACAATCCAGCAATTGCACTAGTAGGTATTTACCCAAAGCATAAAAGAAATCCTAATTCAAAGGGATACATGCATCCTGATGTTTATAGCAACATTATCTAAAATAGCAAAATTATGGAACCAGCCCAGTATCCATTGATAGATGAATGAATAAAGGATGTAGTGTGTGTGTGTGTGTATACACTATATATATATATATATATATATATATATATATATATATATAGTGTGTGTGTGTGTGTGTGTATACACACACAATAGAATATTATTCAGACATAAAAATGAATGAAATCTTGACATTTGCAATGACATGGATGGAACCATAGAGTATAATACTAAGCAAAATAAGTCAGAGAAAGACAAATACTGTATGATTTCACTCATGTGGAATTTAAAAAACAAAACACATGAGTAAAGTGGGAAAAAAGAGAGGCAAACCAAGAAACAGATTTTTAACTATAGAGAAAAAACTGATGGTTACCAAAGGAAAGGTGAGTGTGGAAATGGTGATGAGGATTAAGAAGTGTTCTTGTTGTGATGAACCCTGGGTATTGTATGGAAGTGTTGAATCTCTATATTGTACACCTGAAACCAATATTATACTATAAATTAACTAACCAGAATTTAAATATCACTTCTAAAAAATGGTTAGATATTAGATATTGATGATTTCATGTGGTGCATCCAAGTACAAGGCTGCAGACAGACAAAAGTCAAGAAAACAAAGTAGATTTATTAGCACCTGGCCTCTCATATGACCTTGTTTTGTTTTTGTAGTTGCAGGCACAATTTTAAGGAAGGAGGTGTCTCCATGAATGACTATGTGACTAACAGAAGGGAGTAGAGCACAGATTCTCAGCCCTAGGTACAACACGGGCTACAGAATAGTATTCTTTGTAATTCCATATGGAACCAACATCAGAAGAGAGCTCTTGGCACAGACGTGGATATTCTCACATAGAAATATAGCAGTAGTAGTAGCAATACCAAGTGGCTTTGAACATAGAGTAATCTAAACTGGGAAACTGAAATAGTAGAAGAATCAAAGTAAATACTAAGAGTACCAAAAATATGTAGGGAGACTCCATAACAGGTGGAGTATCCTTAAAGAGTATGAGGGAGCAGGATACATTGCATTTGAAGTAGGATTATTACTGTCATTGCCGACATATCTTCCTCTACATGTTGGAATGTACTCAAATTCTCTCTCTCTCAATCACACACACACACACACACACACACACACACACACACCCCTACACAAGACAGGAAGGAGATTCCCAAATGTTTTCAGTGGTTATTTTTGAGTGGTGAGATTACAGGTTTCCATTCTTTTGCCTCCCAGTATTTTCTGTATCTTAGGTAGTGAATATTTGGTAGTTTTAATCTTAAACCATATGTATTAACATTTCAAAAGAGGTGTACCTATCATTACAGGATTTTTTAAATTCTATTTTTAAAAATACAAAGCCTGTATCATAAAGACTATTCTAACATCTAAATTTCTGTTCAGATTTGAATGCCACAATATCCTGATTGAACTGAACAGAGTTAGGGAATTATACCTGCCTAGTACATTTACAAATTTATTGCTGATATACATTCTCCATGCTAATCTGCAGGAGGCATTATTGCCACCATATTTTATTTTATTTATTTATTTTTTTTATTTCCAGGTCAGCTTTTATTGCATTAGAATATAACTTTTTTTTCAATATATGAAGTTTATTGTCAAATTGGTTTCCATACAACACCCAGTGCTCATCCCAAAAGGTGCCACCATATTTTAAAGTAATCCTCTTATTTGTGGCATTGTTGAACTGAAATGTAAGAACTTAGAAAATATTTTCGTTTTTTAATTTTTTTCCTTTTTAAATGCTTCTTTTGGTGCTTTGTAAAGATCTCAATAACATTTTATTTTAGCATTCACTACACACAAACATGGGAAAGTTCAAGAAGGCAAATTAGACAGTCTCTGTTATATTTATAGACTGCTGGCAGATACAGTGTGCATTCTCTATCAACACCTTGGTCAGGTAAATAATGAAGATTTATTCATTCATTTAACATATATATATATATATATATATACACATATACACATATATATACATATACATGTATATATATATACATATATATATGTGTGTGTGTATATATATATATATGTGTGTGTGTGTATATATATAGATATAGATATAGATATAGATATAGATATAGATATAGATAGATAGATAGATAGTGAACATCTAGTGTAAGTATGCAATAATGACCTTTATTGGAAAGGAAGATATATATTTAAATGGAATTCTGGCTGTTTAGAACAATAAGAAACAGCATAGCATGCTGGTAAGAGCACAGAACTCAAGAGTCACTCTACCTTCTTTCCAATATTAGTTTCATCATTTACAGGTGGTATGTGAATTTTAGCATATTACTTAACCTCTATCTTCTTCAATTTGCTTGTTCTTAAAATGAAGATAATAACATTATCTCGATTGGTGGGTTGTTATGAGAAACAAACGAGATAAAAGGTGTGTCTTACCTATAGCAAAAGCCATATTGTTATAGTTTTATTTCCTTGATTGGCTTACATTTTGTTGAATTTCTGTACAGATCTGCCTTACTAACCATAAAATATATTGGTGATTGAAGAAAGGAATTTAAAGAGTCATGACATTTCAGAGCTGGAATAAAACTTAGTGATTTAACCAAACCCCATCAAGGTACAAGTGAGGACACAAGGGCACAGAGATACAGTCATACAATTAGTAAGTGTCCAAGCATGATTAAATCTAAGTTTTATGACTTTCTGATCAGTGTTCTTCCATAGAATGAAGATTATAAGTCCATTCATTTATTCTATAAATTTTATTGAATACAGCACTTTGTTTATGCCAAGCACTATGCTAAAATGCAGGTGACAGAACAAATCAGATAATTTACTTAATCTCTAAGTGTCTACTGTCAGATGGGGTAGAACACATCAATGTTATAGAATATTAGTATACATGCTCTAGTAAAACACATATTGATACCAGTGGTAGTGTAATGGATACAGTGAACAAATCTAGGACTGTAGAAGGCTTTACAAGATACGACTCTTGATTATGAATCCTGCATGAAAATTCAGAAAGCAGGTCCATATGTCTAAAGTATTACTTATAACAGGAAATAATTCAGTAAAAGATAAATATAAAAGATACTTAGTGACCAAATGGTGAAGACCTTGTATTCCCTTATGTACAGTTTTGGCTTTCTTCTAGAGTAGTAAGGGAATAAATTAAATTGGAAAGAAATGAGTGTTCAAGCATACAGAAGTAACATCATGTAAAGAAGAAGAACTTGGAGTTCAGAACAAAGGACTAGCTGTATATAAGCAAAATGAATGACAAGAGATGGAAATCAGTAGCAACCTTCATTAAAGTATTTTATTTCAAGGATTTAAGAAGTGTTCTAAAGACATCAAACAGAATTTAAAAATTTTAAGGTTACTAACAAAAGAAAACAAGAATGAATTATTTTTTTATTTAAATCCAAGTTAGTTATAATATAGTGTAATAATGATTTCAGGAATAGAATTTAGTGCTTCTTCACTTACGTATAACACCCAGTGCTCATCCCGGTAAGTGTTCTCCTTAATGCCCCTCACATATTTAGCCCATCCCCCACCCACTACCCCACCAGCAACCCTCAGTTTCTTCTCTGTATTTAAGAGTCTCTTACTGTTTGTCTCCCTCCCTCTATTTATCTTATTTTTCCTTCCCTTCTCTAATGTTCATCTGTTTTGTTTCTTAAATTCATCAAATGAGTAAAACCATGTGATATTTGTCTTTCTCTGACTGATTTATTTTGCTGAGCATGATACACTCTGGTTCCATACACATTGTTGGAAATGGCAAGATTTCATTCTTTTTGATTTCCAAGTAATATTCCACTGTATATATACACCACCTCTTCTTTATCCTTCATCCATCGATGGACATTTGGGCTCTTTCCATAATTTCTCTATTGTTGATAGAACTGCTATAAACTTTGGGGTGCATATGCCCCTTCGAATCAGCATTTTTATATCCTTTAGATAAATACCTAGTAGTGTAATTGCTGATTCATAAGGTAGTTCTATTTTTAATTTTTTGAGAAACATTCATACTGCTCCAGAGTGACTGCACTATTTTGCATTCCCACCAACACTGCAAAAGGGTTCCCCTTTCTCTGCATCCTTGCCAACATTTTTTGTTGCCTCAGTTGTTATTTTTAGGCATTCTGACAGGTGTGAAGTGGTATCTCATTGTGGTTTTGATTTGTATTTCCCTGAAGATGAATGATGTTGAGCACCTTTTCTTGTTTCTGTTGCCCATCTAGATGTCTTCTTTGAAAAAGTGTCTATTCATGTCTTCTGCCCATTTCTTCACTGGATTATTTGCTTTTTTTTTTTTTTTTTTTTTTTGGTGTTGAGTTTGGTAAATTCTTTGTAGATTTTGATGCTTACCCTTTATCTGACATCATTTGCAACTATTTTGTCCCATTCTGGTGGTTGCTGATTGTTTCCTTTGATGTGCAGAAGATTTTTATCTTGACGAGGTTCATTTTTGGTTTTGTTTACTTTCTTCTGGAGACATGTCAAGTAAGAAGTTCCTGCAGACAAGGTCAAAGAGTTGGTTGCCTGTTTTCTCCTCTAGGATTTTGATGGCTTCCTGTCTTATGATTTTGTCTTTCATCCATTTTGAGATTATTTTTGTGGATCATGTTAAGAAAGTGGTCCAAATTCATTCTTCTGCATGTCACTGCTCAGTTTTCCCAGCACCGTTTGCTGAAGAGACTGTCTTTTTTCCATTGGATACTCTTTCCTGCTTTGTCAAAGATTAATTGGCCATCTGTTTGTGTGTCCAATTCTGGGTTCTCTATTCTGTTCCATTGATCTATGTGTCTGTTCTTGTGCCCATTCCACAGTGTCTTGATGATTTCAGCTTTGTAATATAGCTTGAAGTCCAGAATTGTGATGCCCCCAGCTCTGGTTTTCTTTTTCAGGATTGCTTTGTCTATTTAGGGTATTTTCTGGTTCCATACAAATTTAAGGATTGTTTGCTCTAGCTCTGTGAAAAATACTAGTGTTACTTTGATAGAGATTGATTGAATGTGTAGATTGCTTTAGGTACTGGTAGTATCAATATTTTAACAATATTTGTTCTTCCATTCCAGGAATGTGGAATGTTTTTTCATTTTTGTGTGTCTTTTTTTATTTCTTTCATCAGCTTTCTATAGTTTTCATTGTATAGATTTTTAACCTCTTTGCTTAGGTTTATTCCTAGGAATTTTATGGTTTTTTGGTGCAATTGTAAATGGGATCGATTCCATGATTTCCTTCTCTTGCTTCATTATTGGTGTATAGATATACAACCAATTTCTATACATTGATTTTATATCCTGTGGTTTTGCTGAATTCATGTATCAGTTCTAGCAGTTTTTTTGGTGTAGTCTTTTGGGTATTCCATATAGAGTATCATGTTGTCTATGAAGACTGAAAGTTTGACTTCCTCCTTGCCATTTTGGAAACTTTTATTTCTTTGTGTTGCCTGATTGCTGAGGCTGGGACTTCCAATAATATGTTGAATAACATTGGTGACAGTAGACATCCCTGTTGTGTTCCTAACCTTAGGGTGAAAGCTCTCAGTTTTTCCACATTGAGGATAATATTAGCTGTGGGTCTTTTGTATATGGCCTTTATGATCTTGAGGTATGATCCTTCTATCCCTACTTACTTGAGGGTTTTTATCAAGTAGAATGTTGTATTTTTCTATGTCAAATGCTTTTTCTGCATCTATTGAGAGGCTCATGTGGTTGTTATCCTTTCTTTTATTAATGTGATGTACTTTGTCAATTTCCAGATATTGAACCTGCCCTGTATCCCAGGAATAAATATCACTGATCACAGTGAACAAATATTTTAATATATTGTCACTTCCAGTGTGCTAGTATCTTTTTGAGGGTTTTTGCATCCATGTTCATCAGGAAAATAGGTCTGTAGTTTTCCTTTTTAGTGGGGTCTTTCATTTTGGAATCAAGGTAATTCTGGCCTCATAGAATGAGTTTGGAAGTTTTCCTTCCATTTTTATTTATTGGAACAGTCTCAAAAGAATAGCTGTTAACTCTTCTTTAAATGTTTCGTAGAATTCCCTTGGAAAGCCATCCAACCCCAGACTCCTGTGTGTTAGATATTTTTGATTACTGATTCAATTTCTTTACTGGTTTTGGGTCTGTCCAAATTTTCTATTTCAGTTTTGGTAGTTTATATGTTCTAGGAATTTGTTTATTTCTTCTAGATTTCCCAATTTGTTGGCACATAATTGCTCACAATATTCTCTTATTATTGGTTGTATTTCTGTGGTGCTGGTTGTGATCTCTCCCCTTTCATTCATGATTTTATTTATTTAAGTCCTTTCCTTTTTCTTTTTTATCAAACTGGCTGGAGGTTTATCAATTTTGTTAATTTTTTTGAAGAACCAGTTCCTGGTTTCATTGATCTGTTCTGTTTTGTTTTGTTTTATTTTGACATCATTGATTTCTGCTCTAATCTTTATTATTTCCCTTCTTCTGCTGGGTTTGGGCTTTATTTGCTGTTCTTTTTCCAGCTCTTTTAGGTATAAGGTTAAGTTATATATTTGAGATCTTTTCTCCTTCTTTAGGAAGGGCTGGATTGCTATATACTTCCCTCTTATGATCACCTTTGCTGCATCCCAGAGGTTTGGGGCTGTCATGTTTTCATTTTCATTGGCTTCTATGTACTTTTTAATTTCCTCTTTAATTTCTTGGTTAACCCATTGATTCTTTAGTCTTTAATCCCCAAGTATTCATGGTCTTTCCAAATTTTTTCCTGTGGTTTATTTTGACTTTCATAGCATTGTGGTTTGAAAATATGCAAGGTATGATATCAATCTTTTTGTACTTGTCGAAGGCTGATTGTGACCCAGTATGTGATCTATTCTGGAGAATGTTCCATGTGCACTCAAGAAGAATGTGTATTCTGCATTAGGATGAAATGTTCTGAATATATCTGTTAAGTCCATCTAGTTCAATGTGTCATTGAAAGCCATTGTTTCCATGTTGATTTTCTGCTTAGATGATCTGTCCATTGTTGTAAGTGGAGTGTTGAAGTCCACTACTATTATGGTATTATTATCAATGAGTTTCTTTATGTTTGTGATTAACTGATTTATATATTTGTGTTCTTTCATGTTGGGGGCAAATATATTTACAGTTGTTAGATATTCTTGGTAAATAGACCCCTTAATTATGGGGTCTATCTTCATCTATAATGCCCTTCTTCATCTCTTGCTACTCTCTTTATTTTAAAATCTAGTATCTGGGGCACTTGGGTGGCTCCATCAGTTAAGTGTCCGATTTCAGTTCAGGTCATGATCTCACAGTTTGTGAGTTAGAGTCTTGCATCGGGCTCTGTGCTGACAGCTCAGAGCCTGGAGCCTACTTCAGATTCTCTGTCTTCCTCTCTCTCTGCCCATCCCTTGCTTGAGCTCTGTCTCTCTCTCAAAATTGCATTAAATTTTTTTTAAATGAAAATAAAATCTCGTTTCTCTGATATGAGTATGACTACTCCAGCTTTCTTTTGACAACCATTAGTATGATAGATGGTTCTCCATCCCCTTACTTTCAATCTGCAGTTGTCTTTAGGTCTAAAATAAGTCTCTTGTAAGCAGCATATATATGGGTCTTATTTTCTTATCCATTCTGATACCCTGTGTCTTCTGACTGGAGCATTTAGTTCATTGACATTAAGAGTGGGTACTGAAGGATATAAATTTAGCACCATGGTGTTGTCTGTTGAATTGGTGTTTCTGGTGATGTTCTCTGGTCCTTTATAGTCTTTGTTACTTTGGGTCTTTTTTGTTTTGTTTCATCTTCCTCATCATCCTCCACTCCAAGGGTCCTCCTTAAAATTTCTTGCAGGGCTTGTTTACTAGCTACAAACTCCTTTAGTTTTTGTTTGTCTAGGAAACTCTTTATCTCTACTTCTATTCTGAATGACAGCCTTGCTGAATAAAGAATTCTTGGCTTCATATTTTTCTGAGTTAGCATGTTGAATATATCCTGCCACTCCTTTCTGGCCTGCCAAATTTCTGTGGATAGATCTGCTCAGAACATTTTCTGTCTTCCCTTCACAGGTTAAGGACTTTTTTTCCCTTGCTGCTTTCATAATTCTGTTCTTGTATGTGTATTTTGTGAATTTGACTATGATATGCCTTGGTGATGGTCAGTTTTCGTTGAGTCTAATGGGAGTTCTCTGTGCTTCTTGGATTTTGATGTCTGTGTCCTTTCCCAGATTAGGAAAGTTTTCACCTATAATTTGCTCACATAAACTTTCTGCCCCTTTTTCTCTCTCTTCATCTTCTGGGACTCCTATGATCTGGATGTTATTCCTTTTTTTTTTTTTTTTTTTTTAATTTTTTTTTTTTCCTTCAACGTTTATTTATTTTTGGGACAGAGAGAGACAGAGCATGAACGGGGGAGGGGCAGAGAGAGAGGGAGACACAGAATCGGAAACAGGCTCCAGGCTCTGAGCCATCCGCCCAGAGCCTGACGCGGGGCTCGAACTCACGGACCATGAGATCGTGACCTGGCTGAAGTCGGACGCTTAACCAACTGCACCACCCAGGCGCCCCTGGATGTTATTCCTTTTTAATAAGTTACTGTATCATGAGTTATTAAGTCTTGTATCGTGATCTTTTGCCTTTGTTTCCCTCTTTTTTTCTGCTTTATTATTTTCTATAATTTTATCTTCTACATTGTTGATTGCTGCTCTGCTTCATCCATCCTTGCCGTTGTGGCATTCATTTGAGATTGCACTCAGTTATAGCATTTTTAATTTGCGCCTGACTAGATTTTATTTCTTTTTTTTTTTTTTTTTTAATTTTTTTTTTTAACGTTTATTTATTTTTGGGACAGAGAGAGACAGAGCATGAACGGGGGAGGGGCAGAGAGAGAGGGAGACACAGAATCGGAAACAGGCTCCAGGCTCTCAGCCATCAGCCCAAAGCCCGACGCGGGGCTCGAACTCACGGACCGCGAGATCGTGACCTGGCTGAGGTCGGACGCTTAACCAACTGCGCCACTCAGGCGCCCCGTAGATTTTATTTCTTTTATCTGTATATATAGGGATTCCCTGGTGTCTTCTATGCTTTTTTCAACCCCAGCTAATATTCTTATTATCATGGTTCTAAATTCTAGTTCAGGCATCTTGCTTATATCTGTTGATTAAGCCCTTGGCTGTCATTTCTTCCTCCTGTTTATTTCGGGGTGAATACCTTTGTTTTGTCATTTTAGGAAGAAAAAAATTAATAAAATAAAAAAGTAAATTAAAAAATTAAAAGCAAAAAAATCTAATAAAGGAAGCCAGATCCTGGGTATGTTTTAGACTGCTTGTTGATGGAAGCTTGAAGAATAGGGGAAAAAGGAAAAGAAAAAAGGGGGGGAAAGGTAAGAAAATTTAAAAATTAAAAAAATTGTATAATAAAATAGAAGAAAATGAAATAAAGAAAATGAAGTAGAATTAAAAATTTTTAAAAATAAAAAAATAAAAATTTATCTTTCTGTATGCAAGAATGAGGAAGAAAGGAAAGAAAATAAAAGAAAAAATAAAACAATTTAAGCAAAAACAGAAGAAAATAATAGGAAATAAATGAACCAGCAAAGAGAAAGAAACCCGAATGAAGTTACATCTAGTTTTCCCCAGAACTGAAACTCTGAAGCTCTCTATAGTAGTTACACTAAGCAGGTAGAGTGACTTGTGCTGGTCTTCTAGGGAATGTGCTTGGAGGGCCAAGTTGGAAGCAGCTTGGTGTAATGGTTCCGTTCTCTACTAGGTGGTGCTGCTCAGCTTATTGGTGTGGATCAGTGTGCATGCATAGTAGAGGTGGAAATGGCTTCACCCAGCTCCCTGGTCACATGTTCACTGACCTGCCATCAAGCACCCCTCCTTTGTCTCAGGCCTCCATCCACTTCTCACCTCTACCCTGTCTGTGTCCAAGCTATCCACTTGCCAGGTGGTACCTCCCTCCAGAGTTTTATCTCAGATGGGGTTGTGTTTCAAATCCCCAATTTTCAGAGATGCCTGTGGCTTGGACCCAAGCCAACTCTCTGGGGAAGGGTCTTGCTGAGCAGTGGCTGGGTGCTTGCTTACCCCAGAAAACATTTGTGTGATTGCACAGCAGTAAAAGTTCAGAAATTATAGCAAATCACAACATACACCAGGCATCAGCTTTCAACACACTCTGGTGTCTTTGTCCCAATACCAGCAAACATAGCTACTCTCCTGGATCCACTGGCACCCTTGCTTGTGGAGAGGCCATGTGGTGTGTACCAAATGCCTTTTGAGCAGGGGGCCTGCTTCTCTCCGTGTGGTACATGGACCCCTCAGACCCCACTGTCTGCTCCAGGGGATTTGCCCTATTTCCTCACCAGAGCATGGTCAGGCACTGAGCTCTGAAACTTCAGACTCTGTGATCCACTGTTTATAGAATCCTGGTGGTATTGAAACCCTTTCCTTTCTTCCTGTCAGTGTTTTTGGGGAACATATTTCTTGTTCAGTCCCCAGCGAGTGTTTTCATTCTTTCTCTCTTTCTCTCCAGCTACTTTTGAGAGAGTGCTTTTCTTGCACGATCCTGATGTGCTGCACTCTCCCCCTGTGTCTTTCTGTATCCTTTCCCCACAAAAAACTCCCTACCCTCCGTGGTTTTTCTCTCACCTAGTTCATCTCTCCACACTTTGTACCTGCCAAGTTTTGTGGCTCAAGTTATGCACATTGTTGTGTTAGTCCTCAGATCAATTTCCTAGGTTTTCAAAATGGTTTGATGCTGATCTAGCTGCATTTCAGGAATGACACAAGTTCAGGGTCTCCATGCTACTCCACCATCTTAACTCCTCCTCCCTGATCCTACACTTCCACAGTAGTAAGACTACAAAACAAGAGTCGAGGTCTGTAGATGGTTCAGTGTGAAAGGCTGTGATCTTCAAATACTGTAGTCAAACATAACATTACTGAAGTCTGAAAGCAAAACAATGAAAAATCTTAGATATGTAAAATGCAGGAAATAGACTTTGTGCACTCTTGAAAAAAAACTATCCAGGGGCACATTTCAAGTAATCCAAAAATGAATCAAAATAAAGAACATGCTAGTTAAGAAGTATAATCAAGGAGAAAAGGCTGGAGAGGAGCATTAAAGCAACTTAAATACAAAATGAGTCCAAACAACCTCTTTCATTATGAATATAGGATAGATCTTCTCTTAATGAAATAACAAAAACATTATTTTTGAATATAATAAGATAATCAAGTAAATATATAAAATAACCCTGGTAGTTCAACACTAGAGTGGAGGTGGGGAAGGAGGGTGAATTGTAACAATCAGTAGAATTAGGAACATGTTTTATAGTGCCAAAGGATGGCGTGACCACCACTGAAAAACTAAATTGTTTTTTTAATTTATTAAAAACTGAATTTATTGCATGTTATAGTAAAGAAAAATGTTAATGACCACCCAGTCTCTGCAGAGTGGACTGTTGATCATATGTGGAATTCTTAGAAAGCATTGAGTTCAGAGACCGGTGGATTTTCAAAGGTGTAAATGAGTTGACATGATCACTAAAATCATGGTTACTTGGGTGAGATTGCTTTTGATTGCTTGGCAGTCAGTGGCATATATATTGGAGTGAATCTGTTTCTGATTGTCTGAATTTCGTAGCAAGAGGCTGTCATTGATATTTTAACTGGTGATATGTCATGATTGAACAGCTTTAAAACTGATTATGATGCTACTTGTACTGTGAGTACCAAACCATCCATCTTTTCCTAAGTTTACTGGAACTTATTGTTCTCAGTTCCATCAAGTTCTTAGAGGGAAAAAAAAACAAATTATACTGAAAATGTCAAACATATCAGAAAGTATATAAAACAGAAAACATGAAATAAGATGACAGATCACAAATTTGTGTTACTGTCTTTGGTAATTAGGTAGATATTCTTATTAACATAAAAATTATTCTAATAAGGAAGCTCCAATTCTGGAAATGACAGATAAGGTTGTGTTGTATTAATCTTGTGATCATTAACATGTACAAAATATTAAACCATCAATAAGCAAACAAATTCAGCTAAAATAAAATAAAGCTATCAATAAACAAACAAAAAAACAGGCAGAAAGTATAAAGGACACAATCCTTGAGACAACAAATGCTATTTAAACAGATTTTTTTCTTAAACACATTTCCTAGTTTTCTACCACAGAATAAGATTGGAATTCAAACAGAAATAAACTAAAGAAACAAAGCTTGGTACTACCAGAATAGCTAGAAATTGGAAAAAATTCATGGAAAGCCACAGAAGGGAAACCCCAAACTCTGCACTCCTTCAGATTCTTGGACAATATTTAAAGGTGTGTATACAGAGGGAGGATTCAAGAAGCCCAGAAGAAAGCATTACACAAGGGAATGAGATTTAAGCAGTTGATTCTAAAAAGAAAGAGTTCCAAAATCCAGTCCCATCAAGTTGGTATAGCTTATTGAGCACTATGGGCTTTCCCTTAACACCTTGGTCAGGTTATGTCTTACAAGTTAGCTCAAGACTAAGACCTATATACCTCAGAGGTAAGAATAAAACAAAAACGTACCCATGATAATTAAACATACAACCACACCCCTACAGAATCAATGTGATTTACCAGTAATTTAACTGCCTGAAAATATGAAATTCTATATTCTTTAGAGGTAGATAAAATGCAAAAGTTCTACAATGTATTATTCACAATGCAAAGTATACAGTAGAACATTACTACATGTACAAACCGTGAGAAAAAATGGCAAATGATCTGGAGGAAAAAAAGCAGTCAATAGAAGCAGATCAACAGATTTCCCTGATGTAGAATTTAGTAGCTATCATAAATATGTTTAAAATTTTATAAGAGGACAGAATTAATAAAATGATGATAAACCACATTAGAAAAATTATCCTGTTGGATAGTCAAATGAATATTTTAGAATTGAAAAATACAATTTTTGAAAAAAAATTATTGGATAGATATAACTGAACATTGTCCACATCAGGAAAAAAAAAAGGTTATTGGACTTGAAGAAAGGTCATTAGAATTTAAACGGAGAAAATAAAGTTAGAAAGGAAATAAACAAAACCTTAGGGACATGTGGGACAAAATCAAGCAGTATAACTTCTGTATAATTAGAATCACACAAGGTTAGAAAAAATGGGGCAGAAAAAATTTTTGAAGACGCAAGGGGTGAACATTTTCCAAATTTACTGAAAACTATGAATTTATAGATTTAAGAAGTTCAGAAAATCGCAAGTAGTAAAATAGAAATAAAAACATATCAAAATTGAATATGCCAAAAAGCAAAGATAAAGACAAAATGTTAAAAGCAACCAGCAGTAAAAGACATGTATTTCTTTTGTTCATAATGGAAGAGGGATACGGATAATAGTTGACTTTTCATAAGAAACAAGAGTCCAGAAGATAATACAATAACATTTTTAAAGTGCTGACAGAAAAAAAAGGAAATCTATCAACGTAGAATTCTATATGCAACAAAAATAACTTTCAAGAAGAGATGAAATTAATATATTGTAAGATAAAAGAAAACTGCAAAAATTTTTACCAACACAAAGGAAATGCACTAAAATAAATGTGAAATAATTTTTCAAGCTGAAAATTAATGGTACCAGATGAAAAATCATATTTATAGGAAGAAATGAACAGCACCAGAAATAGCCACATATATGAATTTAAATATTTCTTTTCTTAGTTTGAAATATATATATACATATATATATATATGAAATATATATGAAATATATATATTTGTATGTATTTGTATGTATATGTATATATACATATATTTGTATAAATATGTGTGTATGTATATATATAATAATTTTGGAGGTATTTTGTAACATATGGAAGTAAAATATATGACAACAATAACACAAAGGAAGAAGGAGGAATAGATGGAATAAGTTCTAGAGATTTCTAGAACTATGAGACAATAACTGTCTGTTGTTTCAAGCCACCAAGGTTTTGGGAATTCCTGTAGCTGCCCCAGGAAACTGAAATGCATGTTATAAACTTTTCACATTCTGTTACATCAAAATCCATTGTCTGTCTTGAATTTTTAATGGATCTTTATTTCAAGCATGATTTACTGACATCATATATTATTTAGAAAATACTGGTTTACTAAGTTATACAGATCTTCCAAATGTAGACACACTTCACTGTGTAATACCAAAAGCCACATACATTAATATCACCACCAATCTTATCAGACACATCTTTAAACATTATGAAACTGGTGCATACACATTTTTTAAAATTCAAATTTTTGCTTAAAAGCTCAACTTTTATCATCGGTAACACATACAGTCAGTTGCTTTCCTTGAAGTGACAGACACACTTAGTTAATTTTTGAAAACTGTCTAACAAATATCCAATGTGAATAATAATAGAATACCAGTCATTTTTTTAAGTGAAAATGGTATTCCATGAATGAAGTGGTCAGCTTCCATCACAGTGAAAGTATTTTTTGTCAAGATAGCCATTGTACTTCCAAATGCAACAGTTGTGATTTGTATGTTCTTCCTATTTTGTCACAAGGAATATTAAAGTGAAGTCTACTCATGGGTCACTGTTCAGTAAAATTAGAAAATTTTACTGTTTCATCAAAGGTATCCTTATATGATAATTATGCATTTTTTTCTAGTTTTTTGCTTTATTTTGTTTTACTCTATGTATATGACAGTGAATAAAACAATGACTACCTGTACAATTTGGTGTCACTACTCGGATTATGCTTAAATGAACAACAGATTTCTCTCCTGTAGCACCCTCCCATAGCTTTTCTTCCAGAAGTGCAAATATCAATATGATAGAAAAAGACAAATCACATCTTAGTATTATGATGAAAGAATTATTGATGTTTCAGACCTTATAAAAGGGTCTCAGGGAGCCCCCAGGAATACACATACTCCACTCCAATAACTGCTGTTGCAAAACAACTTGTTCTATTATAGTTAGGATTAAATATGGTATAACCACAGTGGGAAATTATGTGGTAGTTTCATAAGCTTTAAATACGTACCTACCCTATGAATAAGCAATTCCACTCTGCATAATATACCTGAGAGAAATGAGTGCACATGTCTACAAAAGACTTGTCCAAGAATATTCATAGTAGCCTCTTATTCATAATAACTGAACCCTGGAAATAACCTAAATGTCCATCAAAAGGAAAATTGGCTTAAAAATTATGATGTACATATACGATGCAATGCCTCTCAAAAATGACTAAAATGATTTACTGATACAAGCAACAAAATAGATAAATCTTGAATACAGTATTTGGAGTGAATATAACTACATATGTCTATTTTGGGTGTGGTTACATTTATATAAATCTTGGTGACAGGAAAATTAATCTGTGATTATGAAAATCAAAAGAGTGGTTTTTCTGGATAGTGAGTAGGACTGGAAAAGCACATGAGGGGGAAGTTTCCGTGATAATGAAAATGTTTTCTCTCTTGAATGCTGTTCATTACATGTCTATCTCACCAAATTATAAATATGCAAGAAATGCATGTTGTGCTGTATGAAAATTATACTTCATTGAAAGTGCTTAATTTTAAAAATTATTCTTGGATATAGTCTAAAATAAATGGGCATACAAACGCATATACATAAACAAACTGTGATTTCAACAACACTCTTGGATGAAACAAAGTAAACTAGAAAGATTAGAAGGAAGGAGATGGCAAGTGGATAAAATACAAATGTAATAAAAATAAAGCAAGGGTTCCAATAACAATATGAAAGTGGAGTTCAAGGTAAGCTTTTAAGTAGGTAAAGATGTTCTTTGTTAGAAAACATACAATCCACAAGCATAGAACTTTGATGAGCATCTGAGAAGTGAAAACCTGTCCATGTACATTATATAAAATAAGTGCTTGGACTGATAAGGAGAAAGAGAAACACAGTCATAAACTTATTAAATATAACCTGCCAGCTTTTGATGAAGTAAACAAAAAAGGATGGAATGAATATATGCATATATGTAATATATATAGTTCATATACATATATTAAAAATAGAAGCCACAGTATGCAGAAAGTTGAAATAGTAGTAAACCTGTAAGCATTTAACATAGGATTTAAATACTTACAACATACATTTAGAAATAGAAATAGCCAGAAACACAAATTTAATTGAAAAATTTTTACATGGTTTTTGGTAGAGAAAGCAAACAAAACACTGGTCTGAGTAATATATTAACAGGATATATTTTATGTGTAACTGTATTTCACATCCTAAATCCTATATAAGTACTGCTCCTTCTTTTCAAGAGCCAATGGAACATTTTAAATGATTGCTCATATATCAAGCCATAAAAAAAAAACCAATAAATCCCTAAAAGTAGAAATAAATCCAGCCACATTCACTGCAATTTACTACTATACAACTACAAACTAATAACAAAAGTTATATCTTAACTTGATTTATTTTAAGGTATATACCTTCAAAGCAATTTTCAAAATAAAGAACATGCTCCTGCTTCTGTATATTGTAGTTATTGCACAACACAAAATATGAATTTTGAAAATAAACCTAAGAAAAAGAAATTCAAAAAGAAAAATAGGCATTCACCATTGCTTTTAAAATAATATATTTTACTTTCTCTAGGTTGACTCTTTGCCTTACCCAAAAGTTGATTCTACTAGTAATGTAAACTTATTTTTTCACAGATAAAAATAATGAAATTACTTAAAATGATTAGACTATCTGATTCTGATGAATCTTCTACCAATTTTGATTAAAATACTTGGAAGGCTTTGAAAGTAATTAATACTCAATTTTTAAAATTCTAAGACAGAAAGTCATTTTATTGCCAAGACCTGAAAGCTTGGTTTAGATCCAAATTCCTTCTAAAAGTTTGGTAGGTCTAGGATGGGGGATTAAATTATAATCATTTATGATTCTATGATGGTCAAAGAATAATGAATAATTTACCTTTCTTTATTACCTAGGTTAAAAAAATCTATACCAACAAATAAGACTTAGCCATTGTCTTTCTATCATATACAGAAACATCTATAAGCATCCCATGATTAAATACCCAAAAAATAAATAAACAAATAACTGTGCAAGGTGAGGGTATCTCTGAAGCCATTTTGAATACTGGGAAACACAATCTTATGAATACAGTGCTGGGCATCCTGCAGGGAAAATTAAAAAATCTTCCATATATAAAAAGCGTGGCTGGGAGCCAGACTGGGAGCAAGATAACGATCTTAACTCAGTCTAACATAGAAGCACTGGAATGATTGGGAACACTGTACTTAGACAAGTCTGTTACTTAGCAAATGGCAAACTGCTTGCTCTCCCATCCTTTTTGGATGAGTCAGCTGTAAAAAAGTCCAACATGGTATCTGTGAAAACAAAATGCCACAATATACAAGAAAGGAAGCATTATCTGAAAACTCACAGAACAGAAGACCTCTCAGAATGAATTACTAAGGAGTGTTCAGTAAAACTGGCCTCATCTTTGGCTATAGGTAGACACACTCAAAGAAAGAGTAGCAGCAAGGGTTTTCAGAGTATAGATTGAGCTGAAATGGGAAGTGGTGGGGGAAAGTTTTCGGGAATGAACATGCGATAATAGAATTTGAACTGGTGGCTGAAGAAAATAAAATTAACAGTGTGGAAATAAAATCAGTGACTTGGAGAACCATCTTCCAAAGAGCCACTGGAATGCAGAGTTAGGACAAAGAAATTTAGAATAAACATTCACTAAAAATAACAAAGTTCACTCATAAATCCATGTGCTGTGTGCTCTAAAGTACACTATATATATGAAAACAATGAGACTCAAGGAATCTAAATCACTACCTTGTAAGGCATAGATCTGGGATTTTGAACCCAACTTCATAATTGAATGGAGGGAGGGAGGGAGGAATGGGTGGGATAGAAAGATACTAACTATGTAAAATGGGTAATGATAGTTAAAATCTAAGAAATATTCTTGTTCCTAAGTGGAAAAATGAACAAGAACATTTGTAAAATGAGCATCAATAAATGTTATTATTAAAGAAAACCTACATGTGCTGGGGAAAACCCTAAATCACAGATCAAGATGAAACCATTTATAAACAAAATCTCTCCTAAGTAAACGGAAAAAAATTTTGAATTAGATTATTTCGGGTTTTGTTTTTGATCTATTTATTTTGTAAAAAAAAAAAAGTAAACCTTAAAGGTTAAGAGTAATATAATACCTATATACCCTTCAACAATTTTTTCAATGCATTTGCTATATGCTATCTCTCTCAGTCTCTCTCAGTCTCTTTTTCTGTCTCTAAAAACCAGGTCATTCATTCCCTTATATAACCAAGGTGAAATAAATGATCAAATTCAGGAAATTTAACAGTAGTAATAGTAATAATAAATTTCTTATTCAATTTCTCAAATTACCTTTTATAGGACTTTTTCACACATTTATGAACTAATCAAGGACCATGCATGGCATTTAGTTGTCTTGGTTCTCCAGCCTTTAAAATGCAAGAGTCTCTCATTCTTTTTTTTTGTATTTCATGGCATTGAGGTTTGAAAAGCACAGTTCAGTTGTTCTGTAGAATGTTCCTCAGTTTGGAATTTTCTCAGGGAGCACTATGTAAGCAATGCTGTGTCCTTCTCAGTGAGTCATATGAAGAAGTGAATGTTATCAGTTTGTCTTATTATTCATGAGGTAAACTTTGATCTCTTGGTTAAAGGTAGAGTCTGCCAGGGGCGCCTGGGTGGCTCAGTTGGTTAAGCGTCTGACTTTGGCTCAGGTCACAATCTCACGGTCCGTGAGTTTGGGCCCCGCGTTCGGCTCTGGGCTGATGGCTCAGAGCCTGGAGCCTGCTTCCGATTCTGTGTTTCCCTCTCTCTCTGCCCCTCCCCCGTTCATGCTCTGTCTCTCTCTGTCTCAAAAATAAATAAACGTTAAAAAAAATTTAAAAAAAGGTAGAGTCTGCCATATTCCTTCTTTTAAAGTTACCACTGTCCCTTTGTAATTCATAGGTAAACTGGGCATAGATATTTGAGACTGTGTAAATATCCTCATTTACTGGTTGTCATCCTACTATAGGAAACAGCTTGTCACCCCTCTCAACTTTATTGATTTTTTAATTTATTTCCTAGTAGTTTCATGGATCATTTATATTTAAAGGGTTATACTCCATTACTCTTTTAATTTTGTGGTTTTCATTGTCTCAGTTTGGGCCAGTGGGAGCCCAGTCAGCTACGACTTTCCTGGCTTTCTATTTATTTATACTTTAAGAATTGTATCCATGCTCCCATGCCAAAATTGTGGGATTTTTTTTAAGTTTATTTATTTTAGAGAGAGAGCATGCACTTGTGTAAACCAGGGAGGGGCAGATAGAGAGGAAGAAAGAGAATCTCAAGCAGGCTCTGTGCTGTCAGTATGGAACCCTATGTGAGGCTCGATCTCACTAACCATGAGATCATGACTTGAACCCAGATCAAGAGTTGGTTGCTCAACTGACAGAGCCACCCAGGCACCCCAGTGGGATTTTTTAATGACAATTTTTAGTTTTGAGGAAATCTAATTTATATATATTTTTTATGATTTTGATGTTTGTGTCCCAAGAAACTTTTGCCAACACACAAGTTACAAAGATTTTCTCCTACATGTGTCTCTAAAAGATTTATCATTTTTGATTTTATGTTCAAGTCTGTGATACATCTCAATATTTGGGCTTAGTGTGAGGTAGGGGTCTAGGTATATTGCTTTCTTGAAGGATATCCAGATTTCCCAGCCCCTTTTGTTAAGACTATTCTTTCTCCCATTGGATTGGTTTCATATCGTTGTCAAAAATATCAAGTGGATATATAAGTACATATCCATTTCTTAGCTCTCTATTAATTTAACCCATTTATTGATCCCCCTACCAGTAAAATAATTATTAGATCATCACATGCTGTAGTTAATCTTAAAGTAATGCAGTGTAAGTCTTCAAGCTTTGTTCATTTTTCTCAAGATTGCTTGGATAACGTAGGTCCTTTACATTTCCATATGAATTTTAAAATCAGGTTTTCTGGGATTCTGATAAGGAGTACCTGGAAGATATAGATCAATTTGAGGTAATATTGATACCTTAATAATATTTGGTCTTTTAAACCATGACTGTAGTTATGTTTCTCCATTTCTTTAGGGTTTTTTAATTCCTTTCAGTAGATAAATAAACTTGGCACTACATGTATTTTGTTAAAGTTCGTCTCCTATGGTGGCATCTAAAATTTCCTTCATCCTTAGCAGAGCTACTAGTGGTGTGCTTGCTTTATATATGTAGATCTGGGGGTTCAGCCAGGGATATCAGTAGAGTCAATACACAGGTTCAGGGGCTCCCCTTTCTGAATATCTCATTTTCAGGGCTATGTTCTGACTTTGGGGGAAGTGGTTGACCCAAATTTTTGCTTTCACTGCTTCTTGGCAGAAAGACTGTGGGTTTTCTTTTGGAGTTTTAACAAGGCTGTGTGACACAGATAATGACTTAACCCTCAGACTTAAAGCTGTAACCTCCAGAAACTCACTTTGTGCTCTTCTCTTTCTTCTAAACATCATTTTCCCTCTAGAATATGATTGCTTTTGCTCACTGCTCAGTGTCTTCACGTCATTGTTTACATTTTGTCTAGAGTTCATAGGTAGGATCTGCAAGAGCATTAGTGCTGCACACCTTACTTGGTCTTGCCACTTGAATTTCATGTTTGAATTGTGACCCTATGAACACTCAGGAGAAATGTAAGAGGGTATCTAACTACAAGTGAGGGCAAAGACCAGTGTCCTCAGGCTTCTCTTCTACAAAACAGAAAAGGATTGATCTCAGAATTTTCCTCAAATACCACATAGACCTAAACATGCATATCTAATCTGAATGTTGTTTCTGGATGGCAACAATATCAAGTTTACTTTGACACACATGGACTTTTACTATATCTACCACTGACACATTTAGGGAAAAAATCACTCGCACCTTGCTACCAAAGTGTGGGGCAAGCCTCAGTGGCATTAGCAGCTTTTGCCAGGTTGTTAGAAGGCAGAATCTCAGGCCTATCTCCACCCTAGTGAATGAGAAATTCAATTTTACAATATCTCCAAATACTTCACACACACTTTAAATTTGACAAGTGCTACTCTAGCTGTATCATATTTTAAATTTTAGGATGTGAATGTCATTTTTTAAATATTAGCATTTGTTTACCCAGTTTAGAAGTCAACTCAAAATAATCTGAAATGTAAAAATTATGCACAGATGCAATGTTTATCATAAAAATTGAGAAAAATGAATCCAGCATTAGGAGAAATGATGTACAGTCAGTCACTGAAATTTTACTTATGAAGATTGTGATGATATGGTAAAATATTTGTGATGTTATATTGAACTATAAAGCAGGAAACAGAAAAGTATATACAATAAAAATCTTAATCCCAGAAATAAATAATAATCATAGAGAAAATATCAGATGTAAATATTCTTCATATAGTGTTTTACTTTCCAAATAGTCATGCATTTTGAAATGGAAAATACATTTTTAGTAACTAAGGAAATGCTATCAATGAAATTTGCTAAGGGTAGATAATGTGCATATATTTCTTTAAGCCCTTTACTTCATGCAGATTATATCATTCTTCTTTAGGTGCTACATTCTTCCTGTCTACCCAAGGACATAGTACACACATGACTCAGTTTTAGTGCTGGTGACTAAAGCTTTCTATGCATTTCTCGATCGCTTTGTGATAAAGAGTGAATTCCACAACCACTCTGTGTGCCATTTCTCATGTTTGAGTAATAATAAAGTTTGATATGTACAACAGAGGCACATTATAAAAATTAATGAGCCCGGGACCCATGAAACCCTTAGAGCCTGAAAATGGGAAAGAACTGTTTGAATAAATGCAGCAAAGCTGTAGCATAAGTCCCAGTGTTGTAGAAATTCCGTGCTTAAAATTATTTCTAAAACCTCTCCAAAGCAAGGGTAAGTTTGTACTGCCCCACAAGGATCATCTATAAGCATACTCCTTATTTTTGGAAGTTTATAATCTTAGATAGATACTAAAGATTATGTTTATAAGGTTTGTGGCTTATGCCTAGTTTTCTAACCCTATTTTCTACGTTAACATATTGTTACTAATTTTTATTATGCTCACAAACGCAGTCTAAGCCTTTGTCCTGTCATCTACTCTGTTCTCCTTTGGAATCATGGACATCAATTACAGCCTACCCCACTGTCAATTACAATTATTGCTTGATGCTATGCAAGTACAAAAGATCTAATTGTTACCAATTTGCAGTTCCAATTACCTGGCCATGTCCTTGCCTTAAGGTACTTCATCTTACTGTCAGCTATGCAGTTGGCAGGAAGAGGGCATTTTACAGGATTTTTCCTAATATAAATATGAAAGGATGAATCATTGCCACGGGATCATACTGTTGTGATATTCCCAAATGTTCAATAGTTCAAGTCATTAAATGTCCTCATAATCAAAACCATCCAACTTTTTATCCTGAGAAGCTCTCTGATCTGTTTTATGGATATTAGCTATATAGCTGCCAAGTCCATTTCTAGGGAAGCCATATTGCTTAGTGTTTAAGAGGACAACTTTGGAAGTGGGCAAATCCAGGTAACATATACTGCCTGTGTTGTGTGAGGCAATTTAGTTAAACCATCTGTGCCTCAGTTTCTTCATTCTTTCTATCCTCCCGAATTGCCTAGTTCCTTCATGACCCCAGGGACGTGCTCCAATATGGATCCCCCGTCATTATGCGGATCTCAGCTCCAGTATTCTCTACTCAAAGAGGTCTTCCCCAAGACTTCTTTCAAATGTAGCTTCTCTTCTCACCCCACTCCACCTCCATTGTGTTCTATTCCGTGTTCCTTTTTTATTTTCTTCAGACATATGGGAAAATATTTTGTAAAAATGATGAGACACAATACTCTCTCCAAGTATGTTATGAATAATTTACTTGTTTATTTTCTGTCCCCACCACTCACTTCTCATGTTAGTATCATGAAAGTAGGAACTTATGTATCTTTACTTTGATAACCACTGCCCATTCCACTGAATACTAACAGGGATATAGCAGATGCTCAGTCAATACTTTGACTAAAGAATATAAAATGAGTAACAATTTTACCTACTTCATAATGTTGCTGTATTTTATTAGTTTTTTTTAACTTCTTAATAAAAACCTAGTACATGTTAAGCACTTGCAAAAATGTCATCACATACACACACACACCAAACACTTACGAGAATACTTATATATATTTTCTGTTTACTAGAATATATGCTTGAAGTTTCTAGTTATTAATAGAGAACCAGTTTCCTGCTGCATTTGCTCAGATATAACTCTTTTCCTGCCAATTCTTGGCTAAACAATCTAGGTTCCTAATCCTGCTTACAGACTTCAAAAATTTACTACAAAATTAAGATGGAGAGAAACACTGTATTGTCTGTTTTGGTTATAGACTGGTGTGTCTATCCCAAGAAGATGTAAGGAAACTTGGAGCTATTCTTCCTGATTGTGTGTGTGTGTGTGTGTGTGTGTGTGTGTATAAGCTACAGAGACACTCTTCAAATGTTTAGTCTAATATTTTTTAAAAAATGAATCGGGGCACCTGGGTGGCTCAGTCAGTTAAGCATCCAACATTGGCTCAGGTCATGATTTCATGGTTCGAGGGTTCAAGCCCTGCATTGAGCTCTGTACTGACAGCTCAGAGCCTGGACCCTGCTTTGGATTCTGTGTCTCCCTCTCTCTCTACTCCTCCCCTACTCACACTCTGTCTCTCTCTCTCTCTCAAAAATAAGTAAATATTTTTTAAAAAAATTTTTAATGAATCTTGTATTTACTGGGCTAGAAACAAGAGATACTAAGCCTGCCCACTGCATACTTTCTCCAATCCTTTCTAGTTCTTAAAAATATCCCCAGAGCAAACCCAGTTTATAAATCTCTGATTTAATGTAACCTTTCCACTTTACAGAGAAAGAAACTGTGGCCCTGAAAAGGTTATCACTTGTCAAGGTCACATATGATTGGTAAATAGATCAGGATTATTCCCAGAGTCACTAATTCCCACACCAGGGCTCTTCCTATTATGACTAGGTATGACCCTTATATTTCTGTGTATATATGATTTATTTTTTCATTCATTCAACAATTATTTATTGAATGTTCACCACATGCCAGGTACTCTGCTTGGCTTGGGATAAAGTGGTGAATAGGCAACCATAATTCTTTGTTCTCGAGGTGCTTTCAATCTTTTGGGGGGAGTGAGTCATTCAAAATATATATATTCACATATAAAATAATTTAATTAAATTCCTGACAAGGAAAGTAGCAGAAGATTCAAGGTCAGTGGCAACCTCAAGTTAATTTCTGAATTCGCCTCCCTCACACAACCAATAAACAACAAGAAAAAGTAACCACAACATCTTGTTGGAACCTCTAGGCAATTGCAGTGCATGTTATATGTAGAATTCTCTAGTTTTTTCTACCAGAGGTGAGCACAGGGTAGTTTAAAACTCCAAAAAACTTTTTTTTTTTGTTTTTGGTTTTGTTTTGTTGAAGAAAAGTCCAACAGGTTGCTGCTGATGGTGCCTATAGCCAGGGAAAAGAATCCTGTAGCCCTGGGGCTGCAAAGAGGCTGTGGGAAAATTAGTTAAGGTTTCTAAGTCCTTCAACATCTCCATGATCTTCCTGGGCTTCTTTTCCCAACCGATACCCATTGTCCTGGAGACAGAGCAGTTATTTCTGCTGTACTGCTCCACAATGACAAACTGGAAGTGAAGGGAATTTGGAATATCATGCTACCATAGGGTCTGCTTGGCTTTCATTTGCAGACTCAAAATCTATCTGATTTTCAAATCAAATCAAAGCAAATCTTTCTGATTTTCAGCTCTTTCTGACACTATCACCCCCAAGAAGAAGGCTAAGAGAATTTGAGGTGTACTGGTCGATCCTTGGGGACCCACCACTAAAACATTCACTTCATATCTCATTCTCTCATTCCAGTTCATGGAATAGGCATAATCTAATGGTGTGGCAGGAGAGGATGTGGAGAAAATGAGAGGTGCCTACTGACTATTTTCAATTTTTTTTTCTTATGTTTCTCTTCCCTCTGATGCTTGTAGAATTCTCTGTTCATCCATTCTCAGGGTCATCCCTTCTCTCAGGCAACAAATGTGAAACATCAGCTACCTTGATAGTGAAGAACAGCGAGCTAAAAATTCTTAGGGTTATATACAGAACATTTTTTTCATAACACATAGTATCTGATAAACATAGGGAAAAAGTGTGATTCTGCCAAAAGTTGCTCTCACTATAAACAAGTAGACATGCTGGAAACAAGCAAACAAAAAAAAAAACCCCTATTTTAATAGGAAAGCTTTGTTATCATGCAATCTAGCTAATAATTCTTAAAATAACATCAAGTAATTAAAAGATTATGGTGATAGTGGGGAGGAGTAAAATAGAAAAGAGGGGAGAGAAAAATAGACCAGATGAAGCCACTAGGGAGCCAAGAAAAATGTACTAAATGTATGGGGATTTGGGATAGCACAAATCTGACATTAAAAAAAAAAAAGCTATGAAAGAATAAATGATCCTGGGACAATTGGCTATTCATATGGAAAAAAGGAAAAATGGTATTCTTCTCTTACATAATACACAGATATAAATTCTGGGCAGATTAAAGCCCTAAAAGCCAACAAGTGAAGTTTTAAAGCTTTCCAAAGAGGATATAAAAAAAATCTATTTACAACAGGTAAAAGAAGAGAAAACATGAAGATGAGAAATTTGAATACATTAAAATTACACATCCCATAAACAGAGTAAGAAGATAAGCTACATACTAGATGAGATATTTATAATTTAAATAACCAAGAATAGTGAAAAAAACAATGAAAAAAACTAATGACCCAACAGAAAAATAAGCAAAGGCTATTGCATGAAAAAGTAAAGCCAAATAATCCATCCACATATAAAAAGATAGCATATCCTCAATAATGTTCATGGAAGCCAAACTAAAGTTATAATGAGATACCATTTCATGCCAAGATTGGCAAACATTCAAATTTCTGTACATGTACAGTTGTTAGCATGCAGGAAAGAGGGAAACCTTCAAGCTTCATCAGTGAGAGTGTCAACGGATATGGCTAATTTATAAAATAATTTGATTTGTACCTAGTAAATATGAAAATACATTTCTGCTACAACTGAGATAGTGTATGTTTTTAGATCTGTGCCCTAAAACAACTCTTGTATAAGGACTTATGGCGACATGGACAAGAATATTCATTTTAGCTTCCTTTTTAATAGCAGAGTAATTTACATAACCTGAGAATCTTTCAACAAAAGACAAATAAGTAAAATACCATTTAGTCATAATGTTGAAAAACATATATAAATTAAAATGAATTAGCAAGAATTACATGGATTAAAATGGATAGATTTCAAAAGCATAATGAGAAGGGGAAAATGAAAGTTGCAAAATAATGTGTTCGGTGTAATGCCAGTTTTGTATATTCAAAAAATACACACAAAACAATAGCATATATTGGTTATGGATGTGTACATATGTAGAAAAGTACCAAGATTTATATGAGGGTGCTACCCTCTAAGCATCCAATTCTAGGATTTCTGTCTATCCTCATTCCCCATGAACAGGTCTGTTCTGAGTAGGTCCACCAGAAGGAGAGACTTTACAGAGCAGGAATGAGGAGGTTAATGAGGCAGAGTAGGCAGAGATGGGGGAAAGCTCTGGGCCTGAAATGTTAGTGAACTTGTAATGTTTTATTTCTCTTCAAGCACAAAGCAATGTGATGCAAAAATATAAAAATATTAAGACTTGTAAAATCTGGACAATGGATAATTTGGCATATGTTTTCACTTTAACGAAAGTTTAAGAGCAGTTACTATATGCCCAGTACTAATTTGGGCCCTTAACCTATTAACTCAATGATCATTAGTTTTTTCTTATGTTTAAAATATTCTCTATTTAAGAATTGTTGTTCTCCTTTCCAAATCTTGAAGGATATTCTTGCATGATTTCCACAAATGGGAAGGAAGTTGAGGAGGGGAAGAAGAGACTCGTATTTTTATTTTTCTGTGTCTTTTGAATGGTTACAACTGGTTTACATTTCTTGGGAGTTTAAAAATAGCAAAAAAATTAATGTAATTGCATTTATGATAAATATTATTGAGGATTTGAGAATTAAAACAGTGATAAGGAAAACATTTTGTAAGAAAACCAGAAAGAAGGAGAGCATGACCAGACCCTATTGTCTGAAAAACAGTATGGAATTGTGAGAGACTTAAAAAAAAAAAAAAAAGAAAAAATGCAGATAGATGATCCCATGACATTATAGGATTATAGGTAGATGTGAAATATGGATAGCTCTACAATTCATAAAAAGTTTACTTGTCTTTTGAGTTGTATTCATGATCAAAAAGGAAGAAGAGTCTTTAACAGAATGTTTGTTTGACAAGAAATGGAGTTTAGAAATTTCTAGAGGGTAAGTAGGGTAGAAGTAAGTTAATGGAGCAGTCTTTTATATTTTGCCAAGCAACTTGAAATAGGTCCAGTGGGATTGTGGCATGGGATTCACACTGGAAACCTAGATTATCTTACCCGTTGGAATCCCTCCTAAATGACATGTTCATCAAGGAAAAGAGTTGACAAAATCTTTATTCCCAGCCCTGCCGTGATGATACTTGGACTCCCACTGAGCCAACGTGAAGTGAAAACTCTGAGAAGGAAATCTGTTAGCATCAATTAAGTGATAAAGCAGTCAAACTTACTGATAATGTGTGTGAGCATGTCTAACACATTCCTTCTTAATGAGGTGATCTTAGTTAATGCATTAATTACTTCTTTTAGGTCTTGTGTTGTAATGATAACAATATCCCCCAGAGAAATGCTTCTCCTTGGTCCGTGTAGGGTGTTTCCACAATAAAAGCAAAAATAATCAAAGCCATCTTCTCAGTCTATCAAGAGATACACACTTTTTAAATGATTTTCATTCAAGCGATATTTTCCAAGGTTTCTTCACAAATTTGGATTAGTCATCGAAGATGATTTTTTTTTATTAGAGAGAGGAGAGAGAGCGAGGGCTGAAAGAGAGAGGAAGAGAGAGAGAGAGAATCCCATGAGGGGCAGAGAGAAAGAGAGAGAAAGGGAGAGAGAGAAGTGGGGCTCACCCAAAGCAGGGCTCGAAGTCATGGATGTGGGACTTGAACTCATGAACCGTGAGATCATGACGAGCTGAAGTCACATGCAAAACTGACTGAGCCACCCGGGTGTGCATTGAAGATAAATTTTAGTTTACTTGTCAGCAGCTGTCATGCACACTGTTGTTAGTCTGCCAGGTGCTCTTTCTCGTTTCCTCCATGCTAACAAAGCCTCCTTTTATTGAGCTATTTATTTCTTACACACTTTGTTCATGTGCTTTATGACCGCTGATACCTGCTGTAGTTCTACCCTCACCCACCATCTCCTCAGCAACCTGTGCACTCCTATTTGGTGCAAGAGCACACTAACCATTTGTCTTAGACACCAATGTCTTAGTCATTCTTTCATCTGCTCCAGCAGGGAGCCTGTAAATGTCATTTCTTAGACTGTCATGTTGGGTGAATATTTCCAGTGAGAGCCACTAGATGGGAAATAAGGAATGGGAAGTTTCTGCTTTTGGTTCTAGCAAAGGAATTGGTGGCAAAGGGAATCTTCTTGAGACTATGTATTCTAGCAGGGTAAGTGGGACAGAGGTCTCTTAGGTTGTTTTTACCCAGTGTCAGAGACGCAATTTTATCAGGAGCAGCCCTGGGTTACACTGCCCTTCCCCTTTTGGTTCTCCAAATACAGGGCAATAGTGGCTTCTTACAGTTACTGGCCTCTGGGTCACGTCCCTGACCCCACTGCTCACTCTGCCTTTGTAACAGTTTCATTGCCAAACAACCTATATTTCTTTTTCCTTCCAGGGTGCTGATTGATTCTAGGAGTAATCCTACCCCACTTGACAGTGATAGGCTCAAGCATGGCCTCTTGTACATTTGTACCAGTGAGAATACAGGACACATTTGCGAGTGAAGTCTGGGTTAACTTTTAATCTATTTTTGAAGCAGTTTCTTTCCTGTAGCTTCTCTCTCTGGTTATTTCTCTAAACACTGTTGTGTTCCATTACTGTAGTCATTTCATCGCCCTCCTGAGTATTGAATGCACACACAGATGAGAAAACAGGATTCAAAGAACTCTAGGGAAAGGACACCTGACCAAGTGAATTTTGTCATTTCTGATATGAACCTGACTTCTGGATCTCCAATTATGAGAAGCCATAAATATCCTTATTTTAAGTCAGTATGAGATGGGATTTCTGTTACTTTCTGTTGGCTTACACAGCTGTATTCTACTACATGGATGTCTATGAAAACAGGATCTAGATGGCTCAGTACTTTGACATGTTACGTTGCTCTCCATGTCTTACGGCAAATACACAAGAATTGCTGTGCACTCCGTCTCTGGGGTTTTAGAACCTAGAGTGAACCTGGGGGCTTCTTTTGGAGTTCACTTGAATTCTAAAGATCTTTCTTATAGAAAATACCTTGAGAAAACTCAACTGACTATATTTGAAGGTTCAGGATAGCCAATGCCAGATAGTCCATCTTTTGGGTAAAGAAGACTGTTCTAGAACTTTCGATTCGGTGGCCCAGGAAAGGTCTCAGACATGTCATAGAATACCTAAGAAATTTAGAGACAAACTTTTTTTTCTTATTCTATTCTGGGTGACTTTTGAGAATTTAAAGTCCAAGTTTTTAAACATCTCACCCTGAAATATGTGTTGCATTAATGGCTCGACTTTATTTCCAGGCCCCCTTCAAAGTCCAAGGTCACACTTCTAGTCTATATCTCTCTTCGAAGCATCTCCTTGGTCTTATCGGTCCCTAATACTCCTGATTTCACTTTCTGAATTTCCTTCTATTCAGTCACTTCCATCCCAGTCATTGGATTTGTGTTAGCCAACTTCATCTCATCCTGGGACTAGCTCACTTCCTAGATAATCTTTGGCCTGATAATTATCTTTCTACCAATGTAGCCCATGTCTTGATGTTCATCCTATCCCCATGCTGACTTTGAATCAAAGTCAAATCCAAATCATTTGGAACCAGACTCCAGCTTGCCTTTCTACTCTTATCTCTCCCTTTTCCTGACCTCTCCTCCAGTTCTAATCCTTACACTCTATATATTTAACTGTGGGAATGCTCATTTATCATCAGACAACACATTCATACCTCTGTGCCATATCTCCTGCTGTTCTAATTCTCTGGAAAGCTCACTTTATTACATCCAATGAGATGGTGTTAATGTATACATTTAAAATCAATTTATTGAAAACTCTCTATGCTGAACACAGTCAAGGCACTAGGCATTTAAAATGGTACCTGCTTGTGCGTAACTCCATGGGAATAAATAACTGTATACAATTAAATACAGTACAATCCTAAGTACTGTGATAGAGCTGTGTTTGAATCCATAGAAGAGTAGGCATCAGGTATCAATTTGTCTTTCAGAATTAAATCTAAATACTACCCCATCCTTTGTAGGTAGTCCAAACCTCAGACATATTTCTCCCATTTCTGTATTCTCAGAGCATTTCACCCACTGTGCTCTAGCTTTTAGGGATAAATACAATTCCCTAAGCATCAGTTTCTTTATCTGAAAATGAAGATTAGAATAGTATATACCTGATAGAAATGTTAGGAGGATGAAATTGAACAATCTGTCAAAAGTACTTTAAATAGCATTTAGCATATTACTAAGTACATGTTCAATACACCTTTGAAAATACTATCTCTCAGTCTACATTGTAAACTTCTCAGGGGTAGAGAGTGTCTCATACACATTCTGTATTCCCCATTTTATCCTAGAGCCCACAAGGAGTAGTGTGAAAAAGAAAAATGAATGAAGGAATAAATGAATGAACTAATGACTCACACTGTAATGTATACACTATAATGTATACAGAGCAAGCCTTTTCAAACTGGTCTAGCTAAACTGTTCAGTGTCTGAACTATTGACATTTTATTTTAGTATGAGAGTTCTTTTCCCATTAATCAACTCTTACAGTAGAAAATGACTCTGACTTCAGGGACTGCTAGCAGGGGAGAATGTTAGCAGACCTTTCAGTAGCTGCAGTTTCCTTGTTGCCCATTAATGGATCAAGAGCTAATTCCCAAACTATTTTCAAGCCAACCTGGTAAGTACATAATATTTACTCAAGCGACACTAAGCCATTTGGCGTGATTTCAGCAGAAAAAAAAGGGCACTTTGTGGAAGAACTTGTGGTATGGATAGGGTTTGCTCATAATTGTATGGGTAATGCTTCTGTTCATCTCCTGATACAGAAACTAGGAAATAGTTCTTTAGAACTAACTCTGTTTAATATTTTGCTTATTCTTTCTGCTACTCTAAATGCAGATCTGAATGACAGTATAATCAGACAGAACCAAAGTATAATCCCAGCCAAGAAGGAGCAGAGGCGATTAGGCTGTGTAGATAAAGCAAATGAATTCTAGTTCATCTAAGAAAAAAATTCTTTGGGCTGCAAGACAATGACCACTTTTTTTGACAAGCAAGTGGAAGGTTTATCAGTGACAAATCCTTGCTTAGGTTTATTTTCTGAATCCATTTTGTTGCATTCATAAAGGGGAAATGCTGAGAAATGGAATTCCTATATTCTGTTCATAATGGCTTTCAAAGACGTTTCCATTCTTTAAAATCCATCCCCCGATGGGTGGAAAACTTTCACCACCCTTAGGCGTCTGAGTAAGACAGCAATTCCTTTTTCAATGTTATGAGAGCAGAGAAATAGTTTTAAATTAGAGCTTGCTTCATTTCAAAAGGAAATTTGTTTTGAAAGAGAATTTGTTTTGAAATGCAGTAATTTGTCACTTATGTGTCGCACCATATTTCTTCCAGTGGTGCAGGTGACCAGTGAAAGGGTGCTTGTCCAAAATGACCATTGAATTAAACCTCAAAGAATGGGAGTCTGAAAGTGGGAGATGACATGATTTGACCCCAAGTCTATGAAACGGACATGGGAGAACAAAGAACTGGGCGCAGGCGGTACAAGGGATGGTGGGGAGGACTATGTTACATGTTTACTCCAGTCACATAGTATCATAAATGTTTATGACAAGTCAGTGTAAGTGATGGTTAATTGCTTATGGCATTCAAACCAGAACCAACCTTACAGTAATCACCATGTTATTTGAAAGCTGCCTAACCATGAATAAAATTCTTACTTTTAAACTTTACTTCTTCGTTCTCATTCTATTTGTACATATCTCAGGATGTATCTCTAAAAGATTAGGACAGTTAAAAAAATTTAGCTGTAATAGTATTACCAAACCTGAATGAAATGACAATATTTCATAACTTCAAATAGCTAGTCAGTGTTTAAATATTCCCACGTGTCTAATAATTTTCTATAAATATGTTAGAATGAGGATCGGAGCAGCTGGGTGGCTAACTCAGTTGAGCGCCCAACTTCAACTTCGGCTCAGGTCATGACCTCGTGGTTCATGAGTTCAAGCCTCAAGTGGAGTTCTGTGCTGACAGCTCAGAGCCTGTAGTCTGCTTTAGATTCTGTGTCATCTTTTCTCTCTGCACCTCCCCTGTTCACGCTCTCTCTCTCAAAAATAAATAAATATTAAAAAAATTGTTTTTGAATGAGGATCCAAGTTATGATTGGCTAATACATCTCTGCAGTATCTTTTAAACTATAAATTACCTCAATTCGTTTTGCTTCCTTTTAAAAGATCCTCATTGTTGTCCCAGGCCCTGCCCGTGGTAAGGATTAACAAATATTTGTAGAATAAAGGATATAAGGCACCAAAAAAAGAAATCCTCCATTGCCCTGGCTTACGTTTTGAATATAATTCCAGAATGATTTTTTTTCTTTCTCTTTCGCTTTCCTGAACCCTCTCATTCACCTCTTTTACTCTGTTCTGTATGCTGCAGAGGCAAAGGAGGCCCCTCCATGCATGCTCACCAAGCTGATAGATGGTGAATCTCTACTCTGTTCCTCTTACGCCTCTCCCCCTGTCATAACTGACTGAATAAATCACTTTGTGTTTTCCGCTAACAGTAAGGACCCTGTGAACAACTTGAAGGCAGTAACCCTTCTTAATCTCCCTATCTCCAGCCTAAAACACTTTCCATCACAGAGTACACACGCAATGAACGTTTCTTATTGTTGATTAAAATCATAACTAGTGCCAATCCTTGTGGACAGATTTGAAGATTAAGGAGAAATGGCCATAGAAAAGTTAGCATTTTTCCTCATGTGTAGATTCTAGTTTTCACTAAATCATCATTGCCTGTTTGAACGACCATGTGCTTTCAGTTAAGAATGGCTGTGATTCCTTTTGAGTCTGGGTGCATGCAGCCATTTCCTAGCACTTTTTAATTAATTAACTCCAGTTTTACCTTTTGCAGAAAGGATGGTATTGTTGAAACTAGAGCAAAATAATACGTTCCCAGAGTGAGAATGAGCACCAGTACCTCAGAGGACAAAGCCGAGCTATGACTGCAGTTCTAAATTGGAGTTAGCTACAGGACTGCGCAGGAGTAAAAATAAATTCGCAGTCTGAGAAGTAAGACTACAATTCCATTTCTGATCAATAGTGAGGAGCCCTGCCAAAGCATGACTAAGGAGTCAAGTTACTGTTTTTAAACATATCCTTCTCTCCAGTCACTGTTCTTAGTGAGAAGCTAGTACCAGAGACACAGTGGTGACAGGTCACTCTTCTGTGGACCTCTCTTACTCCAGCTGTAAACTCCCCCCAAAATTTTTTTTTTACACTTTCTCACTGGAGCATCTGAGATAGGCACTTATAATCACAATTAATACATAGATTTCTCAAAAACTAAAGCTTTAAGGCATAACTTTTATTTATTGTTAGCTGGCCTCAAGGGTAAAAATAGAAGTAGATAATCCATCTAGATGACAAAAATGGAATGATGGTACAGATTCTAGCAAGTGCAGAGCTTAAAAAAAAAAATGGATGCTTTAGTTGCTCAGAGATGGCTGGCATGAAATGAATTGGGATTCAGCCTAGGAAAGTAAATACTAATGGACTTGAACAAGAAGGACTGGGAAAAAATAAGTATTTAGTAGTAAGAGGGTAACTGAGAAAGGGATGAACTAAAACCCTTTTAGATGCTAATAGAGTTAAGAATCATTTGTTGATCTTTCTTCTCTTTTTCCTTCCAAATATCTACTTTGTTTCTTGTTCTTTATTTTCACAATTATTCAGCCTATGATGTGGAAATATTCACAGTCAGATTAAATATATGAGCATTAACTCATTACTACCAATTCCTCCCACACCATTTATAAATATAATCTCGCAAACAAAATGGGAAATAAAGAGAATTGGATTCCTGTTGATTCAATCTAGCTGTAGAATAGATAGTTTGGTTAATAAATTTACTTCATTTAAACTATATTGGGATGAATATTTTTTCCCTAATTAGAATGTAATAATTTTTTTTTTAATTTTTTTAACATTTATTTATTTTTGAGACAGAGAGACACAGAGAATGAACGGGGGAGGGGCAGAGAGAGAGGGAGACACAGAATCGGAAGCAGGCTCCAGGCTCCGAGCCATCAGCCCAGAGCCTGACGCGGGGCTCGAACTCACGGACCGTGAGATCGTGACCTGAGCTGAAGTCGGACGCTTAACCGACTGAGCCACCCAGCGCCCAATGTAATAATTTTTTTTAAGACTCTGGAAAATAAATCAAGTATCACTGGCCATTTAAAAGCCATTTTAGGGGCGCCTGGGTGGCGCAGTCGGTTAAGCGTCCGACTTCAGCCAGGTCACGATCTCGCGGTCCGTGAGTTCGAGCCCCGCGTCAGGCTCTGGGCTGATGGCTCGGAGCCTGGAGCCTGTTTCCGATTCTGTGTCTCCCTCTCTCTCTGCCCCTCCCCCGTTCATGCTCTGTCTCTCTCTGTCCCAAAAATAAATAAAAACGTTGAAGAAAAAAAAAAAATTAAAAAAAAAATAAAAGCCATTTTAAATCAATTCTATAGCATTTAGAGCAACGTTTGAAGCAGATGCTATCAGGGCCTCTCTTATCTCTTTGTCTATCATGGAGGTCAAGGCCAAAGTCGAGGCCAATTTCCTGTTCTCTGCCTCACTTGGTCCACTCAGGGCAGAACAAAATTGGCAGAAGACTGGGGCGCCTGGGTGGCGCAGTCGGTTAAGCGTCCGACTTCAGCCAGGTCACGATCTCGCGGTCCGTGAGTTCGAGCCCCGCGTCAGGCTCTGGGCTGATGGCTCAGAGCCTGGAGCCTGTTTCCGATTCTGTGTCTCCCTCTCTCTCTGCCCCTCCCCCGTTCATGCTCTGTCTCTCTCTGTCCCAAAAATAAATAAACGTTGAAAAAAAAAAAAAATTTAAAAAAAAAAAAATTGGCAGAAGACTAATTTCCCCAAGAGTGACCATTAGCCAGTGATAAATGGGAAGTTGTGGATAAATACCCGGGCTTCCTAGCCCTTCACTGGGACAGTTCAGTGCTATGTTCTGCACCATCTCTCAGAATGATCTGGAATTATTTATAAGCTCAATGCCCTGGATTGCCTTCCCCCCTTCCATGTCTCTCTTCCCCACTCCCTTCCTGCACTCTGGAATCACCTCCAAATAAACCACCAGTATCCAAATCCTTGTCTTAAAGTCTGATTTCGTGAGAACTCACACTTGGATAATGGTTCTTCACTATTTTTGGAATCTCATCAGAAATGGCAATTCACTAAGTTTAAAACAGTGCTGTCTGGCTTCATTTATTCACATAAAAACATCATAGTTTTGCCCTACCAGCATTAGCATCTGCACTATGATTTACTCAGTAACCATTCTGAGTCAGTTTAAAATTGATTCACTTTTTAATTTAGTCTCTACTGTGGTAAAATTATGCATGAAATCACATTGTAATATGAGAGCAATACATTTTTCAAATGTTTGCTTATGTATCATCTAAAATGATACCAAGCTTTGCAAAATTCTGGCCTACAGTACAGATAGAAAACATTCATGTCTTCTCTATTACTGACCCATGACACCACAGGTGAGAATTCTGAGATAGAATACATAAAAGTTTTTGATGAGACGCTTGCTTCTCTTGGAGTGTTTGAGAATTCTGCATTTCTTATTGGATGATTTCATCTAGATTAAAAGTGTCTGAGTTATGAACTCCTACTCATCAGGAACCCTCTATGGCATTCTTTCATATTATCATCCTGTTCAGTGGCATCAAAAGGAAGAGATAAATGGGGTGATAATAGTAGTAATTGACACTCATTTTGTGTCTATGGAATTTCCTTAAGAATATATAAAATATAGAAAGACAGAGAATGCAGATATTTTGGGTGTATAGTCAAAAGACAAAATTTTCTTCTGTCATCTAGCAAAAGTCTTTATTATTTGGAAGGAGGGTTTTGTGTTTAGGAAGATATTGGTCTTCATAATACAACTCAGGACCCAAAGCTCATAAAACCACTTTTCCAAAGAGAATTAGTCTCTCATTTTTTTCCAAAGAAGCGCTCCAAATTTCTTTCAAGTGGTACAATTTGTATCTCAGTGATTTAATTGTCATTACTAAATTGTGAACCACATGTTGCTTGTTACCAAGAAATCTAATCTGTTTAATTCATGTAAGATTTTATGGCTCTATTCCTGGAGAGGAGTGTGTGTGTGAGTGTGTGTGTGTGTGTGTGTGTGTGTGTGTGTGTGTAAGAGACAGAGAGACACAGACACAGACACAGACACAGAGACAGGGTAGGGGAAGGAGAGGTGGAAATATATAATAGAATAATCAGTATTCATTGAAGTTACTGTGTGTGTACATGAGAGACAAGGAGAAAGAGAGACAGAGGGAGAAAGAGAGGGGGAACAGGAAAGGTAAGTGAGGAGAGAGGGGGATATCTAAGAGAATCTTTAGACATAATACATTGAAGTCACTCTGTGTGCAGAACTACAGAGATATGTGCAGACAGGATATGAAATTGTATAGATTATGAACATCTCTGGTTGATTAAATGGAATTGAAATACATTTTCTCTCTCATCTTGGAAGAGGCTTAACATTAAAAAACTAATCTTTTCTGAGATAAAGTTCATTAACACAATGATTATTCATTTGGCTTTTATAATGATATTGCTGCTTAATCACCAGAACATTGCTTCCTGTGCTCCGCGGGAACCAGCAGGAAGCACTTGAAGAGCAAGTCTTGCCGTTAATGTGACGGGAGAGGCACTGGTATTCTCACTGCTCTTTATTTCAAAAGTATAGCACATTCCTGCTCAGAAGTCTAAAACCTCTTGTCCAACAGCATGAGCTTTAAACTCCACATTACACACAGGATAAAGTTATATAACCCTGAAGCCTAAATCTTTGCCTCAGGTCTGCTGTTTCTCTTTGGGTTACACATAGTTTCTCTGGGTGGGGGGGATATTTTTATTATAAACCACTGTTTGAGATGGTTTAATCTTGGTCATTGCAGATACTGTGGTACAAGATTTGATATATCATTTGACTGTTTAGCTCAGTAAACAAAGACATGTACAAGATAGGACCAAATTATAAATCTTTAAAACTCTGTCGTCCTTGATGCACATTGAACCCACAGTGCACCACTAAATCTAAAGACTGGTATCTTTGCAATGGAATCTAAATGAAAATATAATCATAGGATGTCATAAAGACAACTGTTAGAATTTTTGTTTTTATTCACTAAAGATGCTTTTGAATGTAGGAATTGATAAACTCCCTGTAGGGCGCTAAATTATCAACAAGGTGTAAAATGCATAATTATCCACTAATACGCATTGCACAGTGTAGCAATAGTAGTCAGAGTTGTAAATTGCAAGCAATAGAAACCAACTCTGGATAATTTAAGCAGACAACAAATGTATTGAAAGGAATTTAGCTAATTCACCAAATTGTCCAGTGAATCAGCTTCAAAAGCTAAGCATAAACAAGGTGTGGTGGTAATGGTTATAGCTAAAACCAATATCACACTACAGAGCCACTTAAAAGAGGACAATGTGGAACTATTTCAAAGAGGACCAAACACTGGACTTCTCAGACTTACACTGGATGCCCACATAGAAACATCCTGGAAATGTGACATAATGGCCATGAAGACTGCCATGGACCACCATACTGGATTCTCCACTGTCTCTGCTTCTTCAGTTCAAAAGCTGAAGGGTCTAGTTCTGGAGGAAATGTGCTAGCCAGGCTTGACTATGTAATGCACTCAGGTACTTGCAGCAAAGAGACCAAGTGATCTCTGGCCTTGCCAAGAATCCCAAGACAGTGAATTTCCCCCAAAATATAAGGTTAGTTCAGACTTGATCAGCTAAAAGGTAACATCTCCATTATCCACCACCAAGTAAATCTGATACAATTACACATTTATAACAAGGAAATGCTTAACGAATATACTAATACTAATACTAATACTAATACTAATACTAATGCTAATGCTAATGCTAATGCTAATACTAATACTAATGCTAATGCTAATGCTAATACTAATACTAATTTAATCAGATTATTCAAAGCCTAGTTTACAATTTCTCAGGCAGCATAACTTGCTGGCCCACAAACTGGCCATATGTTCCTGCCGGACACTATATAATGTTCTTTAACCACATTACTCTTTTGGTCTCCTTCAGTCTGTCCACAGCCTTTCAGATAAGCAGAGTTGTGTAAAGAAATAAGAAGAGTTGAACAGGTACAGGTAGCATAGGAGATTGTTAAAGTACATTTCTGAGGACTCAGGTGTACCTTTACAATCTTAATTCAGATTTAAAAAGAGGGAGAAGATATATCCTTACCACATTGGTGATGTAGGTTGATCCTGACTTCACTACCCCTTCACAAGAAGAACTAACACCTTTTCATAACAAGACACCACTGAGAGAATTCTTGGTCCTACCCACCTTGTTCTTATGGGAGTAAGACTGAAGCACCTCCCTGCACCATGGAGACCAAGACAGACTGCTCTAGAAAATTAAGAGAAGCAGCCACACATTAGCCATTGCTCCTTTCCCCCCAGAACAATGCAGCACCACATGGAGAGGTCTCCCCTGAACTTCTGGTTCCTTAAGTAGGAAAAGAGAACCCTGGGAGAACAATCCCACTGGCATTGTGGGTAGCTTTGCGGGAGCCCCAGCTATGACCCGGTTCCATGGTAATTGCAGCAGATCCTGCACTGGTTCTACTGGACCACTGGAAATCAAACTGGAAATCAAACTGTGAGTGAGAAGGGCATGAGGCTTGCAACAACCGGTACATGGATCTTGGCAGATCAAGTTGATATCTGCAGCCCAAGAAGTAATCCCAACCAGCAGTTTTGCTCATCTACACAATCGAGTCTGACCAGGGAACTTGGGGAAGTGGGGGCAGAACTGCCTGATTTGGTTCCTCAAACCAAGAGTTTTGACAGCCCTAGACCCTCATTTATACATGCCAGGGAAAGGAGCTGAATCACAGCCCCACCTACTGTTAAGAATGTCTTGTGGCATGAAAAGATGCCCAACATCACTCATCATCAGGGAAATACAAATCAAAGCTCCACTGGGTATCACCTCACACCAGTCAGAGTGGCTAAAATGAACAAATCAGGAAACTACAGATGCTGGCAAGGATGTGGAGAAACGGGAATCCTTTGGCGCTATTGGTGGGAATGCAAACTGGTGCAGCTGCTCTGGAAAACAGTGTAGAGTTACCTCAAAAAAAAAATTAAAAATAGAACTACCCTATGACCCAGTAATAACACTACTAGAAATTTACCCAAGGAGGGGCGCCTGGGTGGCGCAGTCGGTTAAGCGTCCGACTTCAGCCAGGTCACGATCTCGCGGTCCGTGAGTTCGAGCCCCGCGTCAGGCTCTGGGCTGATGGCTCGGAGCCTGGAGCCTGTTTCCGATTCTGTGTCTCCCTCTCTCTCTGCCCCTCCCCCGTTCATGCTCTGTCTCTCTCTGTCCCAAAAATAAATAAACGTTGAAAAAAAAAAAATTAAAAAAAAAAAAAAAAAAAAAAGAAATTTACCCAAGGATACAGGAGTGCTGATGCATAGGGGCACATGTACCCCACAATGTTTGGAGCAGCATTTTCAACAATAGCCAGATTATGGAAGGAGCCTAAATGTCCATCCACTGATCAGTGGATAAAGAAGATGCAGTTTAGATATACAGTGGAATACTACTTGGCAATGAGAAAGAATGAAATCATGCCATTTACAGCATCGTGGATGGAACTGGGAGGTATTATGCTGAGTGAAATAAGTCAGTCAGAGAAGGACAGATATGTTTTCACTTATATGTGGATCTTGAGAAACTTAACAGAAGACCATGGGGAAAGGGAAGAGGGGGAAATAGTTACAAAGTGAGAGGGACAGAGCCAAGCCACAAGAGACTCTTAAATACAGAGAACAAACTGAGGGTGGATGGGCGGGGTGGGGGAGAGGGGAAAATGGGTGATGGGCATTGAGGAGGTCACTTGTTGGGATGAGCATTGGGTGTTGTATGTAAGCCAATTTGACAATATATTCATAAGAAAAAAAAAGAATGTCTTGTGGCTCTATATAACCTGAAGGGCTGCTGACAACTCATAGAAGCAATGCAGCCCAGCAGTGCTCAAGCTGAGAGGAAGTTGGGCAGAGCCAATAGTTTTCAGAGCAAAGCCAATGGCCCTATTAGTCAGGAAAATGGGCTGTGTTGCCTTGATTTAAGATAACAAACAGAGAGCTCTACCTTCTTTAGAGCTGCTTCTCTTGCTGTGCCTGGGCAGGGAATCTATTGCATAGTACCACTCCTTGCTGAATACAGCTTTCAATTCAGCCTGTCTGACCAGGGAACCTAACCAGAGCACATGGTAAACTGTGTAGCCCATTTAACAGCCCTATGAATAGTAGCACTTGAACAGAGAACGCAACCTGTGTCCTCCCCCAACAGGAGAGCAAATCTGTGAAACTTACCTAATGAAGGAATTCAGTGCACACTCTGGCCTGATTTAGGTACCCAAGCAAGGAGCTGCACAGGCTCCTGTTGCCTGGCCAGTGTAGGGAAGCTAATTCATAGCCCCTTCTATTCCTGAATATAGTACCCAGTTCCCATCATCTAGTAAGCCTGACCAGAGATTCCAGGCAACCATGGAACCCATCCTCACTTGGCTAGGGAACCAAGCCAGCAGTCCTTTCCAACTATTCTCAGCCAGTGGCACACACCCTACATTCCCAACCTCAGAGCTGAAACTGTTGCCTTGCCCCAAAATTGACTGTAATAGTAGGTCCCACCTGCCCGAGGACATTACCAGTAGACATACGCAGAAACCCAAACTGAGTGACCTCGTAAAGAAGCGTCTGTGCCAAAGCAAACATGTAAAGTCTGGAAGAGGAGCCCGATTACTCAAATGTGCAGATACCAATGTAAAGAATAAAGGATCATGAAAAATCAGGTAAATGTGACACCACCAAAGGAAGCTTCTAACTTTCCAATAACTGGCCCTAAGGAAATGGAAATTTATGAATTGTCAGACAAAGAATTCAGAATAATCGCGTTGAGGAAATTTAGTAAACTACAAGAAAACAAGACAGACAACTAAATGAAATTCCAAAAACAATGCATGAACAAAACAGGAAGTTCAACAGTCTTCAAAAAAACACCAAATTCTACAGTTGGAGAATACAATAACTGAACTGAAGAATTCAACAGAGCGTTTCAAAAGTAGACTCAATCACACAGAAGAAAGAATCAGCTACCTGGACAATAGGACATTGGAAATCACCTGTTCAGAGAAACAAAAAGAAAAATAATGAAAAAGTGAGGAAAGACAACAGGAGTTAAGAGACACAATGAGAAGGAACAATATTCACATTGTGGGAATTCCAGAAGGAAAACAGAAGGAGAACAGGGAGCGCCTGGGTGGCTCAGTCAAGTAAGTGTCTGATTCTTGATTTTGGCTCAGGTCATGACTGCACGGTCATGGGACTCCCATGTTTATAGCTGCATTATTTGTAATAGCCAAGACATGGAAACAACGTGAGTGTCCATCAATGACTAAATGGATAGAGACGTTGTGGTACACTCCCCACCCACCCCCCACACATATATATGCACTCACACCCAATGGAGTAGTATCCAGCCATAAAAAATGAGGAAATCCTACCACTTGTGACAACATGGATGGACTGTGAAGGAATTATGCCAAGTGAAATAAGGTAAACAAAAACAAATACTATATGATCTCACTTATATGTAGACACAAAAGCAAAAACAAAACAAAACAAAAATAATAGGAAAAAAAGATCAGATTTGTAATTACCAAAGGCAGAGGGTGGGGCCGAGGGAATTGGAGGAAGGTGCTCAAAAGATACAAACTTCCAGTTATAAGATAAACATGTTCGGGGGTGTAATGTACAGAATGGGGACAATAGCTAACACTGCTGTGTGATATACTGGAAAGTTGTGAAAAGAATAGATCATACATGATTCTTATTACAAGGTGGAAAATTTTTTTATGTTTCTTTTTTTTTTTCTTCCTATTGTGTTCATATGAGCAGATAGATGTTAGCTGTACCTATTGTGATAATCATTTGACAGTATATGTAAGTCAAGCTATCATGCTTTATGCCTTAAACTTATTAGTGATATATATCAATTATTTCTCAGTAACAATGGAAAAAATTTCCGTCATAAAAAGGGTGACATTTTAGAAAGAGGTCATTTAGAAAGGAGTCAGTATCTGTGTGTGTGCTGATCCCCATTTGATCATATTTAAGGCACTTCCAATTCTCAGTCACTGAACCTAAATGATTTTGGAATTCATGAAGAAACCTGACACCAGGGACATGCACTTTCATTATGGTGTTCCATTTCATTATTTTGCAAAACCCTGGTGAATGCATCTGACTCCCACAGAGATCTGATCTGAAAAACTCACATGGAGATGAGAGTGTATAGGCTGAAAATCAGAGAGAGGTCACTGGTGGGATATGAGAAGCTATGTTTTGACATTTGTCAAATGTTAACAAAACAATCCACATTAATCTGACATCTATGGATAGTAAAAGGTAACAGCAGGAGCAAATGAGGCATGGATAATCCAAAGCATGAGCTAATGTAAAATTAATTTATATTTGATTAGTAGAGACAGTATGTAATTTCTGCAATATCTATTTGCTTTATGTTTTCTTCTGCTTATGTTGTAATTGGGTGAAACTCCCTGAGTACACCCTAGCTGGGTGATGTGCAGTTAAACATTTTCAGTGCATAATGATTAACAAAAATTTTCTAGGTAGTGGAAATCGTATACTGTTTGAAATCATAGAAAGTCTCTTGACTAAGAAAATCTTTTGAGCAGAGACACTTTCGAAATAAACAGCCAGCAGTATTGGAAAAGCATGTGTATTAAAAGACTTGGGAACATGGTGTTTGGTGATAAGGAATCACTAAATTTAAAAAAGAATTTTGATGACAATTTTAGCTGGGAAACAGGCTGTTATTTGGTTGGGACACATTCCCTAAACTAGTCTGAGGCAAATATCACTGGCAGAAATTGCTGCCCTGGCCCTGGGGGCCAGCTTGTGGGAGACGCTGCGGTGCAGAGCGCTTACTTCAGCACCACGTGCACAGTGGACGCTCAATAACTGTGGAAGATGATGAGGTTCCATATTGATTTTTCAGTCATATCCAAACCCCCAGATAATAAGGAATGGAGCCGTGCCATCGCCTGAGCTTAAAGGACAAATTAGTACTGACAGCTGCAGGATTTACATGTTAACGTTTGTTTTCCCATTTACATGGAATCTTCCTTTGAGAATATTATTCATAGTAAATTTTCTGCCTATAATTTCAGATTAGCTAAACTTTAACATGACTTTGGCCCTCACTTTCAAATATGAAACACGGACACACATTCTGCTCTTGACTCGCATAGAACACTTGTATGACTCCAATCAAGTCACTTAGTCTTTCTTGGACTCAATCATTTTATTTGGTTAATGAATGGTGGGTAAGAGATAATTTCATCTAAGATCGCATTCAGCCATTTGGATTCCTCATTTAGAGTGTGATATTTTGGTCCTTTGGTATCACAAGAGTTTCAGACCAAAGGAAAGACTTTATTTTTAAGAAGCATCTAGATGTATTTAACTAAAGGTCAGAATTCTCAGCCAGATCACAGAATCACCCTCCCAAAATAGTACATGAATGTAACTCTCTATCCTGAAAAGCAGGTAACTAAACTCAATGAACTTCTGAGATCCCGAGGAGATCTTGTTATCTCAGTGTTGCTTTTCTTTATAGAAAGGGAGATGTTTATTTGCTGTGATTCATGCATTTAAAATTATTTGGAGCTAATATCCTTCTGTTGCTATTATGAAGGATTAGAAACTAAAATTTTTCATTTTAAATTATACACATGGAGTAATTCAATTAAAACTACTGACACTGTAGAAAGCTTGATAATACATATGGATAGGCCCATATATTTAACGGATTGACTACTCATGGATTATCAGAGTCATCCAGACTTTGTGTATCTAAAGCCATCTCTGCGTTCTTCCTGTTTTTTGTATCACCTTGGTACAGAAGGGGAAGTGCAATATGGCATATGTTATGTCCTGGGGAAGCCAGATATTTCTGGCAATAGCACAAAAGTTAAAGTTTCTTCATTCTGGGCTCATAGATGAGAATCTGAATAAGTTAAAAAGCATAATTATGTATACTCTCTAAAATCAATTAAGAAACACAGCTTATATTATTTGTACAAGCCAACAGATGATAACATATATACACTATGGGAGATCTGGGAAATAGGGCATAAATAGCAGATGCTTTGGGCCACAGTTGCATAGAAAATTCATTCTTCAGAGCAGCACTCAATCTGTAAAATCTTTGATGTCAGATTATGAACCTGCTATGTGCAAGATACTATGATGGGAAGGATATTGGGTTGATATCAAAGAAAGAGACAGGTTTGGAGAAGCTTAGAGTCTAAGAGAAAAGAGTAAAAGAAATTCAAGTCAGGATTTCCTGAGCTCTTTTCCATCTAACCCAGTCTCTGTAGGATTCCTTAAACACCATGCTGTCACCTAGTTTTTTGTTTTTTTGTTTTTTGGGGGTTTTTTGCTGGTTTACTCTCTCTAAATTATCAAGTCACTGGCAGTGGGTCAGTCCCTTCAGGCCTCTTCACACCGTCGTCTCATTACAAAGCCTTCCCTGACCACCTCACGCAAACTAGTAAAACTCATCACTTGCCTAGCCCTGCTTTTTCTCCAAGGCTCATATCACCATCAGTCAAACCATGAACTTGCTTTTTGATTTTTTTTTTCTTTTCTGTCTCCTCACTCTAGAATATAAATCGTATGGGTCCATGGACTGTTCTCTTTTGTTCACTATCCTCAATGACTAGAATAATGACTAATCCTTAGAAATTGCATTATCAGTATTTGCGGAAGGAATAAATGTATCTATGGTGAAATTCATTAACTAATATGCTTGCATTTATTGACATGGATGTAAAACATTAAAATATTCAAAGTTGAACTCTGATATAGGATTCCAAGTTCATTTTATTTTATTTTCAATAGTTTGTACTGTTATAATAAGCACACTTTATTTCTATGATCAAAAATTTTTGAAGTATTTCTGTTAAACAAAAATAAAGATCAATGCACTGCCTTGAAATAGAATGACACAGATGACCCACAGAGAGATTCACTCACATTTTTAATCATTTTCAGAGAAAATAATTCTGTCTTCTCCACCAAAGTAACCTATTCCAGCTTTAAACATCTCTTGTTAAAAGGAAATCTTTTACCTCATGTGCGTTTTCTCTGTTTTATTTTCCGTATGATCTGTCCTTTTGGTCTCTAATAATAGAAATAATCCTATCACAAGAAAATACTCCAACAATTTACTCTAAAAATATGTTGGTTGTATATGAGTATGAGATATGTATACATTAAAACCATCCAACAGTCCATAGTAAGAGAAAGATGTGTTTCATGGGGGAAAAAAAGAGTTTTAATTCAAATGAAAATATCATGTATGTGTTGGGAAAAACAGACATTTTTTTTTCATTTCTGTGAACGAATGCACAAGTGGTTGTCAGATTTTCTCTGAAGTCTAAGAACTAGTTCCTATTTTATTAGGTAATATTTTTCATAGAAGTTATTTAACAATACAGATGTGCATATGTGTATAAAAATTTTAAATAGATACTGGCTATATTCTTGTCTCTACCTTCAAGGAAGATAATGGTGATTTTTCATGATATTATTTTACTTTAAACAGAACAGGGATATTAATTATGTAATTACCATGTTTTCACCACTTACTTTTTTAAAGTAGTGACAGCTTAAAGTTTGAATTGTACATATATTCAAATCAAAACAAAATGTTGCTCAAAGAAATTACATTCCTTTTTTCTTCCTTAATGGAAGAATTTTATTTTTAATGGTATATTCCTTTTGGAATATTAAACCACTATAATAAGAAGGATGACTAGATAGGTAGGTAGATAGATAGATAGATAGATAGATAGATAGATAGATAGATAGATGATATATAGGCAGTCAGTTAATTTTCATATCTTGCTAGAAAAAATATAACTAATGGAGAATATTTTGATTGGTAGTTAAGTAGGTACATAAATAGATGATAGATAGATGAAAGACAGAGTTATCGCTAGAGATATATAGATACATGAAATCTATACTAGATTTCTGAGAAGATAACAAATTTTGAGTAGAAAAGAATTTATAGTATTATCTTCAGTATCTTAATCAAATGGAGAAAATATTTCGAGCGAAGTCATTAGAATAGATAGTGGATTAATGCTAGAAATAAGATATAGGGAAATTATATGATTATTTGTAAATGGTTGATATAGCTAAATTTGAAAATAAATGATTTCACACTGTGCTATGCCTAGCTCTCTAATAACTGAAACTCTACAGCAGAAATTCAAATGCAAATTATCCTTGATGCTTTTTGATTTTGTATTAAAAAGTGAGAACTGCATGAGTCCAGCTTTTATTTTTTTTTATTTAAAAAAAAATTTTTTTTTTAACATTTATTTATTTTTGAGACAGAGAGAGACAGAGCATGAACGGGGGGAGGGCCAGAGAGAGAGGGAGACACAGAATCTGAAGCAGGCTCCAGGCTCTGAGCTGTCAGCACAGAGCCTGATGCTGGGCTTGAACTCACGGACCGTGAGATGGTGACCTGAGCGAAGTCGGACGCTCAACCGACTGAGCCACCCAGGTGCCCCAGGAGTCCAGCTTTTAAATTAGCAAGATTTTTCTCATCAAACATGCAGATATAATAGCCAAAATTATTCAACTACCTTGTAAATTATTTACATATAAAGAAATTATTCTAAAAATCTATTCCCACCAAATGGGTGCTTATTATTTTTTTTATCTTTTCTTGTGCTGCTAGATTTTACAAATCAAAATTGATTGAATAACAAATAAATATTTCCTGCTAAATGTTTAGAATGTAGATTTGCAAGTGATTCCCCAAAACATTGACTGCACATAGTCCCCTTCCCAAAGACATTATTTCATACCTCTCACTAAGACTTGCCACTGTGAATGTAAATTTCTCAGGGTGTAATGACAGAGTACAAAATATACATATGAATATGGAGTCATCATTTCAACTCTGCATTGTATTGTCAGAAGTGTTGTCTTGGCATTCTCACTCACTCCCTATTAAATAGCTGTGTTACCATTGGCAATTGGTTCTCTCTTTTAAGGTGGATCCTGTGAGTGGGGGCAGCTAGTGAGATCTACCTTAACCATCGCTGCGATAATTAAGTAAAATAGCACATGGAAACCATCTAACATAATGCTTACACATAGCAGTCATTCAAAAAATTGTAATACTTTTCTCTACGAAGTTCTCTCCTCCAATCATACTTGTGAGTGATCCACCTACAAATGAATGCTGGACGAACTATTCAAAAAATTTTTTTAGTCTCACTTTGTTTATTGGTAAAATGAGGATAATTTTACATGCCTTTTTATGTGATATCAGGGTCAAATGAGAAAAAATATATGCATATACACGTGTGTGTCTGTACATCTATGAAAACGTTCTAAATAGTATAACAAACCATGCAACTTTTGAATCATTGAATGAGGTGATCTTTACGATTTTTTAGCATTTAGATCCTCTAATTCCATTACTTTTATATTATGATGAAGCTTGCTATTTTTGGAAGTTTATTTTTAAAATGATTACCTATTTTCTGTAACTTTACATTTATTTGGGGCCATCATTTTGTGTTTTATAAATGATTCCACCTCATCTTGACCCCATTGGGGCATTTAGGTATCTTGTCAGTTACATTAGAACTTCCTGACCAGTGTGGTTAATATTGATATCTTGGTAGTCCTTTCTTTGGTTCCTCCCATCCTCTTAATGAATACGCATTGCTCTTATCAGATGACCTGAAGAGATATGTACCCCGTGGATGCATCACCACAATTCTGTTTTAACTTCTGGAAATGCAGTACACTTGTGTAAATACATGAGTGTGTATGTGTTCGTATAAATGTATGAACATATTGTATACGTGTGTGTAATCCCGTGTGTCTGTACATTATTTCACTGATGTATTCAGCCTGAGTTTAATTATGCTGGTGTGTTCCTACCCAGACTGTATGGGTTCAAATCCTTGTTCTGTTACCAGTTACGAAACTTAAGGCAACAGCTTAGACTCTTTGTTACCCAGTTTTCTCATCTGCAAAATAAGGACAATAGTAGTAGCTGTTTTAGTCCATTTGTGTTGTCAGAAACCAACTGCCACACCTTGGAGCCAAAATACAATGCGAAGACAGAGTTTGGGATAAAGAGGAACAATATCTTCATTGCTTTGCTGAGCAAAGGAGGCTGCAGCAGGCTGAGGTCTTCCAAAAACTTCAAGCCCCCGGAGGAAGGGGCTGGGGGTTTTATAGGGAAATACAGGATCTAGCTGGTTTTGACAGGAATTGTGTCCATGCTGCCAGCCTCCTTTGTCCTTGTCATGTTTTCAGGTACTGGGTTCCTGAAACAAAAGGCTAAGAAGGGACAAGGAGAAGTTTGTGGAAAAGAGGAGAAAGGTTACTTAGTTTATAATCTAGTTGTGCTGGAACATTAGTGCAGCTATTTTGATTTTTGTTCAACTTCATGCTTTTAAGTGGTTTCATTTGCGCAGCTGTAATGAACTACTATCGCAGGATTTTTTGGCTCAATGCCCAGGATTCGTTGTCTTGCCACTTCGAAGAATTAAGAGGTGGACACAAGGTGAGCAGTGGGCAAAAGTTTATTAGAGTATAAGATCAGAAAGGAAGAATAGTGTGAAAGCTCTCTTTACAGAGAGGGCACACTTGAAAGTGAATGCCCATGACAATAGGCAAGGGTCTTTGTTTTATAAGTTCTGGTCGATCTTCCCTTCCCTTTCCCCTTGTTCCTTCTCAGGTCCTGCCTTTATTGGCTTGATAACTCTAGGTACTAGTTTGTCCATTCCTGATTGGCTTGATTCCATTATATGAGGGGTGGTCTATGGCCATATCATTTTTTATGGTCTACCACTTATTTTTAGTTAGATATTTTGATGGTCAAATTCCTGAGGGGAAGCTGAGGGGGAGTAGGTGGTGTCTGTTATATTCTTTAGAGGAACCTTAAGCCCAAAGGGGTTGGCTGTGGTCAGACCCTCCCAGCATTATTCCAAAATATGTGTTTCTTATATGGTTTATAAGCCACCCAGGGACATCAGGTCCTAATCTTTCCCTCTCTGCCTACTGAATCCTATCTTGTCCTATCATACTATCCTAGACTGAGTGGCTTATAAGCAACAAAAATTTACTCCTCACAATTCTGGAGACTGGAGGATGCAAGATGATGGTGCCATACAGGTTTGGTGTCTGGTGAGGGCCCACTTCTTCAAAGATGGCTGTCTTCTCAATGTGTCCTTACATGGCAGAGTGGGCAAGCTAGCTCTCCGGGGTCTCTTTAATAAAGGAGCTAGTCCCATTCATGAGAGCTCCATTTTCATGACCTAATCACCTCCCAAAAATCCCACACCTCCTAATACCACCACTGTGAGTTAGGATTTCAACATGAATTTGAGGGTGACACAAATATCCAGTCTATAGCAATATCTAACTCACAGGGTTGTTGTCAGGAACAAATACATTAATACATACGAGTCACTAAGGACAGTGTGTGCCTGGCTTATGGATCCAGTCAATATTAGTTTTGTTTTTTGTTTTTTGTTTTTTGATAATTATCAGGCACCTAATTTTTGCCAGAACCTCTCTTCCACATGGGGGAACAAAATAGACAAACTCTCTGCTTAGCTTCCAGTCCAGTGGCCAAGGTGGAAGGATACATAAAAACTAAACAGGTAAATAAGATAACTTCAGGTGTCAATGAGTGCTATGAAGGGAAAAGAACAGTCACACAGAAGTCATAAAGGCCTCTCTAGCTAGTATGGTCAGCAAAGGCTTTTCTGAGACTGGCACTTGAGTTGAATTCTGCTTGAGAAGAAGGAGCAGTCATGCAACAATCTGGCGGAGAAGTAATTTAGGGAATATGAAAAGCATATTCAAAAGTCCTGTATCCAGCACGAGCCTCAAAGTTAAAGAATCAGGGAGGAGACTATGGTGGCTTAATTAGGTAATCAGTAGATAAACTAATAGGAGAAGACAGGTCATACTGACTTAGAAGCCAGGGCTTGAAGTTTAAATTATATTCTAAGTAGAATCATGTATGTGTTTGCATCTATTTGTAAATACTTTTCCCATGTGACGAGAACACATCTACTAAGTGGTATCCAGTGTAGATTTGTTGTAGATCTACACGTGACAGTGACCCTGTTACAATGATTCTCTGGTATAGTATTATTTTGTTGTTGTTTCTATGCTGTGACATGCGTTGTAATGAGCCATCTGAGGAAGCTGGCCATCATTCTTTGCATATAAAGTTGAATCTCCTGCAGAAAATTCCCCCAGCATCTTAAGACACTGTAGTCTGAATATGATTTAAACCATTTTTTTAAACCTATAGATCGACAATCATCACTTTTAGCTCCTCAGGGTTCAGGCCGTTTGCCAAAATGACAATAGCTCTAAACTTATTGCTATTATTAGTATTAATAGCTCTAATAATATCTACCTGATGACTTCAGTGCTGAATTACCTCAGGGCTAGTGAGAAGTAATGAGCTAAAATGATCATAAAGCCCTTTTCAAATATTTCAGGTAATGCTAAATTATTACAAATGGAAGAGTAGATGTTACACATTCCCTATGAAACACCTGGTGTCGGCCAGATAAGAAGAAAGCAACATTAGCTTTGAAAATGGCATTGGAGGTCCGGGGGCTCAGATTATCCCGAAGTTTATTTTCAAAATCAGTGTTACCAGCTCCAGATTCAAAAATGAAATGAGAATCATTTATCTGGAGATAAGAGAGCAAGATGTTGCCATTCCAAATGTGAACAATGCCTTATTAGTTTTTTTCTTTCTTTTTTTTTTTCTGGCGGCTCTTACCATCTTCAGTAATTCTTCTCACCTGCCAAACAGCATGGTCAAGGTGTCATCACCAAATGCTCTCAAATAGGCCTATTACTAATAGCTCAGCCGGCAGCTAGCTACTAAAAGTAAAGTGTAATAGCACCCTGGTTGAAAGCAGGAACTAAAAGCTCTTTGCCTGCTAGATAGGGTAATGAAACAAATAAGCTGCCAGAGATTGGGGCAATAGAAATCTGGAGACTTGGTCTTAGCAAAACCAATTCCTGAATGTGGGGACACTCTACAGCTAAGGCTCTCTGTAAGATGGAATTAGTAATAGCTTCCTTGTCCATTCAGTTCTGATGAAAATCAAAAGAGGTAATGTAAGTAAACACCCACGTAAGGAAAAACTCACTGTTTCTTTTGAATTCTCACACTGCTTACTACCACACTGACAACCCTCTGACCCCAGATGAATGGGTTTTCCACGGCAAACAATTTTGAAACTAACTGCCTGGAGTTAGTGTAGACCCCACAGGTTAAGACCTTAGTCCCACCAGACAGCCCCCAACTTGAGATGTCAGTTGTAAGTAGTGGGTTCTCAGGTTACCCTCACTTCTGTCTGACTTGGCTACAAATCAGGGCTTCCCACAACTCCCTCCTGTTTCAGTCACTTGCTGAATAGCTCACAGAACTCAAGGGCACACTTAAGTACATTTACCAGTTTATTATATAATAAAGGATATGAGAAATGATGCAAATAAACAGCCATATGAAGAGATAATAAAGGCAAGGTCTGGAGGGGTCCGTAGTGCAAGAGCTTCTGACCCTGTGCACCACCCCCTGGCCTATAGATGTTTTCACTATCCCGGCCGCTGTCCAATCCTCCTAGTTTAAGAATTTTATGGAGGCTTTACCATGTAGGCATGATTCATTGTTGTCATATTCCTGCCCATCTCCCCTCTCTGGAAGAAGAAAGGGGGCAGTGGTCCTGAAAGTTCCATGTAGGAGCCCACTAAGAACCACCTCATTAGAACAAAAAATGTTCCTATCATCCAAGAAATTCTAGGGATTTGGGAGTTGTGTGCGAGACACTCCTATCACCCAGGAAATGACACTCATTTGGGAGCTCGATATCAGAAACGGGGGTCAAAGACCAAGTATTAGCTAGGTGTGTGTGTGTTTCTTATTATTTGCAGAACCCTTTGCAATTAGTAAATTGCTAAGTGTTTTTAACTATAAATTTTTACATGGAATATAGCATTTGAGAGTGTGTATGTTTTTAGGAGTCATGCAGTCCTTGCTTCCAAAGTTAGCTGTCCTTTGGATTGGCTCTTAGACCCTCAACAGTTTACGTAACTTCTCTCACTGTCATTTTTCTCATCTATAAGTGAGAAAAAAAATTAGTAGATGGGCCATAGTGTTTTAAGAATTCAATGAAATATATAGCGCCTAGCATATCTGGACTATAGTATACGATGGCAAACATGTAACTTGTTTTTATTATTGTTGTTGTTATAGAGACTTAAAGCAGAGGCATGACATCCTGATTACAGCCTTCAGCAGCTCACAAAACATTGTTAGTAACATGCATCAACTATTAGTGCTGAGGGCTCATATTTGAGTATGCATTAAAAATGCAAAAATTCCTAGAAATCATGATTCGTTTGTGTGGAGGAGCTTAAAAATCTTCGCTTTTAACACATACCACAGGTGATTCTGGTGTTTTAGAAACTATGTCTCAGAGTAAATGCCAAACTTCCCTTCCTACATCCTTCCTAAGACTTTCAGAGCAGACTCCTTACCATCAGGATATATTTTAGAAGAAGGGCTTGGCAACTAGGCTTGAGTGTGAATGGCATCCTCACTATTAACTCCAGAAACTTCATCTACGGCTTGTTTCTACAGTTCGTACACATTTTTAGCTTGTGGCTATCATGACTGAAGTACAAAACCGACCAACTTAAAAGCTTCTTGAATTTCTCTGAAGACAAGACCTCTGATTCATTAGAAGATAGAAATGATGGCTCTTTGACAAAAGGGGACTGGGAGAGAGGCCAAGAGGGACATATATTTATGTAGAGTTTTGTGTAAAGAAGCAGGGAAAGAGACCAAAAATAATGAATTTCAGCATCAAGTGTTCTCCACCCATCCAGCTTTGGGCTATACTTTGTTTACTGGTAACAAGAATGCCAGAGATGGGAAAGAACTGTGTATAGAAAGCCGCTTGGCATGGATACTGTCAGGTTTTACCATGGTATAAAGCAGTGGAGGTTGCAATTTTACTTTGTATAGATTGTGACTAAGGCAGGTGGACCCTCAGTTTCTTGCGATCATTGTCTTCCCCACACCATTCTGCACTGAAGACGAACATGTTATGAGTGTTGATGTGTAGGGGATTAAAATATTTTGGTTCTGTATAGTGTTCAGAAAAATGTTGTCTTTTCCTCGTTTTTTTGTGTTTTGTTTTATTGCAGGCAACATTCATCTGTCGTTTAATAATCATTTTTAGGACCTTTCTTTTTGAGTTTTCATCAGTAACTTTTCGTGTTCATGAACCTCAGTTGAACACGCTCACTTATCAGGAGTCATCATGTGGATACACCTTTGGACGAAAGATAGGCACCGGGCCCCAGCCGTTCTGTACCTGTTCACTGAGCCAGCCCGCTGCACTAGCTGCTACAAGACATGCTAAAGTCCATGGCTCTGCTTCCTGAAATTGTTAAGGCAGCAGCCTAGCATAGAGCTGGCTTTAGCTTTGGACAAAACTGGTCAAGCCCTGAACTGGCCTCATGCTAGCTTTATGACCAAGATCAAGACACCCATTTCTGTCTCAGGTTGCTCACCCATAAAACATAATAGCAGCACCCAATTCCTATGACTGCTGTAAGGATTAAATTAGATAATGGTAAATACATTTTCAAAATCACTCGTAATGTGTAATAGTGATTATTAGAAGTGCTAATAGTGCTGAGCATCTATAAGTGCTTATTAAATGTGCATCTTCCTGAGCCCCATCCAGACAAAAGGATCAGGACCTCTTATAGTGATTTCTACATGCAGTGTCGTTGAAGGTCATAGTGTCTATGCATACTATAGTTTGAGGTCATGATTTCTATGCACACTGTGGTTTGAGTTCATGGCTTCTGTACACACTATATAGTTTGAGACCAACTGAATTTTAGTATTTTTTTCTGATATAACACTTACATATCTTTCATGTCTATAACAGTGCTTGGCACATAGTAGTCACTCAACAAATAATGAATAAGAAATAAACAAATGAATTAATGAATAAATGTTAGTATTAGTATTAGTATTTCCCTTCCTGTTTTATTTGTGATTGCCCCTTTGCGAGTGACTAGACCACAAGAATTTAGATACCCTCTGTGTAGTGTTAGTGTGTAGAGATAGAGGGAGAGAGAGAGAGGGAGGGAAGGAGGGAGAGGGAGAGAGAACTAGGCAGAGTGGGAGAGGGAGAGGGAAAAGGAGAGAGATTATACTTATCTTTTTTTAAAATTTTTTTAATGTTTATTCATCTTTGAGACACAGAGAGAGACAGAGCATGAGTGGGGAAGGGGCAGAGAGAGGCAGACACAGAATCTGAAGCAGGCTCTGGGCTCTGAGCTGTCAGCACAGAGCCCGATGCAGGCTCGAACCCACAAACTTTGGGATCATGACCTAAGCTGAAGTAGGACACTCAACCAACTGAGCCACCCAGGCGCCCCGAGATTATACATACCTTAAAACCCGCAGGGGTGAATTCTTCTGTGTTTTTCTGGCTCCTTCTTATCTATCATATTTATCTCCCTTACAGCCACCCAGTACACTGAGAGGTTAGTACTCTTACCATCCCATTTCACATATAAAGATACCAAGGCTTGGAAACAAAATGGTCTTTCACAGGCTTTCACATACATCATTGAAATTCACAGCCAGGATTCTGACCCAGGCAGCCTCCATTCTGGATCTGTGTTCTAACACATTGCAAACTAGGATGCAGTATTTCTCCTTCCATAAAGACAGCAATAGAATGGTGATTGCTTTTCACTACCAAAATGAGAACAAAAGAATCCTAAGTATAGATTCTACATACTGTCAACTCACTTGTTCATTGAGTATTTTATGAGGAAGTACTATTTATCTAGCTATTCACAGAACTATTAAGCTTGACAGCTATCTGTTAGGCCCAGCTAGAAATACACAAGATATAGAAGGTGTCTGTTCTCACAGAATTGATGCTCTACTAGACAGTAGAGTGGTGTTGATCAGTACCCATTTTTAGTAGCCTTTTCATATATAAAGGACAGAGTGATACCAATGGTACTATGTTAATATTTTTTACCTTCATTTTGAAAAAAATATCAAAATGTCAGAAAATTTCCAAGAACCATACAGATAACCTCCACATAACCTTCACCTTCAGAGCTCATTTATGTTTCATCAGTTTTCCCAATGATGCCTTTTTTTCTTAAAATTCCAATCCCAGATCATAGGTTGCACCCATTTGTCATGTCTTTATAGCTTCCTTCAGTCTGGAATATTGTTCAGTTTTTGACCTATTTGACTGAGGCATTTCTAAAGATGAAAAGTATTCATTTTGGAGAATGCTTCTCAATTTGGGTTTGTCCAGGGATTCCACATCATAGACCCAGGTTATGCATATTGGCTGGAAGATCACACAAGTGATGCCAACTTGTCACTGAATCGTGGGTGGCGCAGCAGTATTGATCTGTCCCATTAGAGGTAGTGTTAGCTGTGATCACTTAAGACAGTGCCTGCAGGCTTCCTCACTGTAATATTACCCTCTCTGTGTAAACAATAAGGATTGTTGTGAGTAGAAACTTTGAGATTATGTAAAATCCCATTCCTTATAACACTTTCACCTACTGGTTATAGCATCTAGTAACCATTCTTTCCTGAGTTATCTTTTATGATGATAGCTGTCATGCAGTGACTTTCTATGTATGTCATTTCTTCTACATTCATTAACTTGGCATTCTACTCTAAGGAAAAACTTCTCCACTCCCTTTATTTATTAATTTATTTATATTTTGTAGAACCACTTATTCAATTGATCATAACCCACTGCTATAATTATTTTTATTGTTCATCAAATTGTCCCAGATTTAGGCGCACCTGGGTGGCTCAGTCGGTTAAGCAACTGACTTCCACTCAGGTCATGATCTCACAGTTTGTGGGTTCGAGCCCCACATCGGGCTCTGTGCTGACAGCTCAGAGCCTGGAGCCTGCTTCAGATTCTGTGTCTCCCTCTCTCTCTGACCCTGCCCCCACTCACACTCTGTGTCTCTCTCTCTCTCAAAAATAAGTTTAAAAAATGTTTTTTAAATTGTCCCAGATTTAGTTAGTGGCAGAACCTTAAATCTGGCTTTTATGTCTGTTTGACATGTCCCCATTTTCACTACTTTCTGGAACAACAAAATGCTGCAGCCCTGTAATCAGCCATTTTCCAAGAACCCCTGATCATTTTATTTTATTTTAAAGTTAATTTATTTATTTTTGAGAGAGAGAGAGAGAGAGACAGCAAGCAAAGGAGGGGCAGAGACAGTGGGAGACAGAGAATCCCAAGCAGGCTCTCTACTGTCAGCACAGAGCTCAACACAGGGCTCCAAGTCACAAACTGTGAGATCATGACCTGAACCAAAGTCAAGAGTAGGACGCTTAACCAAGTGAGCCACCCAGGCACCCCTCCCCTGATCCTTTTAGTAGATAATTTTTTTTTTTTTTTTTTTTTTTTAGAAACTAAATGCTAAGTAGGCTCATTGCTAGTGAGGTATTGTAGCCAGGGCCTTCCACTGGGCACAAACATTTATATCTATATTTATTTTGATATTTATCTTTATGTACTGAAATCAGGAATTCACACCAATAGTTTTCATTCACATCCGACAAAGAATATTCATTCTAGTTTTTTCCGTTTCCGTATTTGCCTCTCCCTTCTCCAAGTGAGAAAAGCACCCCTCCCCATTATCTCTCAATATATGTATTTATTTGCTCAATCCCCTGCATAAAATTGTTAATTTAAAAAATAAAACTACCAGTTATTTAACCAGCAAAGGTGGTTTTATTTGCGAATCGCAGAAAATTGCAATCTGGCAAAACCATAGGCGAGTCCAACAAAGGAGAGGAACATTATTTTATGGAGAAAGAGGAAGTTGGGAAGGATTGTTTTGAATGAAAGTCCATTGGAGAAAAGTAAGAGTTCAGGGGGATAATGATTTCTCATTGGCTGAGTTGCAGGGTTAGTCAATTTCCTGTAGAAAATGTGATGCGTGTCTTTCTCTCTGGGGGCCTGTAACTGAGGATTCTTTCCTGTTGAGGATTGTTCTCTAGGGGTCTGTAATTGACAGTTCTTCCTGTAATTCGCATTGAGTGGTCTGGCTCCCCCTTCCAGCCTCCCCTTCTAGCATTCCAAGTCTACTTTACTGAAGTTCCCGTTTATTAGTTTTCACACAGTTAACCTTCTGACCCCATTGGGCTGCTGCACAGCTGAGACACCCTCTTCATATGGGCCTTGACACCAGATGGCTGCCACTGGAATCTGATACCCACTTCAGCTGGGCCCAAACCTGGCTGCCTTTCAGGAAGAGGAGACGGAAAGAGAAGAGAGTAATGAAACAATATTATTGTTTATAAAAACAAATTATCACTATTATTTCCACTTAGGCAGAAAAACAAAAGAACCTAAGGGGTAAACTTTTATGACTGCTAATCTGGACCACCACAGCTGTCATTCCAGTAAACGCTTAGAAGTTAGTAATCTCTTCTTTGCCTTGTAGGCTCTATAAGGAGCTTTATGTGGGATGACTAATATAAAAACAAAGCATATCATTGTCCCAAGAGTCCCCCAAATGCTTAAAAGCACAAATGTTATGGGAGGGTAAATTTTAATCCAATTCATTACAATCTGGTAAATCATCTGATCTGAATCTACTAATTACATGAGAATCAATTTGTTGTAATAGTTTTCAGTAATTTCCTTAAAAGACACGGGAAGAGAGTACAAGGGTTGACTTAGGAAGAATAATGGGGCCTCTGTAATTAACTACAGACCACATAAACAGTCCCTTCACTACATAATTATATTTGTAATTATTCCCCTTATTCTTTAATTTTAAGTGAGAAAGTACAAATGTTGGAAAGCAAAGTGGTAAAGATGAAAGTTAGGCGTGGATGATGAGTTTGAGATTTATGTTTGGCGAGTGGATAGAGAAGTTTTTTGAACCAAACAGGAACTTAAGACTCCAGTGGTCAACTAATTGGCACGAATTAAAGAAAACCTGCTTAAGTTTTGCGTCTGTTTACAAACCATTTTGTTTTTTCCTCTTCCTTATCTTTTTAAATGAAACAAATAGCTGTGGCTTAAAGTGAATGAGATGGCTCCCGGGTGCAATTGTCTCCCGAGAGAAGAGAAAGGAGAGTCTTCAAGAAAATAAAAATGTTCATGCCTCCCTTTCATCTTTTGAAAGGTTATTTTTAAAAGTTAACTCCTGAAGAGAAACAGATGTGTCCAGAAATTAAGTATTCAAAGCCAGGCTGGGAGAAATTCTCTGTGCCTCATATAGAAATGGAAGAGGAGGGTTTAGTTCCGGGAACAATTTCTAAGAATTATTTTGAAGGAGATGAGGGAAAGGAGACGAGGGTGGGAGGGCTAGAGCTAGGACACAGCTCTTCAGTATGGTTTGCTTTCAACCACAATTTCCTTGATAGACTGTTAGGTTTGTCAGGACAAAATACCTGCTTTCTCGAGATAGTCCCATCATGACATACCCTAATGAATCTCTGTAAAAAATGTGGTTTCTTTCTGCTTTGTTTTCTTTATTTTCTCGAGCATATGAGATAATTTATTGCGAATATATCTTCTTATTATGTAGATATTTCCTCATTTTTAGCCAATGTCTCCTGGAAATCAGAGCACAATTTTCAGTGGAAAATTGGATCGGTTTAAGATGAGCTACTTTGAAAGCTAATTTAGAAGCGTACTTCTATGAAAATATAATCAGAAAAAAGTGATGCTTTTCTGTCTTAACAAAAGCAGCCATATTTAATCTACTTCATCATGCAGCATATGTCACAGAAGAAGGCAAGCCATAATTTGCCCATTGACATTTTTAAGGATTTCCTTTTGCTATCCCTTTATATGTCGCCATTCCCAAAGGTCCCAGATTCTATTTCCTGGTTCTTTCCTCCATTTTGTATCTCTTGTTCCACACTTGGGCTCACACGTATCCTCTGGCTTTCACCTGCGCACTGGTCATTTCTGCATTGTGGCGACCTCTCACCATGCTCCAAACGTGGAAGACTTCTCCAGAAAAATACGTCTCCTGTATTATTCCCCAAGAATGTAAACGTCCAGGTCAGGTTGGATGTTCTTTGAATGTCCTGTCAGTTCCTATAAAATTCTCCAAATTCTTAGTCAGCCTTTTTAGACTATTTTTTCTGATTGCATGCTAATTTTAACACTACACATCTCAAAAATACTTACTATCTTATCTTTTCTACATTCTTTCTACTTATTACCTGTGAGATTTAGGGCAAGTTGTTCAAACTCATTGAGCCACAATTTTCTCCTCAGTAAAAATGGACTTTACTGTAGCCCTCTATATTATTTAGGAGCACAATCAGCTGTAACAAAACTGTGCATAAACAAGTAGAGAGGTGATTGTTCCTACAACTCATCTCCCAGTTGCTAAATCTGTCATATTTACTACCAGAAGTATGTCTTTTTCCTAAAAGATTAATGTGGTTATTTTCCACAACTGCCAAAAAAAACCAAGTCCTATCTTTATGCTAAAATAAGATCATACTTCGGGCACCTGGCTGGCTCAGTCATTTAAGAGTCTGACTTGAGCTCAGGTCTGATCTCACTGTTTGTGAGTTCAAGCCCCACTTTGGGCTGTGGGCTGACAGCCCATAGCCTGGAGCCTGCTTCAGATTCTGTGTCTTGCTCTCTCTTTGGCCCTCCCCCACTCACACTCTGTGTGTCTCTCTCTCAAAAATAAACATTAAAGAAAAATTAAACTAAGACCATACTTCTTAATGTTCCTAGGAATAATCTAGTATGTCTTTACAAATATTCTGCAATTCAGTATCCACAACAGCTAACATTTGCTGAGCATTCTCCCATCTCTTGTTTGTTCAATCTAGAATGCATTTCATTCCTATCCCTACTTTAACATCTATTTGTGCATAATGCGTTCTTTCATCTCCAGCTCAAAAGATGATACTTCCATAAGAAATTTCCCTCCCTCTGAGCAGGAAATCATATGCATCAATTATATCTTTATTTAAGCCTAACATTAAAATAAAATAGAATCTAATGTTATATAAGAAGAAAATACGTGGTAAAATAAAATAAAATAACCTACCTGTTACTTACAAGATTTCACATACATAGGCACTCGTTAACATTTGTTGAATCATTAATGTCTTAGATTCTACCATATCTTCAAATATGAAATTATAATCATAACTATCTTGTGCTTCCAAGAGTGAGGAAAATTTGAAATGAAGATACTTTAAAATTAATTCATTTTTTAATGTTTATTTTTGAGAGAGAGAAAGAGAGAGAGAGAGACAGAGCATGAGCAGGGGAAGGGTAGAGAGAGGGAGACACAGAATCTGAAGTAGGTTCCAGGCTCTGACTGTCAGCACAGAGCCTGACACAGGGCTCAAACTCACGAACTGCGAGATCATGACCTGAGCTGAAGTCAGACCACTTAATCGACTGAGCCACCCAGGTGCCCCAATTCATTTTTTTAATTTGGATAAGTGTGGTCAGGTTTCTGAAAACAAATAACTGATATGGTATGTGTGTATGTGTGTGTGTGTGTGCATGTACATATTGGGGGGGGGGTTGTTTTCTACTTGAATCTTGGCATTAAATAGACATATTCTAGAAGGGTTTCTCTTGTAAGTCACAGATAAACTCTAGCGGAGGACTTTGTTTAACCCACAGTCAGGTTGGTTTTCTTGAAAACTGCACAGTATTTTCCTGAATGTCACTGTTATATTAATAATATAGTAACTAGTATTTTTAATGCTTTAAATGTGCCAGGCATGCATAAGTGATTTTCACATATCTTTAAAATATGAACCATAGTCCAACAACCAATAAGTAAATAAAATCCATCTAAATCATTATCACAGTCTCTCTAAAGGAAATACCAAAGAGAAGGTATATTTACAATAGAAAGCAAAACATTTAAAAAATTTTTATTTTCCCACAATATCACTCTCAGTATCTTATGCAATCCCTAGAGATACTCTCCAAGTGCTCTCCTCCCCCAGGGCCAGCTTTAAAATTCAGCTATCCAAGTCATTCCAACCAAGCACCCTCATCACTCTAATCTCCACCTTCTACCTTGTGTAATGTTGGGCAAATTATTTCAACTCACTGTGACACAATTGTCTCATCTGTATAGTGAGAATGGCTACCAGTTGTAATGAGGAATGAACTCAGTTGCAGGAAAAAGTAATCCATTGCTCATACGATCTGATTATCTATTTCTCATACAGCAAGAAGTCTGGTAAGAAGTGGTGCTTGACCTTCATTTGGGAAGTCAGTACCAGGGCCTATGCTCTATAATTTTATGGACGCTTCTCTCACTTTTACAAGATGGTTGCTGCATCTTCAGCCACCATGTCCATCTCGCAGGCAAGGGAAGAGAAGAGGAAGGGAAGGGGATTCCCTGTGAATCCCCAGTTGAGGTCCACTTATACCTCATTGTCCAGAACTGCAGTATGAGAAGATTGTAAGGTCAGTAGTTTCAATTGGCACATTGCCCCCAAACAAAATTCAAGTGTTCTCAATGAGAAGGAAGTGGGAAATAGGATGCTGAATAGAGGAAAGATCGTGTCTCCTACACTACCTTCAGGATTGTCATGAAGTTAAATGAGCTAATTTAATACCCATGCAATATTTATAAGTGAGCCCAGCAAATAGTAGCTGTTTTTAATGATACACCCTCTCTTCCTTCTCTTTCTGCCACAAGTAAAATCTTCTGCTGTTTTAAATGTAGATTGCCTTCTGATCTGTTTCTTTTGTTCACCCTTCATTTTTTTAGCAGTGTGTACAATAAGGCCTAGAATGGATAGGATACAGTACAGAGATCTTACAAGTAATTCTTTTCTAGGAAGGGCAAAGGAGTTTTTGAAAACTCTTTGCTTTTTTCTTTTTTTTTTTTTTTTTTTTGTTTGTTTCTTTCACACACTCAAAGGGGGAAAAAAAGTGACCTAGGAAACATCAATTTAAAATGCTCGTTTATTTAATACCTTGAGCTAGCAGATCAGAGTTAAAATTTGTTCTTCCCCAGTGGCAAGGTGAGGTAAAGATATGCATAATAAGACATATTAAGGTCATCAGCAGTGCTTCTAAACTTTGAAAATAAAAGCTTTTTGAAGTCTATAATTAATAAGCATTATGTTAATTAGGACACTTCAGTCTTAAAGGTTCCCTTCTTTACTTGAGTGAATCTTTGATGTGGTGGATCCCGGGAGTTCTTCTTGACTATTTTTTATTGTAAATTCCAGTTAAGCAAAACGGTTGTCTGTCACTACACAATCAGCTTATTATTCAAATCTCTCCCTTTTAATAAAAAATCAGACTACCCGCTATTATCAACTAAAAACAAATCTCCTATAGTCCATGGCCGTGCCTTCTTAATCATTCAGAACTGATGCCACTTGATCCTTACCTGTGGAAACAATGTCAGGCTAGGCCTCAGAATCATCCAGGTGCTTATGGGGAATTGAAGAACCACTACCCCCAAAACATGAATGACCCCACAGTCAATTGTAACACGTTGATACCAGAGCATAGCCACATTCTGATAATTGGGTTTTGGTCTTGTTACTGAGGCCAAAGAAAGCCCTGCCCTAAAATGGAGTTCCAAAAATCTGGTCGTTTTTTCATGTTTCTCCCATTTATAAGTCATTGTTTTGTTAACCTGACAAGAAATAAATCTGTTTAACTGTTTGATTTTTCTGAGACTGTGTCCATTCCTTTTATTTACCAAGTTAGCCATAGGAACAGAGGTCTTCCATTCAACCTCATCCCCGTGACCTGCTGGTGAACATCTTAGAGGCCAAGAGCTAGCCTGTCGACTTTCTGTCTGGCTTTGACAGACTAGCTGATTCAAACTCATCAGTCCATTGTAAGCAGAACTAAAAACTGGAAACACGGATAGAATGCCTATAATAGGTATTAGCAAAGCAAAGTTACACAGTCTTGTTAAAAAAAAAATAAAAGAACTAGTTTATCTGACTAGAACTCATATCTCCTCTTATCACAGTCCCTGTGATTATATTATGGTAATTTATAAAACCTGTTTTGTTCTGTTCCTTCCTATTATTACAGACCTGCCTGCCTTGATTATCTGTGCTCTGAGCACTATGTCCTTCATTATTTATTGGACAACTTCCAGGGTTTACCCCCAAGCCTGGGCTACCTTGAGCCGTCCATCCTAGTTTGGCTGGTGATAAGAATCCTTAAGGGATGAATGTTAAATATATTGCTTACCCCTAGAATTCATATTCAGTAGGTTTCAGTTGCAGCCAGTAATCTTTCTCTTTTCTCTATCAAATGCTCCAGGTGATTCTTATCTTTAGCCAAATTTGGAAGCAGTGCCCTAGGTGGTATGATTAATTACTGGTATGATTAATTACCATATCCTGACTTGTCCCACTTCTTCACCTCTCTAAGTCTACCAAGTATCCTACTTATTTTTAAGGCTGAAAGTTTAAAAAAGAGGTCAGAGAAAACATTCAAGATAATTTCAGTGATACTAAAAGTTTTATTGAAGAATTGATGTGTTTTTTCATCTTCAATGAAGTAAGAGTCATGCTATAAGGAAGTAGACCTCTCCAATGATCTTAGTGTTAAGATTAATACGCACTTTGTAGACTCAGCATATTGTCAAACGTTTAATATGTACAGTTTTCTCGGATTTGAAAACCACAATATTATCATCATGTTATCTGCATTTATGTAATGTTGTTATGTGTCAGCTCTGGTCTCATAACATCTGTGACGATAATCTGAAAACTTTGCAAGTGCTTGATTTTTCATCTCTCTATTTTCATGTAGAAATGAAGGTATAAAAGGGAAAACGTAGGTAAAAATGAGCCATGCTGGTAATATATTGTTCTTTTATTTTGCAAACATTTATTGAATGCATGTTGTATGTCAAGCACTGTACATATCTATGGTTTCACAGAAGTAAATAAGAGAAAACACAGTTTCTTACTAGAGTCCCCATAAGAATTTACACTCTCATATGGAAGAGAGAATTTTAAAAACTTTCTTTTTAAATTTATTTATTTGGGGAGAGAAATCATGAACAGAGGAGGGGCAGAAAGAGAGGGAGGGAGAGAGAATCCCAAGCAGGTTTTGCACTGTCCATGCATGGCCCGAAGCAGGGCTCAAACTGAACTGTGAGATCACGACCTGAGCCAAAATCAACAGTCAGATGTTTAATCTACTAAGCCAGTGCTCCCTTTTAAATGTTTTTTTTAAGTTTTTATTTATTTATTTTAATTGTACTTAATTTTTATATCAATATGCTAAGTTATATTAAGGGGGAGTTCAAGATATAATGATGCGATATATAATGGGGGGAAATGAGGTAGGTTAGGAGTCAGCGAAAGTTTCTAAGTAATACTTTGAACATATATTTTATCTCTGATTTTTACTTTTTTTCCTCAAATAAATAAAGGGGTTCTATTTTGTCACAAAATGGAATTAAGAAAAAAAAACAGGTTTGCGGTAACATGCTGTGATTGAGTGTCTCAGGAACAGGGCGGTTAATGCACAAGGACAGCCTCCAAAGCCAAGATGCTTTCAGTGTCACTGACTCTGCTGTAACAACTGTGGCAAACCCAGCTCTTTTCTTCCTTCTGTTTTGAAACAAGTGGCCAACTGCAGTCAGCTTCTTCACAGATAGTCAATAGAAATAGATATGAAAACTTTAAAAAAAGAGAATGAGAATGTCTAGGTAGGCGTATGTGTGATTTTTTTTTCATTTTTATTGGCTCTGTTCTAGATACGTGACTCTAGAGAACATCAGAAATAGCATGGTTGATCAGACAGTACCATTTCTGTTTCTACATGAATCCAGGGAGAGAAGTTACATTTTTTACATTTCCAACTGGACTCAGCACCTCTATAAGAGCATATGACTATAAATAATATTCAGGAAGAAGTAAAATTACTAATAAAATTACTAATAAAAATTAGTAATTAGCAATAAATTAGTAATAAAAATTACTAATAAAATTACTAATATTTTCTCATGTGCAATGGTCACTGGTTCCATTTTATCAGACTGTCTTGGACTGGGCTGTATATTATAACCAAGATGGGTACATATGCAGTTTGATAGCTATTAAGATTGGTCAGGATTTTATTTTTTAACTACCACTTCTATTAAAAGAAATCTATAACCAAACACAATTGTTTTGGGGGAAGAAGAAATGTATGCTCTTGTTCCTGAATTTAATTTCCAAAGTCAAAACTCTAACATGATTTAGAATATGAGCATGAACCTGCAAGTTTGTGATAGCTCTCAGAACAAGTTCAAGTTCAAATTTACATAACTACTACTTAACAACAACAGAGGACAGTGACTCCAAGTCTGCAAACCTGCCTACCTGGATTGATATGTCAGCGTAGTAATTTAGCTACTGAATTTATTTATTCACCAACTGGAGGCTGCTGTGTTTTAGGCACTGTGTTAGGAAAATGTGAACACAAATGAGAATAAAACTCAGATCTCTGCCGTGATAACATTTGTATTTTTGTCAGGAAAATGGATAATACACTAGACAAAGAAATACATATGCTTAAATAATTTGTGTGCATGTTATAGAGGAATTCAATATAGACATATTTGGAAAGGTTTGGAAGGGTCACGTAGAAAGGAAGGGAAAGGAAGGGACAGGAAGGGAAGGGAAGGGAAGGGAAGGGAAGGGAAGGGAAGGGAATGGAAGGGAAAGGAAGGGCACCATGAGACATCATAGTGCCATGGGTTTGAGGCTCATTGAGGAGATCAGTGTGTTTGGAGTTTAGGGTGGAAGAAGATGGTAGAAGGTCCAGCAGGGAAGTAGCCAGGAGCCAGATCACTCAGTGCCTCTGGATTTTATATAATGCAGTGTATTTCAACTGTGTAAAATCTTCTTAGCTGTTTGGGATTTATATAAGATAAAGTAAGAAATGATTATAGAGGTATGGGTTTATAAATAACTAAGAAACATGATAGTAGGTGCTATCAGTTGGGCTTCAGTCAAAGAAGTAACACTGCTATGATGCTATGAGTGATGGAGTTACTATTGAGATTAGACCGTAGGCAACTATGGGAACTGGTTAAGAGAGCTATGCAAAGTTGTAACCTTTCTCTCTGGGGTTGAGCTTAGGGTGAGGGAGAGCAAGGCCAAACTGGACCCTCTTGCACTGGTCTTTCACTGCCTCCACTTTTGACGATGGAGGGAATCTGTTAGATGAGGTGCATTCACATCTGGCCCAGAGCTCAGAAAACCCAGCGGAGAAGAGGTGGCAGGATCTAAAGAGGCCGAGGGGCTGAGGGCTGCCCCTCACCAACAAAGTGAGTTGGTAAGTAAGCAACAGTATCCATGAGCTGCCCTAGTGGCTAGCACCCTACCCTGACCTTCAGAGTGTACAAACTGGCTGCTGCTCCATTCAACTTCCTACATCTCCCAATAAATGTCTTCCTTTGATCTGGAACCACACAAAGGAAATTTGGGAAACGTGGCTACAGTTTAACTAAAGGTTATAAAAAACTGTTATGGAAATCCCTTTTAGTGATATGGCGAAACTATCTGGTGGTGGTGGTGGTTGTATATGAGGGTGTGTGTTTCAGGGAGCTTGTTCTTATAAAAAGAGATCTGATTCTTATGTGCTCTTTGTTCTTTCATTTTATTAGATGATAAGCTTTAATATTCATATAAACTTTTGTTTTGATAATGGATTGCACTATGAATAATCTAAAAAATGACTTTTCTACCAACTTTGCTTTGATTTACATGTAGCTCCAAGGTATCGAAGTTAAAATTTTAAAGTTTTTTTTTTTTTTTAACGTTTATTTATTATTTTTGGGACAGAGAGAGACAGAGCATGAACGGGGGAGGGGCAGAGAGAGAGGGAGACACAGAATCGGAAACAGGCTCCAGGCTCTGAGCCATCAGCCCAGAGCCCGACGCGGGGCTCGAACTCACGGACCGCAAGATCGTGACCTGGCTGAAGTCGGACGCTTAACCGACTGCGCCACCCAGGCGCCCCAAAATTTTAAATGTAAATTGTGGAAGACTGTTTATGATCACAATTGCATGATATTCAAGAACACACAGAATTAGATCTCAGAAAGTCTCAGAGCTGGAGGAATCTGTAGACCCAGTGGCTTTCAAATAATATTTTTTATCATAGATGAAAAGCTTTCTTTATGCAGAACCTAAAAATAAGGAGAAAGAAAAGGCCTAACAATAGTTTTGATTGAGGCAAAGGTAGGAAATTGAGTGACACCTGTCCTTTCCCCACTGTAGTCCCTGAAAGGGCTGCTCGGTAATAAACAGTTTAAATATGTGATCTTTCAAGGCTGCTTCTGTCTCATTCTCTCTCCATTTGAAGCAAAACTCTGCACCTCTATTGCAGCCTCAAGATACATGCAACCACATAGCACATAGGTGGGAAATGGTGGTTTCATTGAAAATTTTAAGTGGAGGGGCGCCTGGGTGGCTCAGTCAGTTAAGCGGCCGACTTCGGCTCAGGTCACGATCTCACACTCCGTGAGTTCCAGCCCCGTTTCGGGCTCTGTGCTGACCGCTCAGAGCCTGGAGCCTGTTTCCGATTCTGTGTCTCCCTCTCTCTGACCCTCCCCCATTCATGCTCTGTCTCTCTCTGTCTCAAAAATAAATAAACGTTAAAAAAAATTAAAAAAAAAAAAAGAAAATTTTAAGTGGAGAAGGGGAAGGAAGATCACTAGCCCTGAACACCAGTTTCTTTCTGCCATAAACCTCTTTCATCATTCCCAACATACCACTCCTCAAAATTTCTCCTATTGCACTGAATAACAATCATTATTAACAACTTAGTGACATAAATACTTTCAGTTAGTTTAAGCTACCCTCCTAAATAATAACAGCAATCATTTATTGAGTGCTTGGTATATTCTAAACATAGTGCTAATCACCCTTTTTTATTTCCAAAACAACTCTATTAAGAGGTTACTGTTTTGCGGGAACATGGATGTCTCAGTTGGTTGGGTGTCCGACTTTTGCTCAGGTCATGATCTCACAGCTTGTGAGTTCAAGCCCCACATGGGGCTCTGTGCTGACAGCTCAGAGCCTGGAGCCAGCTTTGGATTGCGTGTGTGTGTGTGTGTGTGTGTGTGTGTGTGTGTGCGCGCGCGTGTGTGTGTGTGTGTCAAAATAAATAAGCCTAATAAAAGAGATTACTATTTTTTAATATTTTTTGAGAGACAGAGAGAGAGAGAGAGCAAGCACATGCATGCTTGTTCATGAGTGGGGAAAGGGGACAGAGAGAAGCCCAAGCAGGCTTTGTGCTGTCAGTGAAGAGCAAAAGGTTGCTGTTATTATATCCTGTTTTATAGACAGATAAGCTGTGGCAAAGAAGGAGTAAGTAATCTGTCCAAGGTCATTCAGGTAATAAGTGGTAGAGGGAGGATACAAATCCCAGCAAATCTCAGGGTGACTTCTCCTTAAGAAAGTTAATTACCAAGAGATGTATTGTTACCAATCAGAGTTTTTGGAGGCCTTATGTTCTGTCAACTCAAGAAGACGCTCAAAGTATTTACCAAACAAAACCAGTCACCTCCTGGGGATTGGGAAAGAAGGGAATCATAATGTCTCTTGAAGAAAATACAATATTCCCTATGATGTTACAGCTGTTTGAAAACCACTAGATCCTCTGACTTTCATGTGTGAAAGTCAGAACTTTTCTTCAGCCAGTCATCAGCAGTCATCTGCTAAACTGAAGTGCACTGTGGAGAACTGAGTTTTCCAAATATGCTGCCAGCAACATCTACTGTCCCGTAAGCTTTCATTACAGTGCAAATTTGGCATCCCTTCTATCAAGAGATGTTCCCACCTCTTGAATCCCAGCAGGCTTGTGTGACTTTGGTGAAAGTAATACCAAAAGTCTTTCCAGGATAGCTTCCACCTAGCTCTCTTTTGGGACACTCGCTCTTGGAACTCAGCAGTCATTCTGTGAAGAAACCCAAAGTAGCCCGCACAAAAAGGTCACGTAGAGAAGCCATATGTAGGTGTTCTGTCCAACAGCCCACCTGACAGCCCAATCAGCAGCAGGTATCGACAACCAGACACATGAGTGAAGACGCCTCCAGATGATTCCTGTCCTGAGTGTTGAGCCATCCCAGCCTTTCTGACTAACCAGCCGAGGCCCCAGTCATTGCTGTACAGAGACAAGCAATCTGGGCTATATCCTGTTCAAAATCCCAGCTCTGTCTATAAGCAGGATACCAGGGTGTTTCATGCTACTAAATTGGGGTGGGGGGGTTGATATACAGTATTAGTAACTGGAACCTACGGTGAGGAAGCAGGTCCAAGGAAGAAGTGAACTCCCACCGTTCCTAGAACACATACTCAGTATGCTCTCAAAATGTTCACTGAATTTAACTGCAGCATAGCAACAAAGCCAGTATATCTCGGTAGCACCCTGTCTGCTACACCACAGTACTTTCTCCAATTAGGCTTAAAAGTAATAAAAAATAAAAAAGGAGATTTTGCTATGCCAGTTATTAAAATCCATGGTAACCAGGACCTTTAAATATATATACTATATGCTGCTAAAGTACTTGAAAATTGTTTGTTCTCATGAATAAGTTAAATACTTTTCCAAATATTTAATTTATGTTTTTAAAGTATTTCTTGGCTTTTTGTTCCCACTCTACATGCCTCCTACATTGATTTCTCACTCTATATTCTATATATTCCCTCTCTCCCTAGTCAAGAAGTTTTATCCAGCTTTCCTTTCAGGCTTATGTAAGAAATAGGTATAGTGAATATACTTTTTCAAACCTGGCATGCTTCTTGGTAACAGATTCTGCTATAGCTCCCTATCCCCACTGAGAATCACTGCCTTATGGCACTGCTTCAGAAATCATTTTTATACTTGTAAAAAGATAAATACTAGCTTACTCCCTATCCAAATTATGATGATTTTCTAATTAGTTGGGTCCAAATTAGCCATCCATTATTCTCTCCCAGATTCCCTGCCATCCTCTACTATTTCTGAACAAACACCAATTGTGCCAATGTCTTGAGTAGTGTCGATCTAAACTGAAATGGGTCCAGCTTCCTTCATATCATCACCAACTGTCTTATTAATTAATTAATGATACTGTGAATAATAAAGTACTAGTGTTGTTAAACCAGGAAAAAAGCAGTAGGCGGCAACAGCAGCAATTGCTGTGGCACCAGAGTAACTGTCAACTGGCTGGAAGGAGAAGGTGAAAATTGTCCGCAAGGCATTGCAACAAAGCAAGCAGGGGAATATAATAGCGCTTAATCTCAACTGGGGCGCAACGTCCTTGACTGGATTCTTTGGAGGCGAGATGCTCCCTCAAGTTGCTCAAGTGGAATTTCTTCATCTGAAACCCAAGGTTTTCACCATTCGATAATCTAATGAGGGAAGAGCTGGTTCCACTTGTGTTTGTGCAGAACACCTTTCAGAATTGGGGAATAAATGTAATTCATTGGGCAGGCCACACGATGAATTGGTTTCACAGCCTGCTCTGTCAGCTTTATGATGCTGAAAGTGAAGGTGGAACAAGAAGAGTGAGTATTCTGGGTAAAATACAGTGAGTAATAGGAAAACAACAAAGCCATCCCTGTTGAAAAGAGCTTTTACTCTAGAGTATTGAACAGCCACTTATTTTTTCCCGCCTCTAGTCCATGTGAACACAATCTGAGAAGACAGTCATTGCCTGAAATGATTGATGTTATTTTGTAGAGTTTGTCACCGTTACCACAAGTATGATCTGGATTACTTTGTTTGCTCAGCTGTTCCTGGCCCTGTTCCTCTTGCCTCAAACCAAGCAAAATGAGAGGTGCAGGGATCACAGGATCCATCAAGTGCCTGATGGAGCCCCACGTTCAGGCCTCCCCCCGCCTCTACTCATCAATCTTCATTGTCCTGGCAAGAGGATAAGGTCTGCGGCAGTACGTGCCACCCTGAAGCTGTGCAATATAGCGGTGCTTTCTGAGGATGCTCACTTACTGTGATTAAACATCCGTGTTTGTTCAAGGAGTGGGGTGAGGATGGGTAAGGGAAGGTAGCTGGCATTTTTAGTATCTCTTTTGTGAAAGGCACTGTGCTCTTTCTTTACATGTTTCATTATCCTGTTTAAACCTTGCAACAGTTCTTCGAAGTAGGGATCATTTTTGCATTTTACAGATGAAACTGAGGCTTAAAGATGCTAAATAATTTGACAAATGCTAATCAATTCCTAGTAGTTGAACTCTAATCTCCAAGAATATAGGCATCTTGCCAGCTTTTGCTCACCATTTTGTCCTGAGTGCCTAGCTTGGCACACGATAAGCGTTCAGTATTTGTTGCGTGATTAAGGAATTGATAAATAAATGAACAAATTAATTGGCAGAACAGGCATTTGTGCCCAAGGCTCTGATTCCATGATAGATCCATGTGACTGACAAAGCAAAGAAACAACATAAACTACATAATCAATGTACCTTGTGAGAGAAAAAGAGAAATAGAATTCATTATGAGTTGACCCCATTTACTGAACTTTTTCAGTTTGACATACTTTTAAATTTTTTTTTTCAACGTTTATTTATTTTTGGGACAGAGAGAGACAGAGCATGAACGGGGGAGGGGCAGAGAGAGAGGGAGACACAGAATCGGAAACAGGCTCCAGGCTCTGAGCCATCAGCCCAGAGCCTGACGCGGGGCTCGAACTAACGGACCGTGAGATCGTGACCTGGTTGAAGTCGGACGCTTAACCGACTGCGCCAACCAGGCGCCCCTACTTTTAAAATTTTTTAAATGTTTATTTTTTTTTTTTGAGGAGGGAGAGAGAAAGAGAGAGAGAGCGCATGCACATAAGTGGGAGAGGGGCAGAGAGAAAGGGAGACAGAATCTGAAGCAGGCTCCAGGCTCTGAGGTGTCAGCACAGAGCCCCACACAGGCTTGAAGCCACCAACTGTGAGATCCTGACCTGGGCTGAAATCAACAGCCAAATGCTTAACCGACTGAGCTACCTGGGTGCCCATTATGCTTTCCATATATAAACCACTGTGATCTTTGCAGGGTCTTCATTTATCATTCTAGTGGACTATGTAGTGTACCAGGCGCCCTGAGTTTGACGTCTTTTTGATGTGCAGAAAAAGTGCATGAGTTGTCAGTTTTTGATTTTATCTTTTGAGGTGTTGTTTTTCTGTGTGAGGTGCTATGGCTGGATGTTCATTATCTGGTCAGAAGAGTCGAGCTAATGTTGTAAGTAAAACATTTAAATTAAAACTTCAAATATCTCCTCAACTTATAATTAAATGTACCATATGGTTCTATTTTACTGAAAGTCGGGGCCTAATTTAATGTTTTTCTTTTTCAGCAACAAATTTTATTGGCTTGTTCTCAATCATTTTTATGTCAAGAAAACAATTACAAACAAGGCAATATTTTAAGATTATTAGACAGAAACAATCACTTACCTAGGGATAAAAATATTGGTTTTGGTGTGGATACGTCATTATTTAAGCTCATCCAAGAATAAGAATTCGTTGCTTAGCTTAACAATTGTTATGTCGTTGTAAGAAAGGTTCAGACTTTTCTCCAGGTTTCATCATCCTACTTTTTTAAATTTAATTTCAATGCAATCTGAGACAAAATGCTGATTTTTACAAATTTTAACAGATATGGTTCAGCATTATTTGGGGTGTCTTAAATGTCCAGCAAGCAGTTTATAAATACAAGGCCAACTTTTATCATCTGAGAAACTTCATATCTTCTTGTCAACGTTTCTAAGTGAGAAAGCGTGATGTGGAGAGTGCTAATTAATATTTAAAGAAAATAGTGTTTTATACAGGCAATTCCAATTATCTGCCCACTTTTTTCTAGGTCTGAAGATATGTTCAATGACCATAGTCAATCTCTTTCTAAGATCCATGTGATTAAAAATTATAATAATAAATCACAGTTTGTAATCTTCCCCACCAAATATATTTTAGGTACAATTCTTCCTCCAGACATTAGTCACCAACTATGTAGGTATATGTCAATATGCTTTATTGCCTAAAGTCCACATTTGTTCCAAACACTGTTGTAGCTTTTCTATCAAAGAAGTGAATATCCCAATCTCTGTCCTTCAGAAACACATAATCTAAGGCAGACACTTTCAAGGATCTAATAACCCCAAAAGATACAATGTGAAGGGGGCAAAATGACTGTCTTTCAGATACAATAAAAGTCATTGTGCATAGAGAAAGATTCCTATAAAATAGTTACTTCAACTTGTAAACAGAAAGTAGAATTTTGAGTGGTGAAATAATTTATCTTATACCCACATTATAGAATACTGTGCATATGTATTTAAAAAAAGGAGGTAGCTTCAAATTCAGGTACTAACATGGGATAGTCACCTAGACATATTAAGTTGAAAAAGCAAGTTATATTCACCCAACAAATAGGTAAGGACTTACTATGTACCAAGTACGTCTCAAACTTCTGGATATTTCAAAGAGCCAACAAAGTCCCTGCTCTCATTGAACTTATTCTACTTTAATCCAATATATGTAAAAAATAAAAATAAGTGAAAAGATCTATGTACATAAATCTGTTTATGTAACTGAGTAGTAAGGGTGCTGGAAGGACACACACCATATGGGTAAGTGGTTACTTCCAGAGAGCAAAGTAGGAGTAAGGAAGTGATGATGGGAACTTTAACACTATTTGTGTACTGAGGTATTATTTAAATATTTTAAAGACTGTATTCAAGTCTTACTCATACCTAAAAATAGAACAGTAAAGAGAAAAGTAAAACAAAAGAAATAAGCAGATAGGGAGTATTTTGCACATAGGGGATAATTTGAACAAGAGTTGAAGATGAAAATAAGAACAGGCAACTTTTCGAAGTTTACAAGGAATATGTCCCGAGAGTTCCCAGAATCCCGACATTTGCCAACAGAGGTAAGTTTGTCCTGAATCATGGATCCATAGAGAGTCACACAGGGTTTCCACAGTATGTAACATCATATCCCTAGTTTGCCACCATTTCAGTTTTCAGTATTTTATATCTCACTTGATGACTTGAAAAAGAAAGAGAGACTGTCATCTTGAGAGGCAGTGAGAAAGGTAACTCACTGAGTTACTGAGACATTGCAGTTAGGCTCTTGACCAGTTTTGTTACTGGATAAATGACTGGCTTTGACCATCAGCCTTGTAATGTTCGATTGGAATGATTCAGATTTGTACCTCAACAAAATGACCTATTACCACATATTAGAGTTATCTCAGGAATAGTCCCAACTGTGAATGTTGAATATGCCAAGTCACACACACTTGTCTACTCTTTAAAGAAGGAAGGAAGGAAGGAAGGAAGGAAGGAAGGAAGGAAGGAAGGAAGGAAGGAAGGAAGGAAAAGAAGAGAAGAAAAGAGAAAAGGAAAAGAAATAGAAGAAAGAAAAAATATTAAAACAGATTGTGTCTGGAAAGTATATCAATTCTGATATGGAAAGTCTCTTGTAGGGCCTGGCAGTAAAATGGAAGTGTGCAGGTACAATTGATAAATGGCTGCATGCAAAAGCAAGTTAAAAAGTGAAAAACATGTCAGTTACCCAGATGATATTGCTAGACCATGCCATGTGTGAGAACACCTTCATATTAGTGTTGGAGAGCAAAGACCTCTATTTCTAGCATTATGGTGTTGATGTCGGCCTTTTGTTTTGGCATTCTTGAAGAGAAGCATAAGACAAAAGATCAGATGGCAGCAATAAGCTTCATATGTACCCGACTAATGCAGAATTCTTTCCAGCAAGCTCGTGTTCAATATACAGAACTTGGTGCCATGGTGTGCAGAGTGAAATAGTATCTCTGTAGTTAAGAAGGTCTGTCTCAGGGCTCATTCCAAAGTGCTTTGCTTGTGGGAGAAATGAGCAGCCCTGGTAGAAAGCCATCTAGTTTCTGAGGCTGCCCCAGGACACAGAGGCTATGATCTACTCAGTGAGTCAAGTTACATCACTGTTATTCTGTGTAAGGCAAGGGCCTCGTATAAATATCCCGAATACATGTTTCTAGTCGTCCTGTGTCAAAATAAAGGTATCTGGAATGTTTTCTAAAACTAAAAGTTACCATTTAGCCACCTTGTAAATTTGCCTTTACAGGAATCAAGAATTTATGTGTATTTCCTCACTTAAACCATTATAATAAACACATTTTAAATTTTGTTCATTTTGGGGGAGATGCTTTTATACCATGGGATAAAATGAACAGCATTTTTGTAAGATGATTTTACAATAGTATCCCACATACGGTATATGGACAATTGAAAAACTGAAAAGGAAGCATTGGAAAGGCATTTGGGGATGTTGGAGAAATGACCTTAAATGGCATTTTAAATTTTTTTTTTCAACGTTTATTTATTTTTGGGACAGAGAGAGACATAGCATGAACGGGGGAGGGGCAGAGAGAGAGGGAGACACAGAATCGGAAGCAGGCTCCAGGCTCTGAGCTATCAGCCCAGAGCCCGACGCGGGGCTCGAACTCCCGGACCACGAGATCGTGACCTGGCTGAAGTCGGACGCTTAACCGACTGCGCCACCCAGGCGCCCCTTAAATGGCATTTTAAATACTCGTTCAGTGTATCGCCAAAACTGGTACTTTATGAAAAGAAAACCAAATTTTAAAACATTATTTGTTTTTTCATTTCGTCCTCTCACTTGTACTGTGCTGTTCCTAGAATATAAGGTAATTCTTTACCAGTAATGTGTTGTTGAATATGAAACCATTTCCTAATACTTTTTGTTCATATTATCAGCTCCAGCAATTTGACTCACCAACCACATATAACTAGATGAGAGAAGAGAATTGGAAGATATTTATGTGCGTTGTTAGTATGGGAAGTGCGGACGTATAGGTCCACGATCAAAATAGACTGGAAAGCCACAGTAGTGCACTATTGTGAAAGCCTCCAATGTTCCATTAAAATATTTCTTGTGGCTCAACCGGCCTTCTCCTTCCAGATCAGATTTCACATCATTGATACACAATCACCCTCACACAGCATGCTTTCTTCCAGCCACAGGAAACAATACTCACCTTACAACTTTTCTTATAATAATACTTTTCCCCCACAAACCTCCACAGTAATTTTTCAAATGCTTTGAATCTTCTTGGTGTTGTTGCCCTGGTAGAGAAAAAGTTTGATAGCATGTGAAAAATAGAAAGTTAATGGAATAATTGAAAGGTCTTTAAAATTTGATGGTATAAGTCCTCAAGAAAACTGAAACATCTCCTTAATATTATATTATAAATCATCGAGACCATACTACTGGGGAAAAAATGGTAGTAAATCTCATTAAATATTCCTTTCTAAGATGTGACAGAATGTTAATAGGATATTTTATTTGTTTAAAAAATCAGAACATTAAACAATAATTTCCTCTCCAACGACTAAAATATTTCAACAGCAGTATTGATATTATTCTCTTAATGTAAAGTAGAATTTCAAAGCACTTTATCCTTGCATTTATACAGGACAGTATGCCAACTAATGAACACAGTGATACAGAAAATGAAAACCATTACATTTTCTTGATTTTACTAGGTTAATGAGAGTAGCAATAAATATTTGTTGTAAGTCATAAAACAGATTGTCTTTGTTAAAAATTTCTCGTGAATTAGTAGTGAATTAAGCTAAGTATCTGCATGTTCAGTCAAGGGGAGAGATCAGACAATTTGTCCAATACTTTTGGCCCCTGCTAAAATGAGAATACTCACTTTGGGCATTCACTGATTAATAGTGCCAGAGAATCTTTCACAACTGTTATTTCAGTTAATCCATAAAAATAGATGTAAAGACATAAAATAAAATAAAGCAAGTATGTCAGGAGCCTGACAAGTGACTTGCGTTGAGCTCTTTTCTTTTTCCATACGTCTTCTGACTTGATTTAATCATCGGAAAATAATTTTGCTTGTCAAAGGAAGTTTGTGCATAATTATGTTTAAGTCTCAGATAGTTTCCCCATTAGAGACACATAAAGATTATTTATTAGCGCATTTCCATACTTAAAATGGATTAGCATATCAAAAGGACAGGCTGGCTATACAATGACTTTTCAGAAGCATTGTGTAATGCCCTCTTTTCATTTAAATATGCGTGTGTCATAAGCATCTACTGTGTGTAACAAACATGCCGTGATAACATGGGACGAAGGAAGGAATAGCTAACCATAAAGATGAATAAGACCTAACACTGGTCCCGACATAAAGGTGTTTTAAAAATGGAATAGTTCTGAGAATAACAATGGTTGCAAACTCAGTTTTTCTCATGAAGTAGAATTTCAAAATGTAAACTCATTTTCCTTTAAGCTGTATGTATGCTTAACAACTTGCGAAGAACCCTGCTAGTTCCGTGGCTTGTTAGCTAACTTTCTTGAAATAAAGACTTTATGGAAGAAACACATCTGTGCTCTCTTTAGTCTCTGCAACGCTTCCCATGATATATGGAGTGAAAGTATTAATACAGCAGCTGTGATGATTGATCGAGTCCCCATATTTACTGTGCACCTACTGTGTTTTAGGAACATGGTGTTCAGTTTTCAGTTGACTCATTTGCAACCTGTAATTTTTCTACCACTAATTAACTCTTTGAAATTAAAAATAAATCAACACACACAGGATATCCTGTTGTTGCCAGTTTCATTCTTTCCAAATTAATGAATATTTGAATATACCTAGATATCACTGAAATAATACATTGCAGTTCTTATGTTATTGCAAGTTACATCATTTGATAAAGCAATCTTGGGGGGAGATGTGAATTAGATTAAGTTGAGGAATGCATCTGTTTGCAGTAGGAGACTCAATATTATTTGAATACATTATTGATATTGTTGCCGATCACATAGTTGTGATGATTACATTGGGCAGTTGGACTTGTTCCAATGCTGTTATCTTATAAACTTACTGCATCCAAATCTAGTTACTCTGCAGTATTTCCTTTAATATACTATAATGTGTCTTTTCCTCTTTTTAACAGCTATGTTTTGTCCCAGTGTGAATATGATCTAAAGATCAATTTTATTAATCCAACCCCTTTCCCATTTTGAATGCTTAATTAAATTATCATGAAGTGTACTGTTTTCCTGTGAGAATCAGATTCATTTCCTTAGCCTTTCTCCTCAACGTACTAAATCTCTGAAATAGTCACCTTCATAGTATTTCCAAAACTGTATGTTTTCCAAATCTATTTTCTTTTCCTTAAGGAATTCCATAGCACATAATGACCAATCCAATACTTACTCTATGGTAGGTCAAATTGGTAATGATGCCCTCAATTTGATTTATTTCCTTTTTTGCTAGAAACACAACCAAAAATCCCTTCTTTACTCAGTGCCACCTCATATTGCATTGCATGTTTTGGAAATGTTCCCAAAATTTGGTTTTAGGTTACCTTTTTTTTTTTTTTTTTTTTTTTTGGTCATATGCTGACTATCCAGATGAATACCTTGCCTGATTGCACAGTGTTATAAATATGTTGGTTAGTTCATGGTGATACACAAGTGATACACATCTGTGGCTCTCTTGAAGCCCCCATTTCTCACTCAGAAAAAAGTATGACCTAAGCAGAATTAAATGACAACATAGAAACCACGGCTTAGTTTCATTTCTGAAGGAATGACAGGTTTTCATTTATTTGTTTTTTTGACTCGCACTTGTTAAGCTTTCTTTTTATAAACCTAATCACTGAGTCCGTTTAAACAACAAATAACAACAACAACAAAAAACAAATCAGTCATCTCACGAAGAAAACTGGAATAAATTAGCAATTATATTATATTTAAATATAGTAGTCTTTTGTGTCCTATATTTATCAACTTAATATCTTTTATGTAAGATCTATAGAACTTTCTTTAGTGATGGAAACGTTCTATGCATTATTCACTGACCCATATGTTTCTATTGAGTGCTTGAAATGTGGCTGATGGACATGAGAAACTCAAATTTTAACTTAATTTTTTTAATTAAGTTTATTTATTTTTTAATGTTTTTATTTATTTTTGAGAGAGGGAGAGCATGAGCAGTAGAGGGGCAGAGAAAGAGACAGAGACACAGAATCTGAAGCAGGCTCCAGGCTCCATGCTGTGAGCACAAAGCCCACTGCGAGGCTTGAACCTACAAACCACGAGATCATGACCTGAGCCAAAGTTAGAGGCTTAACCAACTAAGCACCCAGCCTCTCGGCCCCCGCCTTTTAAATGTTTTTCTTTATTTTTGAGAGAGAGACAGAGTGTGAGCTGGGGAGGGGCAGAGACAGAGGAAGACACATAATCTGAAGCAGGCTCCAAGCTCCAAGCTGTCAGCACAGAGCCTAACACTGGGCTGGAGCCCATGAACCGGGAGGTCATGACCTGAGCTGAAGTAGGATGCTTAACAGACTGAGCCACCTAGGTGCCCCTAAAATTAAATTTAAATGTCCACATGTGACTAATGGCTACTATATGGAATGAGAATATTAATATAATGGGTAATTCTGAAATTATTCTAATTATAATTTTGAAGGGGATTTTTATTTGTCTTTTAAGGAGGAATTATCTTAATCATTCTTTAAAATAATCACAGTCTCCCTTATAAACTTGTCTTAAAAATATAAGTGTTTAAACATTTGTAATACTAGAGCTTTCCTGTATCACTAAATTCTTATAACAGCCCACTAAGGTGTGTATTCCTTTAAACCTATTTTACAGATAAGCTAAGATAAACTAAACCAAGGCTTAGAAAAGTACTTTTCGTAAAGTCACATAGCTTTAACATAGCAGCACTTATCTGGAATTCATGTATTTCTGATTCCAAATTGTACAGCTCTTAACAGGTATTTTAAACTGCCTGCTGTTTTCCAAGTTTTGCTTTGTAGACAATCAAAAGACTAGAAATCACATCTTAAAATTTCCACTGACAACTCACGTGAGGCCATATATAAACACTTGCTATAGCTTTTTTAGAGTAAGGCTATCCACAGGTCTAAACCAAAACAAACGCACAAACTCCAAGTCTATATACATATACTTCTATGCAAAATCTTAAACAAAATAATAAATAAGCGTGTTTTAGAACTTTATTCTTTAAAATTTTTTTTAGTAAAAAAACACTTAAGCCTGCTCAATTAAAAGAAAAAATTGAAACATCTTTTAAGTCCATAGATGAGCTGGCAAGAAAGTAAGAAAAATCTCCTCCTGTTCAAACACAAAAGCGACAGAGCTGGGCAAGCATGGAAGGGACAGCTGTGCTAGTCACATATGCCAAATCCCAGTCGGCCCAGAGCTTTGCTACTCAAAGCGTAGTCTACACAGCATCACCAACCACATTAATTGGTTAGAAATAAAAAAGTCTCAGACCCTACTGGAGACCTGGAGAAACGGGATCTGCATTTTTCACATAATCTCCAGGGCATTTGATAGGAATCCACTTAAAAGACAGAGGTTACCTCTGAGGTTTTTGGAAGAGTGTGATAGAACTCTAACATTTATATACATGCATAAATGCATATGAAGGAAGGAAGCAAAGGAAGGAGAGAAGGAGTTATCACAAAGGGTAAACAAACAGAAATGATATCTGTTACAAGAAAACAAAAGTTCAACTGAACACAGCTGATATTTTATAGTGAACTGACTTAGAAATCTTTATTGTTTTCAATTTAGTTATGTTTCTTGGTTTCTTGGTTAATAGTGATGAACCTTCAGTGTGCTTTTGTAATCAATGTAATATAAAGATTAATGAAAGTCAGTTTCATCCGGAGGACTGAATAGAATAAACATTTACCTATCCCCTCTCTAAGCTTCCCCCAGTATCATTACCTCATCACTAAATAATCTGACAATATTGGCTTATTTTTCACTATATAAGTGTTTATTGCCTTTGTCAACTCAGTAATGTGCTCCACTATTAAAAACATAATGGAATACCCAAATTGGACCATCTTGAGTAAGATTTTCCGTGTATCACATGAACATAGAATTTTTCAATGGTAGTAAGAGCCAGAATCACTGAAAATGTTTTGCTTGTTTTTTAAAAAAAAATATTATGTAGGGGCGCCTGGGTGGCGCAGTCGGTTGGGCATCCGACTTCAGCCAGGTCACGATCTCGCGGTCCGGGAGTTCGAGCCCCGCGTCAGGCTCTGGGCTGATGGCTCAGAGCCTGGAGCCTGTTTCCGATTCTGTGTCTCCCTCTCTCTCTGCCCCTCCCCCATTCATGCTCTGTCTCTCTCTGTCCCAAAAAAAATAAATAAACGTTGAAAAATTTAAAAAAAAAAAAAATATTATGTAACTTTGTGATTTGTGATTAACCCCAGTAAATATGGTATTTATAATTCATATATCTTCATATTTTTCAATTTTGGAGATGAGCAGATTTTTCAAATGTAGTAATTGGATATTCCTTGACCTTTAGACATTGATTGATTCATAATACTTACCTGATTCATAATATTTACCATCAAGATTCTTTCTTCCTCTTTTACTTTTCAGAGGTTTCATACAATTCAAGGCCTATTTTAAACAGCCACATCCCAGGTTGAAATGATTTCTGTGGTCTGAATTCTTATTAATATGCATTATATCTATTATCATTTGGTCTTATGCACATACTACATAGGGGCATCCTTTCCATTGTCATCCTTTTTATATGATTCTGGTGAGGTTAGGTTTAGTGTTTATATTTCATTTCCCTCAATAGATTTATTCTAAAATGCACAGTTCTCTTATTGGGCTTTGAAGTAATGCAAAACATATAAGTCCTTCCCTCAGTCATTACAGGTAAATTATGTATAATTCCATTGATTTTTTCACTTTTATGCAATAGAACTGGGGAATTCTTACCATTAACCTAATAAATGTGCTCTTAAATGTAGCTAAGATTTGGTATTCTTTTTTTCTTTTTTTTTCTTCAATATATGAAGTTTATTCTCAAATTTGTTTCCATATACACCCAGTGCTCATCCCAAAAAGTGCCTTCCTCAATACCCATCACCCACCCTCCCCTCCTTCCCACCCTCCATCAACCCTCAGTTTGTTCTCAGTTTTTAAGAGTCTCTTATGCTTTGGCTCTCTTCCACTCTAACTTCTTTTTTTTTTTCCTTCCCCTCCCCCATGGGTTTCTGTTAAGTTTCTCAGGATCCACATAAGAGTGAAAACATATGGTATCTGTCTCTGTATGGCTTATTTCACTTAGCATCACACTCTCCAGTTCCATCCATGTTGCTACAAAGGGCCATATTTCATTCTTTCTCATGGCCACGTAGTACTCCATTGTGTATATAAACCACAATTTCTTTTTCCATTCATCGGTTGTTGGACATTTAGGCTCTTTCCATAATTTGGCTATTGTTGAGAGTGCTGCTATAAACATTGGGGTACAAGTGCCCCTATGCATCAGTACTCCTGTATCCCTTGGGTAAATTCCTAGCAGTGCTATTGCTGGGTCATAGGGTAGATCTATTTTTAATTTTCTGAGGAACCTCCACACTGTTTTCCAGAGTGGCTGCACCAATTTGCATTCCCACCAACAGTGCAAGAGGGTTCCCGTTTCTCCACATCCTCTCCAGCATCTATAGTCTCCTGATTTGTTCATTTTGGCCACTCTAACTGACGTGAGGTGATATCTGAGTGTGGTTTTGATTTGTATTTCCCTGATGAGGAGTGATGTTGAGCATCTTTTCATGTGCTTGTTGGCCATCTGGATGTCTTCTTTAGAGAAGTGTCTATTCATGTTTTCTGCCCATTTCTTCACTGGGTTATTTGTTTTTCGGGTGTGGAGTTTGGTGAGCTCTTTATAGATTTTGGATACTAGCCCTTTGTCCGATATGTCATTTGCAAATATCTTTTCCCATTCCGTTGGTTGCCTTTTAGTTTTGTTGGTTGTTTCCTTTGCTGTGCAGAAGCTTTTTATCTTCATAAGGTCCTAGTAGTTCATTTTTGCTTTTAATTCCCTTGCCTTTGGGGACGTGTCGAGTAAGAGATTGCTACGGCTGAGGTCAGAGAGGTCTTTTCCTGCTTTCTCCTCTAGGGTTTTGATGGTTTCCTGTCTCCCATTCAGGTCCTTTATCCATTTTGAGTTTATTTTTGTGAATGGTGTGAGAAAGTGGTCTAGTTTCAACCTTCTGCATGTTGCTGTCCAGTTGTCCCAGCACCATTTGTTAAAGAGACTGTCTTTTTTCCATTGGATATTCTTCCCTGCTTTGTCAAAGATGAGTTGGCCATACGTTTGTGGGTCTAGTTCTGGGGATTCTGTTCTATTCCATTGGTCTATGTGTCTGTTTTTGTGCCAATACCATGCTGTCTTGATGATGACAGCTTTGTAGTAGAGGCTAAAGTCTGGGATTGTGATGCCTCCTGCTTTGGTTTTCTTCTTCAAAATTACTTTGGCTATTCGGGGCCTTTTGTGGTTCTATATGAACTTTAGGATTGCTTGTTCTAGTTTCAAGAAGAATGCTGGTGCAATTTTGATTGGGATTGCATTGAATGTATAGATAGCTTTGGGTAGTATTGACATTTTGACAATATTTATTCTTCCAATCCATGAGCATGGAATGTTTTTCCATTTCTTTTATCTTCTTCCATCTCCTTCATAAGCTTTCTATAGTTTTCAGCATACAGATAAGATTTGGTATTCTTAAACTAAAATTGATGTACTGCTAGAGCTTATTGAAGACTTCAATTCAGTATTCTGTTAAGAACTTTAGCTGCCTCATGACACGTGGCATCGTTTTGAACAAGGAAAGTTGGAATTCCAGCAATTCTGAATTTTGCTTTGCTGTCATTATACTATTAGTGTTGTCCCAGGTTAGTTAATGTTTTGTTTTCTGCTGTTCTTGCTTCTCCATTAATATATTAAGTTTTATATTAAGTTATAAGTACATCATTATCAATTTAGTTTATTAATGTTGTTATATTTAGTTGTTATATTAATCCTACCATGAATAGTGTTACCTGCTACCAATAACAGGACTTTTAACACATTATTCCCCAATAACTAAACTTTAAAACATACAATACATTGCAGTTCAAAGTAGAAATTATTAAACCCAGTTTCTTAAACAAGTTTACCTGCAATGTCCCAAATTTTACTGGATGGACATTGTATGTCCTGTGAATTTATGCTATTTTAATATCTCCCAAAATATTTTCAAGGTAAGCATAATAAAAAATACTGGGGCATATTTACCTTTATAGGTTTAATTTATATTCAAAACATATAGAAGCACAGATTCTGCTCTCATTGAGATATGAGAGAAGATTCCTATATGATGCTAGCAACAAATGTATGGCACTTTATCTTTTTCTTCTCCGATTCTTGGCTACCCACAAGCCTATTTTTCACTGGAAAGCTCCCATGATCTTTTGACCTAAGGTGGAAATGAACAAATATCTTTGAGAGCCACGTATATCAAATTACATGAAGGGATTATACTACAAGACAAGAACTAAGCTCAAGGTATTTTCTTCATAATATCTAAAACTATACTGTGACCTATCAGGTGCTCCATAAGTTTGTGCTGGTGATTCAATTTGATCTCAAATATAGGAACAATACCTGTTCATATATTATCATTATTTATAAATTAATTCTGTGTTTGAAGAACTTAGAATCAAACCTAATTTTTTACAGTTATCCAATACACTCTTAGAGAGTAAAATTATAAACTTTGATAGACTTGTTTGGTTAGGTCAGATGTGGCAAATGAAAAAAAAGTGGCATAATTTCCTCTACAGAAATGACAAATGATAATTGCTTAGATCCCATTCATTTACTGTGTAGATGATACGTCCTAAATTTATACTATATGTTTATTCCATGGGATTTAAGTTGGAACCTTTTATAAAAAAAGAAAGAAAAGAAAAGAAAGAAGGACAGGAAGGAAGGGAAGGAAGGGAGGCAGGGAGGGAGGGAGGGAGAGAAAAAAGTGAGGGAAGGAGAAGCTTTATATCAAAAACACAAGATCCTTTGTTTTCTGCTTATCAGAGTCACAGATCTACTTAGGAGTGTAGTAAAAAGGAAGTGACTCATAGTTTCATTCACTCACAAAATGGATATCAGAAACATTTTATGTTTTACACTTTAATCCCAATTTTATTTGAAACTAAGATAAAGAGTAAAGGTGTGGACGCATCCCATGGAGACATACATCTTTTCCCTGGTGTGTCTTACCAATTAATGCTACTTGGCTTCATTAAACCACTGCAGTGCATCTCAAACTGACTTGCTTAAGAATCACCTGGACAGCTTGTTCATATAAATTCAGGTCCCCATCCTTAGAAATTCAGAAGGGGTTCGGTGGGGCCTCAAATATGCTTTTATAACAATTTCCAAAGTGCTGCCACAGGTAGTCAAAGAACTACATGTAAGTAACATTAAAGTCCACTGACACACAAGATGCTATAGATTATAATTCTTGGGGCACCTGGGTGACTCAGAACCTCTTGATGTAGGTTCAGGTCGTGTTCTCATGGTGCATTGAGTTTGAGCCCCACATCGGGCTCTATGCTGACAGCACGGAGCCTGCTCGGGATTCTTTCTCTCCGTTTCTCTGCCCCTCCTGTGCTTGTGCACCCTCTCTCTCAAAAATAAATACTTATAAATAAATAAATAATCTTATCTAAGAAACACTTGGCCATGCAGAACACAATGACTAGTTTATCATTAATAGTGATTGCTGTTATCAAAGATATTATTCTTGTGTAATCGAAAACAAGAGATGACCATTTATAGATGCATAAAATAGTAAAGAACAGAAAGAAAATACCCCAGTTTTCATTTCAGAATTTGATGTTACTGAAATTGCTTTTCTACCCACATGCTCTCAACATATATATTTAAGTATTTAATATTTGCAATAGCTATTTGGAAGTGGAACATGTCATATATTTTCTATAATGGTATAAACTAGAAAAAATAGAGATACTTTTGGTTAGATTTTCGCAACAATTTGGTTAATGTGCTACTTTTTAGAATTTAACAGTGCTATTTCATAAAAGAAAAGAAAAAAATATGAGTATTAAACAGTTTTCCCTGGCATATATCTCACATTTTTCCTGGAAAATGGCACCAGTAGCATTTTCCCCAGATTATGTTAGGAATTTAAGTTTGTAGATAGAAGGAAAGAGTGCCATCTACTGAATAAGCCGAATGCTTACTCCATGACAGTGTGCACATCTTGGCTGCCCTGACTTAACCTTAACACCTTAAGAAAAAAGTGGTTCAAATCTGTCCATAGGACTTTAAGAACAAAATACCCAGAAATAGTAACTATTTGTAATTTAGTCCTCTAAAGGACTCAAAATTGTTTATTTGTTTAAGTCATTGTGGAGTAATTATGTGTTATCATTACACGAGAATATTGGGATGCCCCACCTGTTGAATCCAAGACCAGAAGAGAAGTGAAAGTTAGGACTGTATTCTCCTGAATTTGTAGAAGGAAGGTGGGAGAACATATCCAAACCAGAATAAATCCTGTTTATTTTTTATTGGAAACTGTAAAACCACTTCATCTCCTCAACCAGGTGATAGTTTATAATATTCTATTCAAATTTAAACCCATTTAATCACAAAAATCCTCCAAACCTACTCTTAGTTCAGTTAATTAGTGGGATTCAGTAAAAACAAGTTTCTTCACCTAAAAATCTGATTTAACATATAACAAAGGCACTATAAAATAACTTTCTAGAGTATACATTCTGGAAATATTGCATGGATTCAAATATAGATCTGCCCCATGTGACCTACAAGGCTTTGCGTGATTATTTGTACCTCAGTTGCTAATCTGTAAAAGGCGGATTATAACTCAGAGCTATTATGAGAGAAATAAAATAATAAAATAAGTGCAAGTACCTTGAGTAAGCACTGGATAAATATAAGTTGCCACTAACATGTATCAGAATCTCTTACAAGTTATGTAACCCTGAGGAAATCCCTAGGGCACAACGCTGCAAAGCAAGATAACTGGAAGTCTATTCAAGTGTAATTCAATTTTGAAAATATAATAAAAATTTTAAAGGCTTTTCTCCACATTATATACACAGTTACTAACACTAAATTCAATAGTTTTTTTCATAAAATCTTGGCAGATATGTTGTCAGTCAAACTGGAAAAACCATTAATCATTTAATATGTTTATTTTATAATGTCAAATTAATATAACTGAATGAGAAACTTTACAGTTGCTATTCCTCCACCCCAAAAGTTTTTTGCACGGGGAGCTCTTTTCTTTCAAACACTGAAGTCAAACTGAATGATCTACGTAATATATTCTGAGGGTATTTCCACATTTCCTTATAGAGTTTTTTGTTTTATTTTGAATTGTTTATATAATATTCTACTCTGTTAAACCGATCAAAATTTAGCTGAAAATTCATTAGATAAATTATAAGAATTATTTTGCTATTTTATGAATAATCATGTTCAAAAACAGGGAGATAATTTCAAAATGGAAATATTAGCCTTTAGCGTAAATAATTGCTGGCCGTCAACAATCCAGGTTCTTTCCAAATAGCAAGATCAAGAGATATCTACGACAGTGACTAAGATATTTATTAGATTTCAGGCTGTTTGTAATGATGGCTAAAGCTGCTTAACATGAATCACCATGGCTTCTTATTGGTTTATTCTTTATTATCTGTAACTTAATACAGATATTTAATAATAACTTAATAGCATAATTATATAGCATAAATAATAGCATAAATTCGCATGGACTCTGTATGTGTGTGTGTTTCTGTATATCTAAATACAGATAACTGAATGAGAAATACAATCTTCCTGGGGCACTCTCACATTTAGAAGCCTCCCTCCAATGAAAATTCACACACCAAATGTAGCTTCAGTAAATAGGATATTTGTTCATTATCATGTAATTAGCATAAAGGGTGTTAATGGTGGCCTTTCACTGGTTGAATTGTTGGGATTCAACAAAGGTGGTCTGTCTGGAAAATTGTCAAGATGGTCCCATCCTTGCACAAACATGGTATAAGAACCTACAACTGTTGGCCTTTCGAACAGTGTCCTAACCTTGATACCTAACTGCTGATTATGACACTTTGGGTTACCTTGCTCTGACCAGATGTTTACATTTCTCCTGCCATTAGAAGATTGCTGAGAACATGATGTCATGCAGGAATGGTTGGAATACCTAACTGGACAGAAAGCTAGGACTTCATTGACCTTACTGGAAAAATGGGATGGGAATTATTGTGACTCTTTGCTATAAACATTTGAACAGGTTTGCTCTGAGTCCTGGGAAGGAATTTGAGGGGGATGGGATCTTTTTAGCTCTTGTCTCTCTTTCTCATAGTTGGGTAATATGGACTTTTACCAATCAGAAGAACCTTGTGTTTCTGAATTGCCACACTTGACTAAGCCAGTTATATATTATAATGTACAACTATCTAAGATTTAGGTTCTTGGAGGAATTTCAATGATCTGAATTTTTTCATAAGTGCTTACTTATTAAATGGAACTATAAATCTGATTGCCAGTTTTAGTTCTGAAAGATATAAGTCCAATTTGAGATTTTAACTTGATGAGAAGAAAAGTTTGTTTTTATCATGTGTTCTTTGAATTAGCTTTACTAATAATAATAGGTACACTAATAATATCTTTGACATTTCATCTATTATTGATTTTATTTTAGATTTTAAGAGTTTTGCTTTCTAACACATGAAATGCTTCAACAATGGCTTTGTGTTTCAATAAGAACATCATCTTTACAAAGCATCTTAACTACTGGTTCTTTCATCCATGTACAGTTATTTGGTTTGAGAGAGGTAGGGGAATGGATAGGAGAGGGAGAAGGGAAGGAGAGAGATTGAGAGAAAGATTAGTTATAGATAAACATGTCTAGGTCAAGGTGATTATGGATCACTTGGATCATTTTGGGGTGGATTCTCATGAGAGATATAAACTGAATACAAGAGACAAGACTGGTGGGACCACACCAGCTCTATATAGACTTTGTTAGAAGCTACAGGCATTGGTCCTGTTCTTTTAGTACCTATACAATAATGATATCTTATATCTCTTTTATAATTTTCAAAGGACTTTTTCAGTAAGATACTACTTGTTTTTTAATGATCTTGTAATGAGGACAGTTCAAAGATTTTTATCTATCTCCAGTGTCTAGAAGAGGACACTAAGTCACTGAGTAACAACTACATGCTAGAACTGGATCTTATATTAAATTTCCTGAATGTACCTCAGGGATCTTGATCCAATAGGTATGAACTGGTGTTCTTTAGGATCTTTATGCTTCTGTTGCTATTGAGCTAGCCCTATTTCCAGCTTTATATTTATATAGTCATTAAAGAAATAAATTAATCATGCCTTATTTCAATTCAGGATTCTGTTCTGAGAAGACCTAAAGATTTTCTGGTTTAATAACATTACCTCTGTGTAAATGTTGTCTACATTGTAGAGTTAACTATTTTGAAATGACCACAAAAAACAAACAGATCAAATCATCTGTGCACTCAAAATTATATTTATTCTTTTATGTTCAGTGTGTTCCAGCAACTGTCATTTGATGAGTGTATGGCTGTTCAGCTGCAGGAAAATGAATACTACTGATAAAAAATACATCACTCTTTGGATGTCTTTACCTGTCAGACTAAACTTTGTTAAATCTAGAAGTGTTTGTTTTTAATTAGGATATTCTGTATGTCTCCTGGTGTGCAGCCTTTTTGCTAAGGTCATGAAGAATAAGATAATGAAACGTCTAAAACGCTCATTATGTGTGCTAATTCCATTCATAACTCAAAGAAGTATTCATTATAATGTATCAAATGTCGTTTTTCTTCTTTTAAGAAATTGTTATATCTAGCATTTCATTCCCAGAAGTTCTTAACCCTTTCTATATGATTTCAAAGTCTCTTAAAAGGTTGATTACACAGAATAAGTGTCCCTGAACTCCATTGTTTGATCGAAACTTTTTTGTTGTTAGAGTTGTGGTAGAAACCTGAGTAATTTCTCAGCTTGCCCTTTTTCCACATTTCCTGACTGCCTTCCATTCAGAAATAAAAGTGTTTTATTTAAAAAATTTAAAAGACAGTTAATATTCAGTCTTCTGGTAACTTGAAGCATTCTGTTATATATAGCAAATTACTTCATCTATCAGAACTGAGTTTCCTTTTCCTTGTCTTAGTTGTATCTGAATCTCATTCATCTTTATAATTGGATTTTTTTCCTCTCTTTTCTCTTGGGCAAGCTCTTATGGAAGGGAAAAGAGGAATATAGTTGCTAATCAAGGCCATAGGATCCCTACACAGGCATCTTGTCCTGAATTGAGGATTGCTGACACAGAGAAAGTCCAGCCTAATGGATGTGGACTTCCGGATCCACCATTTACCATTTGAGTGACCTTGGGCCAGTTATTTTAAACTTTTCTGTGCTTCTATTTTCTCATATATAATAAAGAAGCCATAATAATATTTACTTCATATTAATATTCTAGAAATGTTTCTGGAATAACATTTAAAAAAGCTAGCCACATAAAGTTCTTAGAACAAATATCTGGCACATAGTAAGTGTATTAATTCACGTTAGCTAGTTTTACTACCATTGTCACTTTGCTGCTGATGAATTCTCTGTATCTAATTGACTTTATTTTCTAAACCATTCATGATACAGTTTATTGTGGCACCATTGAGAATGCTGCCGTCTTCTCAAACAGAAAGTAATTGAGAACAATTCAGAATAAATTAGACCTCTGAAGATATGTCAACACCTTCACTGGAAACTCATTTTCAAAACGCCTGCTACCTCTAGGGGGCTGCTGCCAGGTTAGGAGGCATTCTTTGGAAATCTATTTGTTTTTACATTCTTATTTTCTTTTAACCTGTCTGTTCAAATATTAAGAAGATTTTTTTTTTAAGCACATTAAATTTACCATCGATTTAATGGGTCAAGCCCATTGCAAGGTAGAAAGTACTTCAAATGTTGGAGTAGCATTAATTCCTCTACCTAGCTTTTGACAAGGCATCTTGGCCTGACAATTGAGTTAAGGGTAAAAGAAAGCTTTGGAATTCTGCTGTGTGGGTTCAAACATTGGCTTTACTCCTTTCTAACTGGGCCACCTCGGTTTCTTCATCTGAAAAATAGAAATAATAGTAGCAGTTACCTGTCTTTAGGATTATTGTAAAGAGGTGATGCAGGAAAACCACTTAAAACAGAGTGTGGCACACAAGAAGTTGTCAATATTTGGTGCCCGCAGTTATGTCAAGGATGATTTGTACTGTGCCAAATCTCAGTGAGGACTAGTGGTTCACAATTAGTGGAATATGCCAATCAGACCACTCTACATAGAGAAGAGACAGCCTTGAGACTTTCTGTCACCAAATCCACTTACAGATTGAAAAGAAAAAAGGAGTCCCAAGAACTGAGAAGAATGGCCCAGGGAGTATAGTAACTCTAGTTTGACCACAAATAGTTTTCTCACCTATCTCACTGTATTATCGTCTGTATGTGTGCTGCAACCATATCTGATTTATGTCAGGCTGCTTTAGACTGCCATGCAGAGCTGAGATTATGAAAGATGCAGGTCTGAGATTATGAAAGACTAAGAAATTTTGGACAAAAACCAATTTGAAGATAGAATGTAACTGTTTTTGCAAGGTAAATATTTTTCCAATTTCATTTTTTAAATATATTTATTTATCTTGAGAGAGACAGAGATAGCATGAGTAGGGGAGGGGCAGACAGAGAGGGAGAGAGAGAATCCCAAGCAGCCTCCTCGTTGCCAGCGCATAGCCTGACTTGCAGTTCAAATGCATGAAACCATAAGATCATGACCTGAGCTGAAACCAAAAGTTGGAGGTTTAACTGACTGAGCCACCCAGGCACCCCTCTTTTTCCAATTTTAGAAATCAGGTAACTTGTCCCCAGATTTTCTGTACTTTTTTTCCTATGATGATTTTTCAGAAATGCAAGAATTAAAATAAGGTTCTCCTACATGGATGGTTAGTGGAAGGTTCAAAAATATAGTAACTAGACTTTAATGAAATGAAAAAGTAGATTGTCTACACTGCCTTTCATCTTTAAAAAGTATAGGGTAAAAGAATTCTCTAGATCTGTGCCATCCATTATAGTAGCCACTAGCCACATGCACTTATTTACATTTTACTTTAAATCAATTAAAGGTTTAAAAGTTTAAAAAATCAGGGCACCTGGGTGGCTCAGTCGGTTAAGCATCCAACTTTGGCTCAGGTCATGATCTCGTGGCTCGTGAGTTCAAGCACTGCATTGGGCTCTCTGCTGTCAGTGCAGAGCCCACTTCTGAATCTCTGTCTCCTTCTCTCTCTGCCCCTCCCCTGTGCATGCTCTCTCTCTCAAAACTATGAAAGAAACGTGTTTTGTGTTTTTTTAAAGAAAGGTTTAAAAAGTAATTTCCTCAGTTGCACCAGCCACATTTCAAGTGCTCAGTAGCTGCAAGTGGCTAGTGGCGACCATAGTGGACAGTTCAGATGTACATACCCACCGTCAGAGAAAGGTCTGTTGGATGGTGCTTCTCCAGAGCATCTGAGAAATACTTACAATGACAACTAGTAGAGTAGGTTGCACAGTCAGAAGTACAATAGAGAAGTGTTCTCACAAAATGTGAAAATGGGCTTGCACCATGATAAACAAAATAATAGCCCCAACTCTTTAGAGAATTTAGCCCAATCCAATCATTCACTATGCAAAGAAGGGTCCATAATTTGTGATATGAGAAACATCTCCTAGGAGGAAGGAAGGAAGGAAGGAAGGAAGGAAGGAAGGAAGGAAGGAAGGAAGGAAGGAAGGGAAGGAAAATACTGCAGACTCCAAGGCGGGGAGAAAAGAAGGCAAAGATTAAAATAATTCTGATGTAGGCTCACCTGATTTTCTAATTTATTTACAAGCATCTTTGAAGTGTTTTCCACTTTCAGAGTCACAACAGGGGCTTTTCCAATCAATATTTATGTTACTTACATTACACTTGGAAAACAGGTAACACTTTCAAATGCTGATATATGTGGAACAAGATCATGTTGGCTCAAGACCGAGGCTATCCATAGAAAATGTCCATGTTGATATAATTCCACAGTTCACCATGATGAATTTTAAACAGGAGATACATTTTTATCTGCTTAGATTTTATTTTGGCAGTAAAATATCTAATGATTATTCAATTTGGTGTGAAGTATAAAATATCATTAGGAGTTCTGCATAAGTGCTTAGGAATTCAATCATTTTTTTTTAATTTTTTTTTTCAACGTTTATTTATTTTTGGGACAGAGAGAGACAGAGCATGAACGGGGGAGGGGCAGAGAGAGAGGGAGACACAGAATCGGAAACAGGCTCCAGGCTCTGAGCCATCAGCCCAGAGCCCGACGCGGGGCTCAAACTCACGGACCGCGAGATCGTGACCTGGCTGAAGTCGGACGCCTAACCGCGCCACCCAGGCGCCCCAGGAATTCAATCTTAACTCTGTCTATTGCTCTTTACTGTGGATCTAATTAATAACAGTAGTTTCCAGCCTTGAAGTCAAGAAGAAAGGTTGGGCACTTTGCCCTCACAATTCTGACCTTTGATAATAACGATAATCCTTATTTTGGAATTGTGCTTTAGAGTTTGCAAAATGCTTTCAGGCAGTGTTTTCACAAAAAGTGGTCAGTCCACTTACTTCTGAAACAGGCTCATCAAAGACAGGAGTTTCACCACCATTCTTAGCTTAGAAACATGGAAACTGATGTGTACAGAATTAAATTATCTATCCAGAAAACTCGTGGATATGAGCAAAACTCAAGTTTATATCTGCTCTGCCATGCCGCTTTCCTAAGCATCTTATAACCTGCACCAATTGCTACCAACATATTTTGGCCCAAACATGGATGAAGAGTAAAGAATAATGGGGGAAAGAAGCAAGAGAGGAAATGGGCAAAAATGAGAGACAAGCCATAACAATGTATACTCTTAAAAATAATTAGCATAAGGAGGGCTGAGTGTAAAATGCAATGTGATACTCTGAATGGGACCCTGAATCAGAAAAAGGGCAATAGGTAAAAACTAAGGAAAACTGAAAACGTATAGACTTCAGTTAATAATGATATATTAATATTGTTTCACTAATTGTAACAAATGAACCCTATTGTAGAAGATGTTAATAATAGAATAATGGGGTGTAGGGTACGCTAACATTTTTTGTACTACTCGTGCAATTTCATGTCACTCAAAATTTTTCTAAAATAAAAAGAGTATTTAAAAAAAAGTGTTTGGTTGGAGTATATACCCAAAACCTGTCAAGGTTCACAGCGCAAGTCTACAAGTTGCACTTGGCTCACTTTCTTGATTAAGGGAGGTAGTTTTCATTCCAGTATGTGATGTTTTCTTTGCTGATACTGTAGAATAGGTTTCTTGAACTAAGACCTATGGGCCAAACCCAGCCCATCTCCTCTTTTCATAACTAAGTTTTTTTGGAACATGGCCAAGCTCATAAATTTATATAATATGCCTGGCTATTTTGGGCTGCCCCTGGCAGAGGTGACTAGTTATGAGAGAGATCACATGGTGCACAAAACCTAAAATATTTACTGTCCAGCCCTTTATAGAAAAAGTTTTTGAAACACTGGTATAAAACATTAAATTCTCTGCTTTTCATTAACAGCTATTTATTTATTTATTGAGTGCCTACCGGGTGCCAGGTACTCTTCTATATGGATGGTGCTCAAAACAAAAGACTCTACCTTTTTTTTTTTTTTTTTTTTTTAATTTTTTTTTTTTAACGTTTATTTATTTTTTTGGGACAGAGAGAGACAGAGCATGAACGGGGGAGGGGCAGAGAGAGAGGGAGACACAGAATCAGAAACAGGGTCCAGGCTCTGAGCCATCAGCCCAGAGCCCGACGCGGGGCTCGAACTCACGGACCGCGAGATCGTGACCTGGCTGAAGTCGGACGCTTAACCGACTGCGCCACCCAGGCGCCCCAAAAGACTCTACCTTTGATGGTACCTCCAGAATAATGAAATAATGATATAAACAAACAGCACCACTGACAAATCATGCAAGATTAGTTCCAATAGCTCTGATACCAAATAGCTCTCAATAGCTCCAATAGCTCTCACTACCAAAACAGTAAAATGAACATAGCTGATCTACAGACTATTGTTGGGGGTTAAACAACTCATTTAGTTTGGGTCCTTGAGTCAGTGCTCTGAGATAGATCCTGAATAATAAGAAGGAACCAGATATGGAAATATAAAGGGGAACAGTAGTCCAAGCAGAATAACTAGAAGTGCAAAAGTTGTAACACAGAAACAAGCTTAAAGTTTAGAGTAAAGAAAAAAATTTTTTAATTTATTTTAATGTTTATTCTTGAGAGAGAGAGAGAGACACACACACAGAGCATGAGCAGGGGAGGGGTAGAGAGAGAGAAAGACACAAAATTCGAAGCAGGCTCCAGGCTCTGAGCTGTCGGCACAGAACCCAAAGCGGGGCCTGAACCCACGAGCCGTGAGATCATGACCTGAGCCGAAGTCGTACACTTACTGAACTGAGCCACCCAGGCGCCCCTAGAGCAAAGAAGTTTTGTCTTTAGACCTCAACTACTTCCAAAATTAAATATAACAAAATTAAAATAAATATACATCCCATATTTCTTTTTTCAATACATTTTTGAAAGGATTTTTCAATGTAAATAGCAAAGATTTTCATATTCTATGAGAATTTTGCTAATGAAATGAATGATTATTTTGCAAATATTCCCCATGAGAAAAGAGTAGCAATGGATGTTACTTTTTTTTTTAATTTTTTTTTCAACGTTTATTTATTTTTGGGACAGAGAGAGACAGAGCATGAATGGGGGAGGGGCAGAGAGAGAGGGAGACACAGAATTGGAAACAGGCTCCAGGCTCCGAGCCATCAGCCCAGAGCCTGACGCGGGGCTCGAACTCACGGACCGCGAGATCGTGACCTGGCTGAAGTCGGACGCCTAACCGACTGCGCCACCCAGGCGCCCCTGGATGTTACTTATAAAACGTTTGGCGTGTGACAATTTTCCATTAAGCCTTTAAATATTTTTCCCTCCTTATCCATGCTGGATAATATATGTATGGAGAATATATCCGTGTAATGAAAACATATCACTTTCCTTCCAAAGGAAGCTTCAAAAGTTTGACTACTATAATCCCAGTATGAAATACGGTTCTGTTCCCTTTCTCTGTTGGACTTGAAGACGAAAGAGCTAGAATGTTTCACAAAGGATGATTCATGCGACAGCAGTTCTGAATGATGCTGTTAGGTAAATATCCCATCACCTAATGATATTGGGCATTTCCTGATACCAGGAGAAACTAAACAATCTTGGTCAAATACAGTTTCTTTACTAGACCTATTAGCATCCTTAGCTGCTAGCATATGTTGTGAATCTACAAGCTGAAATTTTAAAGGTATAGAAAATACCCAGTTGTCTAGAACTCTGGAGAACATTATTTGAAAAATGGTGTTTTTGAGATTATCATTTGCATCTTTGGAGAACCCAATGAAATGTGATATTTTTACTGTGGTTTTATATATTCTGTTTATATTTATATTTATGTTTATGCTTATATTTATATTTATATTTATATTTCTGGTCTGAAATTCCAGACACTTATTGGCTAAAAATAAACCTGCCCCTTTAGTGTGAAAAAAAAAATCAGCAAGAGAGTTTTTTTCCCCAGATTTATTGGGATAAAATTGACATATAACACTGTAGGTTTAAAGTACACATGTGTTAATTTGATACACTTATATATGGCAAAATGATGACCACCACAGCTTTAGCTAACACCTCCATCATGCCACATGATTTGCTTTTATTTTTGGTGGTAAGAACATCTAAGAAATACTCTATTGGTAACTTTCAAGTATATAATACACTATTACTAACTATAATCACAATGATGTACGTTAGACCCAGAACTTATCTTGTAACTGGAAGTTTATACCCTTTGACCAACATCTCCCCACTTATCCCACCACCCAACCCCTGTTAACCACCATTCTGCTCTCCGTTTCTATGAATTTGGCTTTTTTAGATTCCACACATAAGAGATCTCATATAATATCTGTCTTTCTGTGTCTGATATATTTCAGTTACCGTAATGCCCTAAAGTCTATCCATGTTGTCACAAATGATAGCATTTCCTTGTTTCTCAGAGCTGAATAATATTGCATATTAACACACACACACACACACACACACACACACACACACCCTACATCTTCTCTATCCATTCATCCACTGACAGATACTTAAGTTTGCTCCATATCTTGGTTATTGTGAATAATGTTGCACCGAACATGGAAGTGCAGGTATCTCTTCAAGATCTTTTTTTCATTTCCACTGGACATATATCAGAAGTGGGATTGCTGAATCATGTGACAGTTCTATTCCTGATTTTTTGAGGAATCACTATAATGTTTTCCATAACAGCTGTACCAGTTTGCATTCCTCCCAACAGTGTACTTGGGTTCCATTCTCTCATCCTCTCTGACATTTGTTACCTTTTGTTTTTTGATGATAGCCTTTCTAACATGTCTGAGGTGATTGTGGTTTTGATTTCCACTTACCTGCTGAATAGTGATGCTCAGCACTTTTTCATATACCTGTTGGCCATCTGTATGTCTTCTTTGGGAAAATGTGTATTCATCTCCACCATTTTTTTTAATTGGATTGTTTGTTCTTTGCCAAAAGGGTTTTTTAAAACATTGATTGTGGGGGTGCCTGGGTGGCTCAGTCACTTAAGCATCCGACTTCAGCTCAGCTCATGATCTCATGGTTCATGGGTTTGAGCCCTGCATCAGGCTCTCTGCTGTCAGTATAGAGTCCCCTTCAGATTCTCTGTCGCCCTCTGTCTCTCTCTCTCTGCCCCTCCCCTGCTCTCTCTTCCTCTCTGTCTCTCCTAAAAATAAATAAACCTTAAAAAAATTTTTGAAACACTGTGAATCCCACTTACAGAATTTCTGATGCAGTAGGTGTTAGTGAGGTCTGAGAATGTGTACTTCTAACAAACTCCCATGCATTTTGAGATCACATTTTGAGAACTACTGATCTAGATACCATTTCTACTTCTAGGGTCATATTAATACGTGCAATTTTGGGGACGTGGAACCATTAGGAATTGGGATGTATCAGCAATTTTACCATCCTCTTTAATATCAGTTTCATTTTCCCCATGTAAAAAGTTAATTATCAAATTATGTGTTGCTTGCTTTAAATCAACCATAGATGAAGTAGTATGGAAGATAAAAAAATAAACAAAAATTGAGATGGCCTATGACACTAAGGGGTCAGACTTCTTACCTTAGGTATACAGTCTTGCTCGTTTTTCCTCCTTAGATATTCTCAGTTATAGGATGCTGAGGCTTCAGTGTTACTAAGTTGAAAGTGATACCAAATCCCCCTCAGACACTCTTGTCTCTAAAATATACACTGTGCTGTCTAAGTGTAGAGCTTGGAGAGGCAAGTAACTGTTCCCATACTCCAACCTCAGCCAACAGAAACATTCCACATTCAGCCTCCTGTTTTCATTTGTTCTATTCTCTCTGCTGGGTACCATCTGCTCTATCCCAATCACTATATGTATTTATATATGTTCCTGATGTTAATGAACAACTCATGCCCACTTGAGAATAGTTTTCAAATACAAAAAAGTGTCAGCAAAATAAAACAATACCAAAAATCCCACAAATTAAACTCAGCCATATTCTCAACACGCAGAGAGGACCAAAAGTAAGATTTTGGTATATTCCCTTTTAATTGCTTTTTAATCTAAAATATGTGTTAAGTTGAAATGTTTTCTATATTTATTGGCCATATCTGTTTCTTCTAGAAATGGAGTATTGTCCTTCACCTGTTTTGCTACTAGTGTGTTACTGTATTGATTTTAATTTGTAGATTTCTAATCAATCAAGGTTTAGTTTAATTTTCATGTTGGTTAAACTTATTCCCAATTTGTTCATATGTTACCCATACTCAGCCTTGTTAACCCACAAAAACAGTGGTTCCATGTGGCTCAACCTAATTTTTGGCTTTTAGTTTTGTAATGTTTCTGATGTTTAGAAATCTTAAACTTCTCACGCAGTTAAAAGTTCCTTTTGTAATTTTCCCTCATTGTTTATTAAAAGAGTAATTTACTAGTCCTAACTACCCAAGGTCATTTAAATATTCACCTTTAATTTCTTTGGTCTTTTATTACATCATTTTTATACCCAAGCAAATATATCCATTCAGTGAACTGGACTTAACATTTTTATCTAAGATGTATTTTTTCCTTCATACCATTTATTAAATATTCTACACCTTTCCGGTCAGTTTGTTAGATTTCGTTTATGGTGTCCTATTATAAATTAAAGTTCTTATGTACTCAATTATGATATTATTCATACAAACATTTTATTTCAAGGTTCTGTGAGCCGTCACATTTCTGTTTACGGATTTTGTGTCTGGTGTAATGCTGTTTCAATTAGGAAAGCTTTACAATAGTGCACTTCACCAGTTGTAATTAGCACACTTTTTCATATGTAAACATTTCTGAAATAGAGATGATTTTTTAAATTTTTTTAATGTTTTATTTATTTTTAAGACATAGAGACAGAGCATGAATGGGGAGGGGCAGAGAGAGAGGGAGACACAGAAACTGAAGCAGGCTCCAGGCTCTGAGCTTTCAGCACAGAGCCCAACGCAGGGCTCAAACTCACGAACTGTGAGGTCATGACCTGAGCCGAAGTTGGACACTTAAGCAACTGAGCCACCCAGGTGCCCCTGAAATAGAGATGATTTTTACAGGATGGCATAGAAAATCATTTTTTTTCTTTTTAGTGGTACATAAAACAATGGTGTATATTACAATAAATGATTTTTGTATTTGTCATCATACAGAGTATTTTCATATATGGCCAGACAAGAGTTCTCTCATTACTTCTTGTCAAATTGTATTTGTGTTCACTTATATTTTTATTCATTTCCCTTTGCTGTAGAGTCTCTTGAAGTTCATATTATTGTGAAAAGATATTTTTAATCTTGTATAATGCTTGTGCCTTCTATTTTACTGAAATAGTTTCTCACTGCTTTATTTTCATGTGTGTCTACTGGATAAATTGGTATCATTTTTATTTTTTAATATTTTAATATAATTTTATCTGTATTATTTTCTCTTGTGTGTGGCTCATATAGTTCTAGATTGGATTGTCAGCCAAATCCCATTGTCTTTACTTTTTAAAAAATTTTTATTTTTTTAAATATACATCCAAATTAGTTAGCATATAGTGCAACAATGATTTCAGGAGTAGATTCCTTAATGCCCCTTACCCATTTAGCCCATCCCCCCCTCCCATACCCTCTCCAGTAACCCTCTTTTCTCCATATTTATGAATCTCTTATGTTTTGTCCCTGATTGTCTTTACTTTCTAATAGAAGAGTTTAATCCTTTTCATACTTATTTTCATAAGTAAATCTTGTTTTATGCTTTCTGGCATTTGACTCTATTTTCTACCTTTTTCTATAGTAAAGTATTTTTTGTTCATAATCTTCAAGGATTCTGAAGTATTTCCTCTGGTTTTAAATTCCTTAAACAATTGCTCTTTGTTTTCATGATAACCTCCATTAATTAGTCTCTGTTATTTCATGAAATTATTCCATTTTACTACCTTATTATCTATTCACAAAAGGTGAGAATTTTGACAAGCTTGGACTTCTCTACTTTTTTAAAATTTACTCCTGTTCATTTGACAAAATTTGATTTTAGAGCCAAATCATGATATTAAATTATTAATATTTTAAACATCTCCCTTCATCACAAACTTGTGACTTTACAACATTTGATATAGTTACAGATCTTCCTTTACTTATGATGGGGTTACGTCCCAATAAACCCATTGTTAGCTGAAAATGTCATATGTTGACAATATATTTTATATGCATTAAGCAAGCTCAGAACACTTCATCAGCCTACAGTTGGGCAAAATCATCCAACACAAAGCCTGTTTTATAATAAAGTGTTACATATCTCATGTAATTTGTTGAATACTATACTGAGAGTGAAAAACGGAATGATTATGTGGTACCAAAGGGTTATAAATGTGTTGGTTGTTTACCCTCGTGGTGGGGGACTGACCAGGAGCTGCAGCTGACTGCCACTGCCCAGCATCATAAAAGTATCATACTGTATATTGCTGGCCAAGGAAAGATCAAAATTCAAAGTACAGTTTGACCAGGGGTGCCTAGGTGGTTCAGTTGGTTAAGTGCCTGACTTCAGCTTGGGTCATAATCTTGCAGTTCACAGGTTCCAGCCCCACATCAGGTTCTGTGCTGACAGCTCAGAGCCTGGAGCCTGCTTTGGATTCTCTGTGTCCCTCTCTCTCTGCCCCTCCCCTGCTCGCATGCTCTCTCTCTCTCTCTCTCTCTCTCTCTCTCTCTCTCTCTCTCTCTCCATGTGACTTTTGCAGGATTGTAACATTAAAAAATTGTTAAGTCAAATCATTATAAGTTAGGGAGTGCCTGTATTTAAATGTTTTCAAAATTTCTTAAATCTCCTAGATTGTAATTTTCTTCATTCCTGAGTTTTAAATTTTTAATCCTTTCTCAATAAGCTGTAATATGTACTTAAATCAATTTTAAAGAAATATTTTTAAGAGTGTGTGTGTGTGTGTGTGTGTACATTTTAATCACTTCTTTATCTGAAAAGATCCTCTTGTTGCCTTAACATATGGAGGGATATTTGATTTACATTTTTAGGTTTCAAATTTACCACAGCAAAATTCTGAGGGCTTTAATGCAATAAATTTACCTTTATGGGATAACTCTTGCACTGAAGAAGTCAGACCAATTGAAGTTTTTCCTCTATGCATAACCTACTTCATTGTCAGGATACTATTAAGAATATTTATCTTAATTATTCTCATTAGAATTTTTGGTTTGGTGAGGGTCCTTTTTATTTCCATTTTTTGGAATATTATGAAGCATTTTTTTATTTTTTTAATATTTCTTTCTTTTTTTTATTTTTTTAACGTTTATTCATTTTTGAGAGAGAGAGACAGAGCATGAGTGGGGAAGGGGCAGAGAGAGAGAGAGACACAGGATCTGAAGCAGGCTCCAGCCCTGAGCTGTCTGCACAGAGCCCGATGCCGAGCTCGAACTCACAAACTGCGAGATCATGACCTGAGCCAAAGTCGGACACTCAACCAACTGAGCCACCCAGGCGCCCCAATATTTATTTCTTTTTGAGAGAGAGAGAGACAGAGACAGAACGTGAGCAAGGGAGAGGCAGAGAGAGAGGGAGACACAGAATCAGAAGCATGCTCCAGGCTCTGAGCTGTCAGCACAGAGCCGAACCAAGGGCTTGAACCCTCAAGTGGTGAGATCATGACTGGAGCTGAGGTCAGATGCTTAACCGACTGAGTCACCCAGATGCCCCTGAAGCATTTTTATTAGAAGAGTCATAGTCTTATCAGCTGGGGACATTTTTCATCATTTTTTTTTCCTTTAATGATTACTTCCATCCTAATTCCTCTGGCTTCTTTTTTGAGAAAACCTCAAATACACATTTTGTATTTCCATTCGCCAACTTCCATCTGCTTCACTTTTTCTTTAATAGTTTTTTTTTTTTTTTTAATCCCCTGGTCTTTCTCCTTTGTTTCCAGGAATGAATCTCAATTGTGGGCTTCACATGAATGGTTTTATTTGCTGCAATAGTAGCTCTTATCTCTACTGTCTCTGATGCAAATTTTAATTATGCTTTCCTGATTTAATTTATGATACCTTATTTAGATCAGCTTCTTAACTTCTCAGCCTTTGGTCTATGTGTTTCATCTTGTTTTCTTTTCAGCCCACCCCCCTTCTGTTTCATATCTGACTGCCTGTACTCTCAATACTTGCTGCTCGCATATGCGTTGACACCACTTTTTCTTGCATCTTGGGGTTTAGTTCAAGGTGAAATATTTTAACATTTTCTTCTTTTTCTTTGATAAGTCATTTTTTAAAAATGTTCTTGGGGCGCCTGGGTGGCGCAGTCGGTTAAGCGTCCGACTTCAGCCAGGTCACGATCTCGCGGTCCGTGAGTTCGAGCCCCGCGTCAGGCTCTGGGCTGATGGCTCAGAGCCTGGAGCCTGTTTCCGATTCTGTGTCTCCCTCTCTCTCTGCCCCTCCCCCGTTCATGCTCTGTCTCTCTCTGTCCCAAAAATAAATAAACGTTGAAAAAAAAAAATTAAAAAAAAATAAAAAAAAAAAATAAAAAAAAAAAAATAAAAATGTTCTTCAAGTGAGCCTTCATAATGATATTCAGTTTTCCCCTTTCCCTCTGTGGCAATTAGATTTTAATAGAACACATGTTGTTTTGTTTTCCTTCTTGTATGAATGGAGATCTATCCTATTTACAGTGTTTACCAATTAGTAGGATGCCCTTGGCCCCAGCCACTGTCCATTTGATTATAAATTTAATCATCTTTTCAGATCTATATATAAAAAGTAAATTGATGTGCACAGTTCTTGGCCTTGTTCCCAGGGTCTTTTCTGTTGAAATTAAGAGGGGTGTCTTTCATCCCACACACAGGAGTTCTTATTAAATTAGAGATGTACATGAAAATCTACTGCATATATTTCCCACACAGCTTTTCTATCCTCTGCCTTAAACTACACTGCTTTATTTCTGAGAGCTACACTTCTCAGTACGCATGCATCCCTGTTTAAGGGCTCTCATACTCCTACTTTCTACTCCATTGTATTCTTGCTATAGGAAAGAAGACACAGACATTATTGAGATTACCTGTAAAACCAACGACTGTATTGAAAAAGGAAGAATGGATGTCTAAGATCCTAGAAGTTAGATATAGAAAGCAGACGGTGTAACTAAGAGAGAAAGAAAGAAGGAGAGAAAGAGAGAAGGATACTTAAGGAAAATAAAGTATCTTCTGATCTTTTTCAGTAGTGTGAGGATATTTTCTTTCATGAAGCCACCATTGTTTTTCTCAATTCAATTCCATCGACTTTATAGTTAGCAGAAATTCCTCCCGTTTTCTAGCAATAGGTTGTCTGTCAGTCTTCATTTGTTGTGATGCTGTGAGTTTTCCTGTGTCTTAATAGGTATTTTAGAGAGAAGTTCAGAGACACTGCCTGTAGGACGACTAGCCAGATGCCATTTTAAATGGAAGCCTGTTGTTTAGTTATAAACACAGGGGAGACAATTGCCCATGACAAAACATTGGATCCTTGTTCATTTTTCCCGTTCTGGGTTGATAGGATCCATACAGTGCTGTTTGGTTCCAGGGTCAAACATTGAACAAAATAAATTATGTTAAATCCTTGATAAACTCCTAAAAATCAAAATTGCATTGATTTAAATTTATTTTATATGTTACAAGCCTTTGACTAATATTGGCTCTAACTTAATATATTTGTGTACTTAATTATTGATGCTAAATGTTCATATTACTATAATTATATTTTGAACTTTTTCCTTATCCCCCTGAGATGTCAAAACCCTTGATTTCATTCTAAATCATTTTAAATCATCTTCCACATGTTTCAACATTCACCCACGCCATGGTTCTAAAACCACATTGTGCATAATTTTTACGGGGGGCTCTCATAAAGACATTCAGGTTTCTGGACATTACCTCTATAGATATAGATTGTGTAGGACCTCAAAATCTTCATTTATAATGAGCACACTCCAATGATATGAATGTTTGCTCCACTTACACTTTGATGGCTGTGGATGAGAATCAGGGAAGAGATTAAGGTATGATTTTTTTCTTATTTGTCTTGATATACTTTACCCTCACAAATGCATAACTATGCATTTCCTCCAGTGAAGACTATCTGTCCTTAGACTAGATTTTGTATGTAAAATCAATATAATTATAACTTCAAGAATTTGTGAAATATACACACAGATATCTCCTGGTTAGCTAGAGGATTTGACAGTTTGTTCTTACAGAAAAATAAACCCTTCATAATATTCCTCAAATGAGCATTTTTTAAAGTTTATTTTATTTATTTTGAAGGGGTGGAGGTGGGGAGAGAGAGAGAGAGATGGAGAATCCCAAGCAGGCTCCACACCCACCAAAAAGCCCAATTTGGGGCTTGATCTCACAAACCATGAGATGATAACCTGAGCCGAAATCAAGAGTCAGACGCTTACCTGGCTGAGTCACCCAGATTCCTCCAATATGCCTCAAATTAGTCTTATTAACTTCCTATAAAGAAACTAATTATCTGGGGACGCCTGGGTGGCTCAGTCAGTTAAGCATCCAACTTTGGCTCAGGTCATGACCTCACAGTTCATGGTTCAAGCCCCACATCAGGCTCTGTGCTGACGGCTCAGAGGTTGGAGCCTGCTTCATATTCCATGTCTCCTTCTCTGTCTGCTCCTCCCCCATTCACACTCTGTCTCTCTCTCTCAAAAATAAATATTTTTAAAAAAAATTTTAAAGATACTAATTATCTGATGAGCAGAAAAAGCATACTGCAATTTTAGTGTATTTAAGAGTCAGAAAAACTAAATTAAGATCCATCTATGTGAGCTTGAACCCACTCTGTTTTTTCATTTGTCAAATAGGGCTAATTTTACCTGCTTTACTCACCTAAGAGGTTTTAGGAAGGTCGAATAATACATATAAGTGAAAATACAAAATACTTTATGTACTGTAAATATGGAATACGTGAAGAATACTGTGTTAAATGAAAAGTACTTTATTACCACATCTACATAGCTTCAACAGAAGTTTCAGTAATTGTTATTTTTTTGAAACTAAATGATCAACATGGATTTACTGAGGATTATACCAGTAATAAAAACTAGGTATCTAGTATATAATAAGGAAATGTCTTCTTTGCTTTTCTACTTTTTAATTAATATATTGGTATTTAATACTCTAAAGTGTATTATGAGTTTTTCCAGAACTATTAAAATTGCATGCTTTTATTTCCTAGATAGGCTAGACTCATTAGGCTAATCGAATGCAACAGGTAACCATTACCCCTTGGATTTTTTTTCCTTTACTATCCTTGCACCATACTTCACTCTTTCAAATCTACTTTAATGACCTGTAGACTTTTACTCAGGTACTTCCTAATTAAATGTATTTTCAATAGCTATAGTTTTTATTATCAAATCATTCTTGATTCAGACTTTAGGCTGATAGTTGTTTCTTAATTGCTCAGGTTTTTTTATTTAATTAGCTTTAGATAGCAGAACAGATGGTCTCAGAATTTGTTTGTGCTATATCTATGTAGTAATATATTTTGGTTCTGTCTAATGGGGTGACTCTTCCTTTCTAAATTTTCTCATTAAACAGCACTCTTAGTTTCTCATTTTCTTTTTTTTTTTATTCAATTTATGTCAAACTTAATGTGAAATAAACATAAATTTTTCAAATTATAATCTTGGTCAAACTCAGAATCCAGTATGATAGCTTTTGATTGAATAGATTTAGATTCATATATTTAAGGTTATACACACCCAATAATATTAAGTCAATATAAGAGGAATCTTCTCCCAACCAATATGATACAATCAAACAATTTCCTAATAAATATTGGTAAGCACTTAATGAGTGCTGGACTCCATGCATAATATGATGAATCAAAATAAACAGTGCTCTGCTCCTCCTCTCTAAAGGGGCATGCAGTTTATGGATAAAGGGTGAACACTGTATATTAAACTAATTATCATATTACTGATCATATAATTACAAAATGTTACAAATGATCTGAAGAAAAGGAATATAATTGTATGAATGAATGCAATAAATAAGTCTAAGTAATAATAGAGGGTCAGAGATTTCTAGTTCTGGATCATCAGTTTCAATAAACTTGGTTATTGAAGAGGGTATGGAAAAATGTTCCAGACACAGAAGGCACAGCATATGTAAAGAATACAATAGAAGAGCATAGGGTGCATTTAGAGAAATGAAAGAAGTCCAGAGTGGTTGAAGCAGAAAAAGCAAGAGAAAGAATTTTATGAGATAAGTTTTAAAAAATTGAAATAGCAAGACATTTCAGGATAGAGTAAAAATTAGAGCCAATATCCCAAAAGTATAGCAAAGTTATTAGAATAGTTTAAAAGAAGTGCAATGTTGCCATAATTGCTTATGAAAAGATTACTTGGATAATCTCAACGTATAAATTAAGTTAAGCTGATACATCTATCACTACACACATATAAAAATGTTGGATAAATATAATACAAACTTCTAAAAAAAAAAGAAAATAAAAGAATATCTCCAAGATCCAGTAAAGAAGAAAGATTTCTTCATAAAATCATAAGAGGAATAGTAGCCTAGAAAAGAAGATCAAAGAACTATGGTTATTAAAAAGGGTATTGAGGAAACAGGTTGTCCTTGAACCTATGTGAGTCAAGGAGCTGGAATTTGTATAAAGGAGGAACATTGGAAGCCCTGCCCTCCTTATAAAAGGGCCTAGAACAATTCTAATTCCTGGTTAAAGAAGCTACATAAAAAATTAATGTAAAACTACTGATCAGACATTTCCACAAATACCATTGACTTCCATTATAAAAGATATAATCCCTGGGATGCTTGGGTGGCTCAGTTGGTTAAGCATCAGAGTCTTGATTTCAGCTCAGTTCATGATCTCAAGGTTTGTGAGTTTGAACCCCACATCCGGCTCTGTGCTGATGGTGCAAAGCTGCTTGGGATTCTATCTCTCCTTCTCTCTGCCTCTCCCCCACTTGTGCTTTCTCTCTCTCTCTCTCAAAAAAAAACACATTATTTTTTTTTTAATAAATAAATGAAAGATACAATCCCAACTTAAAAGGAACTTAATTAAAAAAAAAAAAGCAGATAACCTCTAATGAAGGAAAATTGCAACAAACTTGATGAGACTTAAATAGTAGAGTTAGGGGCGCCTGGGTGGCTCAGTCGGTGAAGCGGCCGACTTTGGCTCAGGTCATGATCTCATGGTCCGTGAGTTCGAGCCCCGCGTCGGGCTCTGTGCTGACAGCTCAGAGGCTGGAGCCTGTTTCAGATTCTGTGTCTCCCTCTCTCTGACCCTCCCCTGTTCATGCTCTGTCTCTCCCTGTCTCAAAAATAAATAAAACGTTAAAAAAAATTTTTTTTAAAAAATAGTAGAGTTATTTGTAAAAGATAACAAAATGAGAACATTAAATTTTTAAAAAATTTTTTTCAACGTTTATTTATTTTGGGGACAGAGAGAGACAGAGCATGAATGGGCGAGGGGCAGAGAGAGAGGGAGACACAGAATCGGAAACAGGCTCCAGGCTCTGAGCCATCAGCCTAGAGCCCGACGCGGGGCTCGAACTCACGGACCATGAGATCGTGACCTGGCTGAAGTCGGACGCTTAACCGACTGCGCCACCCAGGCGCCCCTAAATTTTTTTAAATATAGATGGAATAGAAATCATGACAAGAGAATAGAACACAATGGAAAAATAACACATGTACTCAAAAATCAATGGAATGTAGCTTCTAAAAAGAAAAATAAAATTACATTTAAAACTTAAAAATATTTAAATGGCAAATTATATGCTGTAGAAGAAAGGATTTTGAACAGGATAAATCACAAGATCCATATAGATCAAAGATAGAAATTAAAATATAAAATGTGGCAGACAAGGAAAATAGAATAAGTAGTGATCCCAAATAGAAAACAGGGAGAGAATAAAGAAGAAAATAATTGAAGAGATAATTGCTCTGAATTTTCTAGAATGTTCACGGAATAGATATTTAATTTAATGAAGAATGGCAAAGCCACTTAAAGAAATTAAAATCAATCACATAACCAGAACATGAGAGTGAACTTGAAGAACACTACAAACAAAGATGACTATATGGTATGTGGCTTGCCCAATATGATAGATGACGTGGCCTTTCACTGACACCAAGAACAATGGAAGTAGAGGAGATTACGGCTGGTAAGGTCCTCAACTCAGTCAGTTTTATGTGCCTGAAAGCCACTCATGTGGTGAAGCCTAGTAAGCAATTGAATATGCAGGTATGGATCTGAAAAGTGAGATCTAAGATAGAGATACTTAATTTTCACATGAATACATGCTAAATCAAGTTGTTTCTATGGGTCTAGCTGCCTAGGAAGAGGATGGAGATAAAGTCCAGGACTTTTTGGAACTGCATATAATAACTGATAGAAATAGAGACATCTACAAAAGAAACATGAAAATTTTTCCATAATGGAAGAAAATAAAGAAAGGGGATATATTTCCATAAAAGCCAATGCAAAATACTTAGAGAAGATATCCTTCTTCATTTTCCTATATTTGCGATGTTTAAGACCATCTCTGCATACCATAACATCATATTAGTCAGACATTCTTCTCTTGGCATTAAACGTTTAAAGGAACACACATTCTTAAATATATTACCATATGCGGATATCAGGGATTCTTCAGAAATATTGGGTATTGCATATGTTCACCTTATTTCTCTAGAGGTTTTAATAATGGCAATCTTCTAAAGCAAGGATCTTCAAGGTTTTCCTGTAAAGGAGCAGACAGTAAGTATCTTAGTTGTTGGGCTTCATAGGTTTTTGCTGAAACGACTCAATTTTGCTTTCGTAGCATGAAAATAGCCATAGACAATATATACAAATACTGAGTGTAGCAACTTTCAATAAAACTATTTACAAAGACAGCATTACTCCAAAGACACAAACATACGAGAGCATTAGCGTTTAGTATGGGACAGACCCTGAGCTTTCTTATATCTTCTTACTATGTGTAAATAACATTTGTATGCACAACGTCTGTTTTTATTTCCCATATTTCTGTTAGGTCAGAAAAATGTTTTGATATTAAACAGAAAAAAAAACTAAACAAAATATTAGATATAAAGAATGTGATAGGAAAAGATGGCTTTAATTAGAAAATAAGTACAAACCATATAAATAGTAACAAGAGAATATAAATAGTAATTTTTCAATTAAGGAGTATGCTGTATATATGGGAAAAGGGAATTGACACAGAAGGTCAATCTAATAAGAGCAACTATGAAAGAATTCACGATCCATGCAATAAAATTAAAGAGTCTTTTTTTGGAAGTGTCAAGACATTCAGAAGAATACTTATGAAGAGTTACGTAGAGGAAGAATAATAACAAAGAAGATATCCCCCCAAATAAAAAAGTATGTGCCTGCATATACGGGTACACACACACACACACATACACAACTGTAGTTTGGAGATATTGGAGTGGCTTATGAAATCTCTGCAGGACAACACAGTTAAAAATTAAAAATAAAAATGGATGGTTATGTTATTATTTTGAATTTTTTCAAATATTTATGTTAAAAAAGGCTAAATACATTAATATATCTTGTTTTGTCTCCTGTAATGAAATCACTAGAGTAAAATCAGTTTTTTTTTTAAAAACAAATTTCCAGGAAGAAGAAATAGATATACAGTTCTCTATTCCTCCCAGTATGTACAATTAATATCTTATGAATTATATGTAAAACATATAAAAGGAGACTTTCAAGGGTAGAGAGAAAGACAGACTGGCTAGGGACCTCAGGACCAAAGTGATAACATCAGTTGTCAAAAAAATCACGATAGTGTGTTTTCTAGGCATTCTTTTCACATCATATAGCCCAAACTTTTACAGGCTGAATAATCTAGCACCTGGAAATGACAAGAAGTACAAACAAATAAAATACAATCAAACAAAAAATAAAATCTACTCAAAAGCTGAAGGACCAGGGTCAGCCTAGCAAAACAGAAAACCTTTGGACAACGCGCTCTACTGTACCCAAACACCACAGTAAACAGTTGGGGCTCCACACATACCTACACCAGCAAATATGGAGTGGGTGTTCCATGCTCACCAGACATGGCACCCCAGCACCCCTCCCCCAACACCATCAGGATAGTGTCAGAAAAGTCTGAGGAAGGAGCCAGTAATTTCACCTCCATTGGGTGGTAAGTGGGTTCACTGCTTTCCACACACTGAAATGTCAATAGAGACCATGTGGGATCTATAGACTTTTACCCTGAAATAATGAGGCACCCCTCCTCACTGGGCTTGGGTAGAATCAGAAGAGTCCTACTGCACAGGCAGTGTTAAGAGGCCATCTCCCTGTGGTTTTAGTGGAAGCTACATGGGAATCATTAACATGGGACTTCTATTTATCCCAGCCAGAAAGGTATCAGTGGACACCTAGAGGGAAATTGGTACTCCCGCCTTAACCCGAGAGTAAAGATGCTTCCACTGTGGGTATCAACAGAGACCAAGGGGGAACCTAGATTTCTACTTCTCTTGGCTGAAATAAAGAAGCACTACCCCTTCTCCTGCAAATACAGTGTCAGAGGAAACCAGCTAAAATAGATTTAAATCAGATCCTGTCCCATAATCTAATAAAAATATGTCAAGGTTTCAGTTGAATATCACCCAACACACCAAACCTGAAAGATCTCAAACTGAATGAAGAAAAGCAATCAATAGATGCCAGTACCTAGATGACAAAGTTGTTAGAATTACCTGACAAAAACTTAAAGAAGCCCTAATGAAAATGTCCCATTGAGTAATTACAATCTCCCTTAAAACAAAGGAAAAAAAATAAAGTCTCCAATAAAGAAAGAGAAGACATAAATAATCAAACGGAAACTTTTGAAGTGTAAAATACAGTAACTGAAATATAAATTCAGCAGATAGATTCAACCAAAATGGAAAAAAAACAGAAAATAATCTATAAACTGAAAGATGGAATAGATATTAAGCCATCCAAAACCAAAAAAATATATAGACTGAAAAAAAGTGAACAAAGCTGAGGGGAAAATGCCAAGTGCAAAATGTTATACACTTTGTGATTCCATTTATACAACAAAAGATGAAAAAAATTATAGAAATGAAGAAAAAAATATTGGCTGCCAGAGGTCATGTGTGGGGTTTGAGAAGAACTTGTAGGAAGGTGTAACTATAAAAAGGTGACAGTGTATATTCTTGTGGTTGGAAATGTACCTGGGCTGTATTAATGTCCATATCCTGGTAAGAATACTATACTGTGATTTTGTAAAATGTTACCATTGAGGGAATGGAGTGCATGGTACACAGGATCTATCAATTATGTTTACAACTACATGTGATCCTGCAATTATCTCAAAATAAAATTTTCTCATAAAAACTCATTGGTGTCAAAATGATATACAGATTTGATGCAATCTCTACCAAAATCCCAATGTTTTTTTTTCCAGAATGGGAAAATATATATTAAAATATATATGGAATTTCAAGAGAGCCAGAAGAGCCAAAATATTCTTGAAAAAGAACAAAGCTGAAAGACTAACACAGAATTTAAGACTTATTCTAAAGCTACAGTATTCAAAATAGTGTGATACTTACATAAGGATAGAAAAATATATATCCATGGAATAATTTATTAATTTGGGAGCTCAAAAGTAAACTCTTACATCTATGGTCAACTAATTTTTTAGAAGGTGCCAAGACCACTTCCTGGGGAAAGAACACCTTTTCAATAAAAGGTGCTGGGAAAACTGGGAAAACTACATGCAAATGAATGAAGTTGGATCCTTACTTTGCACTCCATATAAAAATTAACTCAAAATATATCAAAGATCTCAATTTAAGAACTAAAACTAGAAAACTCTGAGAAAAAAATGTAGGGGCAAATCTGTATAACATTGGATTTGGCAATGGTTTCTTAAACATGACACCAAAGGCACATGCAAGAAAAGAAAATTTAGATAAACTGGACTTCATTAAAATTTTAAAATTGTATCAAAGGACACTCTCAAGGAAAAGATAAGATAATCCACAATATAGGATAAATATTTGCAAATCCTATATCTGGCAAGGGATCACTATCTAAAATATAGAAAGAACTACCACAACTCAACCAGAACAAGACAACCCAAGGAATTGAATAGGCACCTTCCAGTGTAGATATCCAAGTAGCCAGTAAACAAATGAAAAGATGCTCAATACTATTAGTAACTAAGGACCTGCAAATCACAATGAAATACTATTCATACAGCTTCAAGCCTATTAGAATGGCTATGACCCTCCCCACACACACCCCCCCAAAAACAAGCAAACATTAGCAAGTGAAGATATAAGAAATTGGATGCCCTATATGTTTCTGGTAGGAATGTAAAACAATGCTGTGGGGAAAGTTTTGGGATTCCTCAAAATATTAAACAGAACTACCCTATGACCCAGTAATTCCACTCCTAGATATATACCCAAAAGTACTGAAAACAAAGCCTCGACAGATACTTGTACACCGGTGTTCATAGCAGCATAGTTCACTGTAGTCAGGAGGTAGAAATTATGGAAGTGTCTGTCCACATGTGAAGGGATAAAACCTGTGGCGCAATCATAAAACAGAATATTACTCAGCCATAAAGAGATATGAAGTTCTGAAATGTGATACAATATGGATGAACTTCGAAAACATCATGCTAAATGACATAAGCCAAAGACAAAAGAACAAATACTGTGTGATTTTACTTACATGACATACTTAGAGTAGCCCAATTAATAAAGACAGAAAGTAGACCGAGCTTACCAGGAGTTAGGAGAAGGAGAGAATAGAGAACTATTGCTTAATGGATACCGGATTTTTGTTTGGGTAATAAAAATTTTGGAAATAGATGATAGCGATGGTTGTACAACATTGTGGATGTAATGCCGCTCAATTGTACACTTACAAATAGTTAAAATGGCAAATATTATGTTGTATATATTTTACCACAATAAAAAATCATAAAAAGAAAAAGGAAATTATGTCATTTGTAAATTATAACTATCACATGGGTTCTCAGTGCTGTTTAAATTTATTTATTTTTTTTTTCTTTTAAAATTTGTTTTTTCAACGTTTATTTATTTTTGGGACAGAGAGAGACAGAGCATGAACGGGGGAGGGGCAGAGAGAGAGGGAGACACAGAATCGGAAACAGGCTCCAGGCTCTGAGCCATCAGCCCAGAGCCTGACGTGGGGCTCGAACTCACGCACCGCAAGATCGTGACCTGGCTGAAGTCGGACGCTTAACCGACTGCGCCACCCAGGCGCCCCAGTGCTGTTTAAATTTAAAAAAAAAAAAAAGATACTCAGATTGACCAAAGGCTCTGCATATTCTCGCCTACTCTTGCATTATGCTCCTTCGTTTCCCACTACACCAGCCAGTTAGCACATGCAATCTACCAACCTCACTCCTGCTACTGGGCTCTATGTCTGCTATTCTCTATGCCTGGAATAAGAATGCTTCTCTCATTACTTTTATTTCTTCATATTTTCCTTTATATGTGGCTTGAAGAGTTTTACAACCCTAAAACTAAGTGAAGCAGTATTTATTTTGGTGGCCTTGGGAATTCACTGGTAACACTTGTCACAGTCACAATTTTTGAAATCTATTTGTGATCATGTAATGAATATTTGTCCTCTTTCACAAGAATACAAAGTCCATAAAGGAAAAAACCATGCCAGGTTATGTTCATTGCCAAATCCCAAAACTAGCACCCTGGTGGCTTGTAATTTAAAATAAATATTAGTGAAGTGAATGAATATAGTTTTTGTTATTATTTTTATACAATAATCTGCCCTGAGAAATCCCGTGCCATACCTAAGAATCCAAGGAAGTCAGACAAGCTATCATGTGATGCTTGAGTAGTTCACTTTGAATTGCACACTGATAACAGAGTCAGTATTTAAAATCCCACTGGTCCACTATCCTTCTACATTACAGATCTCACTTTGCAATTTACCAAGAATATTATAAATATAATACATCATAGCAGTGCCTGGGTGGCTCAGTCAGTCAAATCTCTGATTTCAGCTCAGGTTTGATCTCGCAGTTCGTGAGTTTGAGCCCCACGCAGGCTCTGGGCTGACAGCTCAAAGCCTGGAGCTTGCTTCAGATTCTCTGTCTCCCTCTCTCCCTGACCCTCCCCTGCTTGTGCTTGCTCTCTCTCTCTCTCTCTCTCTCTCTCTCTCTCTCTCAAAAATAAATAAACATTTAAAACTTATAAAATGTAATATAGGTCATACATTTTATATTGATATTCTCTTTGCTATAGTGTACCTGAGCAAAATAGTTTGTTTTTTATTACATGGGGTAAAAATTATATTAAAAAGAGACTTGATTCTGCATCCAGAATTGAAGTTGGGATTGGAAATGTTGTTTGACATGAAGTGTGCTAGTGCTATAAATGTATACTGTGTCTACCACTCTTATTCTCACAGTGTTGCCTCTTGACCCTTAACAAATAAAAAAATAAATATTGCAAACTTTGAAGAAGTGCGTAGTCAAATATTAAGTTTTAGTAATGGTATTCCAAATCCCTAAGTTCAGAGCTTGATCTCTTTTTTTACACTACTTTATCCTCCAAACCCAAAATAATGCCTAGAACAATGTAGGTGCTTCAAAAGAATGAATGGAGGGGCGCCTGGGTGGCTCAGTGGGTTAAGCATCTGACTTTGGCTCAAGTCATGATCTCGTGGTTTGTGAGTTCAAGCCCTGCACTGAGCTCTGTGCTAACAGCTCAGAGCCTGAAGCCTGCTTCAGATTCTGTGTCTCCTCCTCTCTCTGCCCCCCCCCCCCTGCTCATGCTCTGTCTCTGTCTCTCAATATTAAATAAATGTTTAAAAAAATTTTTTTTAAAAGAATGAATGGAAAACCAAACCTCAGTCTCAAGTAATCATTACTTTCTTTTCACATCCCACACTATACATCATCAAAATATTTCAAGATCATTCTTTCCAATTTATGAAGACATGAAGTTCTAAGATTCTTTATTTATCTCAAATGGTCCTCCAATTATGGCATCTTCTTTCCCGACTTAATTCAAGGGAGTTTGTTGCCCTCCAAACTCTTTCATTGGTCTTCTGAAAAACAACCTTCAGTATCTTCTGTTTATTAATAGGAATTTTCATTAAAACTATTAAGGTAGCGTATAGATTAGACTTGAGCTCCATGAAAAACATAAAAATCAACCACCAATAATTAGCAACCTTACATAAGCTTTGAGTCTCATCTAATGTATCTAATCCCACATCAGTAGGCTTCCCAAGACTTTGCCTAATGAAAGATTTTATCATAAGTCCATCAAAATGGACTGTGAGAGAGTTATTTTTTCCGTCATCCCTTCTAGGCATTTTAATCCTTTTCCTTTTTAAGAAATGACATTTTGCTTTGTTCTTTGATATTTTTTCAAAATTATGACCATTAGCGAAACTAGACAATAGCAGGAGCTAAGGACAAAATTAAGTGCTCAGTAAATATCCCAAGTGATATATTGATTTACTGTAGTCTTAATTACTCTGCACCTAACTACTGCTTTTCTCTTTCCAGTTGTCCAGAAATTAGGAAACCTTTAAAATAATAGTGTCTATGTGAGAAATTATTTCATCTAAATGTGACCTACTGTGAAAATTCAGTAATGTTATTATGCTTCCTTTTTAATATTTTAAAAATTTTAATAACTTTAATTACATTTTGTATTTCCAATAAATACATAATGAATTCTAGCATAGGGTAAATGGACATACTGTGGTCTAAAATAGGGGAAAAACTAATTTAGGAAGATCACATAATTTAGGAAACTGGTTATAATCCAATTTCTAGATAGCAATCTTTAATCTTATAATTATTTTTCTTTCAATTATTGTTTAAAGATCTGCTCCTATTGTGGGATATTGAGACAATAGCAGTAATTCAGAGAACAACCCGAGGGTTATAGGGAATTCCTGCATACTCCATGAATATGGAGTGAATATGAAAGGTATGGGAGCAAAACAAAAGATATAATAAAACACAAAGTACCATATTACTTAATTTGTTATAATAGTAAATTAGGATATCAAGAAGTAAGCTTGCGTAGGTACAATGGTAATATATCTAAATATCCAAAAATTTTCAATTTTATTATATAACAGATGGATCCCATTATTTTTTAAAATTGCAGATAAATTTGTTTTGTTTCTCCCAGTGGAGATTTTTGAGTATTTAATTAAAGGCCTCATTGCCCCATCATTAAATTCAAAGAAGCATATCTAATGTGAACACTTAAATGTAATGTCACTCATTAGTCTTTAATGAAGAGAAACTTATTCTTTCTCTAAAGAACAGCTGTAAAAATAGTATCTGTCACCTACAAAATTATATATTCCCAAGATTATTAATGTGCATTTAATGACTTTGAAATATGTCTTTGCAACAGTTATTATGCATGTTTCTTTTTTTTGGCTTCATCTGTAAAAGAGGTTAATTGAAGTCAGAAAGCCTGGAATTCTAACATACCCCAGGATACCACACTGAAGCAGAAGTTGAATCTTCCCAGATACTTAGAACAGATTTGGCGTGAAGCTGTCTGGCTTTCTATACCACACATTCTCTTATTGGTCCTGCACCTTGATGGCAGTTTTTCAAATTCCTTGTCATAAAATCTGTCATTAGACAGTTAAAATTCATCTGGAGCTCTTTTTCCTAGGATCTAGTCAACAAGAAGATTGATTTTAATGTCTGTGCCATTACCTGACTCTGCAAGATGGAACTCAGAGTAAGGAAGGTGGATTGCAGTTGATTCTCCAGTGTGATGTCATGCTCATTATCACCATTACCATTATCATCAACAGCAGCATCACATTCAGCACTAACTCTGCTATTCTTGAAAAGTGTACTTAGGTCTATTATATACTGAATTCCTAAAGTCTAGGTACTTGATTCACTGGGCCATGTTAGCACTCTAAATCTATTCTTTTTCTTTTTAAAGACAAAGCACTAATTCATTCTCCTGATACTCAGCCAAATACCTAGACAAAAAAAAAAAATTTTAAGGCAATCAATTGTCCATGCATATCAAATAGCCTTACGTCTGGCTTTAATACATTGAACATCTATATTTTTTATTGAACTTTATAGGTTTTATCTAGGAAATTTAGTGTCATGTAGGTACAACTTTGTTATGTTTTCAAGTATATTGCTACCTTGTTAAACACAGTTCATCATGAAGCAAAATCCAACATTAAGTACCACCTTAAAGTGCATCCAACATGCTTTCATTAGAGGAGCAACTAAAATATTTCATTGTAGTCGAATTTGCATATATACTTGTTCCATGGCATAACTCCAAGAATGACAAAATAGCATTATTCTGTTTATTTATTCATGCAACAAATATTTACTCAGTCTCTCTTGTGCCAGACATAGTGCAATGTGCTAGGAGTATAATACAATAGAGTCTCACATTTGTGTATATAAATACATGTATTTCACAAGTATAATTACGTGTCCTTCCCTTTGTTGGAAAAATGTTCTTTATACTCGAAATACTTTATACATTTTTTTACAACAGGAATGTGAACCAAAATAATATAAGCAAATGCATTGCTTCTGAAACTATTACCCACATTGAACAAAACTTAGATGTCATACATGGCTTTCATAATCCAACTACTGTGTACCACATTACATAGACATACATAGTGGGTATCCCAATACCCAATAAAAGGACTAAAGGAGTAAGATGAAGTCCCTTTGTTTTTAAAATAATTGGAGTATTAAATTTTTCTTGAAGCCACTTAGACACATGAAATTTTCCAAGACAAGTTAAAGTTGTATAGCAACCTTATTTAATTTAATTTATTAAATACTTTTGAAATAAATATTCTTTGCAAGACTGATCATCCTGAAAGCCTTCGTTCCAGTATCCTTCTCTGCCTTCCCCATCTTCCTAGACCTAATCAACTTACATCAAATAACCTAACATTTAGAAAATACATCTCATCTTTTCAGGGTCTGCTAAAAATTCACTTTCCCTATTAAACTTCCCTTGAACTACTGACTACACTTTATTTTGTCTCTTGTCTCTTGTTGTATATTGTATCTTGTTTTCATTTTAGATCATAATAATGCCTTCATTTCATTACATATGTTCATATTACATTTCATATGTTCATATTACATTTCATTACATATATAAAAGTGTTATTCTGATGCCTCAAATGTAGTTTTATTCAAAATATAATCCTACGTATAAAAGATAATGAAAAGCAATTCACTTGGTACTAAAGAAGTGTCCAAAAAGTTATACTTGTAAGCCATATAGAATTTTAAAAATCTTTACCCTAATCTTTGTAATATTGAGAGTTATACATATAGGATTGACAATGTAAAGGAACTGCGCTGGTCAAAAGTCAAATAAGTAAGCCATTGTAGGTTGTTAGAGATGATGAGATCATAACTGAAATGACTCACAGTGGGGCTGCCAACTAGGAAGGTGGCTGACAAAATACAATGAATTTTTATGGTTTGGAAAACAGAATCTCAAAAATCTTTATTAGCAAATAAGAGAAGTTTAATTCAAACCGACTTGGCCACGTCAGTGAGTCTAGGGACAGTCCTCCATCATGGCTGGATCCACATACTCAATGTTATCCAGAATTACATGCTGGTTTTGTGCTCAGCAGGGCTTTTCCCTTATGGTTGACCGTGCAACTCAAGATCTGTATTCAACCAGCTTAACAACCTCGGTAAAAAGAATCCTCTTTCCCAAAATTTCCAGCAAGAGTTACAGGATTAACTCTTATTCCCAAACTTGGGACACCGAAATTAGGACTAGAACTAGCTACGTTAAGTCTCCTGGGTATCCTAGAAGGTGGGGATTTGATCAGCCCCCTCTAAATGCAGGACTGAGAGTAAAGGCAGAAACCAAGGAGCTGTCACCAGAAGGGAAAGATGGAGGCTGGTCAGAGAAAACAACAAATGTGTCCTACCCATGACATGAAATAAAATATACCGTGGATGGATATTCTTGTTTTACAAAAGTTTTCATGCTAAAATACCAAATGGAGACCATAAGCTAAAAGGATACATCATCAATCGTCTACAGAAACTTTTCACGTTTCAAATTTCAGAAATTCACTTTCCCTTCTATTATATTTTCATATCAGCAGTATGAATTATATCTTTTGAAACCTTAGTTGCCCTGCTCTATTGACTAAAAAGAGAAACTAACTCATGTGAAGTAGCTTTTCTTTCTTTGTCTTTCTGTACTCTACATCCCTATATGCATATAGATCATATATATGGTGCATTTCAATTCTTCTCAGAGTGCCCATGAAGGACAGTGAGTATATATGGCATCACTTCAAAGAGCTCAGTGAATTTATTGAACTTTGCACTTGGCCTAATTTGTTTTCCATCTCTTACTTCCTCAGTGCTCTTCCCAGAATGAATGTGTGTGCACATAGAGCCTTGTATGTGTAAACATTTCCCTCTGACACCCCTTATGTGTGGAAATTTCTTTGCATTTATTTGTTTTCCTCCTCTCCTCCCCTCCTCTAAAGTCTGTCTCTACTGGGGCTCTGTTCTACAATCTCAGAGACATTCCTAAGTCTTTGCCATTTGTAAATGGACTCCAATTCAGCCCTGCTTCTTCATAAACTTATGGTTTTCTCTTACCCTCCTGCCATCAAAATCCTTTAAAGAGAGTCTGCTGTCAGTGTCTCTTACATCTAACTTCATTCATTTTTAAAATCTACCTTACAGTCTGACTTCTGGGCCCATCCACTCTGCTGAGTCTGTGGTCTTGTTAACACTGATTACAAATAACCTAAGAATAATGCCTTCATCTCTGTAATAATGTAATGTTGTAACAACAATTCCAACACCAGTAACTAACATTAATGCAACACAGGCTCTGGGACCTATGCTAAGTTTCTTACAAGTATTATCTCAGTACTTCATTTAATTTTCAAAACATCTTTAATAGGTAGGCCCTATTTTTTTTATTTTTTTTTCAACGTTTTTATTTATTTATGGGACAGAGAGAGACAGAGCATGAACGGGGGAGGGGCAGAGAGAGAGGGAGACACAGAATGGGAAACAGGCTCCAGGCTCCGAGCCATCAGCCTAGAGCCTGACGCGGGGCTCGAACTCCCGGACCGCGAGATCGTGACCTGGCTGAAGTCGGACGCTTAACCGACTGCGCCACCCAGGCGCCCCGATAGGCCCTGTTTTTAATCTCCACAGAAAATTGATGCTCAGAAATTTGAAGTAAACTGTTTAAGAGTGGCACAGCCAGGCTCAATCCCAGTCTCTTTATCCAGCCCTGTACTTAGCGCCTGTGTTTCTGCTCAGTACATTCTCTCTTAGTAGTCACCTTCCAATCACCTCTCTGGTTCTACCCTTCTAAAGAGGATATACCTGGGGTGCCTGGGTGGCTCAGTCGGTTAAGAGTCCGACTTAGGCTCAGGTCATGACCTTGCCGTTTGTGAGTTCCAGCCCCACCTCAGGCTCTGTGCTGACAGCTCAGAGCCTGGAGACTGCTTCGGATTCTGTGTCTCCCTCTCTCTCTGTCCCTCCCCTGCTCGCGCGCTCTCTCTCTCTCTCTCTCAAAAGTAAACATTGAAAAAATTTAAAGAGGATATAATCTCAGAAATTTTCAGTGATAACAAACTGCCAAGTATAATGAGTATTCTCTGTCCCAACCTGTCTACTTTTTAAACAATAACAACAGCATTGTAAAATTGTATCTATTGTGGGAAACATAATATCTGTTAACATGTTTCCTTCCCTTCAGATCAGGACACGTGGAATCCAAGGACCATTTCTTATATACTTATGTACATCCAGCCCAGGCACAAGTCTCTCAGTAAAGAATAGCTAAAGGAATACAGTGAATAAATGTTTTGTGTGGCATATCCTACAGCAGAGTTGGTTGTCAATACATGGGAGTTAGGTATCTGCATAGGCGTCTCAGTCCCAGTGCTAATTCTTGCTGTTCCACTCACCTTGTAAATAGCAATATAGCAATTTATTAGTCAGACACAGGCGTGTGACCAGTTATGTGATGATTGTTTTACCTATGAAACAACTTATGAGAAAAGAGAATGCAAACCTTGTGCTGCCTTCCTGCTACCAGCATTCTGCTAAGATTAAGGAGGCATTTTGGGAATTCCTATAAAGAAAATGATACAGGATTAAATGAGAAGGAGAAATATTCTCCCCCAGCAACTACTGTACTTTAAAAATGAGACTTCATTCGCAATCTCTTGGGTAACCAATATCAGTAAGAGTTGGAGTATGCTGTAGGACTTAAACTAATTTCATTCGTGTCAGAGATGTGACTTATTACGCAAGATATACCTGCTGTGTCGTTCTCTCTCTTACTCACTGATTTACTGTACAAGTTTATCAGTTACACTGAGGAGCCTGATCTCGCTTTCTACTTAAAACACACAGCAAGTCTGAACACTCAGAGGAAAGTACCCTGCAATTTGAGCCGCCACACTTTCCAACTGTACACAGTTACTTGATCTTGCTTAGATTCATAAGTCAAATGGAAGTCAAGAACAGAAGAGGAAGGAAAGGAATCAGAAACCATTCCTCACTGAACTAACTTCTAAGATCCTTTCCACATTCTGTGGAATATTGAAGTCCTTGAAATATAGTCACATTCATTTCTACCCAAACCAATAGTCTCATTGAGCTGAACATTCTTAACAACCTCTGGTTTCATTTTTGTGACACTGCACTGATAATGCCCCATTATGCTCCAGGTATCTGCTCTATTAAAATTTATATTTGCTTCTACTTGGAAAAAAAAAAGGCAGCAAGGAAAGGAAATTTGAGTTGTGTTACTGAACTTTGAGATGTGTTATTATTCATGATTAACTCATTTGTGTGGAGTTTAACTGAATTGTGTATCTTCACTCTAAACCTGCAAAGTCCATTTGGGTGCCAGCCCTCATTTTTGAGGTAAAAACAAGGAAATCAGTTCATGCATGCATTGCTGAATAAACAAAGACTTGTTTCTAAATTATTCCTAAGCAGATTCTACTTCTGGTTCTCACATTCACCTACATTAGTAATATGACCCTTTTACTAAGTACTGACAGCACGTAACTAGTATGGTAGTGCCTGAAATTCTAACGGATCGTCTGGTCTCTGCAGTGTTGGAAAGGAGGCAAGAGGTTTACGTTCTCTTTATTAAGGGGTTGCAATAGTACTGTACTTTGTAAATTCCAAGATTAGCTGCTCTAGAAAAGATAACAGTATTCCCAGTGTAGCGAGCTTAAATTTCTATTTGTCATAACTTTGCCGTGGTGGTCTGGTTGTTCTCAGCAGTAGATGACACGGGACATAGATGTACTGAGTTGAGGTGAGTTTCATCATTGTATTACTCGGAACAGAGTGTACGTCCCTCCATCCATCAATCAGCAAAGTACTGAGCATACTGCACTATGGGAGTTGACTAGAATGCAAAGATCTTCCCTACCCTCTGATAGAATTGTAATTGTGTTGAGAAGATGAGCAGTACACATATAAGAAAGAAATTCGGGGTTCCTGTGTGGCTTAGTTGGCTGAGTGTCTGACTCTTAATTTTAGCTCAGGTCATGATCTCATGGTTTGTGGGAACAAGGCCTGTGTTGAGTTGTGGTGCTGACAGTGTGGAGCCTGCTTGGAATTCTCTTTCTCCCTCTCTCTCTGTCTGCTACTCCCCCACTGTTTCCCCCCTCATTCTCTCTTTCTCTCTCTCTCTCTCCCCCCCTCAAAATAAATAAGTAAACTTCCAGAAAAAAAAGGAAAGAAAAAAGAGGGGCACCTGGTGGCTCAGAAGGTTAAGCCTCTGACTTCTGCTCAAGTCATGATCTCACAATAAGTGAGTTCAAGCCCCACATTGGGCTCTGTGCTGACAGCTCAGAGCCTGGAGCCTGCTTCACATTGTGTTTCTCCCTCTCTCTCTGTCCCTTCCCCTCTCATGCTCTGTCTCTGTCTCTCTCTCTCTGTCTCTGTCTCTCTCTGTCTCTGTCTCTGTCTCTCTCTCTCTGTATCTCTCTCTCTCTCTCAAAAATGAATAAACATTAAAAAGAAAAAAGAAAAGAAGAAAAACTCAGTAACAACATTAGGCAACAGATTATGTGCTGAGAAGTGATAGAGAGTAACAGTTATTGGACTTCCTGAGAGAAAGAGCTAGTTTTGAATATGTGGTATAACCAGAAAATGAGTCTAAAGTCAGGTTCAAAGTACAAGTCAGACCTTGATTCCTTAAAAGGAGTAGAATGTCATAGGTGCATGAAACCGTATGAATGAAAGGAAAGAGATGGAAATAGCAATTCTAACAGCTAACTTTTGGAGTGTTGAGTCTGTGCCAGGCTCAGTAGTAAATGTTTTGTGTAAACTCTTTCAGGGGGAAATTTGAGATGTAGTTGAAAGCGTTAAACAGTCAATAAGGTGACCCAGCTTTTATTCCTTGTTCAGTCACTATGAGATCTTCTACCACGCCAAAACCTTTTCTTCTGTGGGCCTCCATTTTTTTCATTCAGCAAATTAATAGCATGCACTGGGCAAGCATTCAGATTCCTCCTGCTCCAAATTCTATGTCATAAAGTCAACATAGGAAAAATAATTAATATTAGAATGAAAACAGACTGAAAAGTATTATTAGATGTTGAGTTTTGCACAAAGACACTCTGATCACTTAGTTGTTACATACTGCATTGAAGCCATTTTGCCACATCACCTCATTTTCTTTACACCTGAAATTTGTAAAAACTAAGGTACTGACCAACACTTATTTATGACTTTACCTAAGGGTAACCTTAGGTTACCTATAAGGAACAGGTAGCTAATGTAAATGAATAAATAATATTGCAGAGTGAGGATGGTTGTCTGGAGAGAAAATGCTCTGTCTAAACAGGGAAGTCACTCCCAGTCCCCAAAATTGTTAGTTCTGTGACAAGGATTTTGTGTCATCTGCTTTGCCATGATGAAGACAGGATTCAGAAGGATGAAGGCTGGATTAAGCTGTTCCTAATTTTAGGTTCTCTTCTAAGTACTTTTTTTCATCATCATATGACTCAATGCCGGAGATACATTTCCTATTTCCTATTTCAGGTACAAGGGACTTGAAGCTCAGAGAAGTTAAGTAACTGACCCCAATTTTTTATTCGCCTTGAGAAAATGAGAACGTGATGACAAATTTCAAACTCAGGATCATCTAGCTAAAAGGCCCTTTTCCCCCACCAATATCCAATGCTGCCCGGACAGGAAAGGAGTGAACAGACAATAGGAAATATAACGTTTGGCCATATTTCTCTATTCAAATTAAATTAAATTCTTGAATAAAATCTGACCGTCTTGTTCACATCAAAGAAATGGCGATATTATAAAAATGTATCACATTAAAGCTGAGAGGTGGCTATGGGAATGAATAAACCATAGTTCTGGGTCCCTCAGGTGGAAAAACTGACGTCTGTGGGTACAACACGATTCAACCTATGATCAGGATCTAGTTCATCTACTTCCAATTGCTTTTCCTCCTTAGGTACAGTCACTTGCCTGTTCTTTCCTTGTTGTTGTTCAGGTTGGTTCATGCATTTCTATATGAAACATTTGGTGGGATCATCAGAGTCTTGGTTTCAGGGTTACCTTTTTGCTGGCATTTAGTACTTACTTTTCTACATTTTAATGATTGTGTATTCCTTAATCTTTGTTTTATTTATGTGGCTTCCTGGCCTGCTGCCCATACCAGTCCGTGACCACAGCAAACCTTCCCACCAAGCCAGGGCCCCTGCTCAGTCTCATCCAAACCCACTTTACGTGACGACTTCTGTCCAAGCACCACACAGTCCAAAGAGAGTTCCACCTCCAGTAGGCTCCCAGGTGTCTAGTTTATATCAAAGCCTGTGACGAGAAAAAGAAACATTTTTATTTTCAAGACATAGTGGAAGCAGTCTCCAAAGGTGTATGAAGTTAATCCATCATTAAAATACTGAACTCTTTTTCCCTCATCAGTATAGTTAAGAGCTTTCCAGCATCCAAACCAGCCCACCTGTTAAATATCTCCAGCAGTCTGCTGCTGGGAGCTGATTTTCAGCACTGTAACAACTTTATAATTTGGACAACTTTAATCAAGATTTTTACCTTGGCAGATGCCATCTTTTTGCTTCAATTCCATACTAGGCCTTCTGACAGTCTGTTTGTTGAAGTTTTTGCCCTTTATTTGATCCCCAATGATTTGTTGTTTCCTGTGTTCCTCTAGATTAATATCTAACAGCTGTTTGTCTAGCATGCAAAACTCTTATATAATTAAGCCTTTACTCCTCTACACCATTTATTTTCAAACCTGGACTATATTAATATGTTCGGTAGTTTAGAGAAAGTTTTTTGGTTTTTTGTTTTTTTTTTTTGCTATAATTTCTTATACGTGCTCTAACATAAAGATCTACTTAATGGACAACAACATCCCATGGCCCGTAGGTACTAATATGAGTGCCATTAGTTGAAAGTGGAATGCATTCATTTTTAAATGTTTACAAAGAGTATGAATGCTAATGTATTTTTACATTAGAGGATTTATTCTTAGCATTTGGAATCATTTTACTTAATTGGTATCAGCTATTCTCACATAAATAAATGAACAAATAAAACTCAGATTGCTGGTCCCCAGTGATACAAGAGAAGCTGACTTCTGGCACCTTCCTAGACCGTGTTACTGATTAACACACTCACATCCATCCACTTAATGAGAACAATTTCAGCTGATACAACATGGTTTTGATGTAGAAGTTTAGACAAAAATGTATGAAGTTTGTTTCTTTTCGAAAACATCTCATTAGATATAATTAAGGTATGCAGAAAAAGGGTACTGAAATTCTATAGCTTATTACCCACCAAATATCTTAACCGTTCACAGATAAATCTCAGTAGCTAGGTTAATTCACCAGTCAGTTTAAAGCAGTTGGGATCATGTTGGAATTAGCAGCTTAGAGTTAGTATGCTGTCTCCCACTGGAAGCTTCTGATGTGAAACTAAATAAATAAGTAAATAAATAAGTAAATAAATAAATAAACAAACAAACAAATCCTCTTTAGAAAACAGTATATGGAAGAGGCATCTAGTTAATTATTTGGCAGAAAAATAAATTTGTCATGCTGTGAAGTTTGATGGTTAAATTTATCACAAAAAAAGAAAGTTTAAAGCATTAACAGGTGGGGGAACCTGGGTGGCTCAGTTGGTTTAGCATCCGACTTCGGCTCTGGTCATGATCTCACAGTTTGTGAGTTCAAGCCCTGCTTTGGGCTCTGTGCTGACAGCTCAGAGCCTGAAGCCTGCTCTGGATTTTGTGTCTCCCTCTCTCTCTGCCTGCCCCCCCCCCAAAATAAATATTTTTTTAAAAGCATTAACAAGTATATATTTTGGCTCAGGATTCAATGTGACTATAGTACAAGAAAATCTGTCTAGTTAGATCTTGTGGACTACCTCTCAAACACAGTATCAGGCATTATCAAAGATATTACCCAAATATCAGTCACTTATTCAATAATATAATTACGTGTTTTGTTTTGTTTTGTTTTTTTCTGAGCAGGAGTTAACTGTTTTGAGCCTATGAGGAGGTGATGAGATGCAGTCCTTAACTTTGAATCTTCAGGGAATTAACAAGTTCTTTTTTGGAACCCCTTTCTGAGTCCTCATTTATTTCAGTACTATGTCTCTTGCTACACATGCGTAGGTTACAAACTTGTGAATAGTCCTCCGCTAACGACTATTGCTAGCTATTGGTCATAACTACTGAAGAGACACTGATCACAAGGAATTCTTAGAAAATAGAATAAACTGGTGTATTGGATTTTCTTATTGGAAATATCCATGTGCTACAGAGTGTATACTATATGTGAAGCACTGTACTATGCACATATCATTTCATTTACTCTTTATGGTAGCCCAGGAAGCTGCACTCTCATGAACATCATCACTCCCACTTCAACTGTGGAAACTTGGTCTCAGAGGGATTGCACAACCTGCTCATAAAGCACCTAGAAGGTACTAGAGACAGGTTTTGAAGCTAAGTAGTTTGTCTTTACAGCTTAACCTCTTAATACTGTTCCATTTAAACTCTAGGTATTGGTATGAATAAATAGATTCATTTGAGTCAGATTGCTAAAGTAAATTAATGGCTGATTGCTCTGCTCAACCTACAGAAATAAACTCCATAAATCCCATGTATCCTTTCATTTTTTAAGATTTTACCGAGAGAAAATAGCTTCCAAGGCTAATCTCAGGTGATATGCAAAACTAGTTTCTTTCCTTTTTCAGATTTTTTTTTCTATTTTATTATGAAAACCCCAGGCTTGTACTACAGCGTGGTTTTTGCAGAATATTTAGTGCTCAACAATTATTCCATGTGCTCCCCTGCATTTCCCAGACTTCTTTTGAAATTATGCTGGGCCGATGTATGTAGTTTGGCCCATGGATGCTGACAGAAAGTGACATGTAATATGTCTCAGCTAAGACAGTCCATCCATTCCCCTGGTTCCCTGCAGTGTCCTTAGAAGCTGTATTTTTTGTGTGGCATGGCTACAAGATGCAGAAGGGCTGCCCAGTATTCACTGGAATGAGCTTATGTGAAACATTCTATTAAGTGACTGAGATTTGGGGGTAATCAGACCCTAACCTAATCTGACTAATGCTGAAGTTTAATTGCTCCTGGGTTAAAAATGGAGATATCTATCCATCAATGCATGTCTTTTCCATCACCTCAGAGACACTCTTCCTTGGAAGACAGAATTTTTTTATGTGTTAGCCGTTAGCAGCATGCCCAGAATCGGCCATTAGCCAGTGATTCCTAATAGCATGAACAACCCTCTGGGTTCTCAGTACATAGAAATTGGAGATGATGATGCGTGTCTGATTAGGAAGTGAGCTCATTGTCACCTGTAGCCTTTAGTATGTGGGTGGGCATACTGAAGTCTCTCTGCTCACCTATAATGAAAGGGGTGTGTAAATTTTCCATAGTAGTCACCATTGCCCCTCTGTTGAGACAAGTCATAAAAACCTGTGCTCCTTTCTGGCACAAGTCCAGGAAAACCAAAGACATTTGTTCAGAATCTTTGGCAAGAATGACTTTCTGTCAAAATTTCATCATGCAAAAATGTAAAATGAAAGTCAAGGCAAAGTAATGTTGCCATCTTCCCCCCTCCCCATTTTTGATTTTTTAAATGTTTATTTATTCTGAGAGAGTCACAGCAGGAGCGGGGGAGGGGCAGAGGGAGAAGGAGAGAGAGAGAATCCCGAGCAGGCTCCGTGCTGTCAATCTCATGAACCAGGAGATCATGACCTGAGTTGAAATCAAGAGTCAGACACTTAATCAACTGAGCCACCCAGGTGCCCTTCCCCTTCCCATTTTTATAGAAATAGGTCTTTTTTTTAATATATGGTATTCTGGATCTTATCAGTTTCAACAATCTGAAATGAAGCTACTATTTGAATAAAATTCTGTGCTGTTTGACTTTCTGAAATGTACTGCATCAGAATCAAATGTTTAGATTTAAGGAAGAAAGTTTAAAATATATCTCCTGGTTTTTATGTTATAACCTGGGACTTTACTAGAAGAGTGTAAGAAAGTATCTCCCCATTCTGAAGACCCAAAATTATATCTCCTAGTTAGAAAAAAAAAATCACATATTTAAAGGTCTCAATTTCAGATTATTTCTGAGCATTTCAGATTGTCTCACTACAAATAAATTCTACTTCATATAAATACTACATAAACTTAAAGGAACTATTAAATGCCAAACAACAATGGTATTGGACAAATCTGAGATCATCTATTCTGAGAATGTATCATCATGCCTTTCAAATTACCTCCAAATCCCACCTGCTTTCAGATCCTCAGAAGCTGGCTTTCTGTTTTGCTATGATTGCTCAATAGAAAATAAACAGATGGGGCTGAAAAAAATCCAGAAATACAAATGGGGTAGAAACTGCCTCAGGCTTTTGAACAGCATCAAAGTAAGGGTTGGGGCTTTTATTGTCATTGTTGTTGTTTTTTGTTTCTGTTTGACAAACAAATCTGGAACACAAACCTCGATATGGTTTATTTTCAACCACCATCAAGTGTTTTATTTTGTTTTGTTTCTCCTGAAATCCAAAGCTAATTTGGAGGTTTTCCTTTTCCTTTTTTTTTTTTTTTTTTCAATTCTGATGAGTGAATGATCAATGATTGGTATTTGGAAAGTATATTAAACCAGGGTTGGGGGTGAGGGAGAAATTTGTGCAAGACATTAGGATATATGGATTCACTTATTTCAGCATTGAAGAACTTCAGGGGCACTAATCTCATTAATTAAATTGCTTTCAAATAAAGGCCAGGTCCATTGACACCTGACAAAGATAAATTACGCCTAGAATAGATTTCACTTTTTCCACATAAGCTTGCCCTTTATGTGTTGACTTCCACATATGGGAATCTAAGTTAAACATATTTCTTTGTTTCTAGTACCCTATTTTCTACCTGCGTTTTTGTTTGTGCAACTTTGCCAGATAACTTCAGGTATAGGACTTTGAAGGGGAAACTGAAGGGCAGAGATAGTAAACGCTCCAGCCCTATGGGGGCACAGAGTACAGTTGCACAGGTTGTTTCCTGAATAAGGCACCAGTCAAAGGCATCAATCAGGACTTAAATCCAATCTGAGTTCTGTTCTCTAAGCCCCAGAACTCTTGGTGCTACATTGGTATGAATGAATAAGTTTTCCAATTAGTTCTACCCCTGGCTGTATTTATTTGGATCATCTAGAAGAAGTGTATTTTTCTGTCTCACACAAAGCTACCATATGGTCCTTGCAGTGCCCTGGTTGCTCTAAATCAAAGAAGTGAAAGTTGATGTTTTTTTTCACTCTCCACTTCTAAGGTTAACTATTATGGTACCATTCCAGTTAGTTCAGAAACAAAAGCAGGAAGGCCTTAACAAGTGAGGTTAAATTAGGTGGTTTTGAAATTCCGGGTCCAGTCTAACAGTCTATCAAAAATAGAGAATGACGACTGACACGTTGATAGCTGCGGGAAACTTTAGCATGGCCCTGAGAAGCAAGATAGTAGTTAAGGCCACAGGATTTGGGTTCGGACAATCTGCTCAAACTCTGGTCTTTCCATCGGCTAACTATATGTATGCAGCTATTTGCTACATATTTTTAGGACCCCATCTCTTTATAGGTAAAATTAGCAAGAATGCCTATCTCACAGAGCTAGTCAGTGAAGATTTATAATGTCTTAGTACATTTAAGTGATCCATTAAGGATGCATGGCCATTATACCAGTGTGAATGTCACTGTCATTATTGCAGGCTTGAATCTTGAATTCTAAATATGAATGCTAAAAAAAAGTGTATGTCTTCAGTCCTCACTATTTTAACTTAATCAGAATAAATGGACTTGGGATCAGGAAATCTGCATTTTTGGCACACTTATCACACGATTCTAATTAAACATTGCATATGAAAATGTCATAGAGGAGCACCTGGGTGACTCGGTTGAATGTCCAACTCTTGATTTCCACTCAGGTCATGATCTCATGGTTCATGAGATCGAGCCCCACATTGGGCTCCATGCTGACAGCAGTGAGCCTACTTGGGATTTTCTCTCTCCCTCTCTCTCTCTGCCCCTCTCCCACTCATGCTCTCTCTCTCACACTCTCAAATAAATAAACAAAAAAAGGAAAGAAAAGAAAGTGGCAGAGAGATAGAAAATTTGCCTCAAGATAGATTATGTGAATCATCCCTTTGTTTTAATAGATGAAGATACATACCCCTGTTAGCTTAGTCACTTTTCAAAAGTCACAGTTAGCTTTCCTACTCACCATTCTAAGTATCTTCCAGCATTTTGATGGGCTTCATCATTTAAAAGATCATTGCAGATTTATTCTACCCATCATGGAAAGATAAATCAAAGACAAGGCCAAGTGTGTTCCAGAGATATGAAAAAGCTGTTGAGTTTTCTTGTCCGAATACAACCACGCTGAAACGTGCCAGGCTTCTGCTTACACCTACGCTCCACCTTAATGTCTATTCAAATCTAAACTGCGGGCCACATTCCTGTTGTGGGTAGAACTGTGCCTTCCTCAAGGTCCTGCTCCTAAATGACATTTATGTACAATAGGCCATGATTGATAAGTCTGAAAATATATAAGTAAAATTGGTCAGTGGCCTCCAACTCTGGTTGTCTTAATGATTGATGTCAGGCTCTCCCAAATCTAAAGAAAAAGATCACTTTGCCATTGATTGACTAAGAGGCCAGGAGGCACTTTGTTGTGAAATTTTGTCAGGCCAATTTCTAATGAGCTGTCTGGTATAGAACTGGTATTAAACTATTGTAGATATGGCCCTGAAGATTAGAGATTTATTGGTCAGACTTACAAACACACCAGAATGAAAACAAACCAAATATTATTCTTCCAGTTCTACCAGTTGGAAAAATAAAGCTTAAAAACTGGAAGCAGGCTTAGAAATCATCTGACAAGTTCTTTAATGTTGTAGGAAGGAAACAAAGGCCCTGTAAAGTCAAATAATACATAGAAAGCCACATGGCAATATAGTGGCATATCTAGTGCAATAATAGCAATAATGCCAACTTTCACTCAAACACCTTTCTAGGAACTTTGTATCCCATTCGCTATTAAACTTCCACATTCCATTTGCAGTGAGCAAAGTACTCGGGATTGTTGAGTAACTTGCCAAAGATTCACCTACCTAGTACATCAAGAAGCTAAGATATGCACTATTATATTAGACCACAAACCATGATGCTTAAACCCAGTTCTAACTTTCCCTATACCAGCCTGCCCTCACTGCCCAGACTTCCAGTCTCCTGGTTTAGTGCACCTTTTTCATTCAAACTTTTCAAATTAAATTGATTTTGTATCTGAAATCTGGGTTCATCAAGGCTTCAAGAAACACTTTATTGCCAAGCTGTTTGATGTCAAAAAATGAAAATTGTAAGATGGGCTTATAAAGCCAGTAGACAAGAGTCCTGCAGTCCCAAATGTCACTGCTGTCATTTAGATGATTAGCTGACTTTCAGAGTGACATGAAGTTTAGTACCCACTTGGAGCATTACTTCTCAAAGGAATAGAAGGGGGGAATGAGATAAGGGTGTCTTTTAAGTGGCTGTTTTTGTAGCTGAGGGTTTTGATATAAGATAGAGACAAGTTGATACATACGCACACATAGGTATAAACACAGAGAGACAGATAACTGGCTAAAAGGAAGAGAATGCAAGAAGACCAGTGTAAGAAACCAATGAAATCACATGTGTACTTGCCATGGAGGCTGTAAGGGAAACTCGTTTTCTTCCTTGTACACCAAAAGGTCAGCAGGAGTGCAATCTGCTGCCTGTGTAGAAGCAGTAGCCGTTAAGAGGAGACTAAAACGGAGAGAGTATCTCCTGTAAGGTGCTATTGGAAAGCACCCATCCTGTGGCTGATACATCTGTATAGGAAAAATGACACCAGCAATAGATGCTAAAGAAAGCTTTTGGGCACCTGGAACTAATATTACACTGTATGTTAACTAACTGGAATTTCAATAAAAGTTTGAAAAAGAAGAAAAAAAGAATACTATTGGGGTCCTAACCTTGTGAATACAGGTGAAGTTCAAATACAAATCTCCTACTGATTAAAATTATTGTTGTTGTTGTTAGTGATTATTGTTATTATTTCACACATGTTAAATGTTAAAAATATTTGTGGCCTCAAGTTGCACAGATTTCATTAATTCAATCGAAGACTGTATAAATGCTATGGTCAAACATCAGAATGTGTATATCAAGACTATATTCCTGCCAAGAGTCATCTGACAACCATGTAAGGAAGACTAATGAAGAGAGAATTCCCTTAAAAATGGACGAAATCACAACAAGTGAGGTAGTAAGATGCAAAATGTTCTGGAGGCAGGAAAACGAAGGGTCCAAGTAAGGAAAGGAAGGTGATTTGGCAGGTGACTGTGACACCTGAAAGTAGTCTCAAAGCAATCAGACGATAGATATGGTAAAGGTGGGGTGATGCTGTAGGTAGCTCAGGGCAGGCTGGCTTCTATTCCCTGAGCAATGAGTAACAGTGACTGTTTTGAAGCAGCAGATTGGTAGGAATGAGACATCAAATGAGTTACCAAGTGCTGACCTAAATATTTGCAGATATAGAGAGAGAAAGTTTCAGGAGCACTAAAATCTGGCACAAACAGGAATGGTAATAAGGCCATACAGCATAACGAAAACTTAGGGGAAGATTTCTGAAGTCCTCTTCCTGAAAAATGAGTACCTTCACCTGCTAGAAAGCCAATGGCTACTTTATCAGTCTTTCCCTCACCTCAGTACCTCTTTCTACATCTCTCGAGTGGCCACGGATGCAAAGGGGCAGTGGGAGAGGAAGGGGGCAGTGCTGGTGTGCCCTGCATTCTAGGATGAAGGGGCGGTAGTAGGAAGTAGATGGAAATGACTAAAAGAAGAGTGAATCTGGGAGTTTTGGTATTTTTTTCACCCCCCCAACAAAAGAAAAACCAAGCACTTTTTCACATCAACAAAGAATAAAATTACTTCTGTGTTGTCATGTGGCCAGATAACATCAGACATCTCATCCTTCAAAACAGCACAGTCAGATTAGGCCAACAGTGGTTCAGTACCTGCCATTTGACCAGAGGTTCTACAAACAGATTAGGGGTTCAATCTGAAGATCTTAGTAGCAGCCACATGGCATGAAGCAATAAAGAATCTACCATCCCATTTTTACTTGAAACAGGATGAGAGGTAAACAGCTTCTCATGCAAAGGGAAGTATAGAATTAAAAAGTGGGGGATCTAAGAAAAGTTCGTGTGCCATAAAAAGGCTCATTTGCATTCATAATTTGGAGAAAATATACATATATACATATACGTATATGTATATACGTATATGTATATACACACACACACACACACACACACATATATATATATACACATACACAAGCATTTCATAAAGGAAAGAGAAATGCAAAACCAGGTTTATGTTCTGAATAGACTTTAAGGAGGTATGAAAAAGCAAAAATAAGAGAATATAGATGACATGAAATTACAGGTTAGAAGTATACGTTGATTGGTGAGATAAGAAAAAATGCTAGAATTGGGAACGCAAGCTGGTGCAGCCACTCTGGAACAGTATGAAGGCTCCTCAAAAAAACTAAAAATAGAGGGGCGCCTGGGTGGCGCAGTCGGTTAAGCGTCCGACTTCAGCCAGGTCACGATCTCGCGGTCCGTGAGTTCGAGCCCCGCGTCGGGCTCTGGGCTGATGGCTCGGAGCCTGGAGCCTGTTTCCGATTCTGTGTCTCCCTCTCTCTCTGCCCCTCCCCCGTTCATGCTCTGTCTCTCTCTGTCCCAAAAATAAATAAATGTTGAAAAAAAAAAATTAAAAAAAAAATTAAAAAAACTAAAAATAGAACTAGCCTACAACCCAGCAATTGCACTACTAGGTATTTATCAAGGGATACAGGGATGCTGTTTCGAAGAGACACATGCACGCCCATGTTTATAGCAGCACTATCAACAGTAGCCAAAGTATGGAAAGAGCCCAAATGTCCATCTACAGATGAATGGATAAAGAAAACGTGGTATATATATATATATATATATACACACAACGGAGTATTACTCAGTAGTCAAAAGAATGAAATCTTGACGTTTGCAACCATGTGGATGGAACCGGAGGGTATTATGCTAAGTGAAATTAGTCAGAGAAAGACAAATATCATATGACCACTCATACGAGGACTTTAAGACACAAAACAGATGAACATAAGGGAAGGGAAACAAAAATAATATAAAAACAGGGAGGGGGACAAAACATGAGGGACTCATAAATATGGAGAAAAAACAGAGTTACTGGATGGGGTGTGGGAGGGGCAACGGGCTAAATAGGTAAGAGGCAATAAGGAATCTACTCCTGAAATCATTGTTGCACTATATGCTAACTAACTTGGATGTAAATCTAAAAAAATAAAATTAAAATAAACTCTAAAACATAAATGCTAGGAAACTAAAGTTGAGCAAGACTGCTGGCAGTAAGGAGATGAACAGACATTGCAGAAAATGTTATTGCTGGAAGCAGACTGTGAGACGCTCTCTGAGAACAGACAAAAAAGGACAAAGGAATGAAAATGACAATACAAAAATTGTAGACAGCCAGGACTGAAAATGGGGATTCAGCCTTCAGCTAATGAGTCTTTTTAATCTATACAAATGGAACAGAAACAAGATTCAAACCAAGCAAAGAATGTTTTCCTGAGCTTCTTCTCGAGCTTTCTCATGAAAAATCATAACCAAATATTGGGCTGTAATAAAATTAGGTTGACATTGACTCAGTAATTTAGAATTAGAATAAGGGAACAGAAGAGCACTCAGAAAAATGATCCCCCAAAATAAAAAATTAATTAATTGATAAAGGTGATGTTCCAGGTTAGCAGAGAGAAGATGGGTTATTGGTACAATGGATTGTTTATAAAAATAAAGTTTGAGTTAAAGCCTCATATAATGCTGCATATGAAAATATATAACAGATGGATTTTAAAATTAAAATTTTAAATATTAAATCATATTTGAACTTGAAGAAAATATAAGTGAATACTTATACACTGAAGATATATCTAAATTCAAAAGCTGTTCAAAAAATCAAAAGATGTTACAAAGAAAAAAATTATTAGATTTGACTACTTGCAATCAAATGATTTCTTTTTTTCCCTAACCATTCAAATTTTTAGAAAAAATTGTCTATATTCTCAGGCTTTCTGGTCTGAATACTCTCTCATGAAGGTACTACAGCCTACCTTCCACGTTGATCAATATATCTGATTTTGCTGAGGTCACTAGTAACCAAAAACCTATTGGTAACCAATGGAAAATATCACAATCCTTTTCTTATTTAGTCTTCTGTAATATTTGACACCCTTACCATTCCCTCTATGTTGAAACTTTCTTGGGTTTGATGACTTTGTATTCACCTTGTTTTCCTTCCACTTAGCATGTCGGCTAGCACTGATGTCATTTTTCGGAAATTAGAAAAATGTGATTCTGCTGTGCTAATGCACAGAGCAGAGCACAGTAATTGGGATTGTAGTCACACTCACCCGTTTGAACAAATGCTCTTGTGCAGGACACAACCTGCTCATCTGTACATTACTGCCCTCTTACTGTATCTCTTTTTTGCTTATTTTAATGTCCCTTTGTAGATTTCAAACTACACTGCAGATTCTACACTGATATAATTTAATAATAACATTTTAGAAGCTGGAGTTTTTGCCAACTTTTAGAATTAAGCTATATGCAAAGAACTGAGGACTTGTAGAACAGAATTTAAATTACATAAGCTGTGGCTGATGGGGAGTGGGAGGGTGGGTGATGGGTATTGAGGAGGGCACCTGTTGGGATGAGTACTGGGTGTTGTATGGAAACCAATTTGACAACAAATTTCATATATTTAATAAATAAATAAATAAATAACATAAGCTCTGGAAATATGAAAAAACAGACAATAATAAAACTAACAAAAACTAAAAGGTAGGTAAAAGGAGTAAGTACACTATTTTACTCATGTTTCATGATGGGAAGTCAATATATATTTCATTAAATGTTATTACATCAAGAAAAGAAAGTAATAACTATATTACAGAAATTATAATAGTAACCACCAGGAGAATAAAAAAGTCAAACGAAAAGCACATATAGTAGTTGCTTCAGGGAAATAAAACTGGGGATAGAAGAGAGAAGAAAGATTTTTGCTTTTTATTTTGTACTGTTCAATTTTTTTAAACCATTACTTCTATAATAAAACAAAGTACATATGTCCGATTCTGATATTTATTAAGAAATGAAAAGAAAAGAACGAAGGTTGGATCAGTTGACCTTTAAGGGCCTCTTTTATCTTGAGAGTCTGTGATTCTATGATCAGAGATGCAGTTGAAGAAGATTAATCTTGCAGCAGTGTTAAGATGAATTGGAATGGGGAGACATAGAAGTAGAGAAGCCAATTACTAAGTTATTATAGCACAGAAGGTAGGAAAGTAATGAGGATCTGAACTGAGGTGCAGGCAGCAGGAATAGAAGGAAGGTTAAAGATGTGAAAGCCTTTGTAGAGGTAGATATATGTAATTTAGAAATTGATTGGATGGATGTACAGGGTTAGGAAGAAGGAGGTATTAAATTGACTATAAGATTTCAGGTCAGGGTGATTATATGACTGGTGGCATCATTAGCTGAAATAAGAGAGTCGAAGGTAGAGGGCATATTCCAATGACTAGGCCAAGCTGAGCGAGGCAAGACTGTAATTATGAGAAGCACCTTGATCATTAGCACATGGGGATTTAGGGGAGCATGGTGGTAGTCAAAAGGAATTCAGGCAGCATCTGAATTTGTTGAAGAGCTTTGCTCCTGCTCTCTAATCTGGGAGGACTGGAGATCATTCCTGAATGAATAGGAGTTTATTTGTACTTGGATATGGTCTACACTGAGGAAACCAAAAAACAAAACAAAAGCAAAAACAAAAACAAAAATTCTCTCTATTAAAAGAAACAAAAAGTATTGTGTTGAAACAGCTCGTCAGCATTATTCTATAGGCTTGACCTTATCATGCATAGCTTAAAAAATAAATAATATAATCGTATCTCACTTTTAAAAGTCTGTCAGACTCTGCATGAGTAATAAAAGTAATTGCTGCTGTAATATATCTGGTAGTATCAGAAATATACTCATTAGGCAGATAGATGATTGTCAAAAACATATGGGCACATTTGTAACAGTTACTCTTTCTTACTTTACTTAACTCACCAAAATTGCATGAACTGAATTTCCTGATTTCATGGAAGTAAATTAGACTATCTCCTGAGTTTCATGAATTCACAGCCATCCACTTTATTGGTATGTTTTGTTATATTTATACCTCCCTCTTTTGTATTGAATGAATTGAATGTAGTTTGCACCAAAGAAATGTTAAAATATATCATTAAAAATTATAGTTAACTGAAAATTAGGAAATGAAGAGAAATAATGCCAGCTGCTATTGTAAATGAAAACTGAAATCTCAATGGATTAACAAAACAGAAGTGTATTTCTTTCTCAAGTAAATAAAGGTTGTTTGGAATGGGACTAGATGTTTACTCCAGGCATTTATTCAAGCTCTAGGCTAAGAGAACGTTACCATCTTCAACACATTTTTTGCAAGGTCTCCAGAGTATTAACTTTTTATCAGCAGATAGGGAAGAAGAGAGATGATATTGCACAAGTTTTTATGGGCCAGACTTGGACGTGATGTCCCCTCTGTTAGCATTCCTTTGGCATAAACTCAGTCATGTGGTCACAACTAACTGCAACAGATGTTGAGATACAGTCCAATACCATGCCCTAGAGAAAAAGAAAAAGGAATTGGTTTGAAAATTGTTAGCCAATCTTTGCCACAGTTCACCCTGCTGATCAGTATCTGGTTTACTCGTCATACCTAACATAGAACACATCAGTCTCCTTCCCGGTCCCAACCAGTCTGTGCAGGTAGCTCGGTTTCTGAGGGAAGCACACATACCTCCGTGAGGACCTAGTATGGCTCCACCTATGATTAATCACCTATGATTAAAAAGGCAAAGTATTGGGGTGCCGAGTGGGTACGGTCGCCCGACTCTTGATCTGGGCTCAGGTCATGATCTTGCAGTTCCTGAGTTCAAACCCCACATCAGGTTCTGTGCTGATGACGTGGAGACTGTCTGGACTTTTGTCTCTCCTTCTCTCTACCCATTCCTGGCTTGTTCTCTCTCTCTCTCTCTCTCTCTCTCTCTCTCTCTCTCTCTCTCATCAAAATAAATAAATAACCTTCTAAAAAGAAGGGCAAAGTATCATGTACCACCTCAGCACACACACACACACACACACACACACACACACACACTTAAGTGGAGAAGAAGCAACAGAATGATCTTAATAAAGTCCTTTTACAAAACGAAAGAACACCAAGCAGTCACTGGTGTGCTCTGGTCTATATGTAGGTCATATGGAATGATATATGTCTATAATGCTAGATACCTTTGCCCTAGCAGTGAGTCAGTTTCTTAAGTACAGCCTAATTTTTGCTTTCTGAGGAGCCAGGGGGATTGTCATTGTTGTCTATATTCTCTGACCCTACCCCTACTGGCTTTTCCATGTTTTCTCCTATGCTTGGCCAGATCTGAAGTAGGTGATGAGAATGTCCTTCTCAGAGACTGGTCAATTCCCTCAATGTGCTTTCATCCAATTTTAACACTTAAGAAGTCAAACTTATATTTTTAGTCTAGATTTGCAGGTTTTTTCAAAATGCAGTACCTTCATGATCTTACTAGGCATCTGATTTAACTGGCTCTAGTCAGTTCCATGCTCTGATAGACTAACAGTTTTTTTCTGGGTCATAGTTTTTCAAGTGTGATGTTTTCATTCTTGTTTTTCTTCTTTATCTGCATGCGTCTTTTGCAAATACATATTGGCTATATTGAAGCTTTTTGGTTTAAGTGGGAAGCTCTGTATCAATTGGAATTTTGCTGCATAGTTGGGTACAAATGAATCTTTGTCAGTCTGAAGTTTTTCGATCTTACTTTCTGTTTGGCTTCTACTTTTTCGATCAGGTTTCTCAAATCTTGCAGAACCTTAAATTTCCAGACACTTTCTATTGTTTTTCTTTCTCTGTGAAACACAGCTAATTATCGTTCAATCTTATTTCCTCTAATACCAGGTTTTGCTCAGCCAGTAGAAACCAATCCTCACCAATGATACCATTTTTCAACCCCTTTTCCTATAGCCAAAATTTTTGTATACATATTGTCTGTCTTCAGGTTATCAGAGGCAAACAAATGCTTTGCCACTGAATAACTTGCATTTATATCTTTCTTGCCTCTGACACCAGTTTTTTTCTTGCTAACCACTAATTAACAGCTAAGCAAAGGATAACCTTGGAAGGGATGTTTAAAAGATGGCAGAGCCTATGGGATCCTGAATGTCTTTGTGAACTAGAACTCACTCTGCTACCTACCCCACATCTTACCTCACTAGAGCTTAAAAATGGGGAACAAAAGAAAAACACTCAGTGTTGGTTACACATTTCTTTAGTAATTAATAAAATAGTAGGCCCTGTAATTGATACCCTCTGAAGCCTTAGTGGCTTCAAACATTAGAAGTTTATTTATTGGCCATGTGAGATATATCTGTCGGCAGGGAGGTGGGAATGTGGGGTTGAAAGAGGCGCTCCTCTCTTCAATACACACCTTCAACGATGACCCTTGGCATCGTGAATCAGCAAGCAATTTGGGGAAGGGAGAGAAAATCAACAGTGGGTGGCCAGGCTGAACATGACACACATAGCTTTTACTTACATCTCGTTGATTCACATTAGTTATCTACCTGCAGAAAAGGCTGGAAAATAGCCTAGTTGTGCCCTCAGTAAGAAGGGAAAATAGGAAAAGGATAAAGCGACTGCCACAGATGCTAAATGATTTCTTTGATAGAGCATTCATATTGGATTGAGCTGCCCAACCACCAGGGTAAAAATGAAACATGTTACTTAGAAAAGAAATACAGTTCCTTAGGGGAGAAGAAGCCTTCCCTGAAAATAATTTCCACAGAAGGACTTTCTGTCTAACATGGAAACTTAAATAGGAACTGTTAAATGATATAGCAGGCAACGCTTTTGACAGGAGTCTTAAAATCAATTTAATAGTGTTTTTCATATATTTCACAAGACATTAAGTAGTAATTTGAGAATAGTTTTTCCCTCATTAGCAGGAGCCAAAACCCCCATTTTAAGAAGGATGTATACTATTTTATAGTGGCTTTGTAGGCATTGGAGAATAGCTTTGCCTGTTAATTGTTCTTTTCTAATCTCTTCCTTAAAGAGAATGAAATACTCTAATGCTTTTTCCTTGAGAGCACAAGAACAATGAATTTCTTTGAGCCTCACTTGGTCAGATTTATCTTAGCCACCATTCTGAAATCAACAGTTTCCAACCATGCCATTGACAACTTTGTTAGCATGAAGAAATACTCTTTCCTACCCCTGACTCAGACCACTGGGCATGGAGACACAATGACAACTGCTCAGAGGCCACAGGTGAAGACGACAAGTAGATAGAGGGAGCTTCATAGTGTAAAGAAAGGAAGTTATACTTTGGAATCATGGAGCCAGGGGCTCACAAGTGACCTGCATCCCATTTGACTTGTGTGATTTGGGCAATTCACTTCACTATTTTAAGCACCAGTTTTCTCAACTGTAAAGTGAAGATATCAATATTAGCACCCTCCTCTTAGGCTGTAGGAACCAAATGATTTCTTGTATGTAAACCACTGAGAACGAAGCCTGATAAAAAACCAAGCCTGATAACTCAATAAAGACTAGCTATTATTTTTGTTATTAGTTATTTATTGCTGTTAGAACGTGACTGGAACATTACACCTACCAAAAAATGTTAACCACCTTTGATGTTATTCCTTCCTTCTGATGTCCGTAAATGACCACATGTATCTGTTTCCATCCATCTTTATATATAAATCATATATCCCCAAACGATGCCAGATAGGTTTTGAATTTAGACTAGGAAAAAAAAAAAAATAGGAGAGTGCATTTTATTTAAGGTTCCAATTTGAAAGGAGGAAGTGAGGTGTCGAAATTCTTGAGAATAGAAATAAACATCGTGGTTCTTGAGTACAGTCTATGGGAGAAGATAAGGAAAGATTGTGCTATTACATAAAGCTAATATGATCAGTGGTTACAATAAAAGCACTTCCCAAAATTGCTTGATATAGTTCTCTTTTCAGAATTTCACGCCACTTCTGAAGATGAGCCATGAGTACAATAAAATCAGCTTTCCTGGTCTTGCATACAATTTTATTTGCCCATGGCTATCTGTAAAGCTAACAGAATCACAGTCTATTCTTTTCCTTTCAGAATCTTTGGATTATTCTGTTTTCCTAGTTCTTGTAAGAACTATGAGAAAAGCCATAAATAAGAGGACAAATATGGCAAGCAAACATTTACCATATGCAACACCCAAATATTAAGCCATATGCTATGTTCTGGTAGTATGTTCCATATTACAAATGATTTGTGTATTGTTCCATTTTATAATTTTAAGTACATTAGAATATTTTTTTATTTATTTTGCTATTTTCATACCATGAGACTTTCTTACTCCCTTTCTTTTTTTTTTTTTTTTTTAATTTACATCCAAATTAGTTAGCATATGGTGCAACAATGATTTCAGGAGTAGATTCCTTAATGTCCCTTACCCATTTAGCCCATCCCCTCTCCCACAACCCCTCTGGTAACCCTCAGTTTGTTCTCCATATTTATGAGTCTCTTCTGTTTTGTCCCCCTCCCTGTTTTTATATTATTTTTGTTTCCCTTCCCTTAGGTTCATATGTTTTGTCTCTTAAAATCCTTATATGTCGTACTTTCTGATATGCACATTCCACAACACAGTGAAGTAATTATTTCAAACAAAATAATTGAATTTCTAACTTGAATTCCTAATTTTCCTAATTTCTATATATGAGTACCAAAGTTAGGTTTTCTTAATGTTTTCCGTATTTTTAAACACACATCCAAAATGTGCATTTATGCTTCCCTCTTAAAACAGTATGTATATGTTCATCCAAGATAAACAATATCCAAGTGTATATTGAAATGTTTAAATTGTCTAATTTCAAATAATTCCTGTTTAATAGTGTCTGACTAATTTGAGTCTGAATTTCCCAAACTTAAGAAATAAAACAGTAGAAACTTTTTCTTCATGACATGAAAGAAGAACCTAATGAAATAATTATTTTCTCATCATTTGCGAAGGTCATTAATTAAGAAAGAATTATAAAAACATTTCTTTTGTGGGCCTGTTATGATTCACTAATACATGGTAATAAATTATCAAAATATTAATAAAGATCCTAAATCAAAAAAATTAGGATGTAAATAGATTCTTCTACAAAACATGTACGTGACTTAGGTAATTTATATAATGCCTCTGGGCCTCTGTCCCCTCACTTGTCAAACAGGGAAAACCACACTGTCTGTGGTGGATATGTTGACTGCTCATCTAGTAACTGTGTGCTTCCCCAGATTCTCTGCCCCCTACGCGCAGGCAGGTCATGTGGTAGCCATGGCCAATGGGCTCTTCTTAGTCAATTCTGGGCTAAAGCATTTAAGAGCAGATGGCAGCTCTCCGGATCTCTCTTTTCCAGATTTGGGGAACTGGGAGGCATGTGTTGAAATGGTGTCATCACAAAATTAAAGCACCATGAATCTCTGAGTCACAGCATGCCATAGAACTTCTCTGAAGATTCACCTGATTCTACATCAGAATTTTTTGTGTAAAATCACTGAGATTTGCAGGTTTGTATGTTGAAACAGGATAGAAATAAACTAGCTTGTAGGTTGATTTGAAGGTTAAATGACATGATACAGAGTATGAATTCAATAAATGATGTCAGATAGCAGTAATGGTCATTGTACACCTGGCCTCACCATGACTCTTTGGAATAATCAGAAGCACTGATTATCAGATGATAATGAAATTATCATCTTTGTACCAGAGGAAATTGAGGTTTCTCAGGGCCTTACCTATAAGCATGTGATAGAGCTGGAGTTCTAAGCTGGTGACTTTGTTAGCTGAACCTTGCATTCCCCACTACTACCATAACAGTACTCAGAGTTTAATGCATCATTATCACAATGCATCAAAAATTAACTGCCAGCATGTCTGGTTCTGACTGTCTTCCAACAAATATTAACACAAACTCACGTTGGCTATTTCTGCTGACCAAAAATCTGATGAAATAAAATACTTTACATAAAAAAAACCTTTTGTGGTATTTCAGAGAGGCATCTGAAGATAAACTAGTTAATTTTCTTAAATTTTACAAGTTATTGTTCCAGCCATATTTGCCATCCAAAGACTTATTGAAAATATTTTTTGTTGAGTTCCAAAAATTGTCCTAGGGAACCGACAATCTGTTTACTGTGTTGTTTTTTCCCTCCCAGCAATTACCTGTTCTCTCAGGAAACTTTTTTTTGGAGTACGTCTCCCTAACTAGCATGTCTGGGTCAGAACAATTATAGTGGTTAATTGCGATTGAAGAGCCTTTTTAGGCATCCGAATGGATTTTGAGAGATAAGTATTTGCTAGGTGGATGGGGTTCAAATCTGCTGAAACTGCAGCTTGCATCGTTCCAGGCCGTTATTTTTGGTCCACTGAATAACAGCTGCTGCCTATGGTAGTTGTTGAGTTTTCTGCTAAAGATCCACTTACTGGCACAAATAGTAAATGTTTGCCTGTGCTATTTTGATACATCTCCTGTGAGGCTCTGTTTCCACTTTTAAATGTGGATCACATATGGTGAATTGAAATATCTTTTTGTATGTAAAGCATATGTCCAAGGAGTAAACCAAAGAGACATAGTCTATGGCACTGTCATGTTCCATATGCCGTCTATATAAGCTATAATTTAATGAAAAATAATATAACCAGAACCACATCAGAAAAAAATTAAGTGCCTAGTTATTAACACTAATGAGTGGCAACATGGAAAGTAGACATGTGTAACGTATAGTAAATGCTGTTGCTCAAAATTTCATACAAAGCCTATATAAAATTATAAGACTAAAATAATAAGGATAAAATATATCACTAAAATACTGCAGTAAATTCTAATATACTTGAATTCTTAACAACTAGAAAATTCAGACACTTGACAGCCCTCCTGAATTGACAACTTAATTTTTATGAAACAAAATAATTAATGTATGGACAATAAGTCAGTTGATGCTTCAGATATGGATTCTCTGTATTTGGAGAACTTACGGATTGGTAGGATCAATATCATTTGTAGAAAAAAAAATATATGAATTTTGTAGAAAAACAACTATAATAAAGAAGAAAGAGAAATGTGTACTATGAAACAGCCTGATAGAGTACTTTCAGATTTTACTGACCAAGACTAGGGAGCTTTGGGGCCCAGCTGAGCTCTGCCGATAGTTATATGCCATTCCAGGCTAGTAAATTTGTTCCCTCTCTGAATAAAGCTTTCCCTTTTGTAAAGTTAGTGGGTCCTATGGACTGAGTTGTGTCCCCCATGCCCAACCAAATTTATAGAGTGAAGCCCTAACCCCCAATGCGATGATACTTGGAAGTGGGAACTTTGAAAGGTAATTAAATTTAGATATGGGTGGCACTCCCATTATGAGGTTAGGGTCCTTATAAGAAGAGGAGAAGAAACCAAGATATGCTCTGTTATTCATTCTGTCTTTCCCTCTCTCTCTCTCTTTGTCAATTCCCATCTCTCTCTCTTGCTCTCTTTGCTCTATGAAGACACAGTGAAGAGGTGCCCGGATGGCTCAGTTGGTTCAGCTTCCAACTTCAGCTCAGGTCATGATCTCACAGTTCATGAGTCGGAGCCCCACATTGGGCTCGGCACTGACAGAGTGGAACGTGCTTAGATTCTCTGTCTCCCTCTCTCTGCCCCTCATCCTACCCCCCCCCGACTCTCTCTCTTTCTCAAAAATAAATAAACATTAAAAAAAAAAAAAAGACACAGCGAGGAGGTAGTCATCTGCAGGAAGGAGGGTCCTCACCGGGGAATTGAATTGGCCTGAACCTTGAGCTTAGACATCTTAGCCTCCAAAACTGTGAGAAATAAATTCCTGCTGTTGAAGCCCATGGTATTCTGTTACTGCAATTCTAGCAGACTTATATGGTACATAAATTCAAGGAAGCTAAAAAGTTTTCCATTTGTGTACCATACTTTTCCTGTTGGTATCTAACAGTTTTTTTTCTTATGGCTCTGAAACATTAAAGACTCTAAAAATAAATCAAAATTAAAGTATGTTATATTCCAGTTTTTATTTTTACAGCATTTCATTTTTTAATTTGTCAAATACTTTAAAGTTGAAACCATCTATAGTTTATGTGATAACTCTGAGTAAAATAGAATATTTAATTAAACAGAACCTCTTATTCCCCAGGCATTATGGGATTTACTTGTTACTGAGTTATATAAAACCTAGTGATATCTCACCACAACACTTTGAATTAAGAACATCTTAATATTGTTCTCTCTAGTGTTCAAGATAATGAAGCAATGACTAGCTCAGGTTGTATCTTCTTGGCTCACAAAATTTTCACGCTGAAGTAGATATGTCAAAAAGGTTGGTATTTTTAAATGCGGTATATACATGAAAGAAGTTTTATTTAAACAAAGCATCCTGAACATAAGAAAAAGTTTACATGGGAATACTCTATTTCATTATATGATAGTCAACAATTCACCTTATAATGAATACCAAGGGTAAGGTAAATACTATGAGAACTTGTCACCAAACTTTTACATTCTCATTGAAAACTGTCAAATGATCTTAATTAAATATTAAGGAAGCACCTCAAAATGCAAATTCCTGAGGATCTATTTTTTGACAGCGAAATATTATTCCATTATATGGATATACCAGAATTCATTTTCATAAATCCTCGTTCCTGGTCATTTGGATTTCTTTTTTTCTTTTTTTAAAAAGATTTTATTTATTTTTGAGAGAAAGAGACAGAGACAGAGTGCAAGCTGGGGAGGGAGACCCAGAGAGGGAGGCAGAGAATCCGAAGCAGGCTCCAGGCTCTGAGCTGTCAGCACAGAGCCAGACGCAGAGCTTAAGCCCACAAACCACGAGATCATGACCTGAGTCAAAGTCGACACTTAACCATCTGAGCCACCTAGGCGCCCCTCTTTTATTTATTAGTTTTTTAATTTAGATTTGAGTTAGTTAATATACAGTGTAGTCTTGACTTCAGGAGTAGAATCCAGTGATTCATCTCTTACTTATGACACCCGGTGCTCATCCCAAAAAGTGCCCTCCTTAATGCCCATCATTCATTTAACCCATCCCCCTCCCCTCCAGCAACCTCCCCTCCAGCAACCCTCAGTTCGTTCTCTGTATTTAAGAGTCTTTTACGATTTATTTCCCTCTCTGTTTTTATCTTATTTTTCCTTCCTTCTGCTCCACTATGTTCATGTGTTGAGTCTCTCAATTTCCACACATGAGTGAAATCATATATCTAGTCTTTCTCTGACTTATTTCGCTTAGCCTAATACCCTCCAGTTCCATCCACATTGTTGCAAATGGCAAGATTTCATTCATTTGGATTTCTTTTAGCTTTTTACCATAAAATAAAAAGCTATAATTAACTTTGTTATATGCAAACATTTGCTTATTTATGTTAGCATATATTTTTCTTGAGTAAATCCCTATATTGAGATTTGCTGGATCAAATCCACATGTAGTGATGTTGAAATTTATAAAAGCAACATTGTCAGAAAATGAGTAATTTCATTTTTCAGTAACTGAATTCAACATAGCTCATGAGTTCCCATTTTATTTTATTTTTTTTTTTTTTATTTTTTTTTTAATTTTTTTTTTCTTTTTTTCCCAACGTTTATTCATTTTTGGGACAGAGAGAGACAGAGCATGAATGGGGGAGGGGCAGAGAGAGAGGGAGACACAGAATCGGAAACAGGCTCCAGGCTCTGAGCCATCAGCCCAGAGCCTGACGCGGGGCTCGAACTCACGGACCGCGAGATCGTGACCTGGCTGAAGTCGGACGCTTAACCGACTGCGCCACCCAGGCGCCCCTTGAGTTCCCATTTTAAAGGAGTACTTAAAATAATTACACATTAATTCAAAGTGTATTGGTCATCTGTTATTTAAAACTCAATCACTTTTGGGAAAGTAGTTAAATGTAAGATTCACCCCCTTCCCTTCCTCTCTCCCTCTCTGCCCTGACAGCCTGAATCCAAAGTGTGGGGCAGGGGATTTCTCATCATCCTGGCTTTAGTTCCATGTTGCCTTCGATCCTTTTGCCTATGTTGAGGTGTCTTTTCATGTCTAGTGTTAGGATGCCAACCCCTGTCTTTTCTGTTTCCCATCAGCAAAACTCATGCCCTCTGCACTTCTGGTCTAAACTTCAGGTCTATTTATTTCCAGTGTGCTTCTCACCATTTCTATCCTGATCCTTGTGTGGCTCAGAACTCTCACCTGCTTTCTTCACATCTGACTGAGACTCTGGGTCTCTGGTTACTTTGGAAAGTGAATATTGCAATGATAAAAGATCTTCCTATTTTGTATTTATTTAAGAACTGCTTTATTAGTCAAATTGTACATTTCATAGATGAATAATTTCAGGGTCAGTTTATGAAGGGATCACCAAGAAGAAAAACATATATATATATATATATATATATATATATATGTATATATTTGTATATATTTATATATATATATGTATATATTTGTATATATTTATATATTATATATATGTATATATTTGTATATATTTATATATAATATATATAAATTAATACAATATATATAATTATATTACTTTATATATTAATATATAAGTTAATATAATTATATATAATTGATTTTACTGCTTTTGTATTTTTTAAGTGATTAATCTACTACTTTTGTTATATTTATATGTACCTCTGAAATCTATTACTTCCTTAAGTTTCTTACTCTTGATAGTGGTCTTTCCTTTCCATTCAAAGAATTCTCTTTAACCTTTATTGTAAGACTTGTTTAGTGGTGATGAATTCCTTTGACTTTTGTTTGGGAAAGTCTTTATCTCTCCTTCTAGTGTCAGTGATAGCCTTGCTGCATAGAGTATTCTTGGTTGCAGGATTTTCCTTCCAGCACTTTGAATATATCATGCTGCTCCCTTAAAGCCTGCAAAATTTCTGCTGAAAAATCAGCTGATATCTTTCTGGGTTTCCCTTGTATGTAACTATTTTCTTTTCTCTTGCTGCTTTTATTTTTTTTAAGTTTATTTATTTATTTTTGACAGAAAGAGAGAGCAGGGGAGGGGCAGACAGAGAGAGGCAGATAGAGAATCCCAAGCAGGTTCTGCACTGTCAATGCAGAGTCCAATGCATGGTTCTATCTCACAAAATGTGAGATCAGGGCCTGAGCCAAAACCAAAAATCTGACCTTTAACCAACAGAGGCACCCAGCCGCCCCTGTCTTGCTGCTCTTAAAATTCTCTTTCACTACATTTTAAATATTATGTGTCTTGTTGTGGACGTCTTTGGGTTGATCTTGTTTGGGGCTCTCTGTTCCTCCTGGATCTGGATTTCCCTTTCCTTCCCTAGATTAGGGAAGTTTTAAGCTATTATTTCATCACGTAATTTTCTGCCCCCTTTTCTGTCTCTTCTCCTTCTGGAATCCCTATAATGTAAATGTTATTTTGCTTGATGTTTTGCTGAGATCCCTTATTATGCTTGATGAGCTGCTGAGCTGATTATTTTTTATTCTTTTTTTCTTTTTCCTATTCAGTTTGTTTCCTTTCCATTATTATATCTTACAAAACTATATGGTTGTCAGATAAAATTTAAAACACCCAGTCAAATTAGAACTTCAGATAAATGACAGATTTTTTGGTATGATATTTTAGTATAAATATGGATTAAAGACTAGTTAAACATGCAAGGAAAACTTAATTCAAGACTATTTCAGTGGAGGAGCATTTGAGTGGCTCAGTCGATTAAGCATCCAACTTTGACTCAGGTCATGATTTCACTGTTCATGGGCTCAAGCTCTACATCAGGCTCTGTGCTGACAGCTCAGAGCCTGGATCCTGCTTCAGATTCTGTGTTTCCCTCTATCTGCCCCTCCCCTGCTTGCACTCACTCTCTCTGTCTCTGTCTCTCTCTGTTTCTCTCAAAAATAAATAAAACATTTAAAAAAATTTTAAAGACTATTCCAATAGAGAAATACATTTGCAATATGCGAGAGAGGTTAGACTTAACTATATTGAAGAAAAAGACAAGAGAGTTTTTCAGTGCAGGGTGAGCTACTGAAAAAGTATCAGAAGACATTGAGGGAGGTTGGTCATGTGAATTTATAATTGGTGCTTGTGATAGTTAGGCTACTATCTTCCCACAGAAGCTGGGAGATAAAGGCCCTATCTTTTGTGATGATTATATTTCCAAGAGAAATCTCCCAGGTCCTTGAGAAAGATATTCCTGGGTTTGCAAGATTTATACTTCAAAAGGGAAGAGATAATTTACAATTGCCAGTTTCCTAGAATAAATGTTCTAAGAAAGGGAAGGCAAGGGTCTGAGTCAGGAAGAAACCTGTCTAAAGTTTACTGTACCTGAGGGCACCATTCAGACCATCTGGGTTGTATGTCCCAAATATTGTATGGGACACGATTATATTAAAAATTATTCGTTGTTAATCTATTTGAAATTTAACTTGGAATGCTATATTTTTATTTACTATATCTAGCAACTCTGTAAATCTAGCAAGTTGTCTGAGCTCCTTCAAAGATTATATAGAAAGAAATGTCTTTAAAAAGAAAAAAAAGCATCTAGAGGGGTGCCTGGGTAGCTCAGTCAGTTAAACGTCTAACTCTTGGTTTTGGCTCAGGTCATGACCTCAGAGTTTGTGAATTCAAGCCCCACATCAGGCTCCACGCTGACAGTGCAGAGCCTGCTTGGGATTCTCTTTCTCCCTCTCTCTGCCCCTCCCCTGCTCGCTCTCTCTGTCTCTCTCAAAATGAATAAACTTAAAAAAATTAAAAGAAAAGAGCACCTAGGAAACCTAATGAATTAGCTGTTTTCAAAATAATTTTGTTTTTATTTATTTACTTTGAGAGAAATGGAGAGAGTGTGAACAGTGAAGGGACCAAGGGAGAGAGAGAGAGAGAGAGAGGGAGAGGGAATCCCAAGCAGGCTTTGTGAAGTCACTGCACAGAGCCTGACACAGGGCTTGAACTCACAAAACCATCAGATCATGACCTGAGCCAAAGTTAAATGCTTAACTGACTGAGCCACCCAGGTGCCCCAAAAGAAATGTCTTCACTGAGTGCAATTATGCAGCTTTACTGTGCTACCTTAAAAAGGATTTCAGTCTTTTTTTTTTTATTTCAGTATTTTTATATCAATTCTTTGTTTATAGTTTTTTTGTTTTTGTTTTTATTTTGTTCCAGGTTTTTATTTAAATTCAAGTTAGTTAACATAAGGTGTAGTATTGGTTTTAGGAGTAGACCTTGGTGATTCTCACTTACATATAACACCCAGTGCTTATCCCAACAAGTGCCCTCGTTAATGCCCATTAGTGTTTTATTATTTTATTTTTCCTTCCTTTTTCCAGTGTTCATCTGTTTTGTTGCTTAAACTCCACATATGAGTGAATCATATGGTATTTGTCTTTCTCTGATTGACTTATTTCAGTTAGGCTAATATACTCTATCTCCATCCAAGTCATTACAAATAGCAAGATTTCATTCTTTTTGATGACTAACATTCCATTATATATATGTATATATACATGTATATATATACACACACGTATACCACTTATATGTATAAGTATATACATATATGTATATGTACATATACATACCTCTTCTTCTTTATCCATTCATCAGTTAATGGACATTTGGGCTCTTTCCATAATTTGGCTATTGTTGATAATGCTGCTATAAACATTGGGGTGCATGTATACATTTGCATCAGTATTTTTTTATCCTTTGGATAAATATCTAGTAGTGCAATTGCTGGCTCATGGGTTTAGTTCTATTTTTAACTTTTTCTTTTAATGTTTTGTTTATTTTGGAGAGAGAGAAAGACAGAATGTGAGCAGGGGAGGGGCAGAGAGAGAGCAAGATACAGAATCCAAAGCAAGCTCCACTTTCAGAGCTATCAGCACACAGCCTGACATGGGGCTCGAAACCACAAACCATGAGATCATGACCTGAGCTGAAGTCGGATGCTCAATGGACTGAAGCACACAGGCGCCCCTATTTTTAACTTTTTGAGGACTCTCCATACTGTTTTTCAGAATGGCTGCATAAGTTTGCATTCCCACCAACAATGCAAGAGGGTTCCTCTTTCTCTGCATCCTTGCCAACATCTGTTGTTTCCTGAGTTGTTAATTTTAGTCATTCTGACAGTTGTAATGTGATATCTCTTATGGTTTTGATTTGTATTTCCCTGATGATGACTGATATTGAGCATCTTTCATGTGTATGTTAGACATTTGTATGTCTTCTTTGGGGAAATATCTGTTCATGTCTTCTGCCCATTTCTCTTTTTTTTTTTTTTAATATTTATTTACTTTTGAGAGAGAGACAGAGTGTGAGTGGGGGGAGGGGCAGAGAGAGGGGGAGACACAGAATCTGAAGCAGGCTCCAGGCTCTGAGCTGTCAGCACAGGGCCCAATGCAGGACTCGAACTCACAAACTGTGAAATCATGACCTCAGTCAAAGGCAGATGCTTAACCAACTGAGCCACCTAGGTGCCTCTGCCCATTTTTTAACTGGGTTGTTTGGTTTTTGGGTGTTGTATTTGGTAACTTCTTTATAGATTTTATATACCAGTCTTTTATCCAATAAGTCATTTGCGAATATCTTTTCCCATTCCATAGGTTGCCTTTTAGTTTTGTTGATTGTTTCCTTCAGTGTGGAAAAGTTTTTTATCATGATGAAATCCCACTAGTTCAGTTTTGCTTTTATTTCCCTTGCCTCTGGCGACATGTCAATTAAGAAGTTGCTGTGGCCAAGGTCAAAGAGGTTGTAGCCTCTTTTCTCCTCTAGGATTTTGATGGCTCCCTGTCTTGTGTTTACCTCTTTTCATCCATTTTGAATTTATCTTTGTGTATGGTGTAAGAAAGCGGTCCAGGTTCATTCTTCTGCATTTCTCTGTGCAGTTTGCCCAACACAATTTGCTGATGGAAAAAAATATCTTTTTTTCATTGGATATTCTTTCCTGCTTTGTGAAAGATTAGTTTGCCATATATTTGTGGGTTCGTTTCTGGGTTCTCTATTCTGTTCCATTGATCTATGTGTCTGTTTTTGTGCCAATACTGTCTTGATCATTACAGCTTTGTAATACATCTTAATTGTGATGCCTCCCACCTTGCTTTGCTTTTTCAACTTGATTTTAGCTATTTGAGGTCTTTTCTGGTTCCATACAAATTTGGAATTCATTAGGAATATTGATCTCTAATTCTCCTTTTTAGTAGGGCCTTTGTCTGATTTTGGAATCAAGGTAATGCTGGCTTCATAGAATGAATTTGGAAGTTTTCCTTCCATTTCTAATTTTAGGAACAGTTTCATGAGAATAGGTGTTAACTCTTCTTTAAATGTTTGATAGAATTTCCCTGGGAAGCCATCCAGCCCTGGACTCTTATTTTTTGGGAGATTTTTGATTACTGATTCAATTTCTTTGCTGGTTATGGATCTGTTCAAATTTCTATTTCCTCCTGTTTCAGTTTTGGTAGTTTATATGTTTCTGGGAACTTACTCATTTCCCACTTTGTTGGCATATACTTGTTCACAATATTCTCTCATAATTGTTTGTATTTCCGTGGTGTTGGTTGTGATCGCTCCTCTTTCATTTGTGTTTTTATTTCTTTGGATCTTTTTTCTTTCTGAAAATTCTAGCTAGGAGTTTATCAACTTTGTTAAGTCTTTCTAAAGGCCAACTCCTAGTTTTCTTGATCTGTTTTACTGTTTGTTTGTTTGTTTGTTTGTTTTAATTTCTATATCATGTATTTCTGCTCTAATCTTTATTATTTCCCTTCTTCTGTTTGCTTTAGTCTTTATTAGCTGTTCTTTTTCCAGTTCCTTAGGTGTAAGGTTGGTCTGGGTATTTGAGATTTTCTTGCTTCTTGAGGTACACCTGTATTGCTATATACTTCCCTCTTATGATCACCTTTGCTGCATCCCCAGTGATTTTGGACTGTCCTGTTTTCATTATCATTTGCTCCCATGTATTTTTTTTATTTCTTATTTAATTTCCTGGTTAACCCATTTATTCTTTAGCCAGATGTTTTTAACCTCCATGTATTTGTGGTCTTTTCAATTTTTTTCTTGTGATTGATTTCAAGTTTCATAGCATTCTGGTCTAAAAATATGCATGGTATGATCTTGATCTTTTTGTACTTCTTTTTTTTTTCTTCTTGTACTTCTTGAGGGATGATTTGTGACCCAGTGTGTGATCTATTCTGGAGAATGTTCCATGTGCACTTGAAAAGAATGTGTATCCTGCTGCTTTAGGATGAAATGCTCTGAGTATATCTGCTAAGTCCATCTGGTTCAGTGTGTCATTCAAAGCCATTCTTTCCTTGTGGATCTTCTGCTTAGATAATTTGTCCATTGCTGCAAGGGGGTGTTAAAGGCCCCTGCTATTATTGTATTATTATTATTATTATTAACAAGTTTCTTTTTTAAAAAGTGTTTATATATTTATTTTGAGAGAGAGAAAGAGCATGAGCAGGGTAAGGGCAGAGAGAAAGGGAGAGGTGGAAGCCCAAGCGGGCTCCACACTGTCAGCACAGAGCCCAATGCGGGGCTTGGACTCACGAACCATGAGATCATGACATAAGCCAAATCAAGAGTTGAACACAACCAACTGAGCCACCCAGAAGCCCCTCAATGAGTTTCTATAAGTTTGTTATTAATTGATTTACATATTTGACTACTTTCAAGTTGGCCATATAATTATTTACAATTGTTAGATCTTCTTGTTATATAGTGTCCTTCTTCATCTCTTATTATAGTCTTTGGTTTAAAATCGAGTTTATCTGATATAAATATGGCTACTCCCACTTTTTTTTAATTTTCATTAATATTAAACAGGGTTCTCCATCCCCTCACTTTCAATCTGGAGATGTCTTTGGGTCTAAAATGAGTCTCTTGTAAGCAGTATATCGATGGGACTTATTTTTTTTAAACCTGTTCCAATACCTTATGTCTTTTGATTGGAGTTGGTTTAGTGTTCTCAAACTCCTTTAGTATTCACTTATCTTAGAAACTCTTTACCTCTCCTTCTATTCCGAATGACAGCCTTGCTGGGTAAAGTATTCTTGGGTGTATATTTTCCCATTTAGCATATTGAATCTATCATGCCACTCCCTTCTGGCCTTCCAGGTTTCTATGGACAGGTCTGCTGCTAACCTTATATAGCTACCCTTTGTCCCTACGTGGTTTCAGTATTCTCTCTATCTTTGTATTTTTCAAGTTTCACTATGATATGTCTTGGTGTCAACCTGTTTTTGTTGATTTTGAGGGGAGTACTTTGTGCCTCTTGGACTTGAATGCCTATTTCCTTCCCCATATTATGGAAATTCTCAGCTATAATTTGTTCAAATAAACCTTCTTTCCCTTTTTCTTGCTCTTCTTCTGGGACTCGTATGATATTATTGCACTTTATGGAGTGACTAAGTTCTTTAAGTTTACATTTGTGATCTAATAGTTTTCTTTCCTTCTTTTTTTCACTCATTATTTTACAAAATATTTCTTCTATATCACCTATTCTCTTCTGTTTCTTCCATCTTCATTGTGATTACATCTAGTTAGTTTTGTATCTCAATTATAGCAATTTTTATTTTGGCTTATTTTTTTTTATCTCTTCAGCAAGCATTTCTGTGGTGTCTTTTATGCTTCTTTCAAGCCCAACTAGACTGCTGTTCTGAATTCTTCTTCAGATATATTGTTTATATCTGTTTTAAGTACATTCCTGGCTATGATTTCTTCTTGGTTTTTCTTTTGGGGAGAATTCCTCAATTTTGTCATTTTGTCTAGCTTTCTGTCTTTTGTGTGTTATGAAATCTTGTTATATTTTCTACTCCTGCCACATTCTCTCCCTTTAATTGTGCAGACTGTTCTCTTAATCCTCAGATTGTTTTCCTTAATTAGGCACTTGTAACACAATTTTGAGGAATAAAGCAATAGCCAAATGAACAGTCCTCCAATCTCAATCCAGGCATTTGTCACCCAGACTCTTGCTGGTTCTCATTTTCCTGTTTTCTCTGGAGGGAGGACAAGAGCATAGTGCTGGTCTCCATTCCCACTGCTTTTCCCATGTGGACCTGTGCAGGACACACTTCCTCTTACTGCCTGTGCTCCTGGAGGGGCATCCTGTAATACAAAAGGCATGTGTGGGTGTATGGGAGGTTTTTCAGGATACCAGCTGGTACCAGGTGGCAACCCCACCCTACACACACCCCTTAGGGGCTCTGAGCACCCCTTCAGCTGAGCATCACCCAGGGGATGTGTGGCTTGCCCAGGGTACAGCCTCAAGTTGCCACTGCTAAGTGCTGCTGTTGCTGCCACTGCCATTGTGGGAGGAGTAGGTGGAAAGACACTGATGGCAGTACTCAGTCTAGAGCATCCTCACACTGCAGCTTTTCCAGGATGATTTCAATATTTTAGATTTGTTAAGCTTGTTTCAACAACATGTGATCTATCCTGGAGAAATTTCCAGAAGAATGTGCATTATTCTGTTATTGGGTGAAAAGTTGATTTGGTTTATAGAATTGTTCAAGTCAGCTATTTCTTTTTTGATTTTTCTGTCGAAAGGTTATATCCATTAATGTAAGTGGGATATTTAAGTTTCTTACTGTTACTATATTGCTGTCAATTTCTGCCTTCAAATCTGTCAATATTTGCTTTATATATTTAGGTGCTCAGATTCTTGGTGCGTATATATTTCTAATTGTTTCCTTTGTGTTGAATTAAACTTTTCGTCCTTATGTAATGACTTCCCTTGTTTCTAGAGAAAGTTTTAGACTTAAAATCTAATTTGCCTGACACAACATAGTCACCTTCTGCTTCCTTTTTGTTACCAATTGCATGAAATAGCTTTCCCCATATCTTTCCTTTCAACTTATGTAATTCTTTGAATCTCAAGTGAGTCTTCTGTAGACATCATAACACTGGATCTAGTTTTTATTCATTCATCCACACTCTACCTTTGATGAGTTTAATTCATTTACCTTTAAAATAATTCTTGATAAATGAACACTTATTATTGCCATTTTGTTCATTGTTTTCTGCCCCATTGTGTAGTTGTTTTCTTTCTCTCTTCTTGCTATCATACTTTGTTATTTAATCAATCTTTGTAGTGATTTCCTTTCATTAGTTTCTCTATCTTTTGTGTCTCTATTTTAGATTTTTTTCTTTGTGGTTAGCTTGAGGCTTGTGTAAAATATCTTGTAGTTATAACCACAATATATTTTATATTGATAACAGCTTAACTTCAATTGCATACAAAATCTCTGCATTTTTCTTGCTTCCCACATACACACACTGTGGGTTCTTATGGTTGGTTTGCTTCTTTTTGCATTGTATGTTCATTAACAATTTTTATCTTTTACCTTTTATATTAATGGTAAAAGTAGGGATGCCCGGCTGGCTCACTCTGTACAGCATGTGACTCTTGGTTTTCAAAGTTGTAAGTTTGAGCCCCACATTTGGTGTAAAAATTAATTTAAAAAATAAGAAATTAAAAAATAAATTTTAAAAAAAGGTTAAAAGTGATTTACACACCTCCTTTACAATATTACATTAATCTCTATCTGCCTATATTTACTTTTCTGTGTGAGATATGTGTTTCCATATGCTTTTACCTTGTTTTTTAGTCTGTTTTCATTTCAATTTAAGAACCCCCTTAAGAATTTCTTCTAAGACAGATCTAACAATGAAGAAAGAACTCCCTCAGTTTTTGTTTATCTGGGAAAAGCTTTATCTCTGTTTCATTTTTATTTTTTTTTTTAATTTTTTTTTGAAATTTATTTATTTTTGAGACAGAGAGAGACAGAGCATGAACTGGAGAGGGTCAGAGAGAGAGGGAGACACAGAATCTGAAACAGGCTCCAGGCTCTGAGCAGTCAGCACAGAGCCCGACACGGGGCTCGAACTCACATACCGCGAGATCCTGACCTGAGCCGAAGTCAGACGCTTAACCGACTGAGCCACCCAGGCGACCCTCTGTTTCATTTTTAAAAGATAATTTTCCCAGGTACATTGTTCTTGGTCAGCAGTTTTTTGGTTTTCTTTTTCTTTTTTTTTTTTTTAGTACTTTGAATATATCATTACATTCTCTCCTGGCCTGCAAGTTTTCTGCTGAGAAACTCATTGACAATCTTTTGGATATTCCTTGTATTTACTGAGTCATTTTTCCTTTGATATTAAATATTAAATATAAAAAATTATCTTTTTCCTTGATATTAAATAATGTGATTATAATGTGTCTGAATGTACTCTTCCTCAAGTTGATACTGTTTGGGAATCTTTTAGCATTACGAATCCAAGTATTTACTTCACTACCAAGATTTTGGAAGTTTTTGGTCATAATTTCTTTAAATAAGTTTTCTTCCCTTTTCCTCTCTGTTCTCTTACTGAAACCCCTATAATGCATATATTGAATCCATTTATGATGTCCCATAAATCCCATAGGTTTTCATTACTGTTTTTAAAACTGTTTTTTTTCTTTTTTCTCCTCTGACTAGATCATTTATAATGATGTATTTCTGAGTCCACAGACTGCTTCTTCTTCTTCTTGATCAAGTCTGATGTTGAAGCTCTCTATTGTATTTTTTCATTTCATCCATTGTATTCCTCCACTTAGAATTTCTGTGTAGCTCTTTTTTTATGATTTACATCTCTTTGTTGAACTTTTTGTTTTCTTCTTGTAGACTTTTTTTTTCTGATTTCATTGAGTTGTCTGTGTTCTCAAGTAGCTTTCTGGACTTTATAGCAATTATTTTATATTATATTATGTGTCAACCATTTCATAGATAGTCATTTCTTTGGGGTTGGTTACTGAGATATTATTGGTTTCCTTTTGATATGTCATGTTCCCTTGACTTTTCATGTTCCTTGTATCCATGTGCTAATGTCTGCATTTGAAAGGCAGTTACCTCTTGCAAACTTTATGAACTGCCTATTGTAGGGAAAGATCTTGACCTATGAGTGAGTATATATTTCTGGCTCATTGGGGTATAGTGTCTCCAGCTCTAAAGAGTTGTCACTTCTCTTTTCCTTTTTCCTTAATTAGACTCTTTAGTAGTTTATTATTTTCCTCCCAGTTTTTAAAAATTTGCATACAATTTTTGAAAGTTTCCATAATATTCATGAATTTACCTTTTTTATAGATTTTTAGTTACATTTCCTTCATTTTATGTTATTTTTCTAAACTTTTTTGCATCTGATGCTTTTTTTTTGCTCTCATTTTTCTTTTAAAAAAATTTTTAGTGTTTATTTATCTTGTTTTACTTTTGAGAGCGAGACAGAGCATGAGTGGGGGAGGAGCAGAGAGAGAGGGAGACACAGAATCCGAAGCAGGCTCCATGCCCTGAGCTGTCAGCACAGAGCCCGACACAGGGCTCAAACCCATGAACCGTGAGATCACCACCTGTGCCGAAGTCCGGCGCTTAACCAACTGAGCCACCTAGGTGCCCCTCATTTTTCTTTTTTAAAAAATCAATGTATGTTTCAAGGTTATCAGTTTCCCTCTGAACATGGTGTCCCTTGGGTTCTGATAGATATCACGTTTATTTTTTCTGTGTATTTTCTTCAGTTTCGGTCTTTCTTCTTTGAACTAAGAGTTGTTCAAGAGAGAGTATTTAGGGGCACTTGAGTTATTCATTTAGTTAAGTGTCTATGGGGCGCCTGGGTGGCTCAGTCGGTTGGGCGACTGACTTCGGCTCAGGTCATGATCTCGCGGTCCGTGAGTTCGAGCCCGCGTCAGGCTCTGTGCTGACAGCTTGGAGCCTGGATCCTGTTTCAGATTCTATGTCTCCCTCTCTCTGACCCTCCCCCGTTCATGCTCTATCTCTCTCTCTCTCAAAAATAAATAAACGTTAAATTTTTTTTTTTTTTTTTTTTTTTTTTTTTTTAGTTAGTTAAGTGTCTTACTCTTGATTTCAGCCCAAGTCATGATCTCACAGTTGTGGGATCAAGTTCTGAATCAGGCTCTGTATGAGTATGGAGCCTGCTTAAGATTCTCTCTTCCTCGGGGCGCCTGGGTGGCGCAGTCGGTTAAGCGTCCGACTTCAACCAGGTCACGATCTCGCGGTCCGTGAGTTCGAGCCCCGCGTCAGGCTCTGGGCTGATGGCTCAGAGCCTGGAGCCTGTTTCCGATTCTGTGTCTCCCTCTCTCTCTGCCCCTCCCCCGTTCATGCTCTGCCTCTCTCCGTCCCAAAAATAAATAAACATTGAAAAAAAAAATTAAAAAAAAAAAAGATTCTCTCTTCCTCTTCTTCTGGCCCTCCCTGCTTGTGATCTGTCTCTCTAAACAAAACAAAATAAACTGAGAGGAAAGGATTTAAGTAAAAGAATCTCTTTGAGACTAAGTTCATTATACATTCATAATTTTCTTTCAACATGATCAGGGATGTTGTGATCTGTCTCTCTAAACAAAACAAAATAAACTGAGAGAAAGGATTTAAGTAAAATAATCTCTTTGAGACTAAGTTCATTATACATTCATAATTTTCTTTCAACATGATCAGGGAATACTGTCTGTATAAATTCTCCCTTTACAAATTTATTAACATTTACCTAATGCCCCAACAGTTGTCCAATTTTTATGAATGTTTTATGTGCTCTTAAAAAGAAGGTCTTTTTCTCTTTATAGTAAAATGAAGCACATCAATATATTGTTAGTCAGATCGACCTTGTTAGTTAATGTTTATTTGGTCACCAATGCTTACAGTTTGTAAATTTGATTTGTCACAAGCTGATTAAGTTAGTCATCTACTACTCTATTTACAATACTCTATTGTATTTTCAGTAATTTTATCAGGGGCAACTTTGAGCTCTTGAATTACAGCCAATTTACATTCATAAGGTATATGCATGTATGCATTCACATGTTTATGTTATGCACAACATTTATGATAGGGGGTAAAGTTTTATAGATTTAATTTTATTTTTTCAAATTATAATGTGTGTATTATCAGTGAAGCTGAGTACTATAAAGCCATGTCATTCCTATTGCTCTACTATTTCTTTGAATAAAAAACAGTAAAGTTTTTCTGACCTAGAATATTAGAAAAATCAGGACCTTTTAAATATTTCTGTCAAGTTTGGAGTGCTTTCCACAGGACTTAAGCTTTTTTTTATAGCATTAGTTTTCAGAACAGTTGGCTTTTTCATGAGTAATTTAAGTACTAAAACCTGCCATATTTTAATATTTTCTTAGTGTCTGAAAGTAGGCTGACACTCCTCATACAATTTCTATAGAGAAGGAAACAGAGAGAAATTAACATCTTTCCTGACAATGAAAAATTAAATAGCCACTGGACTGTGAACTCAAATTATTCTGAAGAATTCAGTGTCTCCTCACTATATTTTGCCTTGTTCATCTCTGAATAAAAAGTGTGTAAGCAGAGTTTTCTAATTTTTATTATTCTCTAATTGCTACCCATTCCTAAAATCATACTAACATGCTTACTAAATCTTTAAATTATTTGTTCCTTTTTCAGACCCCCCAGCCAATCAATCTGTGTTATTTCCTTTTTGCAATACTGCTTTCTTTTTTTCCCCTAAGTGAACCTATTCCATAAAGTCTTTATGTCTTCAGATTTTCACTTCACTTCTCAGGAAAAATATCAAAAAAATTTATATTCTATTATTTTCACCCTGAATTTTTTTCTTGTATGATTTTTCCTCATATGTACACATTCTCTCATAAATGTTAAACTACTTGAAGGAAAGGAATATGTATTTCTACACGATGATTAGAACACTTTTTTATCCCAAGGGAACTAAAAAGGAAAACATGTATTGCTTTCATAATTACAGTTATATGCATCAGCTATTATTATTAGATTTTTCAAACTGGAAGAGAGATATCATTGAATCCAGGTGATTTCCTTACTACACAAATCTACAGCATGATTATTCAACAGCTGACTTCATCACAAAAAGAAAATTTTTCTACTTATCACTTATATTTTCCCCACAAAAGGATAATTTTCAGCTCTGTCCTCATTTTTTTAGTCGTTTGAGCTACAGATCCAGAGTGAAATCCATTTCATTTCTTGAGGACTACTGGGGTTTCCTCTGAAGTGGGAGTGGGTTAGGTGGCCTGAGAATGGAATTGTATTTGTATAAATAATGTGCTCTAATGGTGTACATGAAACTAATAAAATGTTGTTGCTTTCAAAGTATGCTGCCTGGAAAGCACAGGTGGGATTTGTGGATTCACTGTTTAAATATTTATGAAGCTATTTAGACATATTTTATTTATTGCAAAAATGTTTATACTATAATTATTTCAAGAATTAAGCTTCCACATGCTATCATGGGCTAAAACTAAAATCTGATTCTTCTCAATTATATCCTTCTATTACTAGATCATATCCAAGTATAATAGGGTGAGAATTCTTCAGTGGGTATTTGTTGCCATAAACCTATTGATCTATCTATTAGTCAATCAACTTATATTTTAAAAGCATCCTCTATGTGAAAGCTCATTGGATAGATCCTGGCAAATTGCAATATAGACTTACATTTACCACTTACAAAGATATAGAAGCTGGTATACATCAACTCATTTAAAACCCAAACCAACTTTGCAGTTAGGCCCTCTTATAATTCCCATTATACAGATAGGGAAACTTCCACTCAAGTCTATAAGCTTAAAGTTAACTTGAAGGCATAAATAAAAACTGACAACTTTTGGTAACCATCAGATAGGATTGAGAATCCATTCAAAATAAATTAATGGGATTTAAAAGAATAAATTATACAGCTAAGTGATTAAAATACAAAGAAATCAGACATCAATAAAGTAACTGACCTGTGGACTATATTCAGCCTTCAAGTAAATATTAGACATCTCATATTTTTTTTTATAAATTCAGTTAACTCTCAACATGACATAATCATTCATGTGAAGTGATCATAATGTGAAATCTTTCACATAAAATTCCAGATGTCTGGCTTTTCTTGCAAAAAGAACAAAACAAACAAAAAAAGAAATGAGAAGGTCTAGAAATATTTGCTTCCCATTTTCAGATGCCCACAATCAGTCTGATCTAAGTACTTGCTATCCACTTAACATGAGTATTTGCTCTCCATTTTACCATAAGCTTTACTCCTCTGTAAATGCCTCTTAGAGCCATGCTGTCGCCTTAAGATATTTAATCACCTTGCTTATGTTGTCAAGTGTGCTAAATGTACATTGTTTCTTCATTTTTTTTATGTCAACATTATTCATTAATACTGGGTGGCAGTAAGTTCATTCAGATGATTTTTGTTATCAGACATATGAAATGGATGGTCTCTCAGTTTTCCTGTCCAGAGGTGTATAGTTACATTTAGGGATGAATAACAGGACTTGTTCAGAGCAGGCTTTCAGTTAACTCCTTTTTTTTCGTTTTCCTACAAGTGTATTCCAATTTCTTTTATTTTAATTTTAAACACTTTATTTTATTGGATCTTTCTTCTTCTTCTGCTTCTGCTTCTTCATTTTTCTTCAGGGCATAGGGCAAGACACTATCTAGTCAATTTTGAAGCAATAAGTTTTTAAAAATGTAAAGTTAAGAAATATTAGCCTCTACTATAGTGTTTATAAGTAAAATAATCTTCCAATACCCCTGTTTAATTTTTTATTTCTTTGCTGTAAGTCACCAGAATAGAAATATAATTGTGGGCACTGAAAATAAATATGACCAAACTTTAAACTCAGTAAGATGACATATTTGATGCTCAAATTGTGAATGTAAATGACATACCACAGGCAGTTACCTTCCTTTCTCCCTGCAGACCACTAGGTAGAAAAGTTTGGGAATTTTAAATTTCAAGCTGCAGGATCTCAGGAAATCTCTACTGTCCATATCCGTCACATATACCTGTTGTAGTATACTTCTTTTCCCCAATCTATTTATGACATTCTCTCTGTGCACTGGTCTTCACATTTTCTCTTTTTGTGCTTCCGGTATGGTGATTTGTTGAGTGCTCACTGAGTTGATTATAAGGCAAAAGAGAATACAGGAGCAAGTCCTTTATCAAAAACTTCCATGGTCTTATTTATAAGCTTTCAGGCCTTATTATCCCTTCCTAACTTTTTTTTTTACCTTCGGCATTTAAGTTTCACAACATAAAAGGTAGCAAACATGCCTTTAAAAGATGCAATTGCAGGTGAAAACTTTAAGAGGAAAAACGCATATGAAGAAAGGGTGATACGGCTTATTTTGAAAGTGTGAATCGCATACTGGAACTGTTATACCACCAAACAAATCATGGAAATGCCCCTTTGGAGGTGAAAATATGATTTTCAGGAACGTGATAATAGTTTCTACAGAGTACAAAGAATATATCATTGAAAATTTGCTATTCCTTTTATTTCTCACTAAATACATTAGAAAATTGAAACTAAGATCATGTCAAAGAAAATAAAATTGATATCAATCTTTGATTTTTTTTGGTCAAAATTAAACCTCTGAATCCTCCTGGAAAAGAACTTTCTACCTACTGTGGCCATTTCTTAGTTAACTACCGTAAGTTGAGTGACTTTGCAATAGAGAAAACGTTGGTGGAGATAGCTGCCAATGAGGTGACTGGAGTAATGATTGTCAAGGTTGACTGCATACCAGAATCTCATGGGAGCTTCAGAAACACTGATGTCTTGGTCCCAGTCACAGACATGCTCATGTCATTGATTTGGGGGATAGCCCAAGCATCAGGCTTTAAAACCCCCAACTGATTCAAATTTTAACCAAGGTTGTGAACCACTGTGAAATGGAAACTATTTCCATTGTAAAAGAAAGGGGGAAAGGATAAAGAAGAAACAGAAGGAAAGAAGTCAGATTCCCTCTTGTCCTTCTGCAATTCACCCATATATATAGGAAAGAGGGAAAAGGTAACTTTGTTCTCCGTTGAAAGGATAAGTATTAAAGAGCATTTATACTTTGCATTAATTAAAATCTTTGATACAGAACAAAAATGGCAATTTCATATTGTTCAGCCCTTTCCATAATTGGCCAAAAAGTACAAATATATTCAAAGGGGTAAATGTATAGTGATATAAAGGATACTATATTAAATATCAAGCTTACTAATGTGAATAAAATATATAATTTTGTATCAATATTTTATAGTGCTTTATAGTTTACACAATGCTTTCATGTACAGTTTCTTATTTATTGATTGATTTTTTTCAAGTAACACAAGAGGGAAAGTTTATTATAGTGAAGGTACACTCTGGAGATAGGAGAGGGAAGGAGAGAGCACTGTGCCCCCTGAGGGTTGAATTTCCATATTTTTTTTAATCTTTTCTTTTTAAGTTTTTATTTTAATCATCAAGTGCCCGTCACTTGTCACATGGTACACTCTTTAATCCCCATCACCTATTTCACCCATCCCCCCAACAATCACCTCCCCTCTGGTAACCATCAATTTGTACTCTGTAGTTAAGAGTCTGTTTCTTGGTTTATCTCTCTCTCTCTCTCTCTCTCTCTCTCTCCCTTTTTCCCCTTTGTTCATTTGTTTTGTTTCTTAAATTCTACATATGAATGAAATCATACGGTATTTGTCTTACTCTCTCTGACTTATTTTGCTTAGCATTATACTCTCTAGCTCCATCCATGTTGTTCCAAAGGCAAGATTTCGTTCTTCTTATGGTTGAATAATATTCCATTTTATGTGTATACCTCATCTTTTTTATCCACTCATCAATCCATGAACACTTGGGCCACTTCCATATCTTGGCTATTGTAAATAATGCTGTTGTAAACATCAGAGTGCATGTATCCATTCGAATCTGTATTTTTTTATTCTTTGGGTAAATACCTAGGAGTGCATTTGCTGGATTGTAGGGTAGTTCTATTTCTAACTTTTTGAGGAACCTCCATACTGTTTTCCAGAGTGGCCGCACCAGTTTGCATCCTCACCAACACTGCAAGACAGTTCCCCTTTCTCTCCATCCTCACCAATACCTGTTGTTTCTTGTGTTGTTGAGGTTAGCCATTCTGACAGACGTGAAGTAGTGTCTCACTGTGGCTTTTTAATCCAGTTTGAATTTATTTTTGTCTGTGGTGTAAGAAAGTGGTCCAGTTTCATTCTTTTGCTTGTTGCTGTCTAGTTTTCCCAACACCATTTGTTAAAGAAACTATCTTTTTCCCATGAAATATTCTTTGCTACTTTGTCAAGGATTAATTGACCATATAACTGTGTGTGTGTTTCTGGTTTTTCTACTCTGTTCCATTGATCTATGTGTCTATTTTTGTGCCAGTACCATACTGTTTTGATCGCCTACAGCTTTGTAATATAACTTGAAGTCCAGAATTGTAATGCCTCCAGCTCTGCTTTTGTTTTTTAAGCTTGCTTTTGCTATTCAGGGTCTATTGTGGATTCATACAAATTTTAGGATTGGTTGTTCTATCTCTGTGAAAAATACTGTTGGCATTTTGATAGGTATTGCATTACATGTGTAGATTACATTGAGTAGTATAGACATTTTAATAACATTTTTTTCTTCTAATCCATGAGCATGGAATGCCTTTCCATTTCTTGGGGTCATCTTCAATTTCTTTCATCAGTGTCTTATAGTTTTTAGAGTACAGATCTTTCACCTCTTTGGTTAGGTTGATTCCTAGGTATGTTATTATTTTGAGTGCAGTTGTAAATGGAGTTGTTTTCTTCATTTCTTTTTATGCTCCTTCATTTTGGTATATAGCAATGCAAGAGATTTCTGTAGATTGCTTTTATACAGTTTCTTATTTAATTATCTCAATAATGCTATGTAGAAAAATGGAAAGTTATCCCCATTTTACAGATAAAGATACCAAAGCCAGGGAAGCTATGTGACATGTCAAAGGTCACACATGCTTAAAGTTGAGCCCGTAGTAGAGAAAGTCCAGTGACCTTATAGATAAACCTTGATCATTTAAACCAGAAATTTCTTATCCTTCAGTGCTTCTGTTCTCTTGGATAAAACTGGCTTCTGGGCTTAGGGATAATATATATTCTAGTAAAAACTCACTTGGATGTTCTCTGAGAATATTGAAGACATTCTGGAGAATGTTGAAGTCTGAAAAGATGTCTCTGTCCTCCATGAAACAGGATAGTACCACTTACATGATCCTTTAGGTAAAGAAAACCATAACTTTGTAAAATAACAAAATACAATACAGTCGTAATAGAATCTCCTTTGTTCCAGACTCATACTTGGCACTTCAAAGGCATTTAATATCTGAATTAATCTTCAAAAGAAACTTATCCCCATTTAACAGCAGAAACTGAGAAGTTCTGAGTTCTAATCTTGGATATGTCACCAAATGACATTGGTTATATGCCTCATACTTCCCAGAAGCTCAAGTCCCCAAGTAGGTCTCATCTAATTCTAAAAGTGTATATGAGCTATAATTAAAAATACAACTCTAAATTGCTGAGAATTTGGTTTCTGTTAATTGAATGCAGTCTGCATTTGCTGTCTTCCATTTCTTTCCTATCCCCAAATTGTCTGGTGTCAGAGTCCCCAGTTGTCCTTCAGTGAACCACCCTTTTTCTCAGTCTCAGCATCAGATTTTCAAGCAGAATTGCCTCCATCTCTGGCCCTCTAACTGCACCTGTGACTTCAGCCTAGTTAATCATATAATCTTTACCACAGTAATTATTCTATAGACAAAAGGTAGCCCAATTCTGGTCAGACATCAGAGGTAAGACTTATTTTTCCACACTTGTCCAAGAGAAGTTTTTTTTTTTCCTTTCCTGCTAAACTTGGAAGCAGAAAGATGTATGTATGGAGCTACTGTTGGCCATTTGGCCACTTGATGGACGTTAAGATTTAGACTAATAGATGTACATAACCAATGTACGGATTTAAAGTGTGACATGTCAATGTTTCTTGAATCCTTAACTCAAATTTTTCCTAAAATCTTCAGTAATATGAGTAATATTTTCATTTAAGTTAACTTGGTCTTTTCCATCACTTGGAAGTGAGAAAGTTCCAACTGACATTTTATACCTTAAAGGCATCCTTTATTGGCAGATGCAAGGCGTTTGGGTGATTATTATGGGTTTAGATCATGGATATCTATCTGACAGAGGACTTATTTTAACCTGGATTGTGGCAAAGCAGATGAATCACTAAGAAGCTATTTGTTATAAATGAAAGAATGTCTCATTCAAGTAGGATTAAACAATAATGGTAGTTAATGGCACAAGTAACTGTAAAGACTAAAGGTTCATCAGGATTAAGCTGGCCACCAATATTACAAAGACCTAATTTATTTCTATATATTTGCTTCACCCTTTGCAGTAGCTGTTTTCATCTTAATGCTGTTAGAAAATAGTCCCCATAAACTATAAGAGTTACATATTTCTTTGCTCTCTTCCTGTAAGTCAAGAGAACAGTATTCCCAATAGCTCGTTTCAAAGTGCAAGGAAGCCTCTTTCTCAGAAGCCCTCATTAAATATCTGCTCATATCTAATTGGCCCCCCTTGATTTTTATGCCCTGAAACTTACCTGTGGCCTTGGGAATTGTATGTGTTTATTGGCTTAAGTCGGGGGTGGGTTCAGCTTTACCTGAAGAGCAAAGGTTGAACACACCTCCAACTCAAGCCAATTAGCACATCAAATTCCTAGCCTACAGGTAAGTTTCAGGGATGTGATCCAACCTGTTTCAGGAATGATTTCTGTCATACTGAGCATTTTGGTTTAAACACAAATGTATATAGCTCAATGTCCACATTAACTACAAGACACGGGATTTCCTTTCATAAAGCATGCAAAATTGTATGAGTGTGTGCTCTGGTTTAGCATTTTCACTTCTTCCTGTAATTATATGTCCATTATGTAAATATTTAGTAGTCCTATTATATGTCAGGAACTATGCTTTTCACTAGGTTATTGCAGCAGGTCCATGGACCAAACTCTTCATTAAGTATCCTACAAAATCTCATTTAATTTTTAGAAAAGTTCTTTTAGAGTAGGTATTGGTATTACCTAGTATTCACATTACACAACCCAGTTCTAGATAAATCAAGCTAAAAGGAATTAATTAAAAAGAGATTAGAGAGACAACCAAATTGCTAGGATCTAGAGAACAGGTGTTGGAGAAGGAGGCAAAACATCTCTAGTGGTGTAGACTGCAAAAATCCCAATAGTCTCCTAAAAACAATGACTGTTTGGTATACCATAGTGCTCCTTGCAATAAAACACTTACAACATTGCAAATACTTTTATCACTTACTCAAGTGATAAAGCACCTGATTGGTCAAGTCAAAGTTATGTGCTGGGGAAGAAAAAGAATATTCAGATTCTATAGTAGGATGGACATGATTTTCTATTGAAAACTTACACAGTCAGGGGCGCCTGGGTGGCGCAGTCAGTTAAGCGTCCGCCTTCAGCCAGGTCACGATCTCGTGGTCCGTGAGTTCGAGCCCCGCGTCAGGCTCTGGGCTGATGGCTCGGAGCCTGGAGCCTGTTTCCGACTCTATGTCTCCCTCTCTGTCTGCCCCTCCCCCGTTCATGCTCTGTCTCTCTCTGTCCCAAAAATAAATAAAAAACGTTGAAAAAAAAATTTAAAAAGAAAACTTACACAGTCAAGCTCCAATGTGAGCTAGAGGTAGGCAGATTTGCATATAGGACATCCAAAGTCTGATAAAAATACCATGCCACAATTATTATCTTCATTTTGCAGAATGGTTATCTCTAGTTTACAGATGAAGAAACAGAGGTTCAGACCAAAAAAGTCATAAATTCCTTTATTCTGATAGTCTGTAAGAGTTAACCAACCTGCCATTGAATCAAATGACCCTAGTTTAGTATGTCTGAATTCCCGAGGTATAGGGCTTATTTCTGTTTGATGTCCTGCTTATTTCAACCTCGTTTTTAACTTCTGTGTTTTAAAGTTATAATGTAAGGATTTTGTTAGATTCATTCTTCTTCATATTTCTACATAATTTTGTTTCATAAGGTTTTTCTAAAGTCTATAAGTCATTAGTCAATTGGATTATCAAAAATTTAGCATATTTAAATCTCAGTTGATTCAAAGGCATGAATAGAACCAATATAGATACCCCTTATTGTGAGACAGGTATTTTCAGAATTAAATCCAAAAATATTTATTTGTTTCTTATTTAAGAATTATTTGAGCACATGTGATACTATACTTGATGCTATAAATACAGTGAATTATTAGAAAAGTGCTTGCAAGAGAAAGTAACTCAACTCATATTAGCTGAAGCAAAATAAACAAAAAATTAAAAATTGAATTTATTGGATTCAATTAACCATCCTGTGGCAGGAGCAGAATGGAGCCAGTGTTGGGATACCTTAATTCTAGAACTCTAATACTTAAAACCTCACTACCTCTGTCTTTATCTCTGTCTGTATCTCTCTAGCTGCTCCTAAGAGGATGGTTCCAGGGCCTTAAACACTTGGATTATATCCTATCAATCAGGAGGAAAAATACTATCTTCCTCACCATTTAGAGTTTTACAACTCCTTTATGGCTCATATGCCACTCTCCAGATTGATTACACTGATGTGAGCAATCTGGTTGAGGCTGTGTCACATACCAAAATCTGTGGCCACAATTAGCATGGTCTCCAAAAGAAATGTAGAAAAAAATAATCAAAACAGATATGTCTCTGTGCTTGTCAGAGCTTGCAGGACAGTATGCAAGAGAAATTGTTAAACAAATATAAATTACAATTAATTACAGTTGAATAAGTGCTACTCATAAGGACGAGACTAGAAAAAAAGTATTTAATGTATATAGTCAGAAAGGATTCTTACAGAAAATGATGCCTAAGATGATCTACAAAAAAAAAAAAAAAAACAAAGGAATTAACTAGATGAAGGGTATAAGAGGTTCCTAGGCCAAGGGGAAAAGGGGAAAAATGGAAGGTATAATGAAACCCCAAAAATATGTCCTGAGAGTCAAAGTTAAGATATTGAAAGGGATCTTACATAAACTTTAATAAGTTTTTTTAAACTTGTTTAAGGGTATGGAATACCTTATGTTTTATTACCTTTTTCATTCACATAGTTTTTAAATACATTTATCGAACAAGTACTATCATAGGCTCTAAGCTACTTCTGATAGTACTAGTACTGGATGACTTTAGGTAAACCATCGCCCTTCTTAGGACCTCCACTTATTCATTGTTATGAGAAAGGAATTGCATTGTACTAAAATATTTTTCCCCAAAACATGTGTCTCCTGCAAATAGTGGAGGCTTTGAGGCCAGTAAGTAGATTATCTGGGGGGAAAGAGCTGATTGGGATTAATGTCAGGAGTGTCATTTGATAAAGGGCTCTGAAACTTCACCAACATTAATATTTGTGTGTGTGTGTGTGTGTGTGTGTGTGTGTGTGTGTATATATTAATTTATACACACACACACACACATTAAATGAAGTGGGTAAAAAATTTATCAGAGTCCTTGTGAGGAAAAGTTCATTTGAAAAGACTAGTTTGAGGAGTTATACAGGATGGAGGTGAGACCTAAGAAATATGATCATGGAAGAGGAGCCTCCAAAGTGTCTTCTAAGAAAAAGCAGTCTATAACTGGAGGGCCTGTTTTTCTAATTTAAAAAAATTTTTTTTTTTTAATTTTTGAAAGAGAGACAGAGAGAGAGCGCACAAATTGGGGAGGGGAAGGGAGAGGGGGACAGAGGATCCAAAGCGGGCCCCATGTTGACAGAGAGCCCACTGTGGGGCTTGAACTCACTAACTGTGAGATTGTGACCTTAGCCAAAGTAGGACACTTAACCCACTGAGCCACCCAGGCACCTGTTGAGTCTTGTTTTTCTGATTGGGATCTGCTAATCTGTCACCAAAGGTGAATTATTTGTTCAGGAAAAAAAAAATCTAGGCTGAAAACTGCCAACAGCCATGCTTTTCCATCTCCATTTGTTTCCTACCCATACCTCAGACTATCTTCTAGATAAATATTGAAGAAATATTTACTGCATAATGGTTTGAAGGGTTGCTAAAGGATTAAGCTCTCTAGAATACACCCAGGCTTGGTAGAGCTCTAGGTGTGGAAGAATGCCTTCTAGATTACTGAGCATTGTACTTCATTTTACCTAAGGTAGCAGACAGAGGTGGGGCAAATCTTGATGCTCTTAAATGTTTGCAAAGTAGTTAGCATCAGATTCCAAGATGTGTGCACAAATCTGTGAGTTATCTGGTAAATGCAACATCATTCCTACACCAAGAGATCATTGAGAAAGAATTGAGATCCTGGCAGCATAGAGAAGATAGATGTGAGTAGGGGCATTGATGACCAAAGGCACCATTGCTGACCCTTGGAATGAATTTGACATCTCAATGCAGTAATATATAACCCAGAAAGTGAGAAGACTGCAGGTATGATCATGTGTTTCTAGGACAGTGGTAGACATAGAAGTGAAATGTCAATATTTATCTTTGCTGAAAGAACAGCAATTTAGGGTGTATCTGGGCGGGCTCATCAGGGGCAGTTGTTGTAAATATCATTTGTACTATTATATGCTTTCTGGAAAGGAGCACACACAGACTAATTTGCTTGTTCACTGCAATGAAAGGAGTCATCAGTCATTTTTAATCCAAATAGATCTCTTGTAAAAAACTTTTCCAGGGATAGTCTAATGACTCAAACTAAAACAGAATCTATAGCTAATTTTAGAATCAGTAGAGAACTCTGTGATTTCAGACATCTTTACTTAGTACCACTTTCCAATATAGTGGTCAGAAAAAAGAAATGTAGTTTGGTTGGTTTTGTTTGATTGCTTTGTTTTTAACTTGAAGAAAAGGTTGAAATCTATTTTAGATATTATCTATATTCTTATTGTTCCACAAAAGAACTTCATTTTGCTGTGTTTTCACAATGTTACCTCTCAATTATTAAAATATTTCAGTCCCTCCCTTCAGAAGAGAATAAATTGATAAGGAACATTCTAGACTATCAGCAGAACTACCTGGTTCTTTGATGCTGGTGTTTTTTTCCTTAGATAAGCTACTTTTACCTGTTTTAAGCCTAGTTTTTTCTTTTTTGTGGAACCTTCCTAATTCTCTGCAATCATATGAAAAATTGAAAAATAAAGTATCAAGTCATGTGTACATTTACTTGGAAAACAATATTGTCTTTAACATCAAAGACTGGATTTTGTATCCATCAATTTCTTATTCACTGTTTTGTATTGTATAAACAATAAATAAATCCTTGATGAAGATAATGATGATGAAGATGGTGATGGCAATAATCACAGTGATTATCAAAATCAGAATAAGGCAATGTATGGGTAATCATTTTCTAAACCATCAAGCTCTACAAAAATGAAAGGTGCAATGTTGAAATGGATCTGAGTTGTCATCAGCAATCATAGATTACTAAATTACTGATGTTAATATTATTCACATGTATATGCAACAATCTTTCATCACCTTATTTTGCAAGTATTCCAGGGTAAACGTGTGCCACCTGAGTTTTTTAGAACAAAAGAGAAGTAGAAAGTCATCAGCAATTTAGCAACCTCAGTATTATTAAAGTTGTTAAAACAATCAAATACAGACTTAAAAGCAGCTAAATCTGCTATGTTTGCAAGCTCAAAATGTTGCCTTTAAAAACTGCATATACAATGCTGGTTTTATTTTCAAAGGTCAAAAGAAGGACATAGTTTGCCCCCTGAACATTATTATTAACAGTTTGGGGAGTAAAATAACTAGAATATGTCACATACATAAATCAGAGTTATTGAATGTGTAATAAGTATTTTCACACCATTAGCATATTCATGCTGTCTGATGTTTGCCAACGATTCATAACTTGGGCTCTCAAAAAATTACCCAAGCATGCTACACAGAAAAGCAATGCAAAAGGTGGCGAGGAAACAAAAAGGTCAAAATAAAGTATTTCTACCAAATGGAGCCAGCATGTCTCAAAGCACTAGATTTGTAACAAGATAATCTGAGTTAAATACTTGAAAATGAATGCAGATGGAAGGACTGTGAATGTGGCCAGGGGCAGGAGATTTCCAAGTGTAATGCTCTCACATTACTTGTTATTGATACTTAACATATCTAAGTGCTGCAGAGCAGCTCCACACATACTCTACTAACATACATGACTCCTCAATCCCACAAATTGTCTATTGCTAAAACAGGGTAACACACACAGACACCCCCTAATAAACAGACATTGATATCTAGGTGAATGAAAGCTAATGAACCCCTTCAGAATTCTAGCAACTACAGGAATCTGAGCCTTAGGGACACTTCATTTATCAACAATTGTATGACAAGTCAATGGAGACCTAATGGTTTGCTAATGATTGCCCTTAAGACAAAAGACTATTGAGTCTGGGGTCCCAGCTAACAACTGTAATATGTATAAAATTTGTCTATACTTGTAACATAAGCCCACTATCTGTCCTGACAGATAGTAGCAGTGAAGCCTGCTGACCACTGGACTGATTAACTATGTTAATGTTCTAATCTAATGATTAGAACTGATACTAAACTGATGAAAAATATTGTTCATGAGGGGTGTTTGACTGGCTCAGTCAGTCAAGCCTGCAACTCTGGATCTCGGGGCTGTAAGTTCCCACACTGGGTGTAGAGAGGTCTTAAAAATAAAATCTTTACGAGTGCCTGGGTGGCTTAGTCACTTAAGCATCCAACTCTTGATTTTGGTTCAGGTCATGATCCTGCAGTTCGTGAGATCAAACCCTATGTCGGGCTCTATGAGATCAAACCCTATGCTGACAGTGTGGAGCCTCCCTGGGATTCTATCTCTCTCTCTCTGTCCCTCCCCTGCTTGCTCTCTCTCTCTCTCTCTCTCTCTCAACAAACAACCAATCACTTAAAAAATAAAATCTTTAAAAAATATATATTATTAATGAATTTAAACAAATTTTTAATGTTTATTTTTGAAAGAGACAGAGCACAAGCAGAAGAGGGGCAGAGAGAGAGGGAGACACAGAATCTGAAGCAGACTCCAGGTTCCTAGCTGCCAGTACAGAGCCCAGTTTAGGACTAGAACCCAAGAACCATGAGATCGTGACCTGAGCCGAAGTCAGTCTCTCAGCCCACTAAGCCATCCAGGTGCCCTGTTAATGAATTTTTTTAACACCTCCACAGAGCACATTTGGGCCTCCCACCTCATTAATAAAGTTGTTACAGAAGCTAACAAGCAGTACTCTTTGTTGTCAGGGTTCTCAACACTGGTAGATTTTTATACCAGTTTTTCTGTCAGTAACAGACTCTAGTGAAAATAACCATCATCAACAAATAAATAAGCCACTGATTTTATCACAGAAGTGAACACAGTCACAGTTACATGCAAACATGCTATATATATATATATATATATATATATATATATATATATTTCATGATATATATAATATTTCATGTTATATATGTATATGTATATATATGTATGTATATATATATACACATATATATATTTTATAGATAATCCTACAGATTCATTCAGGCTTCTCAGAGGTCAAGAGAGACCCAGAACATTTTCATTTTCTGACATCCCTGGCATATTAAAAATTAGGAAACATCAACACCAGGGCAACAAAATTATAAGATGTTTCAAATGTTTACATATAACAAACAAATGTCTGATGAAAGTTTTTCAATTCTGTCACTATTTCTGCAACTACATATTATATCTTTTTTGAAGATAACATTAAAAACTAATTTTAAGCCACTGCCTGATTGTGATTGCCAGGCGTGCCCTATGATATGGGATTTGTCTTTCAAATATGAGTGTAGTAGAAAGAATAATAGACAAATACTTTATGCAAATATTATTATATGGGAAGGAATAATAGATAGAAAATACTGTTTGAAAGTTTGAAAGTCAAAAAAAAAAAAAAGCCGAGGAAGAGGAATAAATATTTAAAGAATTAAGAACATAATATTTGAAAGTGACTTCTCATTTTTAATGATTCTCTAACAGTGTATCATGTATTGTGGTCATTGGAATACACATCCTGCAATTAGAAGGCAAGGACAGTGTATCAAGCACAGAAAACAAATATTGGACTTACAAAGACAAAACAGACATCACCCTATACCATGTCTTAGCACTACCTGGTATGTTGTGGATGCTCAAACAAATATTGTTATATAAATGAATGAATGAATGAATGAATGAATGAACGAACGAATGAGTAATATATGTTAGTCTTATTGCAATGCTAGGTAACAAGGTGATTTGGTTATTGCATTTTGTAGCCACACCTTTCCCATTTCCTGACGAACTTGGAGAATCTCCAGGACAGGCTGAGTCTCTAGTGCCTTTAATAGATTCTGTTTCTGCTGTGGAAGCAGTTCTTGGTTTGTTGGTCTAGCAGGAGCTTTTCAGTAGTAGTCTGAGGCTACAACTTTCATGAGATATGTAATCAATCTTACATCGAATGCACGAACTCTTGCTAAGGATATATATTACACGACCCTCTATTTGAATCCAATGCTTTGGGAGTACTATTCAACTTTCAAGACACAGTGAGCCAAGACTACATCTCTGTAGTGTTTCACTGCCTTCAGCAATGACCCAGTTATTATTCAGGGGTGGGTCTAAGGGTCCCTGAAAATATATTTCCCTAATGCTTGACACGTTTAAGATGATTAGCAGCAGACACATAGAACTCCTAGGAATTCATTGAAGATGGAAGTCAGTTTCCTCTGGCCTTCCTATGCCCAGACAACAGTCTGGGTGAAGAGCTCTGATGTTGATGTACAACATTCACATATCTAATATTCTGACAGATTAGAATAACATATAGCAAACAATATCACATTATTTGATTGAATTAAACTCTTTATTTCTTTCCTCTCTGCCAAGTAGATACTAACAACTGTAGTCCTTCATGCCTTAGGACCAAGCCACCAGACACTTGACACTCTCTCTTTCTCTCCTCTCTCTCTCTCTCTCTCTCTCTCTCTCTATATATATATATATATATATATATATATACACACATACATATTACATATATATTTGTAGTAATAGAATAATCACAAAAATTTAGAAAAATAGAATAATCACAAAAACTAAAACCCGTTCTGTCATACTTACTTCATAAAAAGTCCTTATATTTTAAAGGAAGTATAGTCAATTAAACAGTAGTCTCTGTCACCAGGAGAAACAAATATTAGAGAATTCTATACATACTGAGAAATAGTCTTTCAGCAGTCCCTCTAAGACTGATTTCAGAGGGCTGGGAGATTTCTCTTAGTACAGCAGGAAATGAAATTAGTCACATAGGCCACAGTAAAATATGCTTGTTTAGCACAAAACAGTAAGAAAAGGGTGGCAGTGATTCACCATGACGACAGAGAATGATTTTGGAAAGAATAGAAATGATAAGGAAAGAAGTCTTATTTGAAAGTATTTAAGAAGCAATTACAGACAATGAAGAGTAAAAAAAAAAATCAAAATAAATGATAGAGTAGTATGTAGTTGAAAGCTGATGAATAACAAATAAAGCTTATTCATGTAATAATAGGTTGCAGGAAAGTTGCTGGAGTAGAGTATTCTGTCAATATTAAGGAGAAGGACAAATACATTTATGCTTAGCTATTTGAAGAATAAATCCATGTGTGTATTTTTATCACTTCTCCAAAAGAATAAAAGGGTACACTTAGTAAGCAAGTTAGGGTTTTGTGGTCCTAATCAGGGTCAAATTTTTAATAATAAGTCGAATGCTAACATACACAAAAGGGCCCTGCACAGCAATAACGTGAGTAAAAAATGTGAAATACTCCTGAGTTGGTACAATTTCCCAACAAGTAAGTTATGCTTAAACTGTATTCAGAACTTAAATTACCAAGAGTAAATAGAAAATGCTTCTAGCTAAGGCTGTTTGATGATATCTTTAGTTGTAAATTTCTCAGAAAGAAGTTTTCTAATATGATAGTTTTCATTTTCTTTCCCTTTCTTTCTTTTCTTCCTTCCTTCCTTTCTTTTTTCTCGTTTCTTCTTTCTTTCTTCCTTCCTTCCTTCCTTTCCTCCTCTTTCTTTTATTTCCTTTTCTTTTCTTTCTTTTCTTTCTTTCTTTCTTTCTTTCTTTCTTTCTTTCTTTCTTTCTTTCTTTCTTTCTTTCTTTCTTTCTTTCTTTCGTAGAGAATGTACCATTTTCCAATGACCTAAATAAAGAACAACACTATTCTTCAATATTACTTTAAAACTAGCTCAGAAAATGTGCTGATCTCGACTTGTATATCCAAAATAACTTTAATACAAGAGATTTTAAGACATTGAATTAAAGACTCAAGAGATTATATTTTTTCAGAACTCAGTGTCATAACATATAACCAGATGCTCTGTGTTGTTACTTCCCTAGTGTTTTTAACTCTAAGAACATCTTTCATATGGAGAGTTCAGGTAGTATTTGAGTGCAGTTTGGTTCATGTCCCATAAGTTTTTCTAAGATAACGTGATAATTAACAGCAATCTAATGCATGGGATGTTGAGTCCAGAGTTTCAAATACATTCTTTAACCACAGCCTACTTTTGGTTTTTTGTTTGTTTTGTTTTGTTGTTGTTTTAATCTCTAAGGCAATGTTGCTAAAGAACAAGTTGAAAATCATTCAGGAATTATTTCTACTTCCATACTAAACTGTTTCCTAGCTTAAATAACTGCTATTATATATTGCCATTTATAATCCTAACCATGAAGTAAACTACATGGAACTTTTCTCTGTCTTACTCAATGTATAACAACCACACTGTAATTTTGGAAATAAACTGAGCTAATAATAAGTGTTACAAGCTTAAGGAGACTTGAGAGAATACTAATTACTGTGGTTTTAAAATTCTACATTCTCGGGGCGCCTGGGTGGCGCAGTCGGTTAAGCGTCCAACTTCAGCCAGGTCACGATCTCGCGGTCTGTGGGTTCGAGCCCCGCGTCGGGCTCTGGGCTGATGGCTCAGAACCTGGAGCCTGTTTCCGATTCTGTGTCTCCCTCTCTCTCTGCCCCTCGCCCGTTCATGCTCTGTCTCTCTCTGTCCCAAAAATAAATAAAAAACGTTGAAAAAAAATTTTTAAAAATAAATAAATAAAATTCTACATTCTCAAACCTCTGCAGAAGGGAACAGGTTGAAGGAGGAGGCAGGCAGTTGTGATTTTAAGACGCCCCTCATTCAAAGATATTATCAAACATCAAAATGCACCCACATGAATAAAATATTTGAAATACCTTTATAACTATATTGTTGACATTTTGTGGCTCCAAGAAATTCAGTTAATTTATTGCACGTGATTTCTCAACAATCATAATGCATATTTAGGAATTCTTGCAAATTGAAAAAAGTCTAATCCACACAATGTTCTCATAAGTGATGAAATTTTTATGAATAGTGAAGTTAACAAAATATGTTCACAAATAACCAGTTAAATATTTATTAATTTATCTTTTGAAGGTTTTTTTTTGGAGACTATATATGTTTTCCGGTTATTAAATGTTCTGAAGGTGCTAAAAGTTTATAGGCCCTAGGCCTGTGATTCCTAACAGGTAAAATGGATGTACTCTCATCTCTGCTTTAACAAGAGTAGATCACATTTGAACTATCTTACACATTGGACATTTAGTATAAAGCAATGTTTGGAGTTAGCCAACCACCAGTACAGATCTTTTTAACCTACCAAATGTCGAAACAGAAAAACAGGTCCCATTTTGAAATGAGAATTTAGGAGATCAGAAAAATAAGACATTTATGAAAGAAATGAGCTTATTTTTATGGAAAATTATAAAGTCATCACCTGGACATTTCATTTATTCATATTCAATGCAGTAGACTGCCTTTGCTCCAGAATATGTAAATTATCTTTGGGATTTGAATGCTGGCTAGCTAAATTACTTGGGGTATTTTTTTAAAAATCCAATCCAGACTTACTCTCCTACACTCTGTTCTTTATCATGAGGTTTCAGGTCCCCAAGTCTCCTGACACCTAAGTCTGAGGAGGTATAAGTGCTCTAAGATTAGCACAAGGCACATTTTTATCTCTATTAGAGTATAATTCAAATGCAGTATTTTGCACATAATAAATGCTGTGATTTATATTTTCAGTATTTGCAAGAAGTCATAAAACATAGTGCAGTATGTAATAACAGTTCAAAAAATGACCTGTAAGATGCAAATGATTTCCCAATGAAATCTTCCTTCTTCCTCACCTTAAGAACGTTAACACCCCTCCTAAATTCAGTGTGAAACCTAAAATATGACTTTGGATCATCTCACTCCTGGTTGTATTAAAGTGATACACTTGTGCTTTATTTTTATTTATTTATTTTTTTACTTATATTTTAGTTACATAACATGCAGTGCAATATTGGTTTCAAGAGTAGAATTCAGTGATTCATTACTTACATTCAGTACCCAAGTGCCCTCCTTAATACTCATCAGTCATCTAGCCCATCTCCCACCCACCTCCCCTCCAGCAACCCTCCTTTGTTCTCTGTAGTTAAGAGTCTCTTGTGGTTGCTTTTCTTCTCTTCTCTCCACCCCCCTTGCCATATATTCTTCTGTTTTGTTTCTTAAATTCAACATATGAGTGAAATCATATGGTATTTGTCTTTTTCTGACTTATTTCACTTAACATAATACATTCTAGCTCTATCTATGTTGTTGCAAATGACAGGATTTCATTCTTTTTGATGCCTGAGTTCTATATATATATATATATATATATATATATATATATACATATATATATATATATGTATATGTATATATATGTATATGTATATATGTATGTGTGTATATATATGTGTATATATGTATGTGTGTATATATGTGTATATATGTATGTGTGTATATATGTGTGTATATATGTATATGTGTATATATGTATGTGTGTATATATGTGTGTATATATGTATATGTACATATACACATATACATATACATATGCATATACATATACATACACACACACACACACCACATCTTCATTATCCATTTATTATTCGATGGATATTTGGGCTCTATACATAGTTTGGCTATTATTGATAATGCTGCTATAAACATTGGGGTGCATGTACCCCTTTGAATCCATATTTTGTAAATACCTAATAGTGCAATTGCTAGCTTGTAGGGTAGTTCTATTTTCAGTGTTTTGAGGAACCTCCATACTGTTCTCCAGAGTGGCTGCACCAGTTTGCATTCCCACCAACAGTGCAAGAGGGTTCCCCTTTCTCCACATCCTCGCCAACATCTGTGGTTTCTTCTATTGTTAATTTTAGCCATTCTGACCAGTGTGAGGTGGCATCTCTTCATGGTTTTGATTTGTATTTCCCTGATGATGAGTGATATTGACCATCTTTTTTTTTTTTTTTTTAATTTTTTTTTCAACGTTTATTTATTTTTGGGACAGAGAGAGACAGAGCATGAACGGGGGAGGGGCAGAGAGAGAGGGAGACACAGAATCAGAAACAGGCTCCAGGCTCCGAGCCATCAGCCCAGAGCCTGACGCGGGGCTCGAACTCACGGACCGCGAGATCGTGACCTGGCTGAAGTCGGACGCTTAACCGACTGCGCCACCCAGGCGCCCCGACCATCTTTTCATAAGTCTGTTAGTCATCTGGGTGTCTTCTTAGGAAAAGTGTCTATTCATGTCTTTTGCCCATATCTTAACTGGGTTGTTTGCTTTTTGGGTGTTGAGTTTGATAAGTTCTTTATAGATCTTGGATACTAACCCTTTATCAGATATGTCACTTGCAAATATCTTCTCCCATTTTGTAGCTTCACTGTGCAGAAACATTTTACCTTAATGAAGTCCCAATAGTTCATGTTTGCTTTTGTTTCCCTTGCCTTCTGCAACTTGTCTAGTAAGAACACAGGTCTTCTGTGGATTCGATGGTCTCATGTCTCACATTCAGGTATCTCAATCCATTTTGAACGTATTTGTGTGTGTGGTATAAGAAAATGGTCCAGTTTCATTCTTCCACATGTCACCATCCAGTTTTACCAACACCAGAAACACTGTCTTTTATCCATTAGATATTCTTTCCTGTTGATCCAAGATTAGTTGACAACATAGCTGTGAGTCCAATTCTGGATTTTGTATTCTGTTCCATTGATCTATGTGCCAATTTTTGTGCCAGTACCATGAAGTCTTAGTAATAGACAGTCATGACTACAGCTTTGTAATATAGCATGAAATCGAGAATTGTTAATGCCTCCAGTTTCCTTTTTTTTTTTTTTTTTCTTTTTCTTTTTTTAGGATTGCTTAGGCTATTTGGGATCTTTTGTGGTTTCATATAAATTTTAGGATTGTTTGTTCTAGTTCTATGAAAAATGCTGGTGGCATTTTGATATGCATTGCATTGAATATGTAGATTGCTTTGGGTATGATAGATACATTAACAATATTTGTTCTTCCAATCCATGAGCGTGTAATGCTTTTCTTTTCTACCTTTCTTTTGATGTCCATTAGCATGAGAGATGGTTTTCTATCCCCTTACTTTCAATCTGCAGGTGTGAAAAATGAGTCTCTTATAGGCAACTTATGGATGGATATTCTATTTTTTTAAATCCATTCTGATAGCCTGTTTTATCATTGGAATATTTAGTCTGTTTATAGTCACAGTGATTATTGAAAGATACAAATTTAATGCCTTTTTGTTACCCGTAGAGTTGGTGTTTCTGGTGATGTCTCTGGTCCTTTCTGGTTTTTGTTCCTTTGGTTTTTTTTCCCCCTCTACTCAAAGAGTCCCCCTTAAAATTTCTTGGAGAGCTGGTTTAGTGGTCACAAACTCTTTCAGGTTTTCTTTGTCTTGGAAACTCTTTATATCTCGTTCTACTCTGAATGACAGTTTTGCTGGATAAAAAATTCTTAACTACTTATTTTTCCCATTCACACATTGAATATTTTTTGCCACTCCCTTCTGGCCTGCCAAGTTTCAGTGGACAGGTCTGTTGCTAACCTTATGTGTCTATCCTTATAGGTTAAGGACCTTTTGTTCCTAGCTGCTTTCAGAGTTGTCTCTTTATTTTTGTATTTTGCAAGTTTCACTATGATATGTTGTGGTTTTAACCTGTTTTTCTTGATTTTGAGGGGTGTTCTTTGTGCCTCATTGACCCAAATGCCTGTTTCCTTCTCCAAATTAGGGAAGTGGTTAACTATAATTTATTCAAATAAACCTTCTTCCCCTTTTCCCTACTCTTCTTCTTCTGGGACTCCTTTGATATCTATATTACATCACTTTATGGAATCGATGAGTTCCCTAAGTCTACCTTTGTGATCTAATAGTTTTCTTTCCTTATTCTTTTTAGCTTCATTATTTTCCATAATTTTATCTTCTACATCACATATTCTCTCTTCAGCTTCTTCAGTTCTCATTGTGACCATATCCAGTCAGTTTTGCATCTAAGTTACAGTATTTTTTATTTCAGCCTGACCATTTTTTAGGTCTTTGATGTCTGTAGGAAGGGTTTCACTGGTGTCTTCTATGCTTTTTTCAAGCCCAGCTAGTAGCCTTATGACTGTTGTTCTAAATTTTTGTTCAGATATATTGCTTATATCTGTTTTGAGCAAGTCCCTGGCTGTGATTTCTTCTTGATGTTTCTTTTGGACAGAATACCTCCATCTTATCATTTTGGCTAAGTTTCTGTCTTTTACATGTTTTGAATGCTTGTTATATTTCCTGTATCTGAGAGTAATGCTATATTAAAAAGGGGTCATACACTGTCCAGCGCCTGGCACTTCAGGAGGTGTTTTTGGTGTATGTGGTGCCTTGTGCTATTGCATTTTCGCCACTCTTTCCCACTGGCCAGTCCTCTGCAGAGTTCCTCCTTGTTTGCAGGGAGTGTTTAGACCTTTAACCATGTATGTGTTGATTTGTTTGTCAAAATAAACCTAGAAAAAACTGAAAAACAAAACAGCTTCATTTAAAAGAGAGAGAGAAAAGGAAAAGGAATGAAAAAAAATAAAAAAGAAAATAAAAAAGAAGCCATACCAAAAAAAAAAAAAAAGTGGGGAGAGGGAGGAAATGAAACAAACAAACAAACAAAAAAACTATAAGCCTGCATCCAAAGGAAAGAAAAGAAGAAGAAGAAGTAAGCCTGTTCCTGTTTCTACCAGAACTACAGATGACACTTTGATGCATTCTATGATCAGTACACTTGGTGCATGCAGGTTATTGCCTCTGCTGGTCTTCTGGAGGAGATGCCATCTGTGCTGACTCAGAGTCAGTGCTGCCCCAGTAAATATGTGGTTGCCAGGCACAGGAAGGCAGGGTTTGGTGGAAGCAGTTCCTGCCTCCACTGGGGGCTGCCATGCTGCTCTCTGAAGTCCCACCTTGTTGGTGTTGGTGGCAAAATGGCGCCACCAACTCTCTCATGCCCAGACAGGGGATCTCACACACCCCGTGCTGTTCAGGAAGCCCTCTCAGAATAGTGAGGGCAGTCAGTCTGTCCAACGCCACAGCTGTCCTGCATCTTTTCTTTGGTGCATGGCTGAGATTCAAAACTCATTATCTGAAAGGACCTGGCACTGCACAGACCCACCCCCTCTTCCAGAGTAGAGACTCTCCGACCTGTATCTGATGTCCTTTGTCCCAGAAAAACAGTCCCACACCTGTGTGGTACATGGAATCTGTGGTGTAACACTGTGAAAAGCAGCAACCAGGTTATTTGCCCTCTTTGTATCCCTCTGTCCCCTACCTGTGAATGGCCTTTTGCTGGTGCCTATAGGGTGTTTTGTCCTTGGAGAGGCAATATACCCTCTTCCAAATGTACTCCAGGGAGGGGAATGTTCTTTCCCACTGTGACCCAGAAGATCCCTACAGAATGCTATGTACTCCCAGGATTGGGCCCTCCTTCTCCCCAGGAGTGTTTGCCACAGCTTGCTCCAGAGAAAGTCATAGACTTCCAAAATCTCAGTTTGAGCACTATACACTGTTTAAAAAAACAAAACAAAACAAAACAAAACAAAACAAAACCTGTTAATACTCAGTACCTCTCACTCCCCAGTCGATGGCTTAGAGAGGATTTCTTCCTGTGCTAACCCAATGCTGCACTCTCTCAACCCCTCTCTCTTTCTCTTCCTTTTGTTACTCCATGGGAAGGGTTCCTCCCCTCCAAAGCACCGCTTTTTTTCTCTCCCTGAATTCACTTTCATACACCTCACACTTGCCACACTGTCTCCCTCCAACCCTGGAGATCCTTCTGCCAGTTCTCAAATAAATTTCCTAGGTGTTCGAAGTGATCTGATCTCAATACAGCTGTGTTTGGGGGATAAGGAAAGCCCAGTGTTCCCTTACTCCTCTGCTATCTTAACTCCTCTCATCTCAGTATATTTGTGCTTTAAATATTCCTAAAAGAAAATTAATCCTTCCTAGAGTAAGAGAACATCGTCCAGAGGCTCTATAATTTTTTGTGCTCAATGTTCTGACCTCAGATTTACCAAAATGTTAGAAAAGACAATCAAGTGACAAAACACTAAGGATAAAAATACAGATTATAGAAACAGATCCAATATTGTTGAGAAATTGGGATTGTCACATGGGGATTTTATAATAACTATAATTGGGAAGGGAGGTATTTTGCATCCATTAAGGACAGAGCATGTTCTATCAGCTAAATCTCCCTTCAGATAACAATTATAAGTCGTCTATGAAAGAAGGGCATGACAATAGGTGAACTCTATTTACCCAAGGTTTCCTTAAGTGCACATCCCAGTTCATTATGACAAATACGAGAAGAAATCAGGCATAATGAGACAGGGCTGATGATATGGAAAATGGAGTTTAGGACTGCCAGAGTGGTGTGAAACTGAGGGAAAGGGCACCTGGGTGACTCAGTAATTGAATGCCTGACTTCAGCTCAGGTCATGATCTCACAGCGGTTTGTGAGTTTGAGCCCTGCATTGGACTCTGATGACAGCTCAGAGCCTGGAGCCTGCTTTGGTTTCTGTGTCTCCCTCTGTCTCTGCCCTTCTCTTTCTCTCTCTCTCTCTCTCTCTCTCTCAAAAAATAAATAAACGTTAAAAAAAAAAAAAGATACACAGAGATGGATGGACAAAATGAGGGAATACATGGAGAATTTCAAGAGAAAATGCAAAAGTTAAAGAATATTTTGAAATTCTAGATTTGAAAAATGTAATATTAAAAATGAAAATTTATTGGACATGCTTTACAGATCACTTGACAAAGAGAAAGGATCAGTGAACTGAAATATAGGGCAATAGAAATCATTCAAATTTAATTATAGATAAAACACAGAATTTAAAACAATGGAAAAGATTTTCAATAAATGATACTGGGGAAAAATGCCAAAATATTTTTTAAAAATAATCTAAACACTGATTTTAAGTCTTTGATAATAATCAACTCAAAGTAAATCATAGGTCTGTATATAAAATGAAAACCTATAAGACTCCTCGATGATAACATGGGAAAATATTATATGTTTGTCTAAGTCCATAGAGCGTACAACACCAAGAGTGAATCCTAAGGTAAGCTGTGGAATTTGGGTGATTATGATGTGTTGTTTTAAGTTCATCAATTGTAACAGAAATTTCTACAGAAACAAGATTTGATAGAATTTGTTTCCAGGACCCCCACACCAAAAGGAAATTTTATTTTCAGGTGGTTTGAAATAATTTAAGAATAAAAGTCTAAATAAAATTAAACATTAAAAATAATATTTAGAAGACTATTGTCTGTTTAAGCAAATATTTTAAAATATGTTGTAGGATTAAAAACATATGTAGAAGTAAAATATATGACAAAAAGAACAACCAAAAAGACAGTGGAGAAGAAAGATAAAATGAAATATTAAAAAATACAGTCAATCTAAAATGAGGAAACAGGGGTGCCTGGGTGGCTCAGTAGGTTAAGTGTCTGACTTCAGCTCAGGTCATGATATGCTGGTTCATGAGTCTGAGCCTCTTGTCAGGCTCTGTGCTGACAGCCTAGAGCCTGGAGCCTGCTTCAGATTCTATGTCTCCTTTCCTCTCTACCCTTCCCCAACTCATGCTCTGTCTGTGTCACTCTCAAAAATAAATAATAAATAAAACATTTTTTAAAAATAAATACAATGAGGGGCGCCTGGGTGGCTCAGTCGGTTAAGCGTCCGACTTCAGCTCAGGTCACGATCTCACCGTCTGTGAGTTCGAGCCCCGCGTCGGGCTCTGGGCTGATAGCCCAGAGCCTGGAGCCTGCTTGGGATTCTGTGTCCCTCTCTCTCTCTGCCCCTCCCCCGTTCATGCTGTGTCTCTCTTTGTCTCAAAAATAAATAAAAGTTAAAAATAAATAAATAAATAAATAAATAAATAAATAAATACAATGAGAAAAAAAAAAAACAGAGAAAAGATGGGCCAAGTATATGGTATGCTTAAGCTAACCAGGTATATAATTACATAAAATATAAATAGAATTATACTCCAGTTTAAAGACAGAAATTGTCCAACTGAATTTAGAAAAAGAGCTTTTTGTTTATATGAGATGCAGTTTGAGAATCAAAGACACAAATAAGATAAAAGTAAAAGGATAGGTAAAAATGTATTGTTATGGAAGAAGGAGGAGGAAGAGTAAAAAGGGAAGGTAGGAAGGAGGAACAAGAAAGCAACAAGAAGTGTTATCAGACATGAGTATCATGTTATAATGATAAAAGAATCAACTAAGCAGAAGGAGCTATTAGCTCCAAACGTGTATATATCTCATAGCAGAGCTTCAAAACACAGAACCATAAATGACAAAACAGGATGGATTTTTAAAATCTGCAATCATAAAGATAAGGATAGAAAAAATGTGTACAACACTGTTAACCATCTTGACCTTATTTATATTTATATCCACCAACTATAAAATGATAAAATTGTTTTCTAATACACATGGACCATTCACCAAGATAGACCATATACAGGGATTTATTTTTTGAGTCTCACTCAATAAATTCAAATAGATTAAAATCTTAGTATATTCTTAGACCCAAATGGAATTAAAATCATAATCAGTAATAAAAAGTAATAGGAAAGAAACCTAAATATTTGGTTATCAAACCACACACTTCTAAATAGACCATGGGTCAAAGAAGAAACCAAAATAGAAATAATAATTTTGAACTAAGTGGTAATGAAAATACAACACATCAAAATATGTAGATGTAACTCAAGATACACTTTTCAGGGAAATTTACAAATGTAACCACAAAATTACAAAGGTATATATTAAAAAGACAATTTAAGGGGCACCTGTTGGCTCATTTGGTTAAGTGTCTGACTCTTGGTTTTAGCTCAGGTCATGATCCCACGGATCACGAGATAGAGATCGGGTCCCGCATTTGGCTCTGCACTGACAGACAGAGCCTATTTAAGATTCCTTCTCTCTCTCTCTCTCTCTTTGTCCCTCCCCTGCCTGCTCATGTGCTCTCTCTCTCTCTCTCTCTCTCTCTCTCTCTCTCAAAAAAAAAAAAAAAACAAAAACAAATTAAACTTTATTTTTTTTAATATTTTTAAGGTTTAGTTATTTATTTTGAGAGATGGAGAGAGAGAATTCCAAGCGAGTTCCATGCTGATACAGCACAGGGCTTAACTTGGGGCTCAAACGCACAAACCCTGAAATCATGATCTGAGCCAAAACCAAGAGTCACATGCTTAATGGACTGAGTCTCCAGGTACCCCTAAATAAATAAACTTAAAAAAATATCAATGAAATAGAAAGTAGATGAGTGAAAGAAAAAAAAATCATGAAAGAAAATGTTGGATCTTTGAATAGATGAATAAAATTGACACACATCTATGAAAACTGATCAAAAACAAATAGATAAAACACAAATCACCAATATCGGGATTAAAATAGGGGATATGCCAATAGCTCCAACAGACATTAAAAGTATAATAAGGAAGTAAACATCAAGAAGATGCTACTCCCAACCAAATAATGAGCCAATGCTGAATGAACTACAAAATCATAACTTTTTCTGAGCCCATTAGAGCCCAGTTTTATGTAACTGAGTGAACTGAATCCCTGAAGTGCCAAGTCCCTCCAAGAAGAGATGGAACATGATAAACTATTTCACCTTTAGCAGAGCAAAGAAGAGGTGGCTGCCATTAAGGTGGGTTGAAAGAAAATAGCTAAAATTTTAGTGAATTGTTAAAGACAAAGTGTGGGTTAGCCTATGAGTTCAGATTAGTTTTGGCTCCAATCTTAATGGAAGTCTGTTCTCTGAAAGCTCTTTCCCTTAGGGCTCACTTAAATGCTCATAAGAAAGATTGTGGGCAAAACAAAGACTAGACAGGGAACTTTTAATGGCATACAGGAAGAAAACCTGATTTACACCTCCAGATCCTTTCCTCCACCACGTAAATAAGCCATAATCTATGGTGGCAGCAATATAAAATTTCCCAGCCTCCTGAAACCTGGCAAAGAAGCACTGTTTCAGGGGAAAGTATTAGAAGCAAATGGGGGGTGGTAGGAGACCCTTTCACACAGAATGTTGTACAGATAGAAAGCAAAGGTAAGAAACTGGTGCAGATGGTAGGAAACCCCTCTCTGCAGGAGACAGCCATGAATATAAAGCTGAGTTTGGCTACCACGGGGACATTGGGAAGGAACACGGAGGAAGCCCCAACAGTAGCCCTGGGCTCCCAGGATCTGCCTAATGAATTAACTGCTCAGTGCTGTGGAGATTTCATGTCCTGTAATCCATGGGCAAAAGTTACTCTCTTGAAAAAAAAATTTTAAGAAAATTTAAAGTGCTAATATAGTCTGAGTTTCACAAATTTTCCTGAAACTGCTGTTTTTCCCAAGTTTTAAACTTTTTTTTTGTTTATGCAAGACATTTTGAACAAGTTTTAATAAGGCATTTAAACATCTCTTTTCTGAAATACATATCTCTGTAATAATTGGAAAGAAAGCATTCCTTTTTTTTTTTAACCATTTCAAGTTCAGAGCTACATAATGAAATAAAACAAGTATATCCCTTGAAGATTTCTAGGTAGATGACTTCTTAAAATCTAAATCTCAGTTGAAATTGCTTTGCATTCGTTGATTGGAAAAGCTTCAGGGCTTCCAATTCAGTCTTGCCTTGCATTAAAATGACTGCAAATAATACATTTGTGGGTTACATTGAAAAACCTACAAAGAACATTTTTCCTTAAAAAGAAATATGCACTCATCTTCTTTAGAAGCATTTAGAAATCTTAACCATGAAATGCTGAAGTAAATGGCTGATTTTTTTTTTTTTACAAAAAAAACCCAACATGAATAAGATATATATTTTACATGAGAGATAACATTGGATGGTTTATATTATCACCAAATTCTAGTTTGTCTAAATAATTTTCCTAAAATAATCTCTAGTTTTGAATATACTGAAGAGGCAGCAGCAGCATGGCAAAATGGAGAGTGCTTGATTGGAGGCCACCTGTTCTGGCTTCCTCTCCTGAGTCTGTCACTAACCAGCTGGGTGACCTTGTTTGTCTCAGCTTTCCTGTGTGCAGTAAAGCATTGGGGTTATACATTATCGCTCTGGTTTCCCTCACATCTGAATTTTTTGTGTGTTCCACAATTCTTCTATTTCTGACTTTTCCATGGCCCTACATTTAACCCCTCTACTGCTGCCTTTAAGGGAAGTGCCCAGCTCTAGAAGCTGAGGCTTTCTAACTTACATTTGCATGATAATTGCCTGGAGACATTTATTTTAAACAGACTCCTGGCTCCACTGCCTTCACTAAAATTTAATAGATATGAGGTAGGGCCCAGGCATATGAATTTTTAACTATCATCCCAGGTGATTATGATCCAGTGGTCACAGATTCAAGAACTGTTTGCAAGCAGAATGTAGGGGAAACATAGGGGGCTCAGGACTTTCTAGTTTAGAAAATAAAACTGTTTCTCATCCTCTAACCTCCCAGCTAACAAAATATTCTCAAAGAATTTGCCTCAGAGAAAAGATCAAATCATCCTTTACTGAGATCTCAGAAAGATTTAAGAAGGTGATTAGTAGACCCTTTCAACTACGCAAAAAGAATTCCAAGTAAGGCTTTAAGAAGCCATCTAGCTTCATTGCACAAGAATGAGTGAAGAAGCCAAGGCTAGTCTCCTTGAGAATGGGAATCCACATGAAGGATGTCCAACCAATGTCTCACTTATAACACCAGACACGAGGAAGAGATCATCTAAAAATAGCCATCCCTAGTCAACCTTCTAGCTGACTTCGATCACGTAGTAAAGTAGCCAGGATCAGTAGAAGAAAAATCCAAATTGCTGACACTCAGAATCTGAGCCAAATCAAAGTGTTGTTTGAAGCCTGTAAGTTTTGGGATGATGATTTTATAGAGCAAAAGGTACCTGATAGAACCCCAAGTGTAGCCAGTATATTGTTTACATGTAAAGAAATATGGACATTTTCAGACAAGCAATGTATCAGAGAACTCATTAACAGCAGATCTCCATATAGGAAATTCCAAATGAATCCAGATAAACAAATAAGAGATGCAGAAAAGATGAAAAGAGACTGAAATGGTAAATATGTGGATAAATAACAATGAGTAATGACTGCATGTAATAGTTATAGTGCCTTAGTAGATTAGATAGATATATAGGCAAATACATAAGTCATATTAGATAGATAGAGGAGAGAATTAAAAATCACAATACTAATAGCAGTAAGTTTGGAGAGGGATAAATGGAGTTTAATGTTCTCAGGTTCATAAATTACTGAAAAAAATGTTAAACATTCTAAGGAACATAAACTTCATAAATCAGGGATGCACTTGTGATTTCTAGTGTAGCTTCCCAAAGATGGCTAAAAGATTGGGTAAATATCAAACTAATAGAAGAGGAAATTGATTGATAAAAACAATTAATCCCCCCCCCCCTTAAAAAAGAAGACAAGATGGGGGAAGGAAAGAATATACCAGAGGCAGGACAAATAATGTAGTGGATTTAAACATAAATATATCATTAATTTCACTTAACTGAAAAATTATTCTACTTAAAAGATAAAGATTGTCAAACTGGAATTTAAAAAATAAAATAAATCCCAATTATACACTAATTGCAAGTAACATGCCTTAAATGTAACATTACATAATGATTGTTAGCAGTCAGTAGTGTGGTTATCTTTAGGGAAGAGAAAAAAGTAGCAACTGTAAGGGGGTATTGGGATCTTTTGGGATGCTGGCAATATTCTAGTTCTTGATATATTTACTGGTTGCATAGAAGTCCACTTTGTAACAATTTATTGATCTCTGCTTTTATGTACTTTTCTCTATGTGTTTATTTCATAATTTAAAAAGTTAAAAAACCTATCCCATACAGGCCTTATAAAGATCAAGGCCATAGGGCACATAAGGATTATGCTTATTTTCTAGCACATCAAAACCACTTGATAAATGTGTGTAGATATTATTTTCATCATTTTTTTATACTTTATACAATCCAAGTAATTTTTACTCTGACAAGATCATTCGTTTTAAAAAATTTTTTTTTTCAACGTTTCTTATTTATTTTTGGGACAGAGAGAGACAGAGCATGAACGGGGGAGGGGCAGAGAGAGAGGGAGACACAGAATCGGAAACAGGCTCCAGGCTCTGAGCCATCAGCCCAGAGCCCGACGCGGGGCTCGAACTCCCGGACCGCGAGATCGTGACCTGGCTGAAGTCGGACGCTCAACCGACTGCGCCACCCAGGCGCCCCTGACAAGATCATTCTAATGTATATTCAGAAGAATCAGCTAACAAAAATCGTCAAAACCTATAGTGAAAAAAGAATATAAATGATCACTTATCCTAACAAATATTAAAATATAACATATATAATAATCAGTAAGAATAATACTGGCATAGGTCTCCAAGAATATAATGAATAAATAATCCATATGTATATTTAATTAAATACACGTCATATTTTATCAAAAAAAAACAAATTAGCGTTTCAGATTCATTGAAGAACAGACTTGTTAGAAAAATAGAATATGCAAGGGGTGCCTGGGTGGCTCGGTCTGTTAAGCGTCCGACTTCGGCTCAGGTCATGATCTCGCGGTCCGTGAGTTCGAGCCCCGCATCGGGCTCTGTGCTGACAGCTCAGAGCCTGGAGCCTTCAGATTCTGTCTCCCTCTCTCTCTGCTCCTCCCCTGTTCATGCTGTGTCTCTCTCTGTCTCAAAAATAAACGTTAAAAAACATTTTTTAAGAAAAAAGAAAAAAAAAGAGAAATAGAATATGCCTGAGTTGGTGTTGTATTTATTTCAGCAGCGAATGACTTATTGCCTGATACCCTACCTGGTCTACTTCCCCTGTTGCTCTTTCTTCAGTATGCTCTCATGGAAAGATTCTTTTTTCTCCCCAAGAGTTAGTCACTCTTTTATTTCATATTGGTTCTTCCCCAAAGCAGGATCTTTAAGTTAAATGTTTCCAACCACGTGCTGTAGCTTTAAAATTTTTTAGCATCTTAATTGTGCTCTTTTAATTAGCATTTTGTTTCACATAATTCAAAAGACAACCTAATTTCTTAGGCAAAAGTAGAATTGATAATATTATGGCTGAACTAGCATTTACAATGATATGGGGACAACGGGCTCATCATTTAGTAGATTAAAAAAATAGCTTAAAAATTAAAATCACCTATAAACTGAAATTAATGCTAGATGAACTAAAGACAATTATTTCTTATTTTTATGATTTAAAAAAATTTTTTTAACATTTATTTATTTTGGAGAGACAGAGGGACAGAACATAAGCATGAGAGGGGCACAGAGAGAGGAAGACACAGAATCTGAAGCAGGCCTCAGGCTCCAAGTTGTCAGCACAGAGCCCAACATGGGGCTCGAACCCACCAACTGTGAATTTTTAAATAAAAGCATAAATATGGTAAGAGAAAATATAGTTAGGATTTTATGTTCCCTTGAGATGAGAATAGAGGGGCTTTTTGGTGACAGCTTTATTGAGATATAGTTCACATACCATACACTTGTTTTTTAGTGTATTTACAGAACTATAAACATCACGAGAATCAATTTTTGAGCACTTTCATCATCCCCCAAATGGGCCCTGTAATCTTTCACCACTACCCCGTTATCCAGCCCTATCCTCCTCACCCCTAACACCCAGCCCGAAGCAGCCACTAATCTACTTTGCCTTCCTGGGTTTCCCTGTTCTGGACATTTCAAGTGAATGAAATTGAATAGTATGTGGTTTTGTGACTAGCTTCTTTAATTTATCATGTTTTCAAAGCTCATTTATCTTCTATCATTACTTCGTTCCTTTATATGGCCAAATAATATTCAATTGTATGGATCTACCACATTTTGTTTACTTATTCATTATTTGATGGATATTTGGGTTGTTTCACCTTTTTGCTTATTATAAATAATACTGCTCCAAACATTCATATATAGATTCAGTTACTGTACTTTTCAACTCCAGAAATTCCATTTGGTTCTTTTTTTTAATAATTTTTATCTCTTTATTGATATTCTCTATTTGATGAAACATTGTCCTCGTCCCTTCTTTTACTTCTTTAACCATGTTTTTCTTTAATCTTTTAAGCATGTTTATAATGGCTCTCCGAAGTCTTTTTTGCTTAAATCTGACATCTGGTCACACTCATGGGCACTTTCTATCGCTTGGCTTTTTTTTTTTTTCTTTCTGTTGTATGGGTCACATATTAGTGATTCCTTGTGTGTCATAATATTTTCTTGAAAATTGGCTATTTTAAAGATTTTATTTTTTATTTTTCTTTTTTTTTTAAGTAATATCTACACCCAATACGGGTCTCAACTCACAGCCCTGCGATAAAGAATTGTATGCTCAACTGACTGAGCCAGCCAGGTGCCCCTGAAAACTGGATATTTTACTTTATTTTATTTTTATTTATTTATTTATTTTGAAAGAGAGAGAGAGCATGAGAGAGCACACAAGCAGGGGAGAGGGGCAGTTGGAGAGGGAGAGGGAGAATCTTAAGCAGGCTTCCTGCACACCTTGGAGCCTGACACAGGGCTCGATTTTAAAACTGTGAGATTATAAACTGAGCTGAAATCAAGTGCCAGATGCTTAATTGACTGAGCCACCCAGGCACACCTGGATACTTAAAATGATATAATGTAACACCTCTGGAGGCTCCCCTTTTGCACCCCTGGATACTTAAAATGATATAATGTAACACCTCTGGAGGCTCCCCTTTTGCACCCCTGGATACTTAAAATGATATAATGTAACACCTCTGGAGGCTCCCCTTTTGCCTCAGGTATTTGTGATTATTGTTTTCTTGTTTACTTCCTTAGTCACTTACTGGATTATTATGAAGAAGTATCATTTCTTCCACAGTGTGAAGTATATTTTGCTTCTTACAGAGCACAAGCCTGACATGCACATAGTCACCTTGGATGACAGTGGTTTTAGGAGGGCTTTTTCAGTCTCTCTTTTCCCCTGATCACATTCAGCTGCTAAGCTCTACTAATTACCAGCTGATTTTTCTCTTGTTTTTAACATTGAAGCTTTGTTCCTACCCAAGGAAGGCTCTTCTTTGCTGTCTCTGGTAAACATATTGGCTTATGATTTACCTAATATCCCTCAGGAAGCAACCAACCTCCTCTTGTCACTTTCTACCAAACCTACACTGGTTTTGAGAGCACCCTTAGAATTGAACTTACTCACACTTTTTCAAATAAACTCAATGTTGTTCTTGTCTTTTCTATGTTTGTTTGTTTCCCCAGATACTATAGAAGCTCTCTATTCTTATGGCCTACTCCTCCACCAGGGCAAAATCTCTGAGCCATGGCTTTGGAAATGATTGTGGGGGTCACTGGTATGATTCTCTCTGAGTGACCCCTAGACTTAGAAGAGCTCTGGATGGTGGCAGGGGGTGAGGGGAGGGATTAGCATCTGGTATTCTAGACTTAACTGTCTTGACATGGAAACTCCACCCTACAAATATGTTGGGGCAAGGATGATTTGGTTTCTATTACTCTCCACCTGTCATGCCAGAGGTAGAATGTCTGCTATAAGAGTGAGGTCATGGTAGAAGAAGGTAACCCTGACTTCTCAGCCACATTCACCTGCCTTTTAGCTACTGCAATAGGTAGTTGGGAGTAAGACAAGAAATACTAAAGGCCTGTCCCTTCCATTAAGATACCATATCTTTCCATCAGGAGCTGGGTGGTGAGGGGGTGTTGAGGAATAAAGAGTCCTGTATTCTTAACTCCATCTGGAGTTGAGAGTTTAATCTGAACTGGGGTGTGGAGTGGGGGTGGGTATCATGATTCAAATGGTAGACTCTCACTCTTCTGAGTTTTTTTTAGAGTTTCTTGAATAAATGTTTCTCCATTTGATGTCATCCCTTAAAACCACTTCTAGGGACTTTAGATGTGTTTGTTGCAATCATTTAAAATCACTTAAACATAATTTCACCTCCCCTCTGCCTGTTTTTCTAGGTAGTTTAAAAATACGACATTAAAGATAGAAATGTAAGGAGTGATGTTACCAAGTTGGGGTGGGGGATCCCAGTCTCTGTGAGCTACAAAGATTGACAATTAGACAGCTATCCACAAACAAAAATAGCTCTGGGAGAAGTCAGGAGTCCACTCAGGAAGCTTTAGAAATGCAGTGGAACAAAAACTCTGAGAATAACTATACAAAAACATTTGGAAGAACAGTTTCAATTTACCAATCCCCCAGGCCAGCACTGCTCAGTGGTAAGAGGGAACTCCCCACCTCAAGAGTTCCCCTATCCAGGAATGGGAGGATGAAGTTAGCAAACAGTTCCCCCTAGCTTTGGGGTGCACTGCAGGATGCATCCGCTTTGGTTTCAACTGCCAAGTTGACTCATCTAAAGATAGCTGCAAACAAGAAAGACATGGGTTACTAATAATAGCCACACAAAAGGAATGACCATGGTTCTCTGCTCCTGAGAGGACCCCCGAAGTTTTTGCCACTGGAGAAACCAATGGCCAGCAGAATCACTATGCACCTCCTGCTGATTTTGCCCCACAGGTTTTTGCTGCCATAGACACCAGCTTCCTAAGTCTCTCTCTGCTCCCTCCCTCACATCCCACATAACCTCTGTGGCTGCACATGTAAGACACCAGCTTAGACCTCTCCATGGCGGATTCCCAAAACTGTGTGTGCACCCTTAGTTTTCCCCTGAGGCTATGCACATGTACGCTTCTGACCTAACTTCTATCACTAGCCTCCATTGCTCTGCACATGCCTGTGGTGAGATTGTGCAGCCACAGGAGTACATGCTGATAGCCATGACCCTTGCAACTGTTAGCTTTCCCACAACTGGCCCCAGTCTCTGCTGCTAGCCTTGGCTCTCGCCACTATGGGTATGTCTTTAGCAGGTCCCTTTGACAACACAGGCACCTGGAGATGGCCAGTGCAGCAAAGCACATCATTGGCTCTTGCAACCATAGCTGTCTGCCCTCGTCCTTCGCAGCTAGAAACAGGGGCACCACTGAGAACCTGACAGGCCTCAAACCTTTGCAGAGCCCCTGCAGCTCTCTCTAAGGATCGCACTGTTGGCCATGTAATGGACTTCAAGAGCTGAGTCAGTGAGACATTATGTCCTCCATACCAGTAGCTGCCACATACCGCTGCTCTTGGGACCCTGCGCTACTAGAACTGGGGTTACAGCATGCTCCAGGGGGGACCCAAGCATAGGTTAAAGTCTTTCCTTACTGAAATCAGTCCCTAATGTCTGGAAGACTATTTTTTCAAATGTGCAGACACCTATGCAAGACTTCAGGGATCATGAAGAATCAGGAAAACATGGTATCACAAAAGTAACATAGTAATCTTTCAGTAACTGATCCCAAAGTAATGGACATAAACAAAAAATAAAATAAGTGTACTAAAAATGCTTAGAACGCTACAAGGAAACACAGATACACAATTTACATAAATCAAGAAAGCAATACGAGGGGTGCCTGGTGGCTCAGTGGGTTAAGCATCTGACTCTCCATTTCAGCTCAGGTCCTGACTTCATAGTTTTGTGAGTTTGGGCCCTGCGAGTTTGTGAGTTTGAGCTTGTGAGCCCTTGTGAGTTTGGGCTCTGTGATGACTGCATAGCCTGATTGGGATTCTCTCTCTCCTTCTGTCTCTACCCCTCCCCTTCTCACACTGTCTCTGTCTCTCTGAAAATAAATAAATAAAACTAAAAAAATGTTAAAAAAAAAGAAAGCAATACACGAATAAAGTGAGAGATTCAACGAAGAGATAGAAAACATAAACAGAACCAAACAGAAATTTTGGAATTGAGGCAGAAAGTGGTCAAAGGGAAGAATTCAGCAGGAAGATTCAACAGCCGACTGACCCAGTCAAAGGAAGAATCAGTGAGTTTAGAGACATTATTCAAAATTATTCAGATAGAGGAGCAAAACAAAATAAAACAAACAAACAAAAAAAAAAAGAAAAGGAATGAAGAAACAAAGTAAATCTTAAATGTTCTCAACAGTAACAAAAAAAGGTAATTACATGATGTGAAGAATGTATTAATCTTACTGTGGTAAATATTTCACAATATGTGCATCTACCAAACATCCCATTGTATATTTTAAATTTATGCAATATTGTGTGTCACTTATATCTTAACAAAGCTGGAAAAAAGATAGAAATATAAAGAAAAGGTAATAAATTTGAGTACACAAGAATGTAAAATATATGTATATTTCTAAAGTTGGAAAGAAAACTCAAGGAAATATTAGCAACAGATAAAATAGTATTATCTTAAATATACCAAAAACTTTGGAAAATCTTTAGGATGAAGATTAGTGCTTAAATAATTAAATGAACAAAGCACACAAACTGGCATTTCATAAGATGCAGAAAACAAATGAGTATGTAAAAGTTTGACCCTACAAGCAATAAAGAAAGAAGAGTGAGAAACACTTTATGTCCACAAGTTAGAAAAGATATAAGTAGAATTATATTATTCTGTTAACAAGTTTGCAAGGAACTGGGAAAATATATCACTGATGAAAGAGTAACTTGATGCAAACTTTGGCAAAATAAACGTAATATTAAAAGTGTGCATTACTTTGCTATGTTGCGTTCAGTCTATTTAAAAATGTTAACAGAGTGTGATGTATGGTTAGTGCCTATGTGCATGTGTGCGTGTGTGTTGGTTTTAACGTACCCTCTTGCCAGGGTTAGTTAACTTTTGTAGTTCCCTAATCAAGAATATATATTCCAGACGTGGGTGGGTAGTTAGCATCGAAAAGCCTCTTATCAGAAACCATGTGAGATTCAATTAACTGTATTTAAGATCAATGATAAAAGCTTTGTTCATTGCATAATTGAAGGTAGCAATGATTATTCACTGGTAAAATGAGTGGTGCTCAAGATATGGGTTTGACCAGAAAGATTGCAGTGAATGTTGCTCTGCAGAACATGGGATGAGAATCTGGTGTGCTCAATAGTTTATATTCCTGGGAATGGTGTCCTATGCTTATGCTTGCAATCATTTCTGTGTTGAGCACTTTTCAGAGGATGTTTTGCTGGACTCCAATTAAAATGTTAACTGAATCTTGCCTTTGCAATATTGTTGCATTTGCCTCTAGGGAATCTTTCATTCAAAGAGTCATTGGAGAGCCTATAGGATACAGAGTTGGCACTTTGTTGAGCTCACAGTTGAATGATTGGTTTTTACATGGGCTTGCTCTGTTCTTACATGTGCAGAATTTAGACTTGAATCTTCTTTGATTATAATTTACTACATTGTTTTGAGGGTGTTGAGAATAAGACATAGAGCTGTCACCTACCTTTAGTTTTTGGATATCGTGAATATCTACCCCAAAGAATTTAATAATTAAAAATGAGGGGTCCCAAGGGCACCCGGGTAGCTCAGTGGGTTAAGTGCCTGACTCCTGGTTTTGGCTCAGGTTGTGATCTCATGGTTCATGAGTTTGAGCCCTGAGTCAGGCTCTGTGCTGACAGAGCTGAGCCTGCTGGGGATTCTCTTTCTCACTCTCTTTGCCCCTCCCTCCACCCTGTGCACACTTGGTCTCTCTCTTTTTCTCTCTCTCTCTCTCTCTCAAAATAAATAAACTTTAAAAAAATATTAAAAGAATAAAGAATGAGTGGAGCCTGGGTGGCTCAGTTGGTTGAGCATCTGACTTTTGATTTCAGTAAGGTCTGTATCCCAGGGACCTGGGATTGAGCCCTATGCTGGGCTCTACACTGAGCATGGAGCCTGCTTTAAGATGCACTCTCTCTCTCTCTCTGTCTCTCCTCTTAAATACAGAGAACTGAGGGTTGCTGGTGTGGTGTAGGGTGGGGGGATGGGCTAAATGGGTGATGGGTATTAAGGAAGGCACTTGTTGGGATGAGCAATGGGTGTAATATGTAAGTGGTGAATAGCACTAACTTATATTCCTGAAATCATTATTACACTATATGATAACTTCAATAAAAAAAAAATTCTCTCCCCACCATACTCTCTACTCCCTCCCTCTACTCCTCTCCCCCACTCATACTTGCTCTCTCTCTCTAAAACAAATAAACAATAATAAAGGATTTATGTAAAATATCACTTCAATATGTTTATCAAGGATTTACTTATCATGGCAAAACATACATGATTTAATATTGAACAATTGGTGGATAATTGATTAATTTTTGGCATATTCTAAAATGAAATATCAAGATTTTAAAAATTAGGGCATAGAAAACTAGTGATAGGGAAAAAAATTGAGGACACATTGTCAAGGAAGAAAATGATATTAAAACAATATGTGAAATATGAAAATAAATATTTTAGAAAATATATAATTGTGCTTATGTGGATATAGGATCAATTGTTTAGGACAAAATGAAAGATATATGATTAACTTTCTAATTTCTTTGTAACTCTTTCATCTCCAAACACCAGGGTTTATAAGAGAGTTGTTGAGGAACCACATGCATTAGTATCACTTGGTTTCTTTGCAAAACTCACATACCCCAAACTTATTAAATTTTTTTAAGGTTTTATTTATTTTTGAGACACAGAGAGACAGAGCATGAGCAGGGGAGGGGCAGAGAGAGAGAGTGAGGCACAGAATCCAAAGCAGGCTCCAGGCTCTGAGCCGTCAACACAGAGCCTGAATTGGGGCTCAAACTCACAAACCGCTAGATCATAACCTGAGCTGAAGTCGGACGCTTAACCGACTGAGCCACCCAGGTGACCCACATACCCCAAACTTATTAAATCAGAATATCTTGGGGGTGAATTAGCTATCTATGTAACAAATTTCAACAAAACATAGGATCTTAAACTAATAAACACTAATTGTTCTATTATTATTGTTATTATTAATTATTTTTCTCTGCCATCTAGGTACCTCTCAGTGGGAGTGTTTCTGGCTGAGGGTTTCTCATGAAGTCAAAGTCAAGCTGTTGGCCAGTGATTCATTATTTTAAGATTTCACAGGGACTGGATCATCTGCTTCCAAAGTCACTTACACAGCCATTGGTAAGACTCAGTAGGTCCACCTCTAAACTTATTCCAATGAATTCTGGCAGGTCTTAGTTATTTGCCATGTGGGGTTTTCCATAGACTGACTGATTTTCTTCACCATGTGGAAGCCGGCAATCTGGGAGAGTGAGCGCACTCAAGATAGAAGCCACAGTCTTTGTGTAACCTAATGTTGAAAGTGACATCCATCATTTTAATGAATCAATAATGGTGAATCAGTAAGTCTAGCCAACAGTTAAAAGGAAAGGAATTAAATAAGGACATGAATACTAGAAAGCCTCGATTGGTGGGGAGTATCTTATAACAATTCCTAACATGGGCTGGACCCTTAAACCTAAATTGTTAACAATGTTTATTTTTTTAATTGTTAACAATATTTGTAAAGGATACATATAGAAATCATTTATTTCCTAAATAGTTTTAATAGAACAAAAAAATTTGATAGGTAGAATCTGACTGATTAATTTTAGCCCATGGATTGGTTTCCTCTGCATCTAGCCTTCTGCATGGATAATTGCCAGTCTTATGTTACCTAAGATTACATTGTTTGGGGGTCAAGACCAGAAATCCAGTTTTCTCAATTCCTAAAAAGATACACTTTTCAGTTCATTGAGCTTCATCTTTGTTTCTCCTTAGTTTTGGAAATTATTCTACTTTGTGAACAACTACATGAATTATAATGTTGAACAATAACAAAAATACCAAAATCCACTTTGGAATCAACACAATGTGGCTGTAGTCTGTAAAAACAGATAAGTCCTATGTGATTGTAATATAAAACTTTTTTGAGGAAGCTGGCAGAAGACAGTCTTTGATAGTACAAAATACACCTTTTTCCTCAGAATAATGGGTTCCTAAAACAAATGAGTGTAAATTGAGTATCTGTAAACTGAATCACATACTGTATGAACTAATGTGGCTAGCCATTGAAAAGGGATTTTTCATAGTTATCTTCATTATTCACAGATTCCATATTTGCATATGTAAAATTTATTTGCCCTGCCTACTTGCCAAAATTCATTTGTAAACCCCAAGTCAATATTTGTGACACTTTTCCGTCATTTGTGGACACAGAATAGTGAAAAATTCCAGTTGCCAACTTTCCCCATTGAAGTCTACAAGTCTACAGGGATAAAAACAAGTGGTGCTTTATACCTGAAGATGATGCTGTGCCTTCCTGTTTTATCTCTCCTATTATAAAGCGGTGTCTTTTTGGCAGTTCATCTGCTGCCACATTTTTCAAAATTTTTGTGCTTTTTATGGTTATCTTGCTATTTGAAGTGGCCCAAAGTATAATGCTGAAGTGCTGTCTCATGTTCCTAAAGGCAGGAAGGCCATGTGCTGTGCCTTACGGAGAAAATGCATGTGCTGGGTAAGCTTTGTTCAGGCATGAGTATGCTGCTGGCTGTGAGTTCAATGTTAATGAATCAACAATACATATTAAATAAGGTGTCTTTAAGCAGAAGCACACATAAAACAAGGTTTGTGTATGGATTGTGAAAGGTTTGTGAAAAATCTTATCACCAGAGGGTCCCAGGAACCTATTTCTCCTAGGAGCAATGGTTTTAGTAGTTACTAATTCATTGCAGAAAGTTTATAAAACATAACTACCACACACAACGAAAATCAACTACCTACTTTTGCAAAGTAAGGACGTCTGGAACTTCTATTTTTGCATTTGTATGTAAAGAATCTAATAAAATCTGGAAAAAGTGTGGAGGGGAGCACAGCTGATTCCTAATTTCACTTCATTATGCTTAAATTCAGTGGGAGTCTCACAGCCACGTTTATAAAGGTGTTTTGGCTGGGGTGTCAGGCTTCTAGTTTACTTTAGCTCTGTCAGTGTGTGTCACAACCTGCTATGGCAATTAATGATGCTTTTGTGTGCTAATTATCATTATCCCACTATGCGGCCATTATTATTCTGATGCCCTTAGTTTGAAGCTCAGGCATCAATCAGTCACCTAAAACAATTGCATAGAAGGAAGCTTGGGAAAACTGGTCTCAAAGTCCTTACCTGAGCTCTGTTTTATTATATCTGTTACATAAAACTCTTTGTGACACAGTTCTTTAAAAAATACTGTTTTATCCACTTGATTAGAGTGAATTTGAAGGTAGGTTTTAAAATGGGGATAGGATAGAAGTGGTGCTTTATACCTGAAGATCTATCTAATCATCAAATACATTACAATAAACAAAATGACAAAACTAAGGTGCATATTATCTGAGTGAGGCACCCCTGTCATTGGATGACATTATTCAACTCATTTAGAACAAAGAGGGTGCTGTTTTTGAGTTTGTTTATATCCTACTGGATACAAAGTGTAAGAAGAAAATTGAATCAAATTAGATTGGTCAGAAGAGACATAATTCTTTTCCTGTGATGCTCTTTCTCCTTCCTCCTCCTATATTAAAGCCACAACTACTCCCCACCCCCACCCCCCCTCACCCCCCACTCCCCTGGATGTAGGGGGAAGGAATAACAAGAGCAGACAGGGAGATATCCTATCTGGAGTTTTTAGAACTGGTGCATGCTGACTCTAACCTGATGATGTATTCTGCCCATGTCTCCAAAAAGTCAAAAGCATTTTCAGCGTTGATTTCCCTTAAGAATTATCACACTTTGTTCACATTGGTTTAATGAGTGTAGGAGGTGACCTTGTGTCCACATAGATAGTGCTATATTAAAAGACCTGGAAGTAAAACCTCACATGTGTGTAAGTAATTATTTTAGGCGGCGTGATGGGTGGTGTTATTGTAGTTCTTTGCTTACATGCTACCTAGGCTACTGGGGCAGGAGACATTTTTCACTGCATTATAATGATGATTATTTGCAAATTACATGAGCACCAATAATTCATTCATGCACTGATACAGATAGAGCAGGGGATTCAGTGCAGTGGTATTGAACTTGTTGCTGGCAGCGTTAATTGATTCGTTTGGAACATTTCCCCCCACAGAATCCCAATGACAGCTTCCCTGAGCAAGAAACTGACACACAGCCAGGGTCCCAGATATGCAGGGACACACGTGTGAGGATGTCGTCTTACCTCCTGGCAGGGGCTGGTTGTCCTAAGAAAACTCTCCAATCCTGGGAGCTTCAGTGAGAGGCTTTCTATCTTGGTAGAGGTGTCAGTCTTTCCTGTGGGATTGAAAAAAGGGACTGAGTTATTTGTTGTATTTTAAACTAGCCACTGTTCTTCTCAGGGAAATGTTGGGGATATGGCTTTTCTCTGAAAATGTTGGGGACGTGCTGATAAAGATTAGCATTTGATCTGTGTGGCCCTATTGATGAAAAGAAAAAAAAATGCCTCTCATAATGTTTAACTGACATCCCCTCAACACGACCCAAATCTGTCTCTCCTGATACATAATGCCTGTCTTTCCAACTGCATGGTAAACAGTGGAGCAGATATTAAGTTTTGGTCATTTTTAGTTTCCCAGAACCTACTAGAATACAATGTGTTGCTTATAATAGATATAGAAGAAGGGTTAAAGGAAAGAATGAAAACAAAACTATTTGAATTTGAAATTTGGAAACACCGTTAAGAGACTTTGCCCTAAATCTTAATAAAACTTTGAAAATTGCTTCAATTTGTTGTCTCTGGGAGACTGTAACAGCCTACTTTATTCTTTTCTCATTGAAATTTCATTTCAAGTTTAAAGCATCACTCTTTTTTCTGAACATGTTAAGACTATGCATGTATATATAGGAATATTTTCTGGAGAATTCTGGCCAGGCATTTTTTTTTTTTTGTCACATATATTTTTACTGAAAATCATATGTGTAATTTTAAGTGACTAGGTGCAGAAAAACAATCAACCTAAAAGTCATTACATTATAAGTCGTGGTTCTGGCAGGAACACAAAAGCCTTTAGAGTGAATAAAAACAATTCATCTTAACTAGTTATTTACCATGGAAAATTCTTGCATTACCAACATTCCAGTATTGCAAAAGTGCCTGCATTGGAGAAACGCACCACATGGATGTGGGGAAGGGGACTTACAATATCTATCCAAATTTAAGCAATCAAGAAATCTGGGGAACAGTAACAAAAACCCTTTTCTTTAGCGTTAATCTCAGAAACAAGGAAAACCGAGGAATTTCAAGTGGTGAACACTTTGATCTCAAGAATAACACACCACCAATTCTGAATTTGCCCACTGCCTGAGCAGGAATGAAAAAAAAAAAAATCAAAACCATAAAACACAAAACTGTGTGACCAAGGTAGCTGCATGTATTTGTAGGAGTTGGTTGCTTACTCCAGTAGTTTAAAAATAGTTTTCCAGTTAACATCTTTTCCACATAATGGAGATGTCAGTGTAGGTTTACATGATTGTGTAAACGGTCAGAAGCTGTTTATGTAGCTCTGAACTGCTGAACGACGCACAAGACTGGGGTTCAGCAAAGCCCTTGGGGTTTTTTTTCCCTTCGGAGGAACCCGGGTTTCTCTTGGGGTTGCTGGAAATGCATGCCAATGAGTTTGACCCGACTGGCGTTCCTCTGCCTGTCAGACTCACTTTGCACAAAGTTGGTGAGGGGCTGGGACATTGTTACCCTGAGGTTTTGAGCTGGGGGTGAAGAGAGCCATTTCTGCGAGAAAATACTACAACATTCTGTAGAAATTTCGGGGTAACGTCATTGTCCAAAGCACATGCTTTTGAATAAACAAAGCTTTCAGTGCTTCCCCCCTCCAGCCCCACACACCACAAATTGATCCTTGTACTTCATCGCAACTGTTCTCTCCCCTTCACGCCCCCCCCCCCCCCACCCCCCGCCCGCTTGAAAGCACACTGTATGAGCACACAGGTCGGTAACACAGCCTGTCTGGCCAATGCCCTCTGCCTAAGGACAAGTAGGTAAAACCTTCCAAATGCCCTCTCTTCCGGCTTCTCAAGTTCAGCGTTGTCCCCCCCACCTCATTCTCCACCCCACCCCCCCGGATTCGCCGATTCTCAGCCCCAAAGCAGAAGTGTTTGTTTCCCTGGCTAGAGCGCCTTAAAGATTCCACGAATTCCCGGTCTGCGGGAGGCCCGAGGTTTGTGTACCGCGCAGGTCGCGCCTCCTTGTGCTCCTATACTAGGGTAGCCAAGGAAGGAGGCATCGCGGCTGTTATTCCCCATCGCTCAGCAGGACATCCTTCACACTCCTGCACCGGAACCGGGTTAATTGTCTTCAGGTGTTTCGAGTTCAGGTGAGGCGCCCTTTCGCGGATTTGCGCGCAGGGGCTGGGAGTCTCGTCTCCCGGCCAGGGGCGGGCAGGTGCTGCTGCACCCGGGCTCGCGCCTCCTCGGGCCGCGCGCTGCGCATGCTCAGCCCGGCTGCGCGCCGGCTCCCCCCGCCCCCCAGCGTCTCTCCTCTGCTCCACGCGTCTCCGCCTCCTCGAGGCTGGGGAGCCGGCTGCCTGAACTCCGCGGCGCCAGGTTTTTGGAGGCGCCGCGAGCGCTGGGAGGGAGCAGAGCGCGGCACCAGACCGAGCACCGGGTTCAACATCAGGATTGGTCGCAAGTAGGAAGCTTCGCCACTACAGCGGGACCCTCGGGCTGTGCCCGCGTCGCGCCGGAGGCTGTAGTGGGCGCCGCGCTCAGGTGCTGAGGGTAAGTGAGGCGCGAGCAGGCAGGGTCCGCTCCAGCCTGGGCGCCTGCTGCCCCGGGGCTTTCCGGCTCGCGGATTTTGGGGAAAGGGCATGGTTCTCGGAGGCTGCCTAGTGTAGAGGGGCTCCCTGGGGCTCCCACTCCTGCAGGGCTGGGCAGGGGCTGCGGGCCGTACTGCCATGAGCCGGGCAGCCCTGCGGGCGGGGCGCAGCCGGAACTGAGCGCCCTGAAGCCGGGAGTAGGCAGGGCACCGACGGCGCCACCTTTACCCCACGGCGACCCTTTTTGGTCAGAAAATAAGTTTGTTGCTCTGCCGGGCAGCTAGAGAACAAGTAGCCTAGACCGCATAATGCTTGGGGAATCGTTAGAATCCGCTCCTTCAACTGGTTCAGGCTGTTGCCCCTTCTCCGTGCGCCCTCGCTCCCGGCGCGCGGTTCTTGGCGAGAGTTTCCTTCCGATGTTGATACTCCGGGCTCCGATTGCCCGGCTGTGCAGCCCACGGTAGAGAAAGGCGAACTTGGGCTGTTATTTGAGGCGATTTAGGACTCAGGGGAACAGGGGGTCGGTAGCCGTGGTGGAGGGAGCCCTGGCGAAACAGATATGGACTTTGGAGGCGCCCACTCTGTGCCAGGCTCTGTCTGAGCGCGGGGGGTATAGCGGCGAATCACTCCGTCCGGGTCCCCGCTCTTGTGACACGTTACGTGGTATACCCAGGCTCTGCCCAGGGAGCTTGTCGGGGTGGCGTGAAAATTTCCACCAATTTCAGGGGGATTTGCAGTTTCTTTGCAATGGCAAAGACTACCGCCTCGTCTGCTCCTTCGACCCAGACGTCCACGAGATGTGCGCCGGGCACCCCACGGACACCAACCCGCACTCTGCTTCTGGAACGGAGCAGAGGGCTCAAAACCTGTGTGCATTTTCTCTTTGTGCTTCGTGTATACGTTGTTACTTACTAAAGGTGTGGAGTTGGGGGTAAGAAGACGCGAGCCAGTCAAGGAGTCTGATGCATGGGAACATTCTTGCAGCACAGCGGATCCCCAGCAAGGAGGCAGCTTCGCGCAAAGCGAAGCTAAGGAGGTTGGTTGCTGCTGGCTGGGGTCTTCAGATTTGCAGCGAAATGGCTTGCGGAGGTAGTGTAGGGCGAATCAGTGTGACTGATCACTCTGGGTGGGTGGTCTGCGTGGAGGTGGGGTGGTGGATCTTGGGGTGCGTTGGAGGTTTGTTTGCAAGGAGGAGCTCCTGGAAGGAAAGCTCCTGGAACTTTTTCTAGTTTTCCTGCTGAAATCAACATAGGGGCGGGGACATGTTTGTCGGAATAACTGTCTTTTGATTGCATGGGAAGAGTCTGCAGTTTCTTGTGATGGGAGCTTGATATTTTAAGGAATAATTCCATGTAATTGATTTGTTTAGTCACTCAGAGGAATAATTTGGAATGTGCTCTTATTTTTGTATTTTGAGATCTACGGTTTATGTCCTTTAAGGAGTGGGGTAGATTTGCAGCAGGCAGGTCCACGCAGAAGCATTTACATTCGGGCTGATGAGCAAGTTTGTTCTGTCTCTGCCCAAGTGAGTGAAAAAGAGCACTGTGTCAAGGAGATAGACCCCTCGAGGTGCTTTTTGTGGCATTCATGAGAAAAGTCACGTTTCTCCCATAACTTTATTCTTGCTCTCTTTGCCTTGATTTCATTCAAGACTTAGGTGACTGTCCACAATGCAGGGTGGGAATGTTAGGTTGCTAAGGATAAAAAAAAAAATTGCTTGGGAATATTGTTTTCGCCACCTTATAAAATGCTACTGATTTTTGTTTGTTTAAACCAACTTCAACTGCTCTGGATTGATGAGAAGGAATGGTAATGGTAAACCTCATTATTTTTCAGTGTGGATTCTGCCAGGTTGGAGGTGACCTGCATTGAGAAACTGACCTTTTTAAATTAGGGGGTAAGACTAATCAGGGAAAAGACCTGCTGTTTAAGGGTGCAGGTCAGATGCATGAAAATTTCAGCAGAGGCAGATTTTCTATTTTGCAGTCTTTATGAAAACAGCTTTTAGTTCCTTTAACTTGGGGGACTTTGTCTCCTTGAGTCAGCCTAGCACCTCTTTCTCTAGTCATTTCATATTGGTGGGACATTAAGAGTGAATAGAGAGCAAGCCTTTTAATGTTGGCTTTTATATCATCCACTGATTTTACCTAGTTCACTTTCTTTTTTTCTTTTTTTTTTTATTCAGAAGTAGGTTTTCTAATTATTTTCCCTGTAAGCACTAAATCTTTTGGCTGGAATTTTTCTTCTGAAAGGTACACAGGACATCTGTTACTTGAGTTTATTTCTTAAAAATAAAGGTAACCTGAGTGATTATACATTTCAGAAGAAAACTCCTTTATAGTTCCAAATAATGCCAAGTTTGATAATTGTTTTAACTTGTCGGATTCTTCTTGATTATACTCAGAGACATTGACATCATGTACTTTAGCTTTAATCTTGATTTTTATTTAAAGAATTTAATCGTTTGTGAAAACATGTTTTTATATGATTTTAATTGAATTAGTTTATTTTATTTGGTAAGCAGGGAGATGTCTGTATGCACAGATGTGGAAAGTTTTCTTGTTTTCATTTTCTGTAACACAGTATCTTAAATCTGAGGGGGGAGACCAGATTTATTACCTAGACTTACTGGTCTTTATTTTTTATTATACACTATCAGAAGAAAATTTGACCATACTCATTAAAATTTATTTCCAAGTTATACACATATACTGTTATATTCATATAATTATATTATAAAATATGTATAAAAAAGCTAAAGGATAAATAAGGCAAAAATTATGAGACAGAAGTTCTAATATTTTTATGTACTCCAGTGAATACAGCCCACTTTGGAAATCACTGATAGTTTGGGAGTTTTTACCTTTTCTTATCTCTGGCTTTGCCATTCACCATCTTTGATACAGTAGCCAGTTGGAAAACTGCTAGAAATCTGTGTCTCCTGTAACAGATGGGTTAAGAGCATCGTTTCCTGGTCATGAACACATGTGGATGGAATGAGGCAGAAGAGATGAATGTAATAGAGGGGTCATCCTGGATCTCCCAAATGGGATATACAGATGAAAAAAAAAAAGTTTAAATTTAAAGAATGAAGTTCCAGTGGTTAAAAAAGTGAGGAAATCAGTAAGAGTGAGGAAAAGAAAGACATTTTCCATGTTGCAGTATTGTGTGGAGGGTGGAAAGATGAAAAACCTTGGAGATTAACCTGGATGTGGCCCTACCACTTATTACATTCATGATATTGGACAGGATAGTTCCATAACTTCTTGGAGTTTTCGTTTCCTTAGCTATAAACTTTGATAACATTTATTTTGAGCCATCATGATAGGGATTAAACCTGAGAGTATAGGTATGGAGCTTAGTTCTGTTAGGTTGGGGAGGTTAACAGTTGTAACAAATGAATCAGAAATGTGTACTTCCTCCAATATGACATACTGTCATTCCTGTTAAGTCCCCAACTGGATGATCTTGGCAGCATTCCTCCAAGACTTCTGTCATCTTCAGCAGGGTCACTTCAGCCTTGGAAGGAGAAGGACTTGGAGAATGTTAATTGCTCAGACCTGCAGGTCTCCATATAACTTTTGCTTTCATTTCATTGGCCAGAACTCAGTTGTATGTGGGTGGATCTTACTATAAGAGAGGCTGGGCAATGTGGTACAGCTGGGTTTCCAGGAAGGAGAAGAAATGGTTGGGGGAACAGCCAGCACTTCTGACACTCTATCACTATAGGTGACATTTCCTCCATGTTCAGTAAATGTTACTTCCTTTTCCTTCCCCCAACCCTGGTTTTCCTGGCGGAAAAGCCAGGACAGTTATAAGGAAAAAGATAATAGAAGCAGTTAAAACATGCATAGTACTTATTATTTTTGAGATATTTTTCTAAGCTCTTTGCCCTGCTAGATCGGTATTATTGTTTCTGTTGTATATATAAGGAAAACTTGGTTTAGAGAAATTCAGTCATTTGTTCAACATAGCCAGTAAGTGGGCCCAGCTGGGATTTGAACCAGTTCTTTGGCTCTAGAGTTGATTTTCTTAACAGCTTCATTACACTTCTTGTTTATTCTTGCCTTAATACTTTTCTTGTTGTAGCCATTGGACTACTGTTTTCTTTTGGTGTGTATAAAAAAGCTGGAGGGAAATTAAAAATCCTAAAGAAGAAAAAAGATGATCTCTAATCTAACATTTAATGGGGTATAATTAGATATGATATAGCTTTATCTTGAATACCTACTTGGGTCAGGTATTTAAAGTAAGACTCTCGGGGCGCCTGGGTGGCGCAGTCGGTTAAGCACCCGACTTCAGCCAGGTCACGATCTCGCGGTCCGTGAGTTCGAGCCCCGCGTCGGGCTCTGGGCTGATGGCTCAGAGCCTGGAGCCTGTTTCCAATTCTGTGTCTCCCTCTCTCTCTGCCCCTCACCCGTTCATGCTCTGTCTCTCTCTGTCCCAAAAATAAATAAATGTTAAAAAAAAAAATTTAAAAAATAAAGTAAGACTCTCTATGACTAGGCTTCTTCATTTATAATTAATTTTCAGGATATATGCCCTGAATTATAACCTTTTTCTTAAACTTTCATTGTGGGAATCCTTGATTACCGTTTTTAAGCTGCAGTATATAAAGATAAATTCTTGTTAACTTCTTAGCCTAAGCACATATTCCTTCTGGCAATTTCACAAGTAAAATATTCTCCCCTCATCTTCCTTTTGATCAAAAGCATTGTTCTTCATCAACATCCCCAAATTCCAAGAAAGAAAATTCTTCCCTTGTTTTCTCAGCTTTGCAAAACTTTTTGAGTACTTACTGCATGACTAAAGGGACTTTTACTTGTAATCCTAGTGTCCTGTAAAAGAAAATGATCCCTTTGTTCTCATCCTGTTATGGTGTCCCAGTTATATTAGACAATTTGCCTCTTCTCACCTTTCTTGTGTATTTGTCCTTTGCAAAAATACCTCTTACAGTTTTGTTTACAAATAGCCGCAGTAGAAATGTGAGTTGGTTAATACTGAGAGTGTATTTTTTGCCAAGACCATTCATTTTCCAATATTATGGAGTCATTTTTTCCTTCTTGTTCAGTATGTATTTGTGGCATCTTCCCAATTAATTAATGACTCGTGTTCTCATCATGTAGGTGAACAGATATACTTGGATGCTTCTCAGTCACCTCTTTCTCAAAAGACCATGTTAATTTCCTTCTCATTTTCTCTGAACCTTTTGTTCTAAGAAATGTGCTTTATTTTTTTTTAAATTTACCTTGCATCCAAACTTCTTCACACCCGTGCTATGTATATATACATATATATGTGTGTGTGTTGTAAGTCCCTTTTTATGATTTAATGGGGTAGAAGGACAGAAAGGTTTAAACTTGCTTATTATAATGTTGTCAGAGTCCCAGTGAGTGAGGTCCCACAGGGCCTAGTGAAAAGTGTAACAGGTAAAGTCTAAATTTTTAGTGACTTAAAATACTTTCTACTTCTTGCTCATGTGGCATAGTTCAGTACTTAAGTCCTGATAAAGTGGCTTTCCATTGGGTCATTCGAGGAATCAAGTTCTTTATCCTTTTCCTGGCTTCGTCCTCCTAAGTCCCCTGAGTCCATATTCAGGCAAGGAGTGAAGAGAGAAATGTCCTGGCAAGTTTCGTAGGATGTTTTTATTTTATTTTTTTTGTTTTTTTTTAATTTTTTTTTTTCAACGTTTATTTATTTTTGGGACAGAGAGAGACAGAGCATGAACGGGGGAGGGGCAGAGAGAGAGGGAGACACAGAATCGGAAACAGACTCCAGGCTCTGAGCCATCAGCCCAGAGCCCGACGCGGGGCTCGAACTCGCTGACCGCGAGATCGTGACCTGGCTGAAGTCGGACGCTTAACCGACTGCGCCACCCGGGCGCCCCTCATAGGATGTTTTTATACGTCCATACTGGGAGTGGTTATCATGGCTTTTGCTAACACTGCATTGAGCAGAACTTTTTTACTTGGCCATTCCTCCCTGCAAGGAAAGCTAAGAAATGGAGTCACACTGAGTGCCCAGAAAAAGTGGTATGGTGAATAACTAGCAGATTTTCAACAAATGGTAAGTCACAGATTTCTAATAAATAAATGTGAGATTACTGGCCAATTCTCTATTTCTCTCACTTTAGGTATGGAGAAAGCAGTGTGTGTGTGTGTGTGTGTGTGTGTGTGTGTTATTTGCCTGATAAGTATCTATTCCTTTTCTTCCTTTTTAAAAATGTTTGTTTATTTGTTTTGAGTGGGGGGAGAGAGAGAATCTGGCAGTTCAGCGTCCGATGCAGTTGAAACTCATGAACCGTGAGATCATGACCTGAGCCAAGGTTGGATGCTTAACTGACTGAGCCATCCAGGTGCCCCTCTTTACTTCCTTTTAATGTTGGCCTTTGTTACTATCCCATTCCTTTGTTTTAAGACTTTGTTTTTTTTTTTTTTTTTTTAATTTTTTTTTCAACGTTTATTTATTTTTGGGACAGAGAGAGACAGAGCATGAACGGGGGAGGGGCAGAGAGAGAGGGAGACACAGAATCGGAAACAGGCTCCAGGCTCTGAGCCATCAGCCCAGAGCCCAACGCGGGGCTCGAACTCACGGACTGTGAGATCGTGACCTGGCTGAAGTCGGACGCTTAACCGACTGCGCCACCCAGGCGCCCCTAAGACTTTGGTTTTTAAGAGCAGTTTCAGATTTATGACAAAATTTACAGGGCTGTACAGAGATTCCTCATATGCTCCTGCTCCCAGACATTATCAACATCACTCACCAGAATGGTACATTTTTTACCCAACGTGAACCTAAATTGAAACACCATAATCACCCTAAGTTCATAGTTTACCTTAGGATTCACTGTTGGTGTTGTACTTCTATGAGTTTGGACACATAAATGTATGATGACATATTATCCATCATTATAATATCATACAGAATATTTTCACTGCCCTAAAAGGTCTCTGTGCTCTGCCTGTTCGCATCTCCCGCTCTCTCATTTTTAGTCCTTAAGGATATTCCATCGTTGGGTTCTATCCCATACTTAGTGCATATGGTCTGGGAGAAACTCTCTTGCCTACTGAAGGATTGAAACATGCCCTTCTACTTAAGAAAGAGCATTAGTTCTCCCTATCCACAATAATCGTTGCCAGAAAGGGCCTAGTGCACTGTGAGAATGACTGTAGAAAGGCGAGATCTTTTGCTGCTTATAATAAGTCACTTGGCATTCCCCTACCAAGGCACATATATTCATCGCTAAATCATAAAGTGAAAGCTCTTATTTCTTTAAAGTCTATCTCTGTAGAACTGTGAAGGGAAGTGGAAGTTAAAACCGCATCCTCATGCTTAATTTCTTTTTATAAGATTTATCCTGTTCCTTCCTAGATGATGTTTTCCTTTCCATTTGCACTTCCCTGTTTCCCCCTTTCAGATCTGCAGTCTAGGTGCCCACCCTAGAGCCTGCCAGTTGATTTTTTTGCATGTGTTTGTTTATATTGCCTTTGTGTCTGGTCTACTCTTGACATCTTTCTCCAGGGTGTTTATTACAGTTTGTGTAATGCTCAACTCAATTGTCATTCTGTTTAGCCTCTTTCAATACTATTAAGGCATAAAAAATGATTGCCTTTTTCTGTACAGACTCCTATTTTATTTTTTTTCCATGCCACTGATAAGACACCTATCATGAAAGTAACCAGCCCTCCTGGTTTTCCCAAGACTGAAGGGTCCTAGGATGCAGGAAGGTCAGTGTTAAAACCTGTCAAGTCCTGGGCAAATTGGGACAAATTCAGTGTCCTACATATTACATTGTAGTGTTATCTTGCTTGTCACTCAGTACCATGAGAGTTCCTGGAGACAGTGGATAAGGGCTTGGACTTTGGAGTCACACAGATTTCTTACCAGTCCTAAATCCATTTTGTGTAAAATGTTTATTTATATGAGACATAGAGAAAACTACACGCAAGACAGATAGAGCATGAGTAGGGGATGGGCAGAGAGGGGCTGGGGGAGAGAGAGAAGTCCAAGCAGGATTCTCAGTTGTCAGTGCAAGAGCCCCAGGTGGGGCTCAGACTCAGAACTGTGTGATCAGGACCTGAACTGAAATCAAGGGTCAGATGCCTGACCTACTGAGCCACCCAGGCGTCCCAGTCTTAAATCCATTTTGTACTTTGTGTAATTGTGTGTCATAGCAGGTTATCTACCTTTTCTAGATTTCAGGTTCATCAGCTGTATAATGGGATGATATGCATTTTGCAATTTTCAGATACTTAAAGGATATAATAAATTAAAATCACTTGTTTATTGATGGACAAATACTATTTGGATAGTACCTAAAGGCACAGGAATTTTCTGAATACTATATGTAATACTACTTGCAAAGTACTTTTAGTTCAGTGCCTAAATCCTAGTAAGCTTCCAATAAACATATTTCGATTCATTAATGATATTCATATTTTGATATCACATGCCTAAAACATGGTAGACATCAAAAATAAAATTAAGCTCAGAAAATACATGTTCATGGAGCATTAATGATATTACCAGGAATTTATAATAACTAGAGCAAACAAGTCCATGAGAGTAATTAGAAGATATTTGAGAAAGCAGGAATTGGCTGTGAGATTGGTTCTTTTTTAGACAAGGTTTGCATTTTCTGGTTTATTTAAAGCCAGAGTCAGCAGTTTTCATGTTTTGGAAAGAGAAACTATTTTCCATATTTGGACAAGGTCAGTTTCAGCTCATAGCAGTTAAAATGAGTATTTATCACTATTAACTAAATAAAAGTGATGTATTTCTGGGAAGGGAGTTTGGTTCATGAGAAAATGAGGATTAGGAGAGCAGAAGCCCTGCTGATTCCATAATGGTCTGGAGGTTTAAAAAAATGCATACAGAAGTCTCCTTTGTTCATACCCTGTAAGGTATCCTCTCCACCTTTGACTGGAACTTTTGTGTGTGAAAATTTGTACCTCGCACATTTGTCCTAATGGAGACCTTGATAATTCATATTGCCTGTGCCTTTTAGATTTGTCATGGAAATTTCCAGTGAGGACAGGTGTTACAATTGTGCTTATGCTGAGATCGGTCCAGTTTGGAGAAGAACAGTGAGCAAAAAATGACGTGACTCAAATCCCTAAATATGTATTCTGAGGCATGATTCTAGGCACATTTCCATCATTTTGAATTGTACAGATTTGTATTATTACCTATATTATTATTGCTCTTCAATTATCAAATATAAATATGAGTGGGTTTTTTTTTTTTTTGCCTTCATTATTAACTCATTTGATTAGCTGTTAGCCAGCTATTGATTCTAGGCTTTGCACAAATTAGCAAATTAATTACAAGTCCAAGGACTATTTTTTTACTGTATTTAATTAGATGAATGACATCCTTAAAAATAAAATGTTTACTCACGTCACATTTCCAATTCCTGGTAAAAATTATAATATAAACATGGTTGTCTACAATTCTTGGAACTAATTATAAATAGAGGTTTGTCTTTAATAATAGTTTTTTTTAAATGGGAATCTGTGTAAAAATAGTACTTCACCCTTTAAATAGGTGGCTAAGTTTGATTTACTTCTTGATGACAGAGGATCACCATGATGAACATAGGATAGTAGTCTAGACTAGAGCGTGCATGGGCCTTTGATTCAGACAGACCTAGATTTGTTCTGCCACTTGCCAGCTGTGTGATCTTGAACATGTTCTTAACCCTTCCCAAGGCATTTTTTAAAATCTGTGAAGTTGAATGTGCCTACCTTACAGAGATTCTGTGAACATTAAATGATAATTAAGACTAGTACAGTGTTCATGGCATATTCTAAGCACTAAGTGAATTTTCCTTATACTATAATCTTTGCAGTTTATAGAGAACATAGTACATGTAGTTGCTTTATATATTTGTTGAAATAAATAATGTTATACTGGTCTGTGTCCATAGGATCACATCAAGTGCAGCTGAGATACGGGTACCTGAGTGAACTCTGTCTGCTTTCTGATGCCTTTAAGAGGGTCATATTTAATTCCTTGCTTTGATGAATTAGCCATTTGTTGGCTGTTTCTTACTGTTTGTGAACTAGAAAATAAGAGATATACAAGCCATTCAAACTATATGTAATAATTTGACTAGATTCTGAATGAGGCTCTGAAGGACCTTTTCTTTTTTTCTCCTCACTACCCACCTCCCCACCCCACATCCACCGAACAGACTTTTTTTTTTTTTTGAGTGAGAGAGTAATACAGATGTTTTACATTTTCTGTTTTCTCAGTTTCACCTTTTCCTAGATCCTGACTGAGGAACTGAGAGGTAAAGTGTTAATGCAGTATAGTAGAAATAGAAAATTAACTGCTTTGATAAATTGTGACATGTGTTTGTGATACGCTTTGCACCAGAATCACATTTGTGAAGATTCCTGTGTTACAGGTGTGAAATGTTGACTGTCTTACCTGCAGTACAATAAAATTTGTTCAAAAGTCTGTACTCATTGTCTTTACTATACAAAGACATTCCCTTTTATCTTCTTCGGCACTTTTCCAGGTCTCATTCACCAGGTAGTAGATTCTTACCTAAAATTACTAGTATTTCCTCTCCATTTTCTTGTTTGAACTGGTCAGAGTTCGAGACACTGCAACAATTCTAGATATGATTAAGATGGTGGTAATGTCTGTATATGCACTGTATAACATAGATTATCATGGATTCATAGTTCCAATAACTCTGCTCACTTCTTTTATTAGTAGCAGTTCACCAGCGTATTGTCATTTGTATTCTATACATTCAATAACTGAAATGAAGTTTTTTAAATGTTACTGTGGCTCAGGGGCGCCTGGGTGGCTCAGTCGGTTGAGCGTCCGACTTCGGCCCAGGTCATGATCTCACGTCCGTGAGTTCGAGCCCTGCGTCGGGCTCTGTGCTGACAGTGCAGAGCCTGGAGCCTGTTTCAGATTCTGTGTCTCCCTCTCTCTCTCTGACCCTTCCCCATTCATGCTCTGTCTGTCTCTGTCTCAAAAATAAATAAACGTTAAAAAAAATTTTTTTTAAATGTTACTGTGGCTCAGAGCCACAGTCTTCTGTTGTTCTGAATTCATAAACTTTTACAAATTTTAGTAGTTTTCTTTAAAGTAGCATCTTAGAGTTGCCTGGGTGGCTCAGTCAGTTGAGCATCTGACTTTAGCTCAGGTCATGATCTCATGGTCTGTGAGTTCGAACCCCGTGTCGGGCTCTGTGCTGACAGTTCAGAGCCTGGAGCCTGCTTCGGATTCTGTGTCTCCCTCTCTCTCTGCCCCTCCCCTGCTCATGCTCTGTCTCTCTCTGTCTCAAAAATAAACGTTAAAAAAAATTTAAAAACATTAAAAAAAAAAAGTAGCATCTTAATTCATTGTATTAAGGTTAACCCTTTTTTTTTGAAGATTTTATTTGTTTTAAATTGCTTTTAATGTTTATTCATTTTTTGAGAAACTGCAAGAGTGGGGAAGGGGTAGAGAGAGAGGGAGACACACATCTAAAGCAGGCTCCAGGCTCTGAACTGATAGCACAGAGGCTGAGGGCGGGGTTCGAACCCACAAACTGTGAGATTGTGACCTGAGCTCAAGTTGGACGCTTAACCCACTGAGCCACCCAGGTACCCCTAAAAGATTATATTTTTATGTGATCCCTGTACCCCACTGTGAAGCTTGAACTCTCAACCCCAAGGTCAATAGTCGCATGCTCCACCAAATGAGCCAGTCAGGAGCCCCTATTAAAGTTAATTCCTTAAGAAAAGGAACATAATATAATGCATATCCCAAATGATGAATTCCATGTTTTAGGTTAGGATTCAGTCTACTGTTTTATGTGATGTAAAAGAGAGGCTATAGGTAGACTTGGTGATTCAGATTGCTTTGATGATTCAAATTCTGGCTCTACCACTATTATATATGTAGTATTAGCCTAACTTATATACCCACTCCTAGCTTTATTTTCCCATCTGTATGATGGGGGTATTGTTGCAAGGTTGTGAGACTAAAATTAGTTATTCATATATACACGTAGCCTAGTGCCAGGCACATAATTAGATCATCCCTTAAAATGCTGAGTTTCTTATTATGATCCTGTTGTTTTCATGCCTTTATTTGATAGGACGCCTATGTTGATGAAACATGTGAAAGTTATGATTAATGCACTTGAAATGTCATTCTTTTAAAATACTTAATAAAGTGATTTATGTTTGTTCCTGTGTCTTTATCCATGGATATATCTCTGTTGGCTGTGTAAAAGAGGAAGGCAACATCTCTATAGGATGTTGTTTTATGGTTGACTATTATAAGGAGCCACTGTATCGGAACTGAGATATGATTAGCACTATTTGAGATTTCACTTTGGAAAAAATGGTTTTGGCTGTGGTCAAGAGTCTTGTTTATTAAAAAGAATGAATTACTGAATAGGTTCTCATTTGTATTCTTTTTATTTCAGCTATAGCCCATCTTGCCATGTTGCAAAAGGATATGCTGACATGTGACAGAGTAGAAATATAAAAATGTTTCAAGTTGCTTTCAGTCAAATATGATTGAAAATTTTCAAAAGATTTACACATTTTTTTATTTGTAATAGTGACATTACTGAGAAATGAATTTCAGTGTCTTCTGGAGAGCAGCAGCCTCTCTATGAGTGCTTTGCATTTCAAAACTTAGCAAATGTAACATAATGACTGGTGTATTATTAATATGCCTACAACTAAGGAGTTTTACATATTTGAAGAGAAACGAGTTAGTGTTATTTTACTTCCTATTTGTATAACCATTAAGGAATGAAACATTAAGGTTTGTCTACTTCCTCCTTATACATACACACACACACACACACACACATATGTTTACTATGTAGTTTATGGGATTCAAATAATACTTTTATATAGTTTTGTTTACAATTGATCTTTTAATCTTACTAGATTTCTTAATTACTTTGATGATTCTTTCTGTATTTCTAACACATACAATAAGAACTTGTTTACTGGTTTCCATTGTGATATACATTGTCCCCCTACTATCTACTAAGTTGATTCACATTAGAATCTTAATTCACTGACAGATTTTCATCCATTACTTATACCTTATAGAATCTAAGTTGTGGCTTTGTTGTGGAAATTAGCCTGACTGCAGGTTTAATCATTAATGTCCTGGTACTCTCTGTCATTAGATTATTTCCCGAATGCATTGTGTACTACACCTCTGAATCTTCAGAGGACCAGACCAAGTATTTGTGAAAGTCCTAAAGGATACACTTTGAATGGAAAGGATGGTAGAAATCCTGCCATTTCTGTCTTCTTAGGCTTTTAGGTGTTAGAAAGCACTATAGAAACATATTTACACTGATGGATTACACTATCCCCAATTACTAAAATTACCTGGCTGAGTAAGTTAAGGGGGTATAGGGACGGTTTCTCTTATGTCTGAAAATAATATAATGAATTGTCCATCAGTTATTTCATTTTGCTATTGATCCTTGATGTTTTTTTTTTTTTTTAATTTTTTTTTTTTCCAACGTTTATTTATTTTTGGGACAGAGACAGAGCATGAACGGGGGAGGGGCAGAGAGAGAGAGGGAGACACAGAATCAGAAACAGGCTCCAGGCTCTGAGCCATCAGCCATCAGCCCAGAGCCTGATGCGGGGCTCGAACTCCCGGACCGCGAGATCATGACCTGGTTGAAGTCGGACGCTTAACCGACTGCGCCACCCAGGCGCCCCGATCCTTGATGTTTTGTACTCTATATCTCATTGACTAAGAACATCCATTCTATCAGGGCTTATGTATATAGTCTATAGTTTAGAAAAGAATATCATTCATAGAGGAAGTTTGCGCACAACCTTCATGCTATTGTAGTCAATAGATGGCATTTCCGGGTAACTTGTGTGAAAAATACAGGACTTTGGCTGCCATTCAGGCTTATATTCAGGATCTTCATTTTTTTCAGGTGATTTGTATTCACATTAAAGATTGATAGGCATTGATTTATATCATATTCTTAACTAACTTAAGTGACTAGTTACCTGATACTACGCCTAAGTGTCAAGTATATACTCAGCGTGCTTAATTATATGTTAAGAACCCAATACTACAGGATTAAAGATAGGTACAGTAAAGTTTGGTCAAAGGATGGTCAGAATCTATTAGGGTGGATACTACATACACACACACACACACACACACACACACACAAACACACTTTTTTAGAAATTCAGATAGAATACGGCCAACATGAATGGAGTAGAAAATGCTTTGGAAATCATTGTACGGAAGCTTTTTCATTTCTTGGGAATATGTTCTCATCATGTTCTTTTTGAAGCCCTTATTCGTGGAGTCTCTCAAGCCATTCTTGCTTATGCTGAGTTTAGCAACCTTGAGAACAATAGCTACCATTTTACCCATCATTGTAATTGATTAGCCTTTAGTGAATTTTTACACAGCCACTACTAAGGATAGATTTCTGGTGTAAGCACGCATGCGTATGTGTTTGTGTGAAAAGACATGTCACTTGTGTTTTCAAAAAGTTCTTTGTTTAGTATGAAAACTCAAATTACAATGTGGTGTGGGATATTATGATAGCACTTGTGTAGAGATTATGGGGAAGAATTCATAATTGAGATAAAGTGGAAAGATGGACAATATTTGAATGTTGGGTTTGGAAAGAACACTTAAAGAGGGTGTAGTGTATACAGTGTTATGGGTCATGAGAGAAAATGACAGAGAGTGACAAAGAGAATGACAAAGAGCTGGGTATGATATGAGTGAACCTTAGGGATGTGGGAGCATGGCAGCAGAGTCTTAGCATTATACAGTTTCATAGACTAGAATGAGAATGATGCGCCATGGGTCGGGCAGAGAACAAGTTGTGATTGTCATTTGTGAATCATAGAATTGTACGAACTAGCATCTGTAACCTGTGAGATAATTTGGAGAATAAGAGAAATTTGGACCATATTCTGTAGACCATGGACAGTCATGAAGTATTTTAAAGTGTCAGGATGACATCAGATTGTTAAATTTGAAAGTCTATCTGAATTTTGTGTGAGATATGAATAATGTATTTGGCGTAGTATGTAGAGTGGTATCCATAAGTTGTCTAGGCTTTTAGATGTATCCCTGACCTATGATTAGTTCTTATTTCCTATGCTAGTTCATGTTAATTATGTAGGATAACAGTAAACTGAGTACAAAACTGCATTTTCATTTTATTTATATGAAATATTTATACTTGTTTAATGTATTTTATTTCATATTTAAATTCACTATGCATAGGGATTAATAAGTGAATGGGGCTTAAATTAGAAAACCCAGAAAATGAGCAAACAACAAAGGTTCTTATGCATGTAATGAAAAAAATGCATCTCACAAGGTAATTAAGTGATTTTATATTGCAGTATGAAAACAATTGTCTTATGGATGTAGGTTACCAAGTGGGCAATTTCAATTAAGTATAAGATATTCTTTTCTTAAATACATTTTATTTGAAATATTAGAGGTTTACAGAGCAAGGTGTCCAGTGCCCATCTGCTATCCATCATATTTTCTGGCTTCATTTCATATCTCTCTCCTGTGACTGAGGTGCATTCCTTTGCATTTGCTGTCCTAAGATATTGTTGAAGGGAAATTAACACTGCTTGACAACATTTCTAATAAGTATTCATACTGTAGTGGACATATTTTTCTTTTAATCCACAGGAACAAGTCCACCTTCTCAACAGCAAAATTGCTTCCACTATTTTTGGTCTTGTTGGTTGATAAATCCCAAGTCCACTTCTATCTAGGAAGTAGTTGGGGAAGTTTTTCTGGTGACTTTCTCAGCTAGGCCCTTCCTCTGCCTCAGTGTACCAAATGTGCAGGCATGTGACCTGCACCTCTGAATGTTCAAATTATCAGCATCTGTCTCCTCATGTGGAATCTTGAGCTCAGTGATGTAGGCTGAAGAAATACGAGGGTTTATTTATATATATATTTTTACTTTGTTATTGTCCTGGCCTAACTGTCCAGTGGTATCTGCTCCTGGGGATTTTTGGGGCTGCTTGATTCCTTGTTTCTTTCTTCTGTCCTGTGATCTGCACAGATGCTTTTTATAAGGTCCCCTTTTTCTTAGGCTTTCAGAGTTGGTTATTCTTGTTGCTACCAAAGAAATGTAAAGAAGTTATTCTGGTATGCGCATATGTTTGGAGATACTTTTTATTTGCCACCTGCCTTATAATGTTATCCCATTATCTTTCTGTTGGGAACTTGTACACCACAGACACATAGGTTACCTTTTCAAGATGCATCATTTACTAGTTTGAGGCCTTTCTAGGAATTGGAAAAGTCATTCCCTTCACCAGCCTATGACATTTTCCACAGTTTACAATTGAGTACTCTCATCCCAGGGTTCTGTAGAATAGGGAAAGATGGCTGGAAATTTGGCATGCAAAACTTTCTGCCTTCCTTTTTTCACGTTTGGATAAGTGATATTATCCAAAAAGAGTTCTAACATTTCATGCAATTACAGACACTATGTTGATTCTTCATAAGCCTGTGTCTTTTATGAGTAATTCATGTAACATCATAATTCATAACATCAGCAGCCGCAAGTTCCCACCTTGGCATCTCTGATACTAATAAGTCTTTTCTACATAGGTCTTTCTGGAGGCTCTGTTATCTAGTAAGGAGCTAAAGCTTAGCTTTTGGGGCTTAGCCTGCAAACTTGCTACCTCCAAATATAGGAGTCTTGGTGTTACTATCCTTAGACCTAATATTTCTCCAGGGTGCCTTCTAGTAGCCTGAAAATAAAAGTCTCTGATGTAGCTCAGATCCGGCATTGTTAATTGAGTTGCACCCCAGGCCCAATGATCTTCTAATACTCTTTCATATATAGCCATTAACCACTAAACTTTTACTCACTTTCTTTTAGAAACAAGGCATTGTAGGAGGCCTATTATCAGGTATAAAGACCATTCCATGACCTTAACTTGGAAGTAGCAGAGGGGGCCATGTTTATGGGACTGAAAAAAAACTCTGGGGGGTAAGTGCTACAAAATATGATTGTGAGAAAAACCTTGGCACTTTGCAAGAAAATAAAGATTGACAGCCCAGCTCTAGAGGTATTGAATCAGAGTCTAGGGATGAATTTTAGGAAGCTATATTTTGAATATACTCCCCATGTGATTCTGATGTTCAGCCAGTTTTAGGAACTAGAGCATGTTCTGAAGAACACTAATTCTTCAAGATATAAATAGATTCCCTTTAAAATTTTTTCTTAGGAAATTTTTTTTCCTTAGGAAAATGAGCTTAGGAAGTTCTGGATTTTTAAACAGGTTTTTTTTTTTTTTTTTTTTTTTTTTTTACATTAGTACATCTCAGAATCTTTATGTGCTTTGTGAATACATGTTTCTGAAATTTATTTGAGTAATGTTGTAAGCTGTTTGGGTTACTTTTATCAGAGTACCATAGATGAAGTGCCTTGTAAACAACAGAAATTTATTCCTTATGGTTCTGAAGGCTGGAAAATCCAGGATCAAATTGCTGCCATATACAGTGTGTGATGAGAACCTACTTTCTTGTTCATGAGCAACCAGCACTGTAAACTCTGAGTCTTTTTTTTTAAACAGTTTTTTCTAATATGTATTTATATTTGAGAGAGAGACAGAGACAGGGACAGAGAGAGAGAGAGCAAGCGCACATGCAAGCAGAGGAGGGGCAGAGGGAGATGGAGACACAGAATCTGAGGCAGGCTCCAGGCTCCTAGCTGTCAGCCCAGAGCCCTATGGCTTAAATTCACCAGCCCTGAGATAATGACCTGAAGTTGGATGGTTAATCAGTTGAGCCACCCAGGCACCCTTGGTTGGGATCTTTTTAAAATAAAGACCCTACTCCTATTCATGAGCGCTCTGCCTTCATGGCCAAACACCTCTCAGAGGCCCAACTTTCATTTACCATCACATGGGGGATAAGGTTTCGACGTAAGAATTTTGGCAAACTTGCAGTGTCCAGTGACAGTCCCTGTCTCCTAAACATCTAATGGTTGTGGCTATCAGCCCTGGCAGCTCATTAAAATCATTTGGTTTAGTTGCTGTAGAATAAAGGTGGGTTCTGGGTAATGGAATTTTTTAAAAGCTTCCCAGATGATTTTCATTAAATGCAGCAAGTTTTGAGACCAAAGACAGAGTGAAATAGTCTTTGGAATATCCTTTAGGAAATTTTGTCCTACTGTGTGTTTCATATCATCCAGTTTTTTAAAAATGTTTCATGTGTGGGGTGGCTTTACTTAATTTACATATATATGTACATAAACATACACACTTGTGTATATGTATATATCTATAAATACATAAATTATGCTATAGTTTCCAGGTAGTTATTCAAATACCTTTATTTTCCTGATTATAATAGAAACTTCTTTTTAGGAAGAAATACGCCCAGTTATTGGAGACACTCTCTGAGAAAAAAAAAAGAAAAAAAATCTGTCTATATATCTAAATATATATCCAAAATATATCTATATCTATCTATCTATATATCTAGATATATACATGTAAAACATGTAGAGATTATATATCTATGGGTTGTCTAAGTAAATTCTAATTATAATGAGTAGCATTAATCGAATACTTAGCAATGTACTGGCAAGTTGTTAAATTCTTTTATTATCATTGAAACTTACCATCCTATGAGCTAGGTATTGTGATGAGAAAACTAAGAGATTAAATAACTTGATTCAGGTCATACAACTAGTAAATATCAGTACTTATGTCAGATCTCTAGTATGCCTGTCTGTGACCTAAAGCTTTAAACCAGTTTGAAATCCTGGCTGAGGAAGAGATTTTTATGTTTAATGATCGATATATGGCTAAAAGATGTCAGTATGTACACGCTTTCAGAACTATATTTTATTGGAGGGATGGTAAGTCTTCATAAATTATAAGGGTGTGGGAAGGTATTTCAGATGTTGAGAACCATATGAAAATAGGGTTTTCAAACAGAGATTGGCATATGCAGGTAAACAGAATTTTTGTAGTTACAGTAAATTGATAATTTGTGTAGGTAAATGATATTCTGAATGTGTTTGAATACTCAAAATTCAATGTATAAACATTTTTCATCAGTATAGGCTTTTAGGTATTGCTAAGCTTCTAGAAAATACTGTGTTTGACAGATTTTGTTATTCTGGCCACAAATTTAAACAAAGGGAAAAAATGATTTGACTATTGGCAATAAAACTTAGTGGATTTATGTATGGGTTCAATTGCATGCTTATTAGTCACTCAGAAAATGATGTTTCATTTTAAAAACACTTACCTTCATATGTTGTGATGATATAACAAGTTTTCAGTTTTTTGTCTTTCATTTTGCCAGATAAAATAAATTGGGTAAATGTAAATGACAGTACAGTGTTTTTAATAAAGTATAATGGCTAATCTTATGCGTCAACTTGGTTAGTTAGACCATGGTCCATATATTTGGTCTAACATGTCTGGGTGATGCTATGAAATTTTTTTAGGTGATAGTAACATTTAAATCAGGAGACTTTGAATAAAGGAGATCCATAATGTGGATAGGCTTCATGCGTTCAGTTGAAGGCTCTAAGTAACACTGACCTCCCCCAAGGAAGACTGAGAGTTCTTCCAACAGACTGCTTTCAGACTCAAGCTGCAACACCAACTCTTCCCCACATCTTCTGCCTATAGGTCTCCTGCCTACTCTGCAAATTTTGTACTTGATAGCTTCCATGATCATGTCAGCCATTGCCTTCCTTCCTTCCTTCCTTCCTTCCTTCCTTCCTTCCTCCCTTCCTTCCTTTTTCTTCTTCTTCTTCTTCTTCTTCTTCTTCTTCTTCTTCTTCTTCTTCTTCTTCTCCTTTCTTCTTCTTCTTCTTCTCCTTCCTTCCTTCCTTCCTTCCTTCCTTCCTTCCTTCCTTCCTTCCTTTCTTCTTTCTTCTTTCTCCTTCCTTTTTTTCATGTTTATTTTTGGGAGAGGGAGACATAGAATCCAAAGCAGGTTCCTGGCTCAGAGCTGTCAGCCCAGAGTTCGACGCGGGGCTCAAATTCATTAACCACAAGATCATGACCTAAGCCAAAGTCAGCCAGCCACTTACCTGACTGAGCCACCCAGGTGCCCCTTTGTAAGCCATTTTCTTAAAATAAATCTACTTGCCATCATATGTTTGAAGTATGAGGAGCAACAGATGACACCAAATTCTTCCATCTCCTACATTGGTGATATTTTCGCATGTATCGGGCAATTTCATAAATGCCATATAGAGTAAATAAAATCATAGAAAGTTCAAAATAGAATTTGTTGCTCCCTATGATTTTGTGGCATTATAGGTTTTCAGATGCAGCTTTGGTCTTCTTGTCAAAGTGGGATAATTTAGAAAAATGTGAGTGGGCTATTCTTCTACAATTCACTTCTTTCATCCATGAACCTATCATAATGAGTACTTCTAAGTACTAGGGCAACAGTAGGTCCTGTCAGTATAAAAGAAAAATGCCAGAAATGGACCCTGGCTTCATGGAGCTTTGATTCTAGTAGGGAAGACTATAAAAAAAGTTAATTAATACTTACATTAAAAACAAAAACTGAAATAGGTGTTGTGAAGTAGATGAGGGTTCTACAATGGAGAGTAATGTAGGAAGGATCTACCTTAGATGGCATAGTGAATATGAATTTTGAAGCTGAAACTTGAGAAGATGCTAATCCTACAAATAATTAGCAAAGTTACAGACAGTAGGCAAGGAAGAGGTTGATTCATAACTTGATTTGTTATTATGTGTAAATGATCAAATTGTGGTTGGTCAAGAAAACCTTAGACTAAACTGAGTGAAGGTGGATGTTGGGAGTGAAGGTCGTGAATAGAAGGTTGTAGGAAAATGTAACACTGGTAAAATGAAGTTAATTTAGGTGGACTCAAGTTTAAGAGTATTATAGAGAAAACCTTAATTTCACACTGGACTAGTTTTTAAATATGTTTAGCTTTCATACCCTGTAAATCATACATGAAGCATCTACATAATAAATAGCTTTTTTTTGTTTGTTCTTTTTTACTATGACTGTTATGCATATAGATTACTATCTAAGGCTGGCTTGTTGTTTGTTTTTGTGTTTTCTTTTTTAGTATGACTATGAATGTCATGAACATAGATTACTATGTAAGGCTGGCTCATGGATGCTTGTCTAGATCTTAAATCTTAGAATGTCATATTGTTGACTCGGAGGCTATCTCAATATCTGAAGTGTCTTGAAACTCTAGGCTTACCAACTTACTGAATTTAAAAATATGATTGTCTCTTGTGTTGTCTTTTTTCCTTTCCTCTTCTTTTCTTTCCACCCCTTCCCTTCTTTTGCCTGCCTGCTTGTTTGCTTGCTTGCTTTCATTCATTCATTCATTCATTCATTCATTCATTCATTCTCAAGTCACTACCAAAGGCTAGGAAGTCATTACAGCCCTGAGTATCATTTTCACTCAACTCAAAGAAGTTATATGGCTGTACCTCTTTGTCCTCCAGTCCTGTAGAATTGTTAAATAGGTTACTGTAGAACTTGTGCTATACAAGAAGCCTCTCACTGAAGAATAAAACAAATGTCAAACCTGTAACTTGGCAGAGATTCCATTTCATAGTTTGAAGAATTTAATGTATTGTCTACACTGTTGAAGAGTTAAGGTAATTATCCATATTATTAAAAAGAAAAAATCTGGTACTGATGAAAAAGTAGGGTCTGGGACCTTGATTGATTTGGACTGGCTATTAATGTTGTTTAATTTCCCTGGATAATGTCTGAACTTTCCATTTCAGTTTGCCTTTATAACCCTTTGTATTTTTTTCTTAATTATTTTCCTGTAAAGGTTATGTGTCTGTGAGTATGCATTTTAATAGTATGAAAGGGTATCTGGTCAAAACTAAACTTCCTTTCTGTCATCTTCTGCTAGCTGTTTCTCTGGAGTCACTGTTATTATTATTTGTTTAACTTTCCAGAGATGTTTACTTTTTATGAGCACATGTATGTTACTTCTTTAATTAAAAGGCAATATAAAAATTTATATAATGCATACATTATATATATATATATACACACACGCACACACATATATATACACACATATATATGCACACACATATATATATATATATAATATATATATATATATAATGTATATATACATAAACAGTGAATGGAATACCTTTCTTCACATGAAGGTGAATTTTAGATATCAGTACCCATCAGTCTATATACATAGCTATTTTTTGCTTGCCAATGACTACTTGGAATATTTATTTCCTTGTACCAAAGTTATAATACTGGAACCCTGTTCATTGTCATTTATGTTCTTGACAGGCCTTTGTTACTATAAACATTAGTTTTGTAGATATATGTGAATATACCTGTAGAATACATTCTTGAAGGAGGAATTGGAATTTCGCAGTCTAAAAGTAGTACATTTTGCATTTTTGACATTTATAGTTATTTCCAGATTGCCCTCCAAAGAAATCATCACAATTTACATTTTCCTAACAATGTCTTCATAACTTTTGAATTGATTTAGTATTCCCTCAGTGATTAGCAGAAGTTCATTCCATAATCTGTCAACATTAGTGATTTTCACAAAGCCTTATAAGTGATCACATACCTATGCAGAGCAGCTTATATTAGGCATTCTCGTACAAGGTCATGGTTGACTTCTGTTACATAGCTACACCTGCTTCCATGAGTATTTTCCCTGTTATTTTACATCATTGCAAGTGAGCTTTCAGAATCACATACATATACTGATCTTTACGTGTTAAAGAGGTCCTTGGTGACCAATATCCAGGCAGTTTTAAATGGTGCTTTGTCTAAAGGGTCCCTTTCTTTTTAATTTTAAATTAAAAAGAATTTTAAATTCCTTAATTTTAAATTCCCTAATTTTAAATCCCTTTCTTTTTAATTTCTTTTTAATTTTAATGTTTATTTATGAGAGAGAGGGAGGGAGGGAGGGGCAGAAAGAGAGGGAGACACAGAAACCGGAAGTAGGCTCCAGGCTCTGAACTGTCAACGCAGAGCCTGATGCAGAGCTCAAACTCATAAACCATGAGATCATGACCTGAGCCAAAGTGATGCTTAACTGACTGAGCCACCCACGTGCCCCTGAAGGGTCCCTTTCTTTGATTGATCCAGATACTGTGCTATTACTCTTAGGGGGATGCTCAGATACGTCTTCTTGTCCTGAATCCAGCAGTACTGTGTCCTCTCATACCACCCATGACCTGTTTTTGAAATGACATCTCCCAAGATTTATTGAGATGCTGCAGTTTCCTAGCACTACAATGACTGTAATTAGTCGCTGACATATGATGATTTATTGCTGGAGGTTTCCTTAGAAATTTACTTTGTGTGTTGGGGCTAAGAGATGAGTGTTGGAGTTTCAGATTTACAATTCTTGTCCTGCACCACTTAACACATCAAAGCTACATTTGGGATCACCAGGCAACTTGACACCATCTTGACTCGGTCTCCCAAGTAAAAATGAAATGTACAGCAATTAAGAGTGCTGAAGAAGGTACATGACTAGATTAATTCTTCTTGATTAGGCCCTGGTGAGTTTGTAAATAGATAAACAGATAAAAATACTTTAAGTTGTGGGCTAGTCAAAGCCAAGAACCTAGGAAGATTTCTAACAATTCCACAAAGACAAAGAAGCCAGAAGCCAGAACCTTAGACTATAAAGCATGCAGAGCAAGAGGAATCTCCCTGTGGCAAGGCTTGCACATAGAATACAGATTAGAGGGAAATGACTTAAAATAGTTCAGCAACATATTCAGTCTAAGAGTTTGCCAAAGAAGTCAGGTTAAATGTCCAGCCCAATGAAACATTTTGGAGAGGTGAGGTAGTAAGGGACAGGAGAAGGGATTATCCAAAAAGTATGAACAGTGTAGTAGTGAGAAAATGTCAATGTCAGCTTGCATTCACACTAGTTTTCTCAACCCCATTAACCATGTCATTAAAATCATCTTGGAATGTTGTTAAAATGGGGCATTTTTAGGTAACAGTGGCTTGGTAAATAGAGGATTCTTTTCTCTTTGAAGTCACCCTTTTCTCAAAGGCATTGTCTGCATAGATTTCTATTAAGACTTCTAGATCCCTGAGTTTTTTTTTTGTTAGTGTGTGTATGTATGTGTGTGTGTGTGTTTTAATTTTAAAACTCCCACCATGTTTAGGATTTCTTTCCTGATGGATATATTTGACATTGATTGTCCCTGTGTTGTATCAGAAACCCTTCCTGTAGTGTTATCTTATTATGACTTACTAAGACCTGTTGTCTTATTGACTCTGGAGTTGTGAATATAGCCATTCGCAGGTCTGAGTATTAAACAATTCACTGGCTTTTTTTTTTTAAATAAATAAATGCCCCGCAGGGGCACCTGGGTTGCTCAATCTATTAAGCATCCCACTTTGGCTCAGATATTGATTTCATGGTTTGTGGGTTTGAGCCCCACATCAGGGTCTGTGCTGATAGCTGAGAGCCTGGAGCCTGTTCTGGATTCTGTCTCTCTCTCTCTCTGCCCCTGCCCTGCTCATTCTCTCTCAAAAATAAGTGAATATTAAAAAAATAAATGCCCTGTTGCTTGATTTTTTTCTTTTTTTTATTAAAAAATTTGTTTTTAAATTTTATTTCTGAGACAGAGAGCATGAGTGGGGGAGGGGCAGAGAGAGAGGGAGACAAAGAGTCCCAAGCAGGCTCCAGGCTCTGAGCTGTCAGCACAGAGTCTGACGTGGGACTCAAACTCACAAACTGTAAGATTATGACCTGAGCTGAAGCTGGACACTTAACCGACTGAGCCACCCAGGTGACCCCTGATTTTTTTCTACTTTTTATTTTTTATTTTTTTATTTTATTTTATTTTTTTAATTTTTTTTTCAACGTTTATTTATTTTTGGGACAGAGAGAGACAGAGCATGAACGGGGGAGGGGCAGAGAGAGAGGGAGACACAGAATCGGAAACAGGCTCCAGGCTCCGAGCCATCAGCCCAGAGCCCGACGCGGGGCTCGAACTCACAGACCGCGAGATCGTGACCTGGCTGAAGCCGGATGCTTAACCGACTGCGCCACCCAGGTGCCCCTACTTTTTATTTTTTTAATTAAATTTTTAAAGCAGGCTTCACATCCAGTTTGGAGCCCAATGTGGGACTTGAACTGAGGGCTCTGACTGAGCCACCCAGGCACTCCAAAAATTCACTGTCTTTATGGAGTGTCCACCAATGCATATATGGTTTTGCTTTTGATTTTTTGAGGAGCTCACTGATTTCTATCTATTTAGAACCCTCAGGCTCTTATGAGCCAAAATGGAAAAAAAAATATAATTGACTGTGTTTTTCCTTTGTGTTCCCAAAGGATGACACTTTTCAATGTGTTACGCAGTCCTTAATATTAAAATGCTTAGTAAATGTATGAGTGAATTCTACTTTTGGTTTCTTTATCTGACACCTTTTCTTGTACTTTCTGGGCAGGAAGAAGTAGAGATCTGGGTTTCTAGTAGATTTATGCTTTATAATTAAGAAATATTGATTTAATAATTTTTTTGTCCTTTGGGCTTTGTTTAATCATTAACTAATAAGATTTACTGTGAACCTTGCAGTTCTATAGTCCTATACTTGATGGTGTTAGCTCCTTAGCACATAATTGTTTTGAATGGAATGATAATTAGGTTAATTAGATATACAAAACTAAGTGCTGTGTATGAAAAGATTGAGGGGAGGAGGAGAGACTGTAACTTTAAACATGGTTGAAAACTCATCAAGTAATGGCTTTCTTAATTTTAGATGTGCTTTGCTCTCCTTTGGTTGCAAGCAGTGGAGACTTATTTAAGTTCTATTAAGTAAGGGGAATTTATTGGAAGGTGAAATACAGAAATAAAGAAGAGAGAAATATCTTCCACATAGAAGGTTTGGATGTGAGTTTTGGGAAAGGTACACAACTGTAGTATACATGGACCTCAGCCAGCAGAAGGCAGTTCAGGACTAGAAGGTTATATGCGATTTTTTGACATTGACCTCATTAGGAGCATTAATAGTTGAAGGATCCTTATTCCACTGTTGTACACTGAATAAGATTTACCCATTCATTCTGTCTTGCTCATCTTTCTTATCTGTGTTTTTTTTTTCCCTCGGTCTTTTCCAGTGAATTATCTGCTTTTTTTTTTTTAATTTTAAAAAATATTTATTTATTTTTGAAAGAGAGACAGTGTAAGCAGGGGAGGGACAGAGAGGGAAGGAGACATAAAATCTGAAGTAGGGCCCAGGCTCTGTGCTGTCTGCACAGAGCCCGATGTGGGGCTGAAACTCATGAACCTCAAGATCATGACCTGAGCCAAAGTTGGATGCTTAACCGACTGAGCCATCCCAGGTGCTCCTACCTGCTTTTTTTTTTTTCATGAAAAGACTGGATCCCCCAGTTCTGGGAGCAGTGCCTTTGCTATGGGCTATCTTATCTGGTAGACTACTACCCTATGATCACTTACCCTTTACCGGGTGTCCACCACAGTCCTGTGTGGCTGAGGGTATGGCTTCATGTTCTGAGATAACGGATCAGAGAAGTCTCAGAAGTGTCTTTCTGGGGAATCATCCTTGAGAACCTAGTGGATGCCTTTTCCTCTTTTGTTTCTTTGTTTCTTTGTTTCTTTGTTTCTGTCTTTTCCGTATCTCTTTCTTTATCGCTGTCTCTCTTTCTCTCTCATCTCTGTCGACCCCCCCCCGTTTTTTTTTTTCTTAAGAACTCAGTTGAAAGAACTCAATATTTGATCAAATTAAATGGAGTGAAAGAGAGAGATGTTATATGATCCTAATATAGTGGGAAATTCAGGCTACCTTAACTATGTAATACTCAATAATCCTTTGAGAACAAGTACATGATTGAAACCAGTCTGTTTCCTCTATTCACTTTTTTTAATTGATAAAAATCAAGAACATTCCTAAAATATCAAAGAAGTTGAATGACAGATAATTTGAGTCTCAACTTTTTATACTCGTGCCAAGAGCTCACAACTCCACCAATTATAGAAGGATCAGAATGTATATTGGAAATATATGCTATGTTCAGTTCAGCTCCTCAGTTCCAACAATTCTTGCGCCTATGAGAGATGCTAGAGGTTTGGGCTAAATGGAAATACATTCATCATTGTTGTAGAACTCTGCCAGTGCTTAAAAGGTGCTACAGGGAACTATAACTCATGCACTGAATTAAAAGATTGTAAGCTCCACTGGTATAGCCAAAAGCAAGCTCAAAGTTGACTGGCATCAGATCATGAGTAGAAAATTACTTGACACTGAATTTTGTTCTGCCTCTGAATGCCATTCTTTCAAGCAGGGCAGGGAAAAGTTGAAGTTTATGCCGTTAAAAGATGTTTATTTCTATACACCCTATTTTTTGTTCAAATTGAAAGCTTTTGCAGAGTGTGTTTCAATGAAACTGTTCAAAGAAAGTGACATGTTACTACATGGGAAGACAAAGATAAAGTCTGTTTGGTAACGATTATACAGTCAGGGCTTTATCTACTTGCCGATAATTTGTGGCTTATTTTTAATCCTCTGCCATTTCCTTTCCTCATTGTTCCATTACCTGCTGATTACAACCCTGAGCCAATCAGTCAACGTTGAGTACTTGGTAAATTTTATTTTTTTTAAATTGGCTAAAAGAAAATACATATTTCAAAATGGACATATTGATAGTAGCTAATACTTATTGAATACTTATTATGTGGCACATTCAATATTTTAAGTTTAATGGTCACAGAAACCTCACGATGTCAAGAACTATTGTTACCACTGTTTGACTAATGAGTGGATTGATGCTTAGACCAAGTTAGCTAACTTGTCAAGGTCTCAGATGGTGAGTGACATATTCAGGACTTGGACCTTGGAAAACTGGGTCAATTTTCATCCAGTGTGGACATGATCACACTCTGAGATCTGCGTTCTACACTACTTTTATCTCCCAAACAAGCATATATCATGAGGAGGTCAGTTTGGCAAGGGGCAGCCTCCCAAACCATGAAGAATTTAGGATGGTTAGTTCACAGTGATGGAGACTCAGGGATTCTCATCAAGGGATTAGAGTAGAAGCCTTCACATATACAAAAGACTTTCAAGTGGAAGATCTGTTTTGCATCTGCACAGAGATAAGAACCAAGACATATTAAAGGAACCACAGGGAGGCAACTTAGTGGAATGGTCTTAAAATAAATAGATTGTTTCAACATGTAGTGAGATATCGCTAGAAATACTCAAAAATAGGCTAGATTTTGGTTTTATAGGTATCCTAAATCGATGGATTGATTTTGATGTATTATTGAGAAACATTATCCAAAATACACCGTATGGTACATTCAAGAAGTACAAACCATAATTTTCTAAGGATAAATATTTGAGAAATGCTTTTCTTGTCAATTCATAATATATATTAGAACATTAAAGGCCAATAAATTATTCAGGAAAACAAAATAAAAGAATTTCTCAATTTATCCCTGAATTTCTCAAGATTTTAAATTTATTATTATTTTAAAATAGAACAGAACTCTTCTTGTGGTCCTTGCTCATGCAACCTTGTTCTCAAATACTCATCTAAACCTACACAAAACAGTATTCTTTGGGTATGGATGCAGAGACCTTCTTTGGGTATTGGATGTAGCTATTTGTAATGAGAAACAAAAGAACTTCTGGTTTCCTTAGGGGATTTATGAGAAGAAATCAGTAGTTTTGGACAGTGCAGGGATGGATAAAGAAAGTTATTTTAGATATGCCATTTTGCATTCCCTTATATTCTCAGAAATAAGTGTAGATGGCTTTAAATTTCCTTTAGCACACATGTAAAGAAGAACATGTTTCTGGACTTTGATTTTAATTTCTTATAATGGGTCTTATTTTCCCTAGGTATGTTTCTACTTACTTAAAAACAGATGCTCTCTGAAAAATTCATGAAAACTGAAAATAAACTGGAGACTTTGGAGAGAAGCTCTTCACCCTGTTATTAGGTTGTTTTTAATGAATGGTCTATTGCATCATCTGCTTAGCACTTAACTACATGACCTTGAACACACTTCCTGGCTTTTGTAAGACTCATTTTCTTCATTTACCTACTTACTTAACCAGATTGTACATAAAATGACATAGCACATATCAGAGTTTGTATGAACAGATAGATCCTTTCAACAAATTTATATTGGTGATTTCATGAAAGAATATTGCAGCTTGGCAGATAGACCTGTTTTCCAAAATGAAGGTTTTTTTCACAACTAGCATTACGTGTAAATTTTACCTGTTATCATTTGCCTGCTCCCCAAAACCATTTACACTGTGAATTAAAATACACCTTAAACCTGGAGTGAATGGGTGGGGGATGGGTGAAAGAGGTGTTGGGGATTAAAGATAACACTTCTCATGATGAGCCCTGAGTAATGTATGGAATTGTTGAGTTACTATATTGTACACCTGAAATGAATATAACATTGTATGTTAATTGTACTGGAATTAAAATTTTAAAAAGTTAATAAAAAAATAAGATATATCTTAAGAATTTTTAAAAAGGATCTAAAAAACTACAGTGGAAAAATGATAGAGTACATCACAACTTTACTCACTGTCAGAATAAGGCTCTCCATATGCCCTTCTGGTTTGAATTGTTAAATGAAAATTCAGGTGCGTAAATTTAAAGATCAAATTGGCTTTATGTAGCAATTCATGATTTGGGCGGCATCCCATGTAGTAATAGAAAGGAACTCTGCAGAGTTGTAGAAAAGGAAGGGTTTTTGAAGGCAGAAAAGGGATGGGGAGAGGAAATTATTAGCAAAGAATGCACTGTTTAGGCAAGACCACCCTCCTAAGGGGAATGGAAGGGTCTGCCCTGTGGAATACCTCACTTATGCTGACCAGGTAATTCTGTTAAAGGTTACATTCCTGAAACTGCAGTTACGTTAGATATTTTTAAGTCTCGCTTTGTTGATAGGTGGTTTAACACAAGTGACTGTATTTTTGGCCTGCTTTCTCCTTTTTAACAAGTTAACAATTTTTATTTTTGTCATATGAGGATTTGTACATGTTTATCCTCAGCTTGACATTTTAATTTTGGAAATAGAGCCTCCCTATCTTTCGTATGAAGTTAAAATTTAGCCCTAGAGAAAAGATGCTGCAGTGGCTTAGTCTTTTATTCTGGAGCTCAGAACCATTGAGAGCCACATCTGACAGTATAGGCAAATGTAGCTTTCCCAGGTTGGGATTATAATTCAAATCTCTGATTTTTTCCAATTCTTTATGAGTAAGAGGATATGATATGACTGAACAGCAAGCCCGTGAGAAACCTACAAATGTGGAACCAATGGTATTTAATTCAGGTAATAAAATATAATTCTTAAACACACACTAAATTAAAAAGCCAAGATGCAGTTCTAATTACATGCCTTAACTGGAAGTACGATATTTGTAGAGTAGCTCATTCAATTATATGTAAATTTGTTCCTTCAGCACAATTTGCCTATAGAAGCAGTATTCAGTATAAAATGTTTGTTCGTTTTGAAATTGGCTTCTAGTATAACTTGTGGATGTTGATATAGAGTTGCATTTTGTAGGATCATTCACAGCTCTCCATAGCCACTCATCTCAGTGCATGCAGTTTTTATTTTAAATTCCTTTTTTTTTTTTTTTTTTTTTAGTATTTGAGAGAGAGTGCAAGCACATGAATGGAGGAGGAGCAGAGAGAGAGAGAGACAGAGAGAGAGAGAGAGAGAGAGAGAGAGAGAGAGAATCCCAAGCAGGCTCCATGCTGTTAGCACAGAGCCCACGATGGAGCTCCATTTCATGAACCCTGAGATCATGAGCTGAGCCAAAATCAAAAGTCGGATGCTCAACCTACTGAGCAACCCAGGTGCCCCTAAATTTCTTGAATAATAATAAATACGTCTGTACTCTTTTATTTGAAACCCTTGGGGTCAAGAGTGGTTTAGAATTGTACCTTTTAGAAAGGGTAATATGCTACCTGTGCTATGTGCCATGTGCCATTCCAATAGGGTTTTGGGCCACACCCAAGCATACTGATGTTTCTGCTGTGAAAGCAGAATAGTCACTTGACTGAGGTGAAGATCGCGAGGAGCTCCATTTCACTCAGGTCAGGTTTTGTTGTCAGTGGGTTTGTTTTTCACAGCTTTTTAGATAGAATTGCAAATAAGTATTTATGGACCTGTAATATTGAATGTCTTAGCTAACAATTATTGAGGAGCTTACAAGCCAGACATTGTGCTATACTCGTATCATCTCATGTAATCTTGGCATTTCTTTGAAGATACTGTTAATTTTGTTTTATGGATGAGGAACAACTTGATAGAATTTAAGTTATTTGCCTAAGGATACATACACCTAGTTAGGAAGTGGCAGAATCCTATTTAAACTGAACTAAGTTAGATCCCAGAGCTGGTGATCACAATGACTACAGTGTCCTTCCTATTCCCACCATTACATAGCTAGTGTATCTCACCTGTGAGCCGTAAACTCTGGCTTAAATCTGTACAAAGGGAGTTTATGGCAAAGGCATCACGTAGCCAGACTACCAGCCCCAGGGGATAACAAGGGTAAGGGATGGGTTTCATTAGCAACAATTAGTTGGCATTCTTTCTAGGACATTGCCACTAGAAAAAATGTGCTTCAAACACTGCAGTCCTTTTGCCACTGTGTTTACGATTCATATGTGGAAGAGAGAGGAGATAGTTGAGCATGTGCTCCCCTTAGCTATGGCAGAGCACAACATCTGGAATCCAGTGTGGGTGGAGCAGTGTTTCTGAGGAAAAATTGATGGCTGTTAGCAAAAGAAGGTGTGATTAATGTGGGATAGGAGGCTGCCCTGAAAAATGTCCACCCTATGGACAATTAATTGTAGATGAAATTAACATTTGGATGAAAGCTTAATTCATCTTTTTAAGTGTAATCTATTTTAACATTGTGATCTGACTGGTATGGGCTGAATATTGAATTTGGAATCTGACTACTTGGAATCCTGTCCCATTTTGGATAATTTCTAGGACACAGGTCATAGATTTATAATCAAAGAGCCTATTTCTTGTTTGTATTTTGAAACACTATCTCCCTAGTTACCCATTAGGCATTGTGTTAGCTAAGATGGCCCAAAGAGCCTCTGGAAATTTCTACCCTGTGTAGTTATCTCCCACACTGAATCTGCACTGGCTTTGTGCAATCAGTAGCTGCAGTGGAAGTGATGATGCGACGTCTGCGACCATGTCTCAAGGAGTCTTGCAGCATCCACTTATTTTATGGCATGTTTACTTTGGGGAAAGCCACTGCCATTTTAGAAGTCTGATGAATAATATGCTGTGAGGAAGCTCAAGCTAGCCATGTGGAGAAAGTGACTTGTGGTCAAACAAGTACTGTTCCAGCTGTCCCAACTGATGGGCCAGACATGAATTACCTTGGGCAACCCTGCCCAGCCAACCCATCAGATAATTTCAGTCTTAAGTGTCATCTGACTGTAATTGCATGGAAGACCCCAAGGGATAGCTGCCCAGCTGAGCCCATTTACAGAAATTTGAGAAATAATAATTCATGGTAATAAGTCATAGAGTTTCTGGGTGGTTTGTTATCCAACAGTAGATATTCAGAATCAGGTTTGTTATGAAGAAGAAGGGAGATAATGTGTTAAACTCCTCAAATGAAGGTGAGCAGCTGTTTTATTATAATTGTTTTCACAATCCCGAAACCAAGGCCTTTCTCCCTAATATCCTCAGAGGTTTCATTATAATTTGCCATTGTGATGAGGATAGTGATCATTCTGTATTCCCTGGACAAGTATAGAGAGTGAATATTTGTGGTTGGCTTGTGGCCAAGTTGGTCATTCTTTTTCCTTACTGGAGGAGTTTTAAAAATTCTATCTTTTCTTTATTCATATTTATTCATATTTATTTTTTCATATTATTCTTTATTCATATTATTCATATTTATTTTTTTCATGTGGATTTTTTCATGTGGATTTCCTACAATAACAGATCTTTATTGTTATGATAATAAGTATATGTAAAACATCTGATGGATCCTTCTTCTGGACAATACAGGGCTCATTTCTCTGTTTTTATAGACTATTTGTCTAGGAAACTATAGGGGAAATAAGATGTGTTGGATTTTGAAAAAGTGGCAGCAAGAGTCATAGAATAGTTGCCTGAGCAGCTTTCCAGCAATTGGAAAGGCTGCTAGAGTGAATGTCAAAGAGAAATTGGTTTTTTGGTGGTGTTACATGCAAGCAGATAATGAAATAAAGAAGAAAGAAGTAGGAGGTACACAGAGGGGAAGAAATGAAGGATTTGATATTGGAACACCAGAACAACCTGTAGTAGTTTGAAAGGGAGGGGTTGGAGGAGAGAGAGGAGGAAGAAGTAAGGGTTGGTTGGGACATCATCACCTAATGGGCGCGTTCCCTCCTATCTGATTAATTCTAGCTTTATTTAGTTTTTTTTTTTTTTTCTTTCTGGAAAAAGAAAAAAGGTGACCTGGATTGTTTTCTTTTTGCTGTAGTTGTTTGCAGTCAAAGGGCATTTTCTGCAAAGTCTGTTTTTCCTGGTATTCTTTTTTTTTATTTTTTTATTTAAAAAAATTTTTTTTTCAACGTTTATTTATTTTTGGGACAGAGAGAGACAGAGCATGAACGGGGGAGGGGCAGAGAGAGAGGGAGACACAGAATCGGAAACAGGCTCCAGGCTCTGAGCCATCAGCCCAGAGCCTGACGCGGGGCTCGAACTCCCGGACCGCGAGATCGTGACCTGGCTGAAGTCGGACGCTTAACCGACTGCGCCACCCAGGCGCCCCTGTTTTTCCTGGTATTCTTAAGTGTCATTGTCTCATCAAATATAGAGTCTCCGCACATACAGTGGTTGTTGCTAGTAGAGCGGACTAGAAGAAGATAATACTGTTTTGCAAAGAGTAAGTTACACATTCCAATGTTGATCTCTTCTCAGAAGAGAATAACTCAGAGTTTCTCCATAGCTTTTTAAAAAGCCTCTGATTTCTGTATATTCCTTAACTGTACAAAGACTTTTATTTCAAGGAAAATTTTACATATTGAACTTAGAATCTGAATACTTGGATTCTTATCTCAGTTTGGACAGTTTCTAGGTCTCAGATCATAAACCTAGAATCAAAGAGCCTGTTTCTTATTTGTAATCTGAAACAAGTACATTGTTTACATTATCCTTAATATTTACTGATTCTCTATAGAGTTAAAATGGACAAATGAAAGCCTTTGGGGATGAGAAATTTATATTCTAATATAGCAAAGTAAATATATGTGTACTGCAGCTTGAATTGTTAGATAATTTTAGGAAATTGTATGCCTGAGTTCATGAATTATTCAATTTAGGGTTACTTTCCTTTTCACATTTATCACTGGCTAGGTCCTTTAACAATCTTTTGATTTATTAAAAGTCACTTTCCAGAATTAGATTTAAAACCTTATTATTTTCTTATGATTTTCTTATGAAAATTGAGTATGTGTCTTATAAAGCTTGTATTTCTTTTCTATGACTTTGCCTGTGCTTTGGTTATGAATGATAATTTTTTAAGAACTGATGAGATTAAAAAAAAATTGACCTCATCTGATGCAGTAGCCTACAGAAGTAAAAGAACATTTTATGATCTGTCTTCACTTACTGGAAAGACAGTTGAGTTGGGGCATGCCCATCCTGACTTCCATTAGGAGGCAGAATACTTGCTTGTGTCCAGAGGTGTTCGATCTCCTGGTGGTCATTTGCCTCTCAATCCTTGATGCAGTTTTAGGAAAGTTATGCTTTTACAGGGAAATGTATCAGAATCAGCTATGAAACTTTTTATTAATAGAGATTCCCTGGCCCCACAACCAGGTTTATGAAATGAAAAAAAAAAAATCTCCTGGGCCTCACAGGTGATTTGAATTCATCCACAGTCTGGGTCAGAAAACTACAGACAGAACAGCAGGTTGGTGGATGATAGAATCTAGTCTGAAGCATAGGAAAGCTATAAGAAGAGAACATGGAGGCATCCTTAATTTAAGAAACACTTGGGTATTGTGATCTTTGACATAATAACTGATAAAACCTTCTGATATTTCTAAGACATATTTGTGTCCTCAGTTGTCCTGATGGTGCCTCTAGTTAACTTCTAGCATAGAGGGTCTCAGCCCAGTGGGGCAGTTTTGCCCAGTGAGGCAGTGTTGTCTCCAGGGGATATTTAGCAATGTCTGGAGACATTTTAGTTATCGTAACTATGGGGATGCTGTTGGCATCTAATGAGTAGAGGCCAGGGATACTGCTAAACACACTATAATGATCAAGAGAGTTCCTGTATTAGTCCAAAATGTCAACAGTGCCAAGGTTGAGGAACTCTAATCTAGTGAAGAACACTGAAATCCTTAAATAAAAGTATTGTGGGCTCCAGCATTGAAAATGGAGTTACGGACCAGGCAGAAGAACATTTGGATGGCCTGTGTGGACCTTGAGGAAGCTGGATGAGATAAGGAGAAAGGGAAGGCATGAAAATAGGCTGAAGGCTAGAGACAGAAGGGGGAACGATTCTAATGCATATTAAGATTTTAGAAAGGGGCATATTCTTTGGAATATGATTTCCTCACAAAGTGTCAGATAAAATAAAAAAGATAATACATCTTATAGTCTGAAAAAAACAAGGTGTATTTAAGATCAGCTTTAAGATAGTAAATCTTTTCTATCCTATACACTCTAATGATAATTTTGAACCTTGAAAACCAGAAACAAAAGAGAATGGTAGCATAAGTGAGTCAGAGAGAATATAATGGTAAATTAACATTCTGGGGTTGTTGTCACCAGAAGGACGCATTCAAGTAAGAATTGATAATTGATCAATTGATTATCAATTGATCAATTGATAATTGATGTTGTCTCTCTGGGGCTAGTAATGGGGCGATAGCGTTGGCAGAACTTTTTGTGGGGAGAGGTGGAGCTGGTCATTGCAGATAAAAGAGTAGTATGCGAACCATGTGATTTAAAATGCACTGTTTATTGTCCTTATAACTGCATCTCTAATTGCCTTATCTGTGTCCATTGTTCAGAGTGGATGGGGTTATCTTAAGTATGGGAAATGGTTCCTGGCTTCTTGTAACTTATGTCTAATTGGAGAGAAGAGGCTACTGCTGTGAAACAGCAGTAACCCATTGAAGTTCATAGTCCTTCACTCTTGTGATAAATACCTACTAATTTTCTCTTGGGGGATGTGCTGTCCCCCAATGAGTAGAGGCCAGGGATACTGCTGTCCATATTTGGTTTGTTTGGTCTGAGAGCTCTTGACTTCATCCCTGGCTTTAGGGTTGAGTTTGTGTTGTAGGCAGTATCTCAGAGACATTTGGCCATAATTCTCATTGAGGTATTGATCCATGATCTCAGGTAATCCATTGAGGTCTGGTGATGCTTGATGGTAATTATAAGACTTTGCTTTCTTTACTTCTATATTTTGAAGTGTGAGGATGTAATCTCAAGTTCTTGGCTATTATCTCACCATGCTGAAGGGAAGTACTGACTGAAAATGTGTTCAATTCAAAGGAGAAAGGAGCTTGGGAGACATAATATAGTTTGTGTTTCTAGATGAAGCTGTACCTGAAGCCACTTTCGTCACAGAATTTACTTATGTAAACAATTAGATTTTCATTTTGATTTTACCAGATTGTGTTGTATTTTCCTTTTTGATGACTGAAAAAATTACTGAACATACACTGATACAGGAGAAACTGTACAAGAAAGGGATATTATTGCCAAGTAATAACTCAAGCCTAGTTTTTCATACTCTATTAATTTAGTCTTTTTGAACATATTTATAATTTTCTCCTATCTTTAGATGTTTGTGTTTTAGTGAATTTAACAAAATGCACAGGTTCTCTCTGTTAATGTTTTATTTAAGGCACTTTTTAATATTTTTAGAGAATTATATTTCAGAAGTGATATAGTAATTTGCAAGATTATAATTCTTAAAAATTAAAGGGCTACTGGGGCCCTTGAGTGGCTCCATAGGTTCAGCATCACACTTCGGTCATGATCTTGCAACTCATGAGTTCGAGCCCCATGTCAGGCTCTGTGCTGACAAACTCAGAGCCTGGAGTCTGCTTCAGATTCTATGTCTCCCTCTCTCTCTACTCCTCCCCTGCTCACGCTCTTTCTCTCTCTCTCTTTCTAAAGTCAATAAACATTAAAACAAAAACTTAAAAAAGAAAAATGGCTACATTGCTTCCTTGGTGAAAAAGAAGAAGAAAGAAAGAAGGAAAGGAACCCAGTGTTCTGGGTGTGTAAACAGAGTCAATACATTTTATGAAACTTGTAATTAAAAATACCACTCAACACAATTGACCGTGTTTGTTTGCTTTTTTTTTATTAGTGTACTGTAGGAATTAGTTATAATTTCTGTTCTTAACCAACAACCCAGAATGAGTAAAGATAGAAATATATGGATTATCAGTTTGAAGGACTAAGTGCATGTCATTCTGCTTCATGTGATTGATGAAATGCAAAAGAAAAAAAATAGTCTTTAAATAGGACATCTGTGACATAACAAATTAGAATCTGGGAGAAGAAGAATATTTTCAGTGTCTAAATCCATTGAATCTAAATAATCGTGTAGATCATATTTGAGTTCAGATATAACTTAGATAAATTCTCTAGCCATGGCACCCATCTGTCAAAAAATAAAACGCTAGCTCTCACTTAAAATGGCTCTTTTAGACTAAGGTCATCAAGCTGTATCTAAAATGGACATGAAATGTCAATTTCATACGTTATAGTGGCACATTTCATATTGCTCTACTTAAGGTTATGTCAGCCTTACCCATAAAAAGCAAGTGATTTAGGTCTTACTCTAAATGAAGTAAGCAGAGGTACCAGCAATGGCACTGCTTTCCCACTGCAGACAAAGGGAATGTATGGACAGGCAGCATATGTCTCCAGTGTCCTAACTCTGGGACTGTGTGGTGCTCCAAGAAAGGATGTCTTCTCTTTACGTTTCCGTATTCGAATTCCCTGTGATAATTGTGGGGTGTGTAACTTTTTGAAAGATGTATTCAAAATGAGTTTTGTTGTCTCGAGTTGGTTCACTTGCTTGAGTTTTGTGTTATTTTATGTAACCTTATCATGTTGGGAGGCTCAGGAACATTCTGTACAAGGAAGATTGTGTTTGGGGAGCTATACCCATCATGGTTTTACTCACAAGTGGCAGAAGGTTACCACAGATGATTTAAGTGGAATTAAATGAAGTTTTTTTGAAGTGTATTCAATGTTGGAGAGTCAGTCTTAGAAAATGGCAAGGATCAGCGAGGCCAGGCAGGGATCCCCATAGCTACGATTTCCCGGGGAAACAGTGTTTTGGACACCAATGACTGCTCAGTCCTGGCTGCTACAGTGACATTGGATGTTCCTACTGGTACCACTGCTCCTGCTGTCCTTGAGACTGATTATTGCTGTCTTTGTAGCCACTGTGTTCACACCACTCCTAACATTTTTGCTTCTCTGAATCCCACTTGTAGTCCTGGGAACAGTGTATCTTGTTGGCTAAGCATGTATCAGGCATTTGTTCCCAAGCAGCAAGGAGGCTGGGGATGTGAGTAGTCTGCTATTTTGGTTTCTATAACAGCACTTGTCTCCAAATATATCTTCTTATGGTGGGGACTTTCCTAAAGAGAAGAGGCTTCAAATGCTTGGCAGCCAAAGAACAGGTAATTGTCACGGTATGGTATTTTGGGTAGAGGAGATAAGTTTTCTGGAAAGCGGGAGAGAGAGGAAGGTTTTTCTAGGAGACTTGGATACTGTATCTTTTTTCCTCCAACAGAAGAAGATGTGCCCTTCTGGCTATTGGGTTTTGTTAATGAAATAAGAGAGCCAGATCAAATGACTAAGCATTTATGTCACAACATACCTTGAAAGAAATTATACCAGTTGAAAAAATCTGCACCGATTAAAAGAAAAAGACTTTTATTGCAGTGTTAACCGTAATTGCTTTCAAATAGGTGGTGTCTCCTTGTGCTCTGAATTACATGTCAAATATTGGTATTGGATTTGACACTGTCACCCTATTTCCTGTCCACATTTATTTTCATCCATTGCATTTTGTCACAGCATTGGTATAGACCCAGCTTTGCAAAGATACGACCATCAGAAGGAATGAATGTATTGCAATCTATTGTTGAAAATGAACTCCCTCAAACTATCTTGAAAGTGGAACACAACTTTGGAACTACGGAGCTTCGTTGTTAGTGAAGTTCTGATGGGATGGTGATGGAAATTTGAGATAAGGGAGCTCTTCCAGCACTGCTTGATTGGGAGTGTGACAGCAGCTGGATGGTTCCAGAACAAAGAGATGGCAAAAGCTCTGCTACAGTGCACAGTAAACACTTTTCCTTGGTGTAGCCACCCTCCTTCTGTTCTGTTTCCTTTCCTAAATTGGGCATTTATCACAGATGTGTGCAGCCTTTTCTTGTTAATTCATGAAACTCACCTAACATACTGTAGCTTTTAAAATATATATTGACTCATGAACGGTACATCTTCTTACATGATTAGCAAAAAGATGAGTACCTTTGCTGCCCAGATAAGGCCAATAAAGATTTAGGTGTATCTGAAAACATGGTTCTCTTTTTTTTTTGGTACTGTGTATATTAGTACAAAGTTGGAGTTTATCTGAAAATTTATATTGCATTTGGAAAAAATACTTCCTTTTTTTTTTTTTTTTTCCATAGCTCCTTTTTCATTTGCCCTCTACTTGTCTATGCCTGGGTCTGTTATTTATGTGAGTCGACTGTGTCATTGTGATAAGAGTACTCTCTGTTTTTGTTATTTTCTTTTAAAGTTCTCAAGTTTTATAATTTACCAGCCTGACCAATCTCAGTGTTGAGTCTACAGGGTAGAGGATAACATGGCCCTCAAATTATCACTTATTTGTGTTTCAGCTGGAATAATAGTTTCTGGGAAAGTTGGGGAAATATTCCTAAAGTGTAGAGAACCTTAGCATTATAATACATTTCCTCTATTACAAAAGGCAGCTTTCTATTAAGTTGTCATACAGGGTGTTGTGGTGGACAGACCACTAGATCTTTGGCCCCCACCAAAGATCCAAATGTCCTGATCTCTGGAAAGAGGGAGATAAGAGAGAGAAAGAGAGGTAACCATGTCAGCCGAGGTCAGAGTGATGAGATAGCTGTCTTTGAAGGTGAAGAGGGCTACAAATGAAAGAATGAGAACCCCCTCTAGAAGCTAGAAAAGGCAAGAAAACGTATTCTACAAGACCCCTCAAAAGGAATGCAACCTGTCAACTGTTAATTTTAGCCTAGTGAGACCCATTTCAGACTTTTGACTTCCAGAACTGTAAGATAATAAATTCATATTGATATAAAGCCCTACATTTGTTGTAATTTTTCACATCAGCAATATGAAAGGAATTATAGGTGTGAAGTTGAAGAAACCATAGTAATGCACGCTCTAGAATGTTATGGCTCTCAAAGTGTCAAACTGATAACTATATAATCACCTTTACCATTCTCACGTTTCCCACAAGCAGAATTAATTATACCATGCTTCTGTTCAGGCATGTACTCTCACCATCATATACTTTTTACATGGAGTTCTGATGATTGCCTCCAAAAAGCTGAAAGCCTTTGGCAGATGGATCCAATTTATGAATCCAGCTTCAATAAATGTAAAGACTGAAATGCACTAAATCATTGCCTGTTAGTGCCTTAGTCAAGAACTAAGGGTGGGCATACAAAAATAAACCTTTGGCTAGTGGACCTTGCTACCATCAGTACATATTTCTTCATCCTGTTGTATTTACTTTATGACACTTTGTTTCTGTCATAGACCTGTTAATCATGTACACATAAACCTGTAGGACATTGTTTTGCTTTTCCATGGGGCTACAGCCAAGAATAGAAGCCAGGAATGTTCAGTGTGGATGCATATATCTTCTCCCCATATATGTGGAAGCATGTAGCTCTACAAATGACTACTATGAATATGCTGTTTGTTCATAAAAATATTTTGTAATCACTTCAAAATATACTACCCCCCTCCCTTTTTTGAGAGCTTGGGCCTTGAAATTCCTGCCTTTTGGATATTCTTTCATTTCTCACTTGAGTTTTCTTAATCATCACCTCCCTTACCAGTTTGGAAACTCGCACAGCTACCTTTGCACATGGTCGAGGATGGGGAGGGGAAGGGGAAAGAGTGGATGGGGAATGGCCGGGGAGGGGGATGAGAAAGGCAAAGGGGAAGCAGCAGCACTCAATAGAAATTAAGGGTTTGATTTCATGCATATGATGCATGATCTTAAGAGAGAATCCAGGAGAGGGGTGCCTGGGTGGCTCAGTCAATTAAGCATCTGACTCTTGATTTCAGCTCAGGTCATGATCTCAAGGTTTGTGAGTTTGAGCCTCGCATCGGGCTCTGTGCTGATAGCATGGAACCTACTTGGGATTTTCTCTCTTCATCTGTGCCTCTCTCTCTCAAAATAAATAAGTAAATTGGGGCGCCTGGGTGGCGCAGTCGGTTAAGCGTCCGACTTCAGCCAGGTCACGATCTCGCGGTCCGTGAGTTCGAGCCCCGCGTCAGGCTCTGGGCTGATGGCTCAGAGCCTGGAGCCTGTTTCCGATTCTGTGTCTCCCTCTCTCTCTGCCCCTCCCCCGTTCATGCTCTGTCTCTCTCTGTCGCAAATATAAATAAACGTTGAAAAAAAAATAAATAAGTAAATTAAAAAAAAGAGAATACAGGAGAAAGTTTGCATGTGGTTTTCAGGTTTTGTGGATGAGCTGCCTCTATTTTTTATGATTGTGAGTTAGTGAAAGTGTACTGTATTTCTCTGCTCCCCTGAAGAAACAAGATGAGTACTCTTTGCCCTTAACCTCCTTTTTCTCTTAACTAGATTCAAATGTATGTCCTCCTTTGTGCCTTCATTACATAGGTGGTTAATCTCAAGGTCACCTGAAGTATCAATGCTCATCCCCTCTGGATTGAACTCACCATACTGCAGTATAGCCACATATTTTCTGACCATCTCCTGGTACATCTTCATTGCTTCATTTTATAGACTGCATTTTTTTAAGGTTTCCCATTTTCTTTGTAACTTGGAATGAGCCATGACCAAATTAACAAATGAAATAATTCTGTTTATCTATGTTTTCTTCTTCCTTTATTTGCGGATTTGGTTCACAGTTGTTTTCACATATTTTTAAAAATGTTTTACTTTTTATTTTTTTGATGGTGGGGGGAGAGGCAGAGGGTGGGAGAGAGAATCCCAAGCAGGCTCTGTGGTGTCTGTGCAGAGCCCAATGCAGGGCTCCATCTCGCCAACCATGAGATCATGACCTTATCTGAAATCACGAGTCAGAAGCTCAACCAACTGAGCCACACAACTGCTGGTATTTTCATAGATGTTTTGATTGCTAATGAGGTTAAACTAAAGATTGTCAATTCTAGTTTTGTATAAACTATGTGACAAAACTCTATTAGGTTCATTAATGTTCATTTTTTATTTTGTCTTCACAAAAACTTCTACAAGGAGGTGAAAATATTCCCGTTTTAGAGATGAAGAATTCGAGGCTCAGAAAGTCACCAGCAGAATGCAGTTTTTCTTGCCTGATTGTTCTAGTTTGGACTGCCAGTACTCTGTTGAATAGGTGTGGTAAGAGAAGTACCCTTATCTTGTTCATGATCTTATAGGAAAATCTACTCTATGGCAATGAGTATAATGTTAGCTGTGGGTATATATACAGTATGTAGCTGTACTATATAGCCTTTATTATGTTGAGATATGTTTCTTCTGTGCCTAATTTGTTAAGCACTTTCATCATGAATGGATATGGAATTTTGTCAGATGCTTTTTCTGCATCTATTTAGATAATCATATGATTCATTCATTCTGTTACTGTGATGTATCTTAATGATTTGAGTATTTTGAACTATCCTTGCATCCCTGGATAAATCCCATTTGATCTTTGGGGTGCCTGGGTGGCTCGGTCGGTTAAGCGTCCGACTTCGGCTCAGGTCATGATCTCACGGTCCGTGGGTTCGAGCCCCGCCTCGGGCTCTATGCTGACAGCTCAGAGCCTGGAGCCTGTTTCAGATTCTGTGTCTCCCTGTCTTTGTGACCCTCCCCCATTCATGCTCTGTGTCTCTCTGTCTCAAAAATAAATAAACGTTAAAAAAATTAAAAAAAAATCCCATTTGATCATAGTGAATCCTTTTAATGTGGTACTGAATTTGGTTTGCTATTTATTGAGAATCTTTGCAAGTATATTCATCAGGAATATTGTCTCTAGTTCTTCTTTCTAATAGTATCCTTTTCTGGTTTTATATTTAGATAATGTGGCCTCATAAAATGAGTTTTTTATTTTTAAAAAATTTTTAATGATTTGTTTTTGAGAGAGAGAGAGAGAATGAGAGAGTGAGTGAGAGCAGGGGAGGGGCAACACAGAGCGAGGGAGACATAGAATCTGAAGCAGGCTCTAGGTTCTGAGCTGTCAGCATAGAGCCCAATGTGGGGCTCAAACCCATGAACTGTGAGATCATGACCTGAGCTGGACACTTAACCCACTGAGCCATCCAGGTGTCCCTGGTGTTAATTCTTTTTTAAATGTGTGGTAAAATTACCAGTGATGCCGTCTGGTTCGGGGCTTTTCTTCATTGGGTGATTGTTGATTACGGGATTCAATACCCTTGCTAGTAATAGGTCTATTTAGGTTTTCTATCTGTTCTTGATTCAGTCTTGGTAAGTTGCATGTTTCTAAGAATTGAGAAAGAATTATTGTTGTGTAGAATTATTCAGAGTAGCTTCTTATGATTCTTTTGTAATATCATAAGTATCCATTGTAATGTTTCCTTTTTCATTATAATTTTGTTGATTTGGCGCCTTTATTTTTCCCTTGGTTAGTGTAGCTAAGTGTTTGCCAATTTTGTTTCATTTCAAAGGGCCAACTTTTAGTTCAGTGTATCTTCTCCATTGTTTATCTGTTCTCCATTTCATTTATTTTTGTTCTAATCTGTTTTTTCCTTTTTTCTGCTAACTTTGGGCTTAGTATGTTCTTTTTCTAGTTCCTTAAGGTATAGAGCTGGATTGTTTATACCTTTCTTGCTTCTCAATGTAGGTGTCTATTGCCATGTACTTCCTTCCCTCTTAGAACTGCTTGTTAATGATTCTGGTTTCATGTGTTGTGTCCAGAGAAGATACTTGGTATGAGATCAGTCTTTTTGAATTTTCTAAGACTTATTTTGTGGCCTAACATACGGTCTTTTTCTAGAAAATGTTCCATTTTGCTTGAGAAAAATGTGTATTGTTCTATCATTGGATAAACTGTTCTGTGTATATTTGTTAGGTTCATTTGGTCTATACTCTTCTTCAAATGTACCGTTTCCTTATGGATTCCCTGTCTGGATGATCTGTCTGTTGTTGAGAGTAGAGTATTGAAGTTCACTACAGTATTAAAGTTTATTTCTTCTTTAGCTCTGTGAGTTTTATATATTTAGGTGCTTCATTGTTGAGCACCTAAATATTTAAAACTGTTACATCTTCTTGGCATATCGATCAAGTTATCATTATGTAAGGATCTTCTTTGTCTTTTTTTTTTTTTTTTTTTTTTTTACTAGTTTAAAGTTCATTTTGTCTGGTATGAATTTAACTACCTCTGCTTTTTGTTTGTTTACCATGTGCTTGAAATATCTTTGTTGTGTTCTTTTGTGTAATTACTACATGGTTTTTCCTTATGGTTATCATGAGACTTATATAAAATAGCTTAAACTTACAATACCTATTTTAAACTGACAACCTCATTAGAATTCATAAACTGTACATTTTTACTTCTCCATCTCACCGTTTTGGTTATTGATGTTACAATTTAATGTTTTTTTTTTACAGGGTGTAACTAGTAACAAATTATTATAGATGTTATGTTTGCTATGTTCATTCATTTTTTTAACTTCTAAATTAGAAGTGTAATTATGCATCAGTATTACTTATTATAGAATCTAAAAATGACTATACGTTTATGATTACCAGTGAGATTTATTCTTCCTTTTTAATATTTTTAGGATGTTAATTACCTTTCTTTTACTTTCACTCAAAGAACTATTCAGTTTAGCATTTCCTGTAAGGCAGGTGTGGTGGTAATAAACTCTTTCCTCTTTTTTTTTTTTTTTTTTTTTTAGTTGTTGGGGAAGTCTTTATCCCTTCTTTGTTTGGGAAGGACAGCTTTGCTCAGTCGAGAATTAATGGTTGACCTTTACTTTCAATATTTTGAATATGTCATCCCATTCTCTCCCACCCTGAAAAGTTTGTTTTGGAAAATCTACTAGTAGTCTCTTGGAGGTTCCTTTTTTATGTAACTTCTTTCTTTTTTGTTTGTGTGTTTAAAAATACTTTTTCTCTTTGGCAATTAAGTTACAATGTATCTTGGTGTAGCTATATCGAGGTTCAATCTATTCAGCATCTTTTGGGACTTGTGGATCTGAATGACCATTTCTTTTCCCAGATTGGAAGTTTTCAGCTATTATTGCTTTAAATATACTTACTATCCTTTCTTCTTTCTCTTCTTCTGGAATTTCCATAATGCAGATTTTTTGTTGTTGTTGTCATGGTTGTTGGTGGTGTGAACTCTGATCTTATAGGCTTTCTTTACTTTCTTCCATTCTTTTTTATTTTTGTTCCTCTGGGTGATTTTCAATGTCCTATTCTCCAGATAACTGAGTCATTTTTGTACAGGTCAAGTCCAGTTTTGAAACTCTCTCTTGTGTTCTTTTGTTCACTTACTTTGTTTTCTTTTGGTGGTTGCTATTTTCTGTCAAATTTCTCCTTTTTGATCATGCATTGCTTCCCTAATAATATCACTTAGTTACCTATGTTTTCTATAGTTCTCTACATTTCCTTAAAAGGATTGTTCTGAAATATTTGACAGTTCATAGTTATCCATTTCTTTAGGGTTAGTTATTGTGGCTTCATTACTTTTCTTGGGTGGTATCATGTTTACCTGATTTTTCATGATCCTTGATTCCTCAGGTTGATATCTATGTATTTGAGTAATTGCACTCCTCTTCTAGGCTTTACAGGTTTGCTTTGACAGAGACAGTTCATCACCAGTTAGGTCATTTGGGTTACCCTGTCCTTGGTTAGGCGGGGGTCTGCTGTTAGGGTCTATTTTGGGGTAATCTAGCTGTGAAGACAGAGATGGGGGCTGTGCTACTGGCTGAGAACAGATGGCTTGGTTTCCTACCCAAGTGAGGCTGTAGGTTGTGCTCTGAAATTTAGATTCTCTGGTCAGGCCTACTATTTGGGAGTATTATATTCAGTAGTTGAGAGGACTATGAGTTATCTTCCCTGCCCTTGCTGGGCAACAGGACCAAACGCAGGGCCTATACAGCTCATTGTTTGGGAACCTCAGTCCGGCCAATAGTACGCCCTGCATTCTTTGTCAGGTGAGGCCACTAGTTTCAGTCTGCAAATGGGAGAAGCCACAGGCTGTGCTGCCTGTTCAGAGTGCCACTGAAAGTAGGGCTGTTGAAAGGGCTCTGCAGCTTTCCATGTGCTGGGGTGGTTGGGTTTCCTGGTCAGACAGGCTGAAGGCTGTATTCAGCAATGAGTAAGGGCTATGAATTTCAGTCTCTGCCTGTAGAGAAGCAGGAGAAGCAGCTCTAAAGTCCATAAAACAATCTGTTTGTTGGTTTAAGCTCACCTATACCCCCACTTCCCTTACTGAACAGAGCCACTGGCTTTGTTCTGCTTTTTAGCCTGAGTGCTGCTGGACGGCATAACTTATAGGACTTACCACTGGGCCTTCTGATCAGATGGGGCCAAAAACACTGTCTACAACAGGTGGGGGCTGGGATTCAGCTCCTTACCTGAATGTGGGCAAACTGGGCTGTAGGGCCAGCAGAACTCCTTGTTTGAGGATCCAGATCATTCATAGCTGCACCTTGCTGAGTTTTCTGGTCAGAGTGGATTCCCCACTTGGTTCCGTAGATGGGCAAAAATGCTAGTTACAATTACTGTTTGTTCGCAGATAAAAACTCAGTCTGCCAGGATCCATGTGCTCGTTTTTGCAGGCCCTTCCCCACCTTCTTGGTTACAGTCATCTTCCTAGTGGTTGAGCCCCACATTGCCTTGCATCCCCATGGTGTGAGATCAGAGTAGTGGCTCTCACAAAGTGACCCAACATGCTGGGGGTGGGGATGTTTGTCCCCCACAGGCTCTGTCTTCCCACTAGAGGAACTGGAGGCTCAGGAGCGACCTCTCATCATGGTACTCTGCTGGCCTGGGGGAGACAAAAAGTAGTCAGTGTATATAGCTGCTTCTCTCACCATTCTAATGTTGTCTTTCTCATTCTCTGTGGTGCAGGGTAGGAAGGAATGTTTCAGCCTCACTGCCATAATTTTCAGTAGTATATTGTTCTTGTAGACTTGGTAGTGTTCTTGTGAGGGAGAGTGAAATAAGGGATGACCTAGGTACCATTTTAGTGATGTCACTTTCCAGAGTGTAATTTTGAACCCAGATTTTTTGTCTAAATCTTTATTCCTTCTGTTATACCTCTTTACCAATTTTATTAATAACCAGTATTTATTAAGTACATGCTGTGTGCTAGGCATTGTTCCTAGTCCTTTACTTATGTTCACTCAACTAATTCACAAACCTATGCACTGTTATTATCTTTGATTTATAGGAGGGGAAAATGAGTTCATGGTTGAGTGATTGCCCAAGGTTCTGTTGTTAATAAGTGCAGAATCAGAAACCCAAAGGATGTGCTGTGTCCTTTGGAGTCTGAGCTCTTGCATTGTGATGAGCCATTAAAGGTAAAGGTGCTAATTAAAAGTCAGCCGTGACTAATTTCAATGGGTAATGCAAGTTGATTTATACCATAATATTTTGGTGACTTTTCGGCCTTCTGAGATATCATACTTGAACTGTGAGTGGTATAAATGGGAGTTAGGATTTTTGAGCCCCCTTTTTTTGAGTTACTGCAGTAGTTGAGACTAAGAAGATAAACTAGAATTAGTTGTGAATAAAGCACAATCCTTTTTCTTTATTTTTTAACAACAGCCCTTGTACAAGGCCCTGGGATTGTTCTTAACACGGGAGATCTTAGCCTCCAGCCTTAAAATTGTTATTTTGCTTCTAGATTAAAAAGTCATGAGTTCTTTTTATCTGAAAATGTGCACATAGACAGCTTCCATGATAATCTTGATAGCCTCTCACTTTATTTGTGGCTACCTTATGGGTTTTTGTAGAGATTCTAGAAGGGAAAAATAAGTACATTTCCGAACCATTCGGAAGAATGGTTCCCATTGTAGAAAGTTCATTGACTGTACACACCATTCAAGGAATTGTGGGTAGGTGTGTAAAGGGTGGTTGTGGAGGTAGGTGTGGCACTTGATTACTATAGCAGTTGATTCCCTTCTGCCCACATGGCACTAAGGATTATTGAGGATTTGGGGTTGTATTTTATTGGTCTTTCTGTCCCTAGTTCATGATGCTAATGCTCATTTGTAAACCTGGAATTGGGGACCTGAATAGAAACAAGGCAGCGAGTGGCTGGCTGGTGTGGTATCCACTTGGTTTTGTTTGTTTGTTTATTTGGTTTTGCTTTTTAATATTTTATTCATTCATTTATTTATTTTTAAAGTGAGCTCTACACCTAATGTAGGGCTTGAACTTATGACCCTGAAATCAAGACTTCCATGCTCTACAGACTGAGCCAGCCAGGCAACCCTGGTATCTTCTTGCTAAGAGAGAAAAATCTGCCCAGGATTTCCTGGGACAGATTTCTCAACACTGAAGTTACTCTGTTCATGCCAAATTTATTTTACTTACATAAATAGAAACACATATGCAAGGGAAATTAGACAATACTATAAGGTTTTTGCACCATGATATACATCCCCTCTCCTTCCCCAGGAAAGCACTGCAGATTAAAACCATTTTTTTGGGGGGGTGGTCTCATGAGAGTAGATGTACAGATGGTTATCTCTGATGCTCTGGGTTTATTTTTCATAATTTTCTCCCTTAACAGAGTAGTTCTCAACCTCACATTTCCTGTGCTCATTTGGACATAAAATAGCAGAAAGGTGAAGAGAATCTCTGACCCACAAGTAAAATCTGTGTTCTCTTGTCACTTCATCAAATTAATTCTGGTGTCATTTTGTTTTCCCCCGGAAATAAATCACTGTTAAGCAATTCCTTATAAAGCAGCCCACACATTTATCACACCACCGTGATCTGAACCCATTTAGGGAATTTTAAGGTACAGTTGGTCATGTTGCTGGTCTAGCAAGTCTGGCCTTGTCACAGTACATCTCTCTTCACTACCCGTTCTACCATTAATCCTTCAGAACAGAGACTTCAGGCATTGCTACTTAGAGGCTTGGAAATAATCCTAAAAAGCACAATAGTATGGCAAGGGGAGACAGAGCTTTTAATTTTTCCAAGTTAACAGAGGATGCGAAGACTGATAGGAAAGGGCAGAAAAATTGATGAAACATCAGAAATAATGAGAAAATATCTTCAGAACTTGAGCTTCTGTGATTCATTTGCCTCATGTTTAGTTTGTTATGAGATTTAGTGAAAGAAACAATTGGCTTTTTGCATAAATCAATCATAGCAACCATTAAATATGAAATGTAATTTCAGTCATATTTTTTTAACATTTTCTAAGAGCTTGGTTTTCTTACTCCACACTTGACATATGGAGTATGGTATGGTCAATAGTATTATCATTTCCACTATCATTACAAGGGTATTTGAGGATTAGGAAGGTTAAATAATTTGACTGAAGCCATGGGTTGGGACACAAATTCTGGATGCTTTTATCACTGTACTAGAATATAATTTTTTTAAAAAGGATGCCTTGCCATTAGTTTTTTGTTTTTTCTTTAGCACTTTTGAGATTTGATAACTAAGGAAGTAGTTATTTTATCTGAATTTAGAAGTCATCAAATAGCTAAACTTGCTAAATTATTTTATTTATGATGTTTATTTTAAAAATAAGTAGTAATTTTTGTTTACATTTGAGGATATTCTAGAAATCAAGGACTTGTATTAATTATTGATTTTCTTTATTGTACTTTTGGGGAATAAAATAATAGACTGCTGTACTAATTCAGGCATCATATGACAAACATAGAGTAATTGCTTTTGGAATATTTGATTAGACCAAAAATTTATTTCCAAAAGTAACCTGAGTAATGTCCACCTAAGTCTTGTTTGAAGATCTTGTAGTGAGTACTGTAGCTTTTAAACTTAAATTTGACTCTAATGCCAAAAAAGTATTATCCTTTTGAATACACACATACAATTATATATATGACTAATATTTCAGAAAATATTGATTACCCTTTATATAATCAATGCTCACTGATATTGTGTGTTTTATCCCATTTCAAAATATATGCTGGTCCTGACCCACAATAGTGACTTTATAACTCGACAGTCATGATCTACGATTTGTAGTTTGTTCAGGTGTAGTGTGGTAGGTCAAAAATGAGGTGGTTTTTCATTCAGATACTCACTAGTTATGTGTCACCTATCAATCACATGGTGATACTCAGTATTTCTTTAGGAGGTTGCATGTCTGGGTACTTGGGAGACACTCAGTAAATGTGCATTTCTTTAGACTTTAGAGTTTTTACTTTTGTCTTTAATTATCATTCCATAGTATGGCAGAAAATGTCTTTTTGTTTGGGCATTCTAGCATGCTATTGGAGTTTTATACTCTTTGTAGTTTTAACTGTGTTTTTCATTTATTGGCCTTAAATGAAAACCAATAAAAATAAAAAATAGCAAAAAAAAAATCTTGTAGCAGTCTTAATAGATCAATGTTAAGTAATCCAGAAACCAGAACAGAATTTAGGGGTTCATTAATTTTTATGTGTCACAAATGGAAATGACTACTTGTATTTGTTAGTTATTTTTTTATGACCACTGTTTATAACATCTTCTAAGACTTTTTTTTTTTTTTTTCTTTCCCTTGGCCTCCATTCTTTTTAACCTTCCTGGCCCATTTTTTGAGGAGGTGCCAGCAAGGTCTTTCTCAGTCAAATCTTTAATCATGTTCTTTCCGACCTCAGCAGCCTTCACTGGCTCACTACTGTGTTTCATATTTGTCATATATTCGTCAGCCTGATTTGGAGCTCTCGTGAAACAAGACTAGCCTACCTTTGGAGTTTTATTTCCTTTCCAGTCTCTACTTTATGCATATTGCTCTGATCAGACAAGATAATCTGTCTTTCCCCAAATAGATATGACAATTTCTAGTCTTTGTGCCTTTCCTTATGTTTTACCTGGAGTATCCTTCTCTTAGTCTGTCTCTACTCATTAATAACCCTGCTCCTGTTTTCACATTTCATATCAGAGCTGTCTGTTGGATTGTGATTCTTGTAACTGATTCCATACTCACTCCCATATTACTCCAATGACACTGATTCTTCTGAAGCTCCCTCCTAGGGCCAGCTTTCTTTATTTCTTTTCTTTCTTCCCTCCCCTCCCCACCCCTCCTCCCTCCTTCCTTCCTTCCTTTCCTAACTTCCTTCCTTCCTTCTTTTTCTTTTTTATCTTTTAATCTCAACTTTACCTATAGATGTGTTTATTTTATTGTTTATAATATCACACTGTATAAACACACTTGAAATAAATGAAATGGACATACTCCTAGAAAAATATAATCTTCCAATTAAAAAAAAATATTTTCTTTCTGGCTTTAATGAGATATGACTGACATATAACATTGTATAAATTTAAGATGTACAATGTGTTGATTGGATACACTTAAGCATTGTAATATAATTACCACTGTAGTGTTAAACTAACACCTCCATTCCATCACATAGTTACCTTTTCTTTCTTGTGATGAGAAAACAAGATTTACTGTCCTAGCAACTTCCAAAACATCGTTGCTAACTATAATCACAACACTATGTATTAGATCTTGAGAACCCAATCATCTTCTAACTGGAAGTTTATACTCTTTGACCAATATCTCCCCATCTCCCCATCCCAGCCCCTGGTGACCACCATTGTAGTCTGTGGTTCTGAGTTTAGCTGTTTTAGATTCCATATAAAAAAGTGTTATACAGCATTTATCTTCCTCTGATTTATTTCATAGTGCCTAGGGCCCTTTTTCCTTCATATCGCAAGGCATATATAGTCTGTCTCAAGTTGGAAATATTTCATGGCTCCCATACAGATGATTGGTGGAGAGGTTTTATTTCTGAAGATAATTCACAGAGATCATAGTAGGACTAATAGCACTTCTGCAACTTAGCTTTAAATGCATAAATTTTTTCTTGTGCTATGACGGGGTAAAATTATCCAGTTGGTGTAAATCTTATTAGGCTTGATAAATGGACTTAATAATGATCAGATGATGAAATTAAATGAGTCAGTGAATGTTAATATCTCTCCTTCCATATAAATGTATGTCTTGAGATAGTTCCAGTATGTGGCATTTACATTATACTACGATGAATTAATAACATTTGGGTCTGAGAGAAGCAAAGTCAAAGACAAATGTAATTTTCTGTGAAATATATATTTAATACTTTTTAACATTAAGCCAGTTACCTTTGGGTGCCAATTAAACATTACACCCCTTCCTCCAGTGATTTAAATAAAAATATTTGTGGTGTCTATAGAGTGAGTCTATTAGTTTTCTTATTGCTGCCTCAAATGCCAGAGTATTGTAGATTTTCTTCAGTTCCATTGAGTTAGGTACATTTTATTGATTCTGCTATAATCTGAGAGATTTGGTTTTGAGATTGAGAGTAAACTGGGCAGATTCCACATTATGTCCACCATTGGATTAGTATATCAATGTTTTGTCTGCCTGGCTATGGCCTTCAAGTTTGGTTAAAGAGTACTAGTATTGTAAAAATCCCAGAATAGTATACAGTGGTTTTATGTTGCTCTGAGGGGTGTACACCTTGCATTTGGTTGTTTTATGCATAACACAGAATTGTTATCATGGCAAGTTCAGTGGCAACCTTTAGTCTGTAGAGGAACCTATTGAGAAGTGTGTCACTTGAACTTAAATTCACATTTTGAGATGAATGTATATATACTTCAGATGCTCCACTGCCTCAGAGTTACTGTGTACTTTAAAAGCACCTTTGGGTTTATATGATTAAGATAGAGATCTTCACAGTTAGAATGTAATATTGCCCTAGACCATGAAAAGTGTTGCTTGAAATTCTGTAGCTCTATGTGATTGATACCTTTAAAACAGTATGTTACAGAGATGCTATGATATATCATATGTATTTTTTAAATGTATACTTAGGAATGCGGTTAAGTTCCCATTTTTTTAAAGAACAGTGTAGGTTCTCAGGGAAAATGTGCCCTAAAATGTTCACTTTGGCATAAAGATTATTTCAAGTTATAAGTAGTAAAAACCCTGTAGATTCAGGAAAGGTGCTTTGCCTTTTAAAATAAATTTCTTTCTAATAGGGATATTTTAAACTAAAATTAGAGCCCAAAGATTTTATTTATATAAAGCATTTCAATAAAAGCCTTCTAATTCAACTTTGGTTTCTGTTATCCTTGAATATTGGTTTTCACAGGTCATTTGTAGGGACTAGGAGAAATTTTGGTCCCCTTTTCCTATGAAGGAAGGGTAGTAAATAAGTGATTAACCTTTTAAACTTCTCTGTGAATTTTGTAGGGTCTTTTAAAAGTGAAGATACAGGGGCTTCTACTTTAAAAGATTTTGCTGCTGTCCAAGAGAAACCAATTCTTTTTCAGTGGGGCATCTAGGATACACCTGCAATGGGCATTGCACATGAATGCCCGAAACTGGCAAAGCCTGATTATCAGTGCCTCAAAGATAGGAGCAAAGCAAGCTGATGGCTATTTTCAGGTGTTTTTGTTAAACTCATTTCCTGGCTTTTAGCATTTACATGAGCAGCCTGTATACTTTGAACCTAGAGATTAGGCCTGAGTGCTCCTTGTAACCCTTATAGGGAAAGGTAAATTAGAACAGACGGATGAGGCCAGATTTTAAGGGAAATTTATGTTGGATGTAGACTTTTGTTTCTGAGTCTTAAGCCTAATGTCTGTGATTTTATCTTGTCAAGGAAGTCCCTAAGGCTAGCAGTTAAACTACTAGGACAACTGAGCACTCTTTGAAATATATAAGTATATATACTCTCTCTATATCCATATATATACATATATACATATGTATATTCTATATATACACATGTGTATATGTATATATATATATGTGTGTATATATGTATATATATTTTTTCTTTTAATTTTTTTCTTTTAAATATATTTTACATTTCTTTTAAATTTAAAATATAATTTTTTTCTTTTAAAAAGCCCACTGAAAGGATGCATTGTCTGGCCATTGATGAGTAGGATCTAATAGTGACTCAAACCCGTAAGCCTTAAGGCTTAACCAAAGATCCAAAGAGGGCATAGGTGATACAACCCCACGACCCAATGTCTACTTCCAAAATTAGTCTAAGAAAGCAAAGACCTTTGTTGCACAGGCAGTGATGGTGTGGTGAAAATGGTGTCTCTAGTCTCACACAAAATTGTGAGATGCCTCTGGTCACAAGCCCTCTAGTCTATCATACCAGGTACACTGTACAGGAATGGGACTTTCCAGTACTATTGAGGAACAGAGTTTGAGACGACAAAGGTTCCTATGGGCTAAAACCTCTCATGACAAACACCCCTGAGTGAGAGGACAGAGTCAGTAAGGTAAGGTCTATTTGACTCCCACCAAAGTGCCCCCCCCCCCCCCCATGGTAGAGACCAAAGAGAGTATTCTCTGTCACAAAGCCAAGCTCTTAAGACACAGAACAAAACAGGGAGGGGAGGGGAACATATGCACATCGCCAGTCTTGGCCAAGCCTTGGATCTCTTGGAGCCACACTAATACTTAAGAGGGATATGCTGCAGGGTTGGAGACTTTGTTGTTTTACAGTGTACCTTGATGCATGGAAGTTTTCTTGAGATTGGTGGGTGACTGAGTGTCAATCTCACCCATTCCAGTGACCAACTTAGCCTTTCACAGAAGTCTTTTTGAGGTGGAGAGAGCTCTCACAGCTCTTAAGTGCTCAAGCCTTGCCCACTAATTTTGTGGCTTTGGCTTCCAATATGTCCCTTAGCAACAGCCTGTACCTCATGTGCATATTAAATGACATAGACAAAAGAATACAAGGACTGTATCTGGGAGGAAATGGATCACTAACCAAATAGTACTCTACCAAATTTCACCAAAAAATCACTAGGCCCAGGAAACAAGTTCCACAAATATTTTTTACTGCTAATGTAAATTTAGGAAGAGAGAAAAGGGCTCTCACCATTCTTGCTCTACAGGACTCTGCAGATGGAGGTACTAGGAGGCTTAAATGGTAAGAAATCTCATCTGCCAGCTGCTTGTGAGATGTCCCAAGAATCTCTCAGGTGAAGCAGTGTCTGGGGTCAGCAGTGTACAGCCAGTTAAAGTATCCTGCCGACTATGCCACCTGTCCAGGAGGAACACCTTCCTCTGCCCTGTGGTCCCTCTAGCTGGACTTGGAATCAAACTGAAATGAGACCGATTTCTGAGGAGGAAATCAAATTTAATAGGCGTATGTACAGGGAATCCTCTCAGACATGAAATTCCAAAGACAGGCCGCATGAAGTTTATATGAGCTAAGGAGAAGGATAGGGGAGAAAACTCATTAGCAGGGAGGTGAAAGGAGATGTTCAGAAAAACACGGTTGCCCTATTAAGCAGGTAAGTAAGTTCCTTTGGTAAAGGGGACCCCTGTTAATAATGCTCTTCTTGTTGGAGGTTCTTCTTTCCCATGTAAATTTAGGTAGTTACGGAGGCAGAACACTTTTCTGCCTCTGTTTGGTTTTTATCGCTTTTTTGATTTATTTTTTTATGTTTATTTTAGTTTTGAGAGAGAAAGAGAGACAGACTGTGAATGGGGGAGGGGTAGAGAGAGAGGGAGACATAAAATCTGAAGCAGGCTCCAGGCTCTGAGCTGTCAGCAACAGAGCCTGACACAGGCTTAAACCCATGAATTGCGAGATCATGACCTGAGCCAAAGGTGGCCACTTAACCCACTGAGCGCCCCAGGCACCCTGGGTTATCACTTTCAGCTGGAAATAAACTTTTTCTACAGTGGCACATTTGGGGGTAGACTGCCCTGGGCTTCTACAACAGTAATGCTTAAATTTATGTAAATTGATGCAGTGAGTTTTCCCCATAATATAAAATTTTTTAGTATTTAGTGAAATGGCAAGAACCAGTTGCCTTGTAGGTTACATTGTTGACTTACATGTTTTCACTTTGTCACGGTGACAACATAACAGGGGGCTTGACCCACTCTAGTCCAATAACTGGAAAGGATTTTCACAAGATTGTCAGGCAAACCTTTGAATCTCAGCACAAACTGAATATGGGATGAAATGGAGAAAGCCTTTTATTTTTTATGTTGTAAAGCAGAAGGACATATGCAGGATTAGCTTGGAGAAAATAATGACTTGGTTGATTCACATACATTTACCAGCTAATGTCTACATAGAACTAAGCACCATGCTGACTCATTGTAAGCCCTTCATATATTGGCATTACCCTTGAAGAAGCATGTACCATAGGAGTTAAGACCATGCTCCCTGGAGCAAAACTCTGGGTTTAAGCTAAGTGAGTTCAGATAACTTTTTAAAACTATCTGTACCTCTCTTTCCTCATCTCCATAATAGAGATAGAATAGGGAATTACTGCACAGTGGTTGTGGGAAATAAAGATACTAATGTATGAAAGCATTTATAATGGTGTTTTTAATAAGCAAGAAAACTAATAAAAATACTGGCTAAATGACAGTTATTTGTTACTTGTAAGGTATTCTAAGACTAATTCTTTTTTTTTTTAATTTTTTAACATTTATTTATTATTGAGAGACAGAGACGGAGCGTGAGCAGGAGAGGGGCAGAGAGAGAGAGGGAGACACAGAATCTGAGGCAGGCTCCAGGCTGTCAGCACAGATCCCGACTTGGGGCTCGAACTCAAAACCCACGAGATCATGACTTGAGCTGAAGTCGGATGCTTAACCGACTGAGCCACCTAGGATCCCCTCTAAGACTGATTCTTAACACAATTATATTTCTTAACATTCTTAGAAAATTAGGGTCTCTTCATTTCCTTGCTTTCTTTGGAAATTTGAAATTGCAGGTAGCTACACCCAAGTATAGGACATGTTTTTCTGATTCTTCTCCCTTGTTGGAGAAGCCTGTTTCCCAGGGATAGTCTGGTTATTTGTCTGCAGATCTTCCCCTGGGGATTATGTAGCAGCTACTTCAAAGCTATCTCAGCTTGCACTTAATCATTTGAAACATCAAATAACTTGTTTGTTCATTTTATGCATGTTTTCTTATTGAGGAAATTAGTTAACCTAAAATGAGTACCAGCAGCTGATTTTTCTTGGTTTTCCTCTTTTTATTTATTTATTATTTTTTTTTAAAAATTTTTTTTTTTCAACGTTTATTTATTTTTGGGACAGAGAGAGACAGAGCATGAACGGGGGAGGGGCAGAGAGAGAGGGAGACACAGAATCGGAAACAGGCTCCAGGCTCTGAGCCATCAGCCCAGAGCCTGACGCGGGGCTCGAACTCCCGGACCACGAGATCGTGACCTGGCTGAAGTCGGACGCTTAACCGACTGCGCCACCCAGGCGCCCCTTGGTTTTCCTCTTAAAGTAGTTCTCAAGCATGTTTATCTGGGAAGAGTGGGGCACTCTCCTATAGCTTTTAAGGATGATTGAACTTGGGAACATTCTGCTTAACCACAACACTCTTGTTCCCTCTATTTAATTTCTTAAAGCTCTCCCTCCCTTCTATGCAGTTATCATTTTTCTTTTACATTAGGTGGCCAAGATTTGTTTTTCCTCCTCTTTGAGGGAGGACCTTTATTAAGCAACTGTGTGTGTGTGTGTGTGTGTGTGTCTGTGTGTGTTGCTCTAGCCCACTGTCCACTGCTGAGTTGAGGAGGTGGTGATGAGTAAGAAAAACCAAGGTTCTGTTCTCATGGGGCTTTGAATCTCATGGGAGAATACAGACAGTAACAGGCAAATAAATGTTATTTTTGAAAGTTTGAAAGTATGATGAGTAAAATGAAGCAGGAAAATGGGCCAAAGATGCAAGAAGGGTTGTACTTCAGATGAAGTGACCACGGGCGGCCCCAGTGTTGAAGTGGTCTGTCGGCAGAGAGTGGAATGGTGAGAGGGAAGCTATCTGGGGAAAGAAGATTCCAGGCAGAAGGAACAGCCAGGCAGAAGGAATGATGAGAGGGAAGCTGTCTGGGCAAAGAAGATTCCAGGCAGAAGGAACAGCCAATGTCAGGGCTCCAAGGCAAGAAAGAGCTTGGTGTGGGTGAGAATGCGTATCAGTGACAAATTCATGTTTGTTGCGTTCTGGATTCCAGGGGATATTTTCAAGATGTTTGGGATATATACCAATGAATAAAATAAAATTTATTTTTCCTCTTAGGACATTTACATTGTCAGGCTGAGAAGATGGAAGGGGTTGGACCGGGGCAGAAGGGGAAGAAAATAAGCAAGCCCAACAAAAGGATTAATTATGTAGAGTATTAGCTGATCAGTGATATGAACAAAAAATAATGGGGGGAGGTTAGGAATATGGGGTGGGTGGGCTACAATTTAAAATAGTGAGTGTAAGGTAGCCCTTACAGAACAGGTGACATTCAAGCAAAATACTGAAGGAGCTAGGGGAGTTAGCTACCTGCGCCTAGGAGAGGAAATTGCCAGACATAGATAGGAACTAGTGGAAAAGTCATTAGGTAGCATTAAGCCTAGTTTATTGATAAAGTCTCAGGGAATTTTCTGAGCAGAACAGAGTGAGAGAGACAGTCGTTGAAAACAGGTTTGAATAGGTAATAAGTGGTATTTCATGTAAGGCCTTTAAACCACTGTCAGTATTTCATTTTGACTCTGAATGAAATGAGGTACCATCTGTGTGTGCATGGAGAGGAGTAAGTTAGGCGGCATGGGCTGCGCTGGAGGGTTAAAGCAGGGATACCTGCCTGAACAATAATGTAGTAAGCCAATGGTAAGACTGTCAGATTCTGAATATAATTTAAAGGCTTCTGGAGGTGCAGTGGAGTAGGTTTGGACTAGGTGAGTTTTGGATATGTCAACTGGGAGACATCTGTTACACATGGTGGTTAATGCTCCTTTGTCTATGGGCAGTGTGTGTATCCCCACTGCTGACTTAAGCTTTGTGGTGCAAATGGCTTTGGCCAGTGGGTCCTTAGAAATGAGATGAAATGTGGGATTTAGATGTTGGGCTTAGCCTCATGTGCTTCTGTCTTCATTATGAATAGAACTTCCCCTGGGTAGCTGGTGACCTCCCAGTTGCTTCCCGTGTGAGTGAGTGCAAGAGAAGCAGATCTGTCCCAGCTAAGTGCAGCGAGACCTACAGCTTGAAGCTGCCCTATGAGCCCACTTTAGATCTTCACACCCTTACTAACCTGCAGATCTATGCAAATCGATGGCTGCTTATAAGTCACTGAGTTTTAGGGCAATCTGTTACGCAGAAGTTTTATGGCAGTAACTAACCAATAGTGCATCTAAACAGTGGAGTGAAATAGGGAGTTGGATATAAGAATCTGGAGTTGAGAAGAGGTCTGGCCTGAAGATAGAAAGTTAGCAGTTATTGGCATATTGATGGTATTTACAACAACAGGATGAAATGAGATCACCATGGGAGTGAATGCAGTAGAGAAGGTAACCACAGATTGCATTACTGCATCATTACAAGATGCCAAGAGAGGAGCAACAAGCAGAGAAAACTGAGAAGGAACGACCAGTGAGGCAGAAGGAAAATAAGTTGCTATAAAAAGTTAAGTGGGTAAAAATAATATGGAAGAGGACAAGGTGATAAACTCTGTCAAAGGCAGGCAACTAAGAATTGGTCATTGTAATTGGTAACCTGGGGGCTGTTGTTGACCTTGATACATGCAGTTCCCAGGCAGAGGTGCAAGCCTGATTAGGAATGAGTTTGTGGGTAATAAGGAGACTACATGGAAATGGTGAGTAAGGTAACTTTCTGAGGAATTTTGTGGAAAGAGGATAGATATGAGATTAAATCCTAGCCCCATCACAGAGAGAATGGTATTGGGTTTTATTCTGAATGAGGTGGGAAGTACTTGAAGTGTGTGTAAGTAGTGATCCCTTTGTCTTTTAAATATTGCTCTGGCTGCGTTGTAGGGAAGGATGTGAGAAGAGCAGTCAAAGAGGCTATTTCTGTTTCCTAGATGAGAGATTGTGTTGGCTTCCACTAGAGTTAACAGCACTGGAGATGTATAAGTCATGCATAAATTGTCCAACAAGGTAATTGTATTAGAAAGACAGTGTGGGATCTTTAAGATTTTTAAAAAGTTTTTGGGACTGAATGAAAAATCACAAATGTACAAGAGAATTACTTTGTATAATTTATTTCTAGATGTACCTTATGTGAATAGTGCCTACTTGAAGCAATATGAGGTTATACTGGTTAATTAAATTTACATTCTGCCATTTTTCAAAATGGTAATCTGTTGTCTCCAGAAAAATGCATACAGTCATTGTTTTCTCCCTGAAATTCCATTCCACTCTGAACCATTCCAGTGACACTGGCCTATTTTGCTGGTAACATTAGAGACAGTTTCTGGTATAATGTCCTTGTGTGAGTTTGTGTGCAAAATAACTTTTTTTGAAAGGAAAATATTTCATGATCTTTACTTGGGGAGAAGGTTAAGCAACAATGAAACAGACTTTTACTCACTTATATCTTGGAGTTTTATTTATACGCTTATCAAGAATTGCTCCTATAGAAACGCTGAATAAATTATTTTGCCAATGGTGCTTTCAGTGGAGATTCAGATGATTGTCTGTGATCTGTTTTGCTCTTACACCACGGCTAGAGGTTCCCATGGGAACCACCCCCAATTCGTGGGAAGAGTCAAATTTAACAAACAATACAGAAAAGCCATTTAATCATCTTCTGTGTGATCCTTGAAAGAGCAAGAAATACAGAGGAAATTAAATCACTAGAATCTCTCTCTCTGTATGGGACTGTCCAGGGAAAAAAGTTCTGCTCATGGTAAATAAATTTGATGGATGGCAAAAAAAGCTCATTGTCCCAAATCTGACAATAACAAAACCTCTTCCATCATCTGCCTCTTTCTCAGTTGAAGTACCTTTTCAAAATTTGAATATTTTGGTGTCTTAGACTTTGGCATCTTGCCAGTCGTTTTCATTTAACTTGTTTTTGCCCTGAAAGGTTTGTTTCCAGGAATAGCTTAGGATTTTAATACAGTGAGCCTTATACATAATCTTCTCATCATGTTTAGAGGTTAATTTAAAACCTGGATTTCCCATCTCTCTCTCTGTCCCTCACCCTATCTCTCTCCCCCATCTCTCACTTTCTCTCTCTCCCCCCCACCCCCATGCTTACTTGCCTGCATTAATTAATTCCTGTATAGCGATGCATATTTGCTTCAGATATCTGTCTGGCTTTTCAGCTTCTGAAAGTGGAGGCTCTGTGTCTTTTATAGGGAAGTGGGGCACCGGATGCCACAACATATGCAAGCACAGATTATCTGTCCCTGGGAGGTAATTTTGTGAGTTGGGGTCTCCAAGGGTCAGCTACTCAGAAGAGTGATGATAAGGATAGAGGACACCTTTAAAGTCTCTATGTTATAGGATCCAGCTCCTTTCTCTTGTCACTGACTTGAATGACAACTAAATTTGTTTCTACCAGGTTACTGATGGCCATTGACTCCAACAGAGGGTCATTTGGAAGTGTCTTGGAGACCATGTACTCCTAGGCTCCACTTGATCTGCACCTGACTTTCCTCTCCAGGTTCATCATCTTCTCACTCTCTCCCTTGTTCTCTACTGTGAAACCACATTGGCAAGTGTCCTTGTGTTTGTGGTTTATTTCTCCTTAAATGCCCCTTTATAATCCCCATTCATCTTTATAATCTCAGTTTATGTGCCACTTCCTCACAAGGCACCCTCTAGTCTACATTAGGTTTCCCTGTATTGTTTCCTCACTGCATCTTTACTTTTCTATCAAAATATTTGACCTATTTATAGTTATGTTTTGTAGATGAGGTCCTACAAAAGGGGGCAGGGTTGTTACACTTGGGTTTGCTTCTTCTCTTCTTTAGTGACAGATACTCCAAAATGACTCCCCTTGAAAGCATATATGTGAATTTCCCCATAAGGGCAGGCCAGTAGCATGGCTGCCCCAGAAGGGGGAATATTGAGCCTAAAAGTAAAATATTTGGTATCGTTGAGAGAAGACATGGAATTTTAGATGGTACATGCCTGAACCATTCTTGCTCAGTATTTCCATGACTTGCTGGTGCCCAGGAGGTGGCTGTTTGTGGGAATTAAACAAACAAACAAACAAACAACCGAGCCATGATAAACTGGGAAGCGCAAGTACTGGCCATCTTTGATGAACTAAGCATTCAAAAAAAATGATATTGTCTTCCATACGCCCCGTGGAAGATGTACAAGGATCTATATACCAGGAAAAACCATTGCTGCAATGGCTTAACCTACCAGGCAGCATCCTTTAAATAGTGCCACCATGTGGCCGTACTTAGCAATGGCAATGATTGGATATCTACTCCCTGGGGTGGATGTTCAAGGACTTCCCATTATGTATGTGAGACATGAAGACAGAAATCAGAAGAATAAGAAATAAAACTGTATATGAACCCTGATTTAGGTAATAATTTGTTTCCATTGGAGTGTAAGATTCATTGTAGATTCTTATATAGATGAGGAGATGGAGGCTAAGAGACTCAGTCAAATACCTTATTACAGGATCACAGCATTAAGTGGTGATAGAATTAGGATATGAATATGTTAATTTTCTGGCCCCAGTTTTGTCAGTTCTGTGGTTGAACATCATGAAAAAAACTAGACATATTGCTGTGAACTATATTAAGCAGTCATGGTCCATTCCCTCATTAAGACAGCATGTCATGAATATTTTGGAATAGGTAAGTGTGTGTTCGTGAGGTGCTTATTTCACAAGCCTCTGAATCATTTTTTGGGGGGGGTCATTAAAATCTCTCATCTGTATGTCTGTACATCCTCTTTCCAGTTTCCCTAGTAATCTCCTTCCTTTTCTTTCTCCCTGCCTCTTTGACGCAGTTTTTTATGATTATTTATTTTCGGGGGGGGGGGTGGGTAGAGAGAGAGGGAGACACAGAATCCGAAGCTGTGACTGTCATTGGCAAGTGTCCTTGTGTTTGTGGTTTATTTCTCCTTAGTGCCCCTCTGTAATACCTATTCATCTTTATAATCTCAGTTTATATGTCACTTCGTCCGAAAGCACACTCCAGTGTACGTTAGGTTTCCCTGTCAGCTGTCAGCACAGAGCCTGATGTGGGGCTCGAATGAACCGAAGTTGGATGCTTAACTGCCACCCAGGCACCTCTGATGCATTTTTCTTTCACCACTTTCTTGAATAGACTTTTTTTTCTTTTTAAAATTTTTAATGTTTATTTATTTTTGAAGAAGAGAGAGACAAAGCATGAGCGGGGCAGGGGCAGTAAAACAGGGAGACACAGAATCCCAAGTGGGCTTCAGGCTCTGAGCTGTCAGCCCAGAGCCCAATGTGGGACTTGAACTCCCGAGCTGTGAGATCATGACCTGAGCTGAAGTTGGATGCTTGATGTACTGAGCCACCCAGAAGACACTCTTGAATAGATTTCTTTAAAAAAATTTTTTTAAACATTTATTTATTTTTAAGAGACAGTGAGAGATAGAGCATGAGCTTGGGAGGGGCAGAGAGAGAGAAGGAGACACAGAATCTGAAGCAGGCTGCAGGCTCTGAGCAAGCTGTCAGCACAGAGCCTGATGCGGGGTTTGAACCCACAAACTGAGATCATGACCTGAGCTGAAGTCGGATGCTCAACTGACTGAGCCAGCCATGCGCCCCTTGAATAGATTTCTAAGGAAAGAGTTTTGCTTTCTGATATGAAATTACTATCTTACGCATGTACAAATGGAAGAAAATGTTTTAGAAGTGAGATAAGTGTGATACGCACATATTAATATAAAAAATAGATTATGTGATGCCTGGCAGATAATCAAAGAGAGAATGGGGTAGGAATAATGATGGCTTCTTAGAGGAAGAGGGTTTTGAGATAGGAGATGTAGATACAGATATGAGATAGAAGATATAGATAAAAAATTTGCGACCCAGAGAGAAGTGAGATGGGGGGGAAGAACAAGGTATGTGTATTTGTTGGGGTTGAGAGAAGAGAGTTGGTAAGACTTGGTGGGATTAGTCACAACCAACTGAGGAAAGGATGGCTTAGGAAGAAATCTCTGGAATCAATGGAACCCTAAGCTGCCAAAGGACTGGTTCCTGAAGATCATTAGAAGAGCTTATAAAATTGCAAACTGTTACGGGTGCAGCTGACTGGTAAGGAATCTTCATAGGTTTTGCATGTATAAACTGAGGATTACCTCTGCAAAGTAACATGAGAAAGCTTTGGAATAATGTCTGGTTTCAAAATGTGACTTTATTGTTTACTACCTCGATGATTTTGGAAAAACTTTTTAAGATCTAAGACTCAGGTGTAAAAATTGTTTTTTCTGATGATAAAGTGAAACGTCCCATATGTCCTAGGGCAGCGCTGGTTCAGAGGAGGCGTCCTATAAACACTAGTTTTATATTTCAATACATAGTCCATCCAAACTGTAGTATTCATTAAGGTATAGTTTTGAATGAATGTTTTCAGTTTATCTTTACTTATTTAGTTCTTGACATAAACTTTCCCTTTGGATTCTCTCAGAAATTAATAGTCTTTCATAAGTAGGTGTAGAATAAATCATTGTTTTCATTCAAGAGGCATGATTAAGCACACATTTACATAAAATCACTCCCAGGAATCTATGAAAATGAATGAAAAGAACCCCAAATTAAGGAGGATGATTTCATTTATACTGAAATTAGAGTAGAGTCTCAACTTCATCCCCTAAATTACAAGGACTAGTGCTTGGATTCATTTTAGTAGAAGTTGCCAAGATTTAATTCACATGTTCTTTAATCTTGGGCATGCTGTACTACGTGGGAAATGAAAATGTTTGAAGAGCTTTCTAACAGCTCTGGTAAATTTCATGTTCCAGAAAATGGAGGTTATAACAAAAAGACCAAAGGGGGTATGTTGCTTTCCAGAAGTATTAATGTAAGAAGTGTAGACATGTGTCCAGAAGTCTACTGTCCTTCATTATTTGTCCATTAATATTTTAGTACATACATAGTCAATGTTTCTTAAAATAAAGTTCATAAATAATAAAGAAATAAAAGCTTTATTTAACAGTTTCTTACCATACAAATGTAGTTGTGGTCTTAGCAACTACTGAAAGAATTATGAAGGACAAATGGACCTGTTATACCAAAGACAACCATCAGAAAAGTTTGATTCTTACATGAAAATGGCTGGACAGATTATCCTCATTTTCTTTTCTGTACCACATGTGAAAAGAGCCTAAACTCTAAGTGGAGTGAATCATGACTGATACAGGGAAGTGAAAATGTCTATTCCAGCAGGAGCCACAAAGACCATCAGGCAATCTAAATAAGAGAATCAGACTAGTTACAGAATATATGAATGGCTGAATCTGCAGAGGCTGGAGCTGCTGCAGAGAAGGTATGTATGTGTGGCTGATCACTGCTCGTCCATTCTTGACATTTGTGAACTTGAAGTCGTTTCTTAAGACCTTCAATAGAATCAAGGCATCTTTTGGTTTTTCTTTGTTTGTTTTTGAAGGGGTTACATCTCCAGATTTAAAAATGTGGGGAACCAGCCCAACATTCTTTATAAAGCATGAGACACTGGAGGCAGCACTCTGCAGGCTAGATAGGACATTTCTGTGAGGTATAATTGGCCCATAGGCTTTCAGTTCAAAGCCTCTGAGCCTCATGTATGATGAGGGGATCCTGAGAGGCAGAGTGTAAAGTAGGGATGAAGTCTCAGATCACCGTCAGCAGTCTTGGCATCAAGCCTACAAAATTTCCTGGAGTGCTGATTAACTCTCTTAGCCCAAGACAAAATCTGATCAGGGGCTTGGTTGTGTAACAGTGATGCTCCAGAATTGATACTTTTAAAAAGGATCTTCCTACTGAGACGTCTGCTCCTCAGTATAAACACACTGCTTTCATGAATTTGAACTTTTTTTTGCGTTTTAAAAGAAAATAATATTTTTCAGCATATCCCCAACTATGCCTTCCTAACTCTTCCTTATGAACTTTCTTAATATTAAAAAAATGTATATGTATATGTATTTTTTATATATACATATAAATAAATCAAAGCAGAACACAAAACCATTAGGCATATTTTGCCCCTCTTGTTCTAGCATCTACCTTAGGTTCCTTATGAACCTATGATCCAAATGGTGATACAAGCCATTTTTGCCTGATCATTGGGAGATTGTAGGGGTCTCAGAGCGGTAGGAAATAACAGAAAAGGCAACAGAAGTTTGGTTTTGAGACTGTCCTCATGAAAGGTATCCAATTTCTCTGCCCTGTGGATTTCATATTAAATGGATTATCTATCTGCCAGGCACTTTCAACCTTCCCCCTTCACTGCCTTTCTCTGAGGACTATTGAAGCATTCTGTTTTGTGATGTGAGACATTTTTTTGCAGGTGATTTGTAGAATATGAGATCTGTAAGCAGCCATTAAAATACCCTATTTTATTTTTAAAGCAGTGTTTGAATGGATTATGTTTGTCCTACTATAATCTTTTTTTGTCAGTTTGACAGCTTTTTTTTTTTTTAAATGTTTAATCCTTTGACAAACCTTTACCCACATTTATGTTTAACCTTGGACCACCTGCCCTGGCTGGTATGTATGTGATTTGCTGTTAGGAAATGCATATTTCTTTTCCACTGTTATTTAACGTCAAATCTCCCCCAGACTGTTATTTTTCTTAGCTTTGCTTTCCCCTCTTTCTAATATATTATGCTAGTATTGATAAAGTTATTGAAAAATAATAGTCTATTAAATGCAGAGTTACCTAATTTGCTTGTGGAAAAGCCAAAGTGGGATGGGAAGGACATGTTACTAAATTGTAATTTAGAATTTTTATCATTGCGGGGTGCCTGGCTGGCTCATTCAGTAGAACATGCAACTCTTGATTTTGGGGTTGTGACTTCGAGCCTGATGTTGGGTGTAGAGATTACTTAAAATCTTTAGAAAAATAAAATTTGTATCATTGACCGTCAATCTCATGGTGTTCTGTCTATGACTCTATAAATATATGTTCTGTTGATTGTTAGCAGTGGAGTGCAATTTGGCAGTCATTTGGTCCAAAACCATCCTTTTGCTGAAAAGGCAACTGTGAAACAAGTAGGAGAGCTATCTTGGCCAAGGTCATACAAATGCTAGTGTTGGAATCAGGAGATAGCATTACATAGTGGTTAAGAGCTTAGGCTATGAAGGCAGACAAAACTGGGTTTGTGTCCCGGTTGGGTGACCAAGTATTAATTATCTTGCTGTGACTTCAGGCAAGCCAAATGACGTTTCTGAGGCACGGTTCCAACAATTTTAAATGGAGGTAACAATGGTACTCACTTCAGAGGGTTGTGATGAGGAGTAAGGAATAGAATCCACACCACCTGCATGGCAGTGCCTTGCCCATAGCAAGTCCTCACTGAGTTGTTATTGTTGTCACTGTCATGCTCCATATTCTGACCAGTAGCTAGGGTGATTTTATCACCCAGTTCTAGCAATGCTTCCATACCAGCTGAAGGCTTTCTTGAGGCCGTTCACTTCCTCAACAGACGCTAAGTGTGTGTTACCATTTTTTGAGGCCGTCTTTAAGTTGTTCAGCAATGTATATGGATGTATATTATTAAGTTTGCACCCCCACCCCGATTTCCATTTTTCACATTTGATTCATAAATTCAGTAAGTACGTATTGAGCACCTTCCTTCTGTGTACATGGTTCTGTACTTATATCTGATCATATAGTTGGGAGCGACAGGGCACAACAGCTATCCTCACAGAGCTTATGTTTTGGGGTGGAGGAATAGATTATAAACAGTTGTACTTGATTTATGATTGTGGTAAGGAACAAAAATGAGTATCAGTTACTATGAGTGAGTAAAAGAGGGGGTCAACATGGAGATTTGTAGGGCAAATAGGTTTTAGGTAGGCATTTGTGCAGAAAACTGTGTTTTGCAGAGACCCTGCAGAGGTGCAGGGAGAGAAAAGCACTGTAATTCCAGGAATGGATAGAAATTCATTGTGGCTGAAGCAAGTAGATGCTGGAGGTTGTAAGTGGAGAGGAAGAAGCCTAGATTATGAATTTTTAGGCTGTGTTAAGTTTTCTGGGTTTAATTATGAGGGAATGGAAGGTTATTGGAAGATTATAAGCATAAAATGTCATGAGCAGGTATTTTTAAAAGATCATTTTAGCACTTATGAAGAATAGGTTGAGGGAAGAAGATGAGAAACAGAGCTATTCGGGTTAGATGGTGGCTTGTAATGAGGTTTGAAGAGTGAGGGTAGAGAGAGATCTGAGAGGTGCTCAGAAGTCACAGTGAAGGACCTGGGTTTGTAGTTGGGGTGTTGGCAGAGGTGGGAAGAGGTGCCAAGAATGACTCCTCTTCAGGCTTGAGCTCCAGATATTATGCATATTGATATATGATCAGAATTTTCCCAGATGCAGTCTGAGCATAGAAGAGTGCCAGGTTCTGGCACAAGACTGACTGAAATGATGGACTGCACTGTAGAGAGTGTATAAGAAAAACACACTCCTGATGTGTGTTTCTCCTCCATTTTCACACTACTACCACACTGCAAACACATGTGGCACCAGATGTGTGGGGCTTTTCCCTACAGCAGTCATATGTCTGTGACACCAGTGGAATGCCCCACAGTTCATTTCTGACATCAGCCAGAGTCCACAGAGACCCCTCAGTTCTCCAAGACTGTCCCCTACATCAGACGCCGAATGCAAGGGGTAGTTTCCCAGGTTACCTACAACTTCTTTCCAATTGGGTGTAATTCACAGGTTCCCATGGATCCCTCCTTGGGTTTGGCCATTTTCTGGAATAGCTCCCAGAACTCAGTGACTTACTTATACTTACATTTACATTTAGTACATAATAGAGGATATGATAAAGGTATAGATGAACAGTTTGAAGAAGAGAAACATAGGGCAAGGTCTGGAAGGGCCCTGATTGCAGCAGCTTCTTTCCCCATGGAGTTGGGGTGTCCCACCCTCCCAGCATGGGGGATGTGTTCACTGACTGGGAAGTTCTCCCAAACCCTATACTTTTGGAATTTGTATGGAGGCTTCATCATGGAGATGTGTTGAATCATTCACTCAATCTCTAGGCCCTCTTCCCTTTCCTGAGGATAGGGGTTGGGGCTGAAAGTTTTAAGTTTCTAATAATGGCTTGGTCTTCTTGGTGACCAGACCGCATTCAGGAACTGTTCATTAGACTACCAAGGAATGTGCCATTAGGGGGAAAGAAAAAAAAAAAAAAGATGCTCCTACGATCTAGGAAATTTAGGATCTCTGTGTCAGGAACCAGAATTATAGACCAAAAACTAGAGCAGAAGATACTCCTAGTACTCTTATCAATAGGGAAATTACAAGAGTTAAAGCAGGTCTGTGTGAGGAACCATGGATAAAGACCAAATGTATGTTTGTTATTATAAATCACAGTGTCACAGAGAAAGAAGTAGAAGACTAAGTCATGATTAGAACATATTTCTATTTCAAATATGTTAAGTAATAAGACCATGAAATACAAGGGGTTCATATAGTAGTGCATTATGAGGTTTGTGTATGTTAATCAGAATGGAAGTATTCTTGTTTCATGTTGTTTTGATAGGTACAGTGTTCACTTACAGGAATCCCAGAAACTACTTAGGTCAATTATATTAATTAGTTTTTTTAAAAGTTTATTTACTTAGAGAGTGAGTGAGTGTTGGGGAGGGGCAGAGAAAAAGGGAGAGAGAGAGAATCCCAAGCAGGCTCTGTGCTGACACTGGGGCTCGAATTCATGAACCATGACCTCATCATCCCATGAAATGTGAAATTATGACCTGAGCTGAAATCAAGAGTTGGAAGCTTAACTGACTGAGTCACCCACGTGCCCATAAATCAATCACTTTTAAATAGAAACCTGGAATCAGTTCTTTAGTATAAATTGATTGATTGGAATGTTTGCTTCTAAAATTAAGCTGAAACCACTGCTGTTTGTACATAAGATATTGATTGTGCATCTTTTACCAGTGTCTTAAATTTCTTATTTTTTCTTTAGTTTTATTCTTTTTCAATGAGAACCTAAGCTTCAGACTAAATGTAGTGTAGGTGTGAATGAGGGCAAAATAAAAATACCACATAATTTGGTGTAGTTTTCTTATATACATTTTATTCATTTCAACATATTATGATTGAACTTGATTTGCACATGAATTCATTTTTGTTCATTGCCTTGAGGTTCCTATCTGAGAATTAAGTTTTCAAAATTCTGTTCGTTGTATTCAAAAATACTCGCTTTTAATGTTCACATAATGTACACATGTATATGTATGTGGATTTTTAAAAAAAAAATTAAAAATCTTTCATTGTGAAGAAATTTGAACGTTAGACCACACTGGCACTTCAATCAGGATTTTGTTTTGTTTTATTTGGGACTTTGGTTCTTTTTTAACTCTCTACAACATAATAGGGGGCAATTGTGCCCCACAATTGGGAAATGGTTAAGGGTCCCCATACACTTGAAATTTTGAGGTATATCGAAGGCTACCATTCATGCAAAAAAAGAAGTGTAGGTGAGTTGTTGTGACCTGTTTATTGACTTCACACTATTTGCCAAACTTAGGGAATGATGAAAGATACTCTTGTTATCTACAGGCCAGATGAACTGTCACAGTCTGTACCACCACTGTTTTGAGAAAGTTTAAAGGCACATATAGGAGATGACTAAATTAATAGACCAGTTGAGGTTTCCAGTGACACAAGGGCATGTTGCATTTATCTAACAAAAACAATCATGAAAAAAAATAGGGAAACTTTAAAAATTAATCAACAAAACAAAACAGAGAGAAAGAGAGAAAGGTAGGAAAAAACACAAATCATCCGCCTTAGTCAACACTGTAAATATCAGAAAGGATATTACTGGAAACCAAATTAATTAAGGGAGGTCTGGCAAAATGAGCATAACTACAAACAAAAAGATAGTTTATAAAGGAGATGAAACTGTAAGTCCTGGGGCTCATCTCATAGCTAATCATAGGGGTTTTAGAAATAGAACAGATATGAGGAAGAAGTATAAAGTTATAGATTACCATTTCCCCTAAGTGGAACTAAGTCTTGAATCCTTAACATTAAGTGAACCCACCACAGACTGGTGAAGATTAATGAAAATAAAACCTTTTAGACATATCATGGTGAAAATTTTGAATTCCAAGGACAATAATAAAATTCATAGAATAATTGACACACAAAAAAATAGTTTACTTACAAGGAAATGAGAATTTGTTACCTAATTTGTCATCTCTAACACAAAATGCTGGAGGACAGTGCAACATAACTCTGAGTGAAGAGTTATAATTCTGGTATTCTTTAATCAAACTCTTTGCACATACAGGAAGGGAAAGAGTACATTAAAAAAATTTTTTTTAATCTTTATTTTTGAGAGAGAGAGAGGGGGGCGGGGAGGGGACACAGAGAGACAGAGAAGGAGACACAGAGTCCAAAGCAGGCTCCAGGCTCTGAGCTGTCTTCACAGAGCCCTATGCGGGGCTCAAACTCTTGAACCATGAGATCATGACCTGAGCCAAAGTCAGACACTTAACTTACTGAGCCACCCAGGGGCACCAGGAAAGAGTACATTTTGATACATAACAGGATTCAAAGAATTCTATAAATGAATTGTTCCTAAAGGAGAGGGGGGAGGGGGGATAAGGGGGTGGGGGAGTTGACAAATAAAGAGAAAGAAAAAGAAAAAGAGGGGAGGGGAAATGTAATGAGGTACTATACCCAAACTAAAAATGAGTCAGAATATGTCATGAATGAGGAGGACATGATATAATGGTCACATATGCTGCCCTGGGCTGACTGCATTAAAATTCTGTCATCAGACTTTTAATGCTGATTCTTAGAGTCCAAAGTTAGGGATGAAATATATAAACTTGAGATAAGGCCTGGAAGTCTGTATTTTTAATAAGTTCCCCAGGTGACTTAACACCCAGCCATATATTTTTTTTAATGTTTATTTATTATTGAGACAGAGAGACAGAGCATGAACAGGGGAGGGGCAGAGAGAGAGGGAGACACAGAATCTGAAACAGGCTCCAGGCTCTGAGCTGTCAGCACAGAGCCCGATGCGGGGCTCGAACTCACGGACTGTGAGATCATGACCTGAGCTGAAGTCGGACGCTTAACCAACCAAGCCACCCAGGCGCCCCAACACCCAGCCATATTTGGTAACCTGTAAGAGTCCAGTAAATTACATAACTAACTTACTGTTGATAATGTACTCATGAAATGTTAATGTAATGGTTTAGGGAAAGTATTTAACTAGAAAGAATACAATGTAAATATTTTTTCCTAAAACTAAAATTCACCTTATATCAGAAGTAGGCAATGTGTACAAGTTAGAGTGAAAAGGGGAGGGTAGGGTGAAGGGATCACTGAACAGATGCCATGTGCTGTTCTTGAAGAGGGAGCTCTTAGAGACAGTTTAATGATTGAGCACTGATGTTGCATCTGTTTGTATTGTAAGATAATATGCTTACATATTTTAAGATAACTAAGTATAGTAGAGATAAGATGAAGAGATCTGTATGCTAGAGAATGGAATATAATAAACAAGAAAAATAAGTCTTTGATAATTTGAAAAAATTGGGGGGAAAGAAAGAAGAAAATATAAACACAAAAACTAAAATAAAGTGATAGAAAAGATACAAGTTATAACTGAAGGCAGTTAAATCTTAATTATAAAACAGATATTCTTATATCACATTAAAAGTATAATGCATTTACCATTTAAAAGAGGGCACATTTGAAGAAAATGGCACAAAATTATGAGGTTATTCACAATTACACAACTTACGCTTAGCATGGTTGAGCTTGTGGTTAAAAAATGGTTGTCAACTCATGGAATCAATGGATGTGCAAAGATATAAGAGCCTTCAACCACCATCACCACCCCACCCCCCCAAAAAAAATCAGGGTTAATTATACCATTATCACAGTCCACTTAATAAAGTATTAGATGGCACACATGAATATTTCTTTTTTTTTTTAATGTTTATTTACTTTTGAGAGAGGGAGAGACAGAGTGCAAGCTGGGGAGGGGCAGAGAGAGAGAGGGAGACACAGAATCCGGAGCAGGACCCAGGCTCTGAGCTGTCCGCACGGAGCCTGACACCGGGCTTGAACTCACCAACCATGAAATCATGACCTGAGCTGAAGTCGGACGCTTAACCAACTGAGCCACCCAGGTGCCCCGACGAATATTTCTATTGTTAAAAATTCAACCATTAAGCAAGATATAGTAGTATTAAACCCTTATGCACTGAAAAGCATGCATTAAAGTATGATGAATTTGAAACTTAAAAATCCATGGAAAAATTAACACAGTGCTACCAGTCTGGGAAATTTTAACATACTTCCTAGAATTGTATTAGAGAAATTCAATGTAAAAAGTGTAATGTGATTTTTGTTTTTACAGTTTTAAGCTCATATTTCTTCTTTGATAACACAAACTTCTACATCTTCTAATATCATTCTAATTTTATTTTTTTTTAAATTTTTTTAACGTTTATTCATTTTTGAGAGACAGAGACAGAGCATGAACGGGGAAGGGGCAGAGAGAGAGGGAGACATAGAATCCAAAGCAGGCTCCAGGCTCTGAGCTGTCAGCACAGAGCCGGACGCGGGATTCGAACTCACGAACTGCGACCTCATGACCTGAGTCGAAGTTGGACACTTCAACCGACCGAGCCACCCAGGTGCCCCTAATATCATTCTAATTTTAAATTAATTTAGTAACTAAAAGTAAACTAAAGCATTATAGTAACTTAATTCGTTGTTCACACATCTCTCCTCATCCATTTTGGTATGACCTTTTAGGTTATTGTAGTATGTACAGTTTCACTTTTCTCATTTGAGGATCACTGATTTGAATATTAAAATTAAGATTTAATTCAAAGGCATAATGTGAAAGTTCTATACTACAAGTGTAGCCTTTATAATCCTTAAAAATAGTGTTGTGGAATGTTCATGAAAATTTGTTACATAATAGACCTAAAAGAAGATTCTCATTAGGAGATTTAAGTTTCACTGATTACATTCTCTAATTAGAGCGCACTAGAACTATAAGTTGACAGGTAGAAAAGTAGAATTACTTGGAAATTAAAAGAAAAAAGACAACTTCCGAATGGCTCTTGGGTCAAAGAGGGAAGCCTAACTAAAATTTTGGCTATTTAAAAAAAAAAAAAAAGTTCAAAGATACTGGAGATACTCAATATTCTGATATGTGGTCAGCTATTTATGCATAGATATTTTAACAAACATTATTGCTTTTTTTTAAATATTAAAGATTGAAATTTAGTAAACAAAATATTTAACTCATGAAGTTAGAAAACAAATAGTAAAAATAGGAGAAATTAATAAAAAGTATTAGTAATGTAAAAATAAAAAATCAGTGAATTGTTTACCTACAAAATATATAGAATTAAACATAGCCTGTGTTTTGAAAAGACTGGTAAAATGAACAGCGAAACTTGTCATTTGTGATTCAGAAAAATGAGAAGTCCATAAATAGGTAATATTAAAATGTAAAATGGATAAGACCTTAGATATGTAATAAATTTTCAAAGTCACCAGTTATGGATATATACATGCAATCAGAATTGATGATTTTCTTTGAGAAAACAGTACCATATTTTTCAGGAAAAGAAAAATTCCCAATTAAATGAATAACCTGCAGGGAAAAATGCAAAATACTGTCTTAGATTTACTCTCAGTTCTGCAAAATGCACAGAATCAGCTGGTTTTATAGTTAAATGCAAGAAACAAAACAGATGAACATAGAGGAAAGGGGAAAGAGAGGGACGCAAACTGTTAAGAGACTTTTAACCATGAAGAACAAACTGAGGGCTTATAGAGGAGAGAGGTGGGCAGATGGGCTAAATGGGTTACCGGTATGAGGAGGACGCTTGTGATGAGCACTGGGTGTTGTATCTAAGTGATGAATCAAAATTCTACTCCTGAAATCAGTATTACACTATATGTTAACTATAAACTAAATAAAAAATTGAAACAAAAAGAAATAGTTCAAGAAACAAATCATCTCTAAGTAATTTAAGCACTTCAATTTTAAAACTAAAAGAGAACATTTTCTGTCTGATGTAAATGTTATGTTTTGAGAGGCTGAAATAAATATATTATTTGATAAAGCCTGCACCAGGTAACAACAAAATGTAGACCATTTTCCTTGTGATTGCTGATGTAAATATTAGTGAGTCAAAGTCAATATTACATTAAATGATATAAAGTTTTCAAATTTATTCTAAAAATGTATGAACAGATCAGTGTTCGGAGGAATATTAATGTAATTCATTACAATCCATGAAAAAGATAAATATTCCATATTCCATATTATTATTTTGGTAGATGTTAAAAGACTTTTGATAAAATTGAATAGGCATTCCCAAATAAAGCTCTTAGTAAACTAGAAAAAAATAAAGTAAAATGTCTTAGCAGGATTATAATTGAGGATATTTATGAAAAATAGTAGTAAACATGACAATTTATTATAAACACTAACAGCATTCCTTTTCACAATCAGAAAGGGACAGAAATGCCCCTTATCAGTGCTTAGTCAATAATGCTGTGAACGTTGTAGAAAGTAAAGGGAAACAACATTAAGAATTAATAATGAAGAGGGGTGCCTGAGTGGCTCGGTGGGTTAAGCACCCGACTTCTCTGGTCATGATCTCACAATTCTTGAGTTGGAGCCTGGTGTCGGGCTCTGTGCTGACAGCTTGGAGTCTGGAGCCTGCATCAGATTCTGTGTCTCCTCTATCTGCCCCTTTCCTGCTTACGCTTTGTCTCTCAAAAATAAGTAAACATGAAAAAAATTAAAAAAAAAAAGAATTAATAGTGTGAAGGGACATATTACTATTTTCAGATTATATTTGCATTGTACAACAAAAGTTTTACAGTTACTTATAAACTTTTAAAACTAATGAGTTTTATACCAGGTAACAGATCAACAAAACCAGGAGCTTATAACAATCAGAAGTGTGAAGGAAATAATATACATAGAAAAAACAAATAAAACATAGAAATAAGGGTAACAGGAAATACTCGAGCTGCATGAAAAAAGTATTGCCGTTTATTAAATAATATAAAACAAATGCTTGATTGACATATAAAGCACGCCCATCTTTTTTAAAAATAAATTTTAATTTTGTTTATATTTGAGAGAGAGAGACAGAGTATGAGGGCGGATGGGGCAGAGAGAAAGGGAGACAGAGTCTGAAGCAGGCTCTAGGCTCTGAGCTGTCAGCACAGAGCCTAACGTAGGGCTCGAACTCAGGAACTGTGAGATCATGACCTGAGTGGAAGTCAGATGCTTAACCGACTGACCCATCCAGGTGCCCCCAAAAGCACATCATGTTTTTACAGTCGAAAGAACTATCGTTCTAAGGATGTCAGTTGTGTGCAAATTAATACATAAGTTTATTGAAGTACAAATAAAAATCTCAACAGTTTTATTTACTTTTGTACTTAGATTTAGGGCAGGCTGAACTTAATCAAAATTTGATCTAGAGGAAATGTGGCTAGAAAAGTATAGGATATTTAGGAACAGCATTGTGGAAGAGGCGATATAGGATTTTATTAGATATAAAAGTGAATAAAGTGCTAAATAATTAAAAAAAACTGTAGAGTAAAAAAAAAATTGTGCAGATACAGATTAATAGAAACAATAAATTATAGTTAGAAATTTAAGAGTTAATTAAATGTCAAATGAAATGAATAGTAGTATGGATTAATGACAGATAATACAAAGGGCCCACTTGCTTATTGGACCAACCCTCCAAACAAAAAATTTACATTAGACTGAAATTTAAATATGAAAATAATTACACACTACTAGATGAAATATTAAGATATTTTTCACTTTTGGGGAAGGACCTCCTTAGCTTGATCCAAATTCAGGAACTATAAAAGAAGAAAAAGGTAAGTTTTCTTAAAAACTTAAATTCCGTAAGTTAGAAATTCCCCATAAACACAAAGTATAGGTACTAGGTATGTATGTATGTATGTATGTATGTATGTATGTATGTATGTATGTATGTATGTATTGTTGCTGTAAGTTTTGATTACGTGACAATTTAGGCACCTATGTATCTAACACAAAATTAAATAAAAATAGCACATTCTTACACAAGAATGTGTAAACAATTCTAACTGATGATGAGGTCAGTCTATATGATTGACTTAGAAAATGTTCATTACATTTTTGGAAGTAAACAACAGTTATAAACTTGGAGGTAATTTGTGATATATATATTTGTTTGTAATCTTGTGTCTTGTGTATAGAAAAAAAAAAGATGTGAAAATAAATACCAGACTCTCCAGAATGCAGTAGCTAAAATGACAAGAGTGGAGACTTTTAACATTAGTATTATTTATTTCTAAACTATTGGAAATTTATGATGAACATTCTTCATTTTAATAATTGGAATAAGTAGAGCAATTTCCATTTTAGATAAGAAATTAAGTGGGAAGTTACAGTCTATTTTCTACCTGTTAAGCAAGATCCCTAAGCCAAACTGTGATTCTTGGAGTTGTTCTGAATGACACATCCCAAAGTGCATAGAAGCATGCTCATTGTTAGTGTCTGTTCAGTAATGAGTGAAACATTATATCCAATTGCCTCAAATACTATAAAGGACAAGAACAGATCATATGTATATTTACTTAATTTACTGAGTGTCATATTCTTGATGTGTTTAGTGTTAGCATTGTCTTTGATACTCTTAACGTGACAAGTGTTTTTCAAAGTGTTGCCCTTGGATCAATAGCACCTGGGAACTTGTTAGAAATGCAGATTCTCAAGCTATCCCCCAGACTTTGTGAATCAGAAACTGCTACATCCTACTCCCAGAATCTGTGTTTGAAGAAGCATTCCAGTTGTTTCTGATAAGTATTAGTTTGAGAATCACTCCTGTGGAATGGAGTGATTTCCCCTGCGTTCAGGGGAAAGAATGATTTTTAGCAAGTCAAGTTTTATTATACGTTGATTTTTCCCCTTAGTATCAGAGGATTTATTGACAGTGATTAGAAAATTAATTGCTACAGGCCAGCCCATGGGGACCCTTGAATACATGGTAAGTTGGAGTTTTTTGTTTCTGCTTTCTTTTGGTAGATAGCATGACACCTGTTCTGTAGTAGTGTATAGTGGATTGTGGGGACTGACACTGGGGATAGAGGCAAGTTAGGAAGGAGGCTATTAAATAGATCAAACAAAAAATAACAAAAAACCTGTGTTAGATTTAAAAAATAGAATTGGAAAGGAAGAGGCAAATAAGAAAGATAGTGAATATGAGCAAAGGACTTGGTTACTGATTTGCTGTAGGGGCTAAAAAGAAACAAATAACAAAGTTTGAAATTTTAAGCTTAGGTGACAGTTATCATTGGGACTACAGATTAGAATGACTGTCAGTGATCTCTATATTGGGAGATTGTGCTATTAGTCATCATGAAAATGATTGGTTTGTTCAGATGTGTAAATTGGGGCTTTCAGTTAATCAAAATGGTGGTTAAAATTCCCATTGATTAGCATTAAAACACAAGAGAACACAGATACAGTTGAGTACTTTGCCAGACTCATCAAATATGATGGGCTAAGGACTCCTAATAGGATGATACCATGATCAAACACACCATTTGGCTTAAACAGAAATGACAACACAGGCATACTCTTCTAACTTGCTGATTAGAGATGGTACTAGCTTGTTGATGGATGTCAGCCAACACCTGGAATGGTTGGAAGCCAGTGCAGTAGAGCCTTCAGGAATCTGAATGATCGGTTAGTTTTCATCCCATAACCTAATTTACCTGTATTAGAGTTTATCCAGAAACCTAAATGCTCCTTCTGCAAAGTTTGTATAGTACTTCATTTACATTTTTTTTAAGTTTATTTATTTTGAGAGAGAGAAAGAATCCCAAGCAGGCTCCATGCTGTCAGCACAGAGCCTGGTGTGGGGCTTGATCTCCCAAAATGTGAGATCATGACCTGAGACAAAGAGTCAGATGCTCAACCACTGAGCCACCCAGGTGCCCCTCATTTAGATTTTTATTACAGTGATGATTTATGCATCTTGAGCAGAGCTTGTTACAGGATATAAGAGCTGTTAATGGCTATCAAGGGATAGATTTAATATTCTTGGAAGGTAGATCAGTGTGAACCAAGGTTTGAAGTTTGGATATGCCATGGCAGGAAAGTTAGAGGAATGGAGTAAAAAAAAAAAAAAAAATGTCTTTGCAAGTTCAAAGCCAACTCAAGTGTTTACTTCCTGAGAGAATTTGGTCTGACTTGAACCCTGGTTTGCATTTGTTAGACATAATAATAGTTATATCATAGGGTTGGTATAAGAGGTAAATGAAATCATGCCTATGCAACATTTAACACGGAATCTGCAGAAATAATTTCTCAATAAGGGTAGCTGTTGTTGTTACTATTATTTTCTTTTATAATGAAATAAGCCTTGAGAGTCAACTAGAAGCGTGCAGATTTTGAGGGGAAAGTGTACATCTTCAGTACATTTGACTAGAACTATCAGCCATGAGCTAAGAAAACGTTATTGAGACTATGTTTGTTTGGTGAATAGTTGTGTAGAGGACCAAGAAAGTCTTCATTCTTTTGGTTTTACTTTTTAAGGTAGAAGGGTGCAATGACTTGGTTATTCTAGAATGTACCATGTTGTCTTTTTTGTGGAAAGGGAGGCTACAATTGATCATTTAGATTAAACAAATAATGGTAAAACTATAATAATCCTTGGTGTATGTGGAAGCAAGCACTAGACCATTTCCCCGTATAAATATGTATAGGTCATTTTTTTTTAATTTATAAAAGTAAAGTACTTGGACAGGTCATTAAAAGTACCTTCCAGGTTTACTGTTCTATTTAAGAAGCCTCAGAATGTCATCAGTCTCCTAAACTTCTGATGGCTTCCTTTTCCTCTGGAGCCTTGAGTTTGTGTGTGTGTGTGTGTGTGTGTGTGTGTGTGTGTGTGTGTGTGTGATTTCTTGCATAGACTACCCTCACTTGACATTTCTAAACATAGAAATCTCTAATTCTTCAAGACCCAGTTTACAGTCTTTCTCCTTAGCATAGTAATTTCCCTTGACTGCAACCAGGAGTAAGATCTCAAATTCGGTAGCACTTTGGACTGCTATTATAGCATGAATTTCAAATGGTCTGGTGTTGTATATGTTTGCATATAAATCTCTTTTTATCTTACTACATTGTAAACTCCTTAAGAGAAAGGTGAGAATCAATTTAAGAACATGGGGAAGGGTGGGGCGTCTGGGTGGCTCAGTCAGTTAAGTGTCAGACTCTTGATTTTGGCTCAGGTCGTGATCTCATGATTCGTGAGATTGAGCCCCATGTTGGGCTCTGTGGTAACAGTGCAGAGACAGCTTGTGATTCTCTCTCTCTCTCTCTCTCTATCTCTCTCTCTCTCTGTCTGTCTCTGCTCTCTCTCAAAATAAATAAATAAACTTAAAAAAAAAAAAACAAAAAAAAAACATGGGCAAGGATTTGAAACGGAGGCCCCTGAATGCCATACTGAGGATTTAGCTTGGGTAGTGCTTGATACCAAATGGTGCATCTCACTAACCATGGTTTAACGAACCAGAGATGGCTCCCTGCCGCCACAGGATGGTGATCTTTAAAAAGTGGCTTGGCAAGAGCTCTGGCTCACTACTTTGTAGTTGCTCTGACCAGTCAGGCAAAATGGAAGAAATGATCAGAAAGTGGATTGGATGAAGCTGGAAGGTGTAAAGAGAGGGCAGTTATCAGATACTATGGGCAAACAGGACAGCATAAAGTCAAGGTAAAGAAAGTAGTTACTAGACGCACAGGAAGATAACTGGTCTTCTTTACCAACTTGTTTAGCTGTACAGTAAACCTTACTACTGTGACCTGAAAAGGTTGCTTATTCCTTATATATGGAAATAAAGCACCTAACGCGGCATCATTTTGTAATTTCTGTGATAGAAGGGATTCTCTCTTATGTTTAGTTTAAAAATGCCTCTCTGTAGCTTCCTTGTAAAAGTAGTTGGCATGCTTTCTGAAATCCTATAGAACATGCACTAACCCTCTGGCCAGTGATATGCCTTCTGGAATAGACAGATCTTTCAGCAATGGGGGGATTCCTGTTTTTTATAGGAAACATTACTAAGGACTTCATATCGTTCCTCTTTTACCACTATTCCCCAGTAAGAAATGGTATAAAACTTACTTTTTAAAAAAAATTTTTTTTAATTTTATTTATTTTTGAGAGAGAGACAGAGCGTATGTGGGGGAGGGTCAGAGAGAGAGGGAGACACAGATTCCGAAGCAGGCTTCAGGCTCTGAGCTGTCAGCCCAGATCATGACCTGAGCCGGAGTTGGGCGCTCAATTGACTGAGCCATCCAGGCGTCCCTGTAAAACTTACTTATTGATAGAGTTTTGCTAAGTACAATATTCATACTAACTGGGACCATGGTTATTTTGTGTGGCATATTTTACATTCACTTTTGTTTTAATAGTTATGTATCTATTATAACGTATATTAGGATATAGACCTAGCATGACAAATCCATGGTTTCTTAGATTCTCTTGGTTATGGCAGATAGGAAGTAAGCATTTAAATTTAAAATATTAAGGGGCTCCTGGGTAGCTCAGTAGGTTAGGCATCGGGCTCTCATGGCTGACAGCAGGGAGCCTGCTTGGGATTCTCTCTCTTCCTCTATGTCCCTCCCCTGTGCATGCTTGTTCTCTCTCTGAAAAAATAAATGAATAAACATTAAAAAAAATTTAAAATATTAAGTACATAAACAGCTTTGGTGATGTACCCATATGGTCAAAATAATGGAGGATGTTTAATGACTATAATTAAGAATTATTTGAAGAAAAAGTGTTACAAGATTAGCATGATATACCACAGGCAAACTGGAATAAGATTATCACCTTCATATTTGCTTTCTAAATTTATTGGATATATTCTAAGATATTTTATATACTTTGGGAGATGTATATTTATTTATTTTAAAAAAAATTTTTTTTCAACGTTTTTTATTTATTTTTGGGACAGAGAGAGACAGAGCATGAACGGGGGAGGGGCAGAGAGAGAGGGAGACACAGAATCGGAAACAGGCTCCAGGCTCTGAGCCATCAGCCCAGAGCCCGACGCGGGGCTGGAACTCACGGACCGCGAGATCGTGACCTGGCTGAAGTCGGACGCTTAACCGACTGCGCCACCCAGGCACCCCGTGGGAGATGTATATTTAAAAGTCAGTTTAAATGTGGGGCACCTAGGTGGCTCAGTTGGTTAAGTGTCCATCTTTGGCAACTTCAACTTCTGTCATGATCTCGCTGTTTGTGAGTTCAAGCCCAGCATGGGGTCCTCTGTCATTAGCACGGAGCCTACTTCAGATCCTCTGTCTTCCTCTATCTGCCTTTCCTCAACTCAGGGGTGCTCACGGTCTCTCTCTCTCAAAAATAAATATGACAAAAAAGTTTAAATGTAAAATAAAGAAATTGTAATCTGTACTGGCACTAATATTGCAAGAAGTAAATACCACAGCAAGGTCAGTAACATGAAAATGGACTTTTCTCTGAGTTTTAAGAATTTATTGAGAAGTTACTTTTGTGTTGGATAGAAGTCAATAGAAAATCAACAAAGAGTTACTTTTGTAGCTAGCATCCAAGAAACCTGCAGTCACATATAGATGCATGCAAGAATAAAAATTTAAAAAGTCACTTTCAAGAGAAAGAGGGAGATTTTTTTTCATAAATACCACTGCATACCCATTTCCATGTTGCATGTCAGATAATTACACAAACACAGATAAAAGCAAAATTGTGGTGGTGAGTAATTCTAGGGTGCATACCCATTAAGGGATTATGAAAAAAGAAAGTTTAAAGCAAGAATGAGCAATACTGAGTGTTTTTTCAAAAGAGCTTTTAAGTCAGATGTACAATTGAAAGTGTATAGTTTCATCATCATACCATTTTTATTACAGGAGAGAATTTCAACATTATCAGTGTGATTTTCACAGATTTTATTGATTTGGTAAAGTAACTATTAAATGTTGGTAATAACCTTCTACCTGGTTTCTCTACATCTGGTATCTTTTGTCTCTTTGATCCATCAGGTATACTACTGACATGTGTCTCCCTAAAGTACCTCTTGGATTGTATTCCTCCTCTGATCACACATCTTGAGTGGCTACTTTATGAATTCCTCCTCACATCTGAATTCTTCAGTGTTTGTGTGCTATCTGTTCGAAATCTACTTTGCATTTGTTTCCCTTTATTCTTGTGTTCGTTTACTTTTTATCTTCACATGCTGTATCAGGTTGTCCAGAGAAACAACCAGTGGGATTGTGTGTGTGTGTTAAGGAATATGTTTATTATGTATAATATACATATGTACAGTAAGGAATTGGTCCATATAGTTGCAGAAGCTGGTAAGTCCAAAATCTATGGGGTAGGATTTCAGGCTAGAAACTCAGGCAAGAGTTAATGTTGAAGTCTTGAGGTTCAAATGTGAAGAGCAGACTGGCAGGCTAGATACATAGACAGGAGTTGATGTTGTACTGTTTAATTTGAAATTTGTAGGGAAAGGTGGCTGGCTGGAAACACAGACAGAATTTTTATGTTACAGTCTTGAGGCAGAATTCCTTCTTTTCCAGGAAACCTGTTTGGCTGAGGCCCACCACCTTATTGAGGGTAGTTGTTACTTAAATTCAACTGATTATAGTAGTTGATTATATCTACAAAATACTTTTACAGCAATGTGAAGACTACTGTTTCCAAATAACTGGTCATCATAGCCTAGTTAAGTTGATACATAAAAGTTCACCACCACATATGCCATACTTTTTTTTTTTCCATCAGAATGATTTTTCGTTTTACATTTTCTGCCTTAGGTGTCCTTACTTGACTTTCCTAGACTTTAATACCCTTAAAGCCCTAGCTCATTTTCTTCTTCTATTGCAAAGCCATTACTGTTTACCTCAGCCAGGAATGATATAACTAAGACCTGTGACATTCTGTAGGAGGATGTACCATTTTTAAAGCATGCATTTCATGCTGCCTGGTATTGAATGTATTTGTGTAAGGCTTTTATATTGTATGAGAACTTTGAGTTTCTCGAGGGCCATGGTGGTAACCCACAGATCCTTGCATTTATTATATAATACATTGCTGTATACAAGGTGCTTACTATTTTTTGTTTTCTGAAGTGCCAGGGTACTATTTTAAGTCATTCTTAACCTTAAGGAATTCTAGCCTACAGTGGGAGTGTGATATAGCATAGTGTTTCACAAAGTGTGGTAGGCATTCTGTCACAGAGTATCATATTTTTATTAATCGATGCATACTAATTTTAATATGATTTAGAAAAAGTGGAATTAACATCAAACTAATAAATTTTAAGGTATTAACATTTAGGATGAAGTTAAAATGGAACTGTGTTACAGTTGAATCAATTATTAAGTCAGAGAAGGTCAATGTATAAGTATGGCACTATAATGAAATAGTATGTAAAGGAATTGGGTTTGTGAAATATTAATGTCATGTAATCCTAGACTGAAAATGATGAGATCTAAAATTATTTAGCTCTCTCACACTGTGTAATCTAAGCCATTTTACTTTTCTCATCCTCTGTATTTCTTTTTTACATAGCATTTGATCAATTTATCTTCCAAGTCTAAAACTAATTTGTTGCTTAGATCCCTTTAAATACACAATGCAGATGGTGCATGCAGGGAGAACATCTCTAACTGGTTGACTAACCCCAAATAGGCTATATGTATATTGAATGAAACAGGACCAAAAATTTTGCTAACAGCAGGCGCGGGGCATTCTTTAGCCTCGAACTGAAGCAGGTAGATTTATGATCTCATCTTACTTATTCTGTGACATTCCTGTTAAATGAATGTCCCTGATCTTCCTGCCATCCTACTCATATTTCTAATGTGCTCATAGCACTCCAAGGTAATCATGATCATTTGCAATTATAAATGTCCTGTTATCAATTAATTTGCAGTTCACCAGTAACCATCTGATTATCTCTAACAAAGCTGCAAAGGCATGGTAATTACATTGAAAGTAATTATCATGTAATTGCACGTAATTATTTGTACCTTATTAAGTGCTCACATGATTAAAATATTTCTGGTCAAATACGAATTATCCATGGGACAATTTTTTTTTGGGGGGGGGAATAAGAAAGTTTTGTTCCTTGTCTTCCCTTTTATAGATAAAGATGAGCCATCAAACTGACATTTCCATATTACCCCAAATAGGATGAGCTAGTAAGGAGAGGCGAATGTTAGATTTTATTAATAGGATTCTTCATACATCCAATGAAGTTGAGATAATAAACTTCAACTTTCAGCATGGATGAATGCTTTCCCTCCTGTAACTATAACAAAAAATATTACCCTATTAAGAGTATACACTATGAATGTCATTGAGGACAATGTGTTTTTCATGTCCAATACCTCCATTAGCAATTTTACACTGGACTTTTTTTCACAGAATTTTTTCTTCAGAACTTTTACTATTCATCTACTCAGTGTTTTTTTTTTTTTTTAATTTGCAAAAGCTTTATTTATTTTCTTTAAGTTTATTTATTTATTTTGAGAGGGGGAGGCGCAAAGAGAGAAGGAGAGAGAGAATCCCCAGCAGGTTCCACACTGTCAGCACAGAGCCTGATGCAGGCCTCAAACTCATGAACGCTGAGATCATGACCTGAGCTGAGATCAAGAGTTGGGTGTTAATGGACTGAACCACCCAGGCGCCCCTCATAAGCTTTATTTAGGATGGGGTGAGCTATATGTGTGATTGTAAAACCAATTCCTAAATTTGTCCATTTAGACATCCATAAAGATCAACTATATATATCAGCATGGTCCTTTAGAATAATATGTAAACCACATATCCAATTTAAATTTCTCTTGTAGTCACATGAAAAAAGCAGCAAGAAGCAGGTAAAATTAATTTTAGTCATATATTTTATTTAAAACAATCATTAACTCAAAAATTTTCAGTATAAAAATTATTAATGACTTAACTTTTTTGTAGTAAGTTTTTGAAATCTGATATGTATTTTAATTATAGCACATTTCATTTCAGATTAGTCACATTTTCTAAATGACAGAATATGACTTCCATGACTAGGTCATTAAAGACATGGCAGCTTTTGCCTTGCTCTCTTGGATCACTTGCTCTAGGGGAGGCCAGAGGCCATGTGGAGGCTTAAGGATGCCCAGACAGCGTCATGGAGATGTTCACATGACAAAGAACTACGACATAACGCCAAAACGAGCATCAAGTTGCTAGTCATGTGAGTGAATCCTCTTGGAGGCAGATCCTCATCTGAGTCAGGTGCCTCTCTGGATGACATCTTGACTGCAACCTCCAGAAACACCAGCTAAGTTGTTCCCAAATTTCTGACCCCAAAATTATGTGAAATAATAAATGTTTATTGTCGTTTTAAGCACACTCCCCAATTTATATACATTTCTGTTTCTCATTAGTCACATGTAGCTTGTGACTACCGAATTAATAGTATAGGTATATTGATTATATTGATCATATCTATGTGATAGAAATAGGAGTCATAATGTATAGTTTGATTTCTGATTTATAGGTTTTCTGTCAGTTTATATTTCATAATCTGGTAGAAAAAATACATTTAGCCTAAACAAACTCCTACTTTTTATATTAAAAAGTTTGCTAGAAGGATAGGAATAAAGCCAACATTTATGAACTGTTTTACTAGGTCATATATGATGCTAAGTACATTTATATTTATTACTTAACTTAATCTCATATAGCCCAAAAAGTTGTGTATCCTTACATTGCAGAGTGGAAAAGTGAGGCTCACAGAAAGTTTCACCTTATCAAAGTTGTATAATGAATAGTGAGCTGCGATCCAAAGTTAGCTCTCTTTGACAACAAATTTTGTCTTCTGCTTTTCAAATAAGAAACACATATTTGGGGGCCACTTGCTTATTTGGTAGTCCTAGCAAGAGGATTCTGAAAGACCCAGACTTTGCTAAATATTGTGTGACAGGTTTGATTAGAAAGGAGTTTCTTAAAATTATAATTTGATTGTTAGGTTTACTCTTGACCTTCTTATCCATTGAATTAAGTTCCCAATTCACTCTCTTTTATTGGACTCTCCTGATAGCTAGGCCTGGAACACTTATCTCAAATACAGCATAAATTGTCTTTTGATGGCATTTTAACTGAAAGTTTGTTGACTATCACACACAGTTACAGAAAGCCTACCTTTGGGGATAACTCATTGACTGACAGCAATGCCTTAGCAACCATCTGATTGTAGTTATAGAGGAAATTTACCTTGGATTGAAGAATCACATGCCATTGTGATTGACAGAGTCTGTAAGACAATCAAGGTCAAACCCAGAGTGAATTTAGTGTGTGGCTATAAGCATTGACAGATAAGTCATGTGTCAAATATTGCCTAGCCATCTGGTTACTGCTCATGATTGGACTGGACTCATTGTGTTAACATTTTATTGAGGGCAACTACATGGGGAACTTGTTTGTTTTCAGTTTATCAGTGAAAGATGTTTTATCTGCAACACAAAATGGTTCTGCTTAAAGTGAACCTGAAAATCCATCAGCTATAATGACTCTACCATGACCTTCAAAAAACCTGTATTTGGAAAATTGTCATAACTATGTTGTAAATTGTTTTTTCATTGTTTTTGATGCATTACTTAAAAAATATATTACATGCTGAAAATGGCACTCATGAATTGGTGCATAACTTCTTAAATAGTAATAGAAAACAAACTTGGCCACCCCAGGAGTTTTAGAAACCCCAGAATGTTGAAAGACTGTTAGCTAATCTGTATATTACATGTGTGGGGAGTAAAATGTGATGGGGTATCACTACTAAGTCATGCATAAAGGGACAGGTGACTTGTGTGAAATTCTGAAAATTCATATTCAACAAAATGTGTCAAACATCCTGAAACTCCACCTGCAAAATATTTGGTTTATTTTTGAGTACAAAAACGGAAAACTTAAGGGGGTGAAATCAAATGTTTATTGGCATTTTATACTTAGAATGGGGTTTCCAGTCTGATTATTAATTCAGTGTTATTTCCTTTTATAACTTTGCTGTCTTTGTAAATTAGTAAGTTTCAAATATAGTGCCTGACTGGCTTAAAATTAATGATAGAAAAGCCAAAGTTGCCTTTAACCACTTATGAATTAGTAATTGTCATTCTGTTTTTAACTACCATATTGTTCTAACTAGACTATCAAACAAACAAGCACACAAACAATGTGTCCTGTTGACCACAGGTTGAGCAAACAGATGTGGGCCAATCAAACATAAATTTTCAGAGAAGATAACAATAGCACCAGTTTTGGTGGTTTGGTAGTTATATTCCCATATACAAAATAGAAACTACATAAGCAAGTAATATGAACCAATTTTAGTTGGTGTTCTGTATGTCATTGCTCGTTCCTCTGCAAGAATAGGTATTAAATGCTTCTAGGCATTTACAGTAACCACAGCAAATCCATTCCAACAATGAACAGATTCTTGAGAAAACAGTAAGTTAGAACCAATAGGTTCCAGCAAAGTGTAATGTTATCATCAATTACATGATGTTTCATCATGTTTACACTTACGCTTCAGCATATTTGGGACAGTACTGCTGAGGTTGGAATCTCAGCAAGTATACTACCCTGGCGGGTGCCTGTTTCAGGATGGAGTGAGTGATTGCTATTTCTAACTGGAAAATCAATTTTATCAACTTTACTTTTCTAATTTTTTACACAGATTCATCTCTTTATCTCCCTACCCTCCTACCTACCTACCTTCCTTCCTTCCTTCCTACCTACCTACCTACCTACCTACCTACCTTCCTACCTACCCTACCTATTAGTTATTTACTCAAAGGCAACATCATAAATAAATTCACAATAACATTAAGTAAATAGAGGTGATAGTAAGTTGCTAATCATCTTTCATAAAGTGTGAAGATCCACCATTAGTCGTATCTTGTTTATCCCTTTATCACTAAATAGGAGATCCCAAGTTTTTATTAATAAACAGCCAGTATGTAATATCTACCATCTATATGCATTATGAACTATCTGAATTGGTGCTTAAAATTATTGGGTAGCCAGCCAAAAAAGCCATTTAATATGCAGCTCATTGTATATAATATGAAATATCTGAGTTAGTGTTTAAAATTATGGGTCAATCAGCCAAAAGGCTATTGAATATATAATTCATTATAACATTAGTAGAACCAAAATGTCTTCCTATAATCCAATTATTGGTGATTTGGGAGCTATTTTCCAAGCAAAATTTCCCCCTAAGTTTGTTTTTGTCTTTGTTGAGAACCGGCACTTTCAAGATAAAACCACTAACCCAGCATGTGTGTGTGTGTGTGTGTGTTTTTCCTCCTGAATAATTTTCTTCAACTTAAAATGACTGGTCCTAACAGCAGGTGCTTTCTTCTTTGTTTTGAATTATACTGAACATGCTTTTGGTGTTCACAAATACTGAAAAACCAACTATAAAAATGCTGGATAAAAAAAAAGCTATATACATATGGTTCGGAGATAAAATTTTAGCTCTGATTCACATATTCTAAAGAAGTGAGTCCAGTAAATCACATCACACATTCCATCTTTCAGGAAATCTTTGGATCTACTTTCAGAATATATCTAGAAACAGGATGCAGTCATAACATCTGACTGGTTAGCTCATTATGAGTAAAATAAAGTCTTTAATGCCTGTCAGTCCTATAGCTGTATGAAAATCATGATTTTAACTTCCTAACAATTAATTGTATTTAAGAGCTTTGGAAATCTTCAACTGAGATATTCAGTAGGTTCCATTGTTAGAACCAGCTAAATTTTGTCACCAAAAAATATAGGAATATAGGAAAATATGGGAAATTTACACCTACTCATGTCTTTACTCCTAGAAATAAATCTAAAGAAACATAGAGTTTTGTTGACTTAGTTTTTCTCATTTTAATTTTGTTATCTACTGATTCCATGGTGTGTGTTTGTTTGAGGTTTATTATTGGCCTGATAAGTTCTTCTTCATTAGTGACAAGAATGATTGGGAATTTTGTTTTATGGTCTGACCATTTGGCAGTCTCTGTGAGCTAATTAGCGGTTTATAGAGATCCGTTCTCTGTTGGGTGAAAGATGATAATCTGGTTTATTAGTCTTTAACTGTTGGTGTTCTTATCAATTTTGAGCCTAGATCATTTTTTTCCCCCACTGGGAAGGAGAGTAGCTCTTTGATATCTGGACTGTATATAACTGGAAATAATGACTATGCAACTAAAACCTTGGATGGGATGTCCTATTTGAGAATGATGCTCACTTAATCAGCTGAAGCTACCGAGATTATATAAACCTTGACTATAAATGTAGCAAAGACACTACTCTCTCATTAGAAGAAACCCGTATGATTGGGAAGATTCTTGGAAGGAGAAACTGAGAACAACCTCTTAAGAGAAAGAGCAGTTGAAATACATTTTGTCCACATGGACTGAAAATTTTCACTGAAAGATATTTCCCTCATAGGAGAAAACGGAGGAGGACTTTTCAGGCATACTTGAAATGACAGTCTCAAAAGACAGAGCCCAGAGCAGGAGCAGGAGTGAGCTGTGGTGTCTTCCATCTTGGACAGCAGCTAGTGGGGCTAGAATGGGGACACAGACTTCTTGGGAGGCATGGAAAGAGGATCCTTAGACAAGGTTGACTTTGATTGTTTCTAGGACATCAATCCCTATTTCTGAACTGCCTGCTCCTGCTCAAAAAATCCAGGCCCTTAGAATGTGCTTAAAGGTTGTGGAATGTGGCACTTGTCACTTTGCTTTGGTTAAGGGAGGAGGAAGGTCTGTAATTAGAGAATTGTTCAGCTGTGGGCGCTCCCTGAGCCTGGAGTTCTTTGATGCGTTGTCTGTGCTTTCTTGCCTGAAGTATATGCCTTAGATGCAGTCTTCTCTCCTGGATCAAGCCCATGATTGATGTGTGCTCCAGGCCTTCAGTGTCCATACTACCCAAAAGGCAACTCTGTTTTGAACAGAACCTGAGCTCTGCTCAGAGGCTGATACTGACTTGGCATTCTGCAGGGAACATTGCTGACTTTTCCCTTTTCTTGGATGAACCCACTGAGACAAATGACTCTTCCTTTCTTTGAATTGTTTTTTTGAGGAGCCTGTACCCTTTTGGGGAAGGTACTGTGATATCTCACTCAGCAGGTCTCTGTTGTTCGTCTCTTTTTGCAGAGTGGCCTTTTCTCTCTGGTGTGGAAGGTCCCCAAATCTGTATTACCTCTGGATTCTCTACTTGTTTGGGGCTGCTAGTGTACTGACTTTCTTCATTTGGATCTACATTAATACTCTAGATTTATCTTAGGGTCTGAAACTTAGAAGATCCATGCTCCTGCTACGCTAGAGTGCTTGCCCTCCCCTCCATGTAGTTATATAAAACATGGGAAGGTGCTGTGCATGCTTTGGGGGTGGGGCTGCCAGTAGCAGCCAAACTGAGTCAGGGTGGGGGCACTTTGGTGACACAGTTATGAGCGTGGCTCTGAGGCTCTACTTCTGTTTTAATCTTGAACTGAGAAGAAAGATGGTGTTTACAGTACATTTTCCCTATATTTTAGGTTATCAACAGTAATGGTCATGAGGATATTCCTTAGTTATTATAAACTTTAGATTACTTAGGTTCCCAGTTAGTATTGGGAATTTCTGAGCTCTGTGGCTCTCAGAATGTATCTCTTTCACTCTTCTTTATTTTTTGGCACTGTGGACTCTATAGCTGTTAACTGTACTATCTTCTTGGAACTACTGTCCCTTCTAAGCACCTCCAACTTTATGCCTCTTATCTTCACTCTCTGAGGTACGTCTATGTGATGGCAGGAATCTTCTGAGGCACAATTCCCAATCTTATTCCTAGGTTCAAAGTCTGTTCTTGCTAGATTGATAATCATCTCTGGGATACCCTGTTGGCTTCCAGTTCAGTTCTACTCTGCCAGGTTTTCTCTTTGTTGCAGAGTGTGAGGGTTGGAAATGTATTCGCCATCTTCTCTAGCCTGATGAGATTTTGTAAGATCATCACAAATATGAAAGTGGGACCACGTCATGATTCTGGCTGTGCTCACCCACAAGAGAAGATGGTCCAGGTAATTTAAAAATACCTGTATTCCCCAGCTCAGCTATTGAGTAAATCTGCCCTTGAAACATGGGTGACTGAGTAGGAAAATGTGGTTTGTTAAAAGGTCATATTGAGACCTTTACATCTAATACCATAGTTTTATGAATTAAAGGATCTTGAGAAGTAGGCTCCACTTTTGCCATTCTTGAAAGCAAATCAATTTGGCTTGTAGCCCCAAGCCTTGTTTCTAGAAAGGATCAAGGAAGTCAAAATAATTCTGACTTACTGAGAGTACCAAGTTTCTGATTTAAAGGAGATAATGGGACTTTTAAGGAGAGGGTAGCACAGAATGGCCAATAATCCTGGAAGGATGCTCACTCTCATGGATCATACCCCTCATTGATCTGTCTTTCCTTCTTGCCCAGGTATATGTTCTAGGTGTTTTCAGGATGCTGCTGGTGGAGATCTTCCTAGGGCCACTGGATAAATCCATGAGTGACTCAAAATCCTTTGTCTCCTTCTTAGCATAAGCTTCTGAGAGTGAGTCTTCATTGGATAGCTTTTTCAGCCCCTTCGTAGCTTATCTTTTGGGCCCGTCCCCAAGTTATGGCCTATACCCCTCCTCAGGTCATTTCTTAGTGGGAATTATCTGGATCCTCTAAGTAGAATCTTCCTGGGTGCTTCAGTTCAGTTTCCTTGAGATCACTTGATCCTTCAACACAGAGGGCTATGAGAGTCCTTATTGGCCTTTCAGGCTTGAGACATTTCTGGTAACTTATATTTAGGCTTAATTAGCGCCACAGTCTTTTGTATGATGTGGACTGATTCCTCCCTTCTTCTGTATCTGTTTTGAAGGTGACACAAAAGTTGCTTCCACTTTTCCTTGCTTAGAACAAATCCTTCAGGAAGGACTAGCCTGTAGGCTTGGAAATTCATGCTGTCCTGTGGGATGTTGAGAGCTGGGGGAGTAAAGGCTTTCTGAGATCTTTGGACCTCAGACGGTAAGTTAAGCCCACAAATTGTATAGCTGTTTCTGCCACAAATGCCATTTCAAGTGTAGAATTTCGGATTGGGTGAGAAGCTGCTCCTCTTTCTGGTTTTTACAGTGGTTATACAGACCTAGATCTGATTGGGAGACAGGCTTGAGAGTGGGCCTGGGCTACAACCAGAGTCACATGCATGTAAGAGCAGTAATTGAGGCTGAATTCCAGACAGGCACTGGATCTGGGCCTTAGTGTAGGGCAGAGGCTGCAGCTGAGAAAGCGGTAGGGATTCTTTCGCCTGCATTAGGCTTTGGGTGAAGATAGGTTTTACATTGAATAAGACAAAGGGAAACTCTCCTTAAGTACAGTTTCTACAGACCAGGACTATAGCAAAAAAAGCCTTCTTGTGTCTAACCAAGAGATCCTGGAAGAGCTGGTTCCATTTGTGCTGCAAATTATCACCCAAGTTCCTGGGATTTGGGAGAGGCTGTTTCTATGCATCTTCTCTTGTTTCCCTTCAGCTACTCTCGAAGCTTTGTAGGTCCTAGAGTATCATTTTCATCACATAGCCTTCTAATACAATTTGCCTGAGTTGTTTCAGGAATGGACCTCCTTCTTTACTTTTTTTGCCCAAATCTGCAAATACATTACCTTTATTACTGTGTATCTCTAAGTGGTTATTGACATATAAGCCAAAGATGAGGGGCTTACTGGCTTGCACATTTAGGGTATACCCAGAGAGGTCTGTGATGGATTGGGTAGAAAGGTGCTCTTGGAGTAGAATACAATGTGAGGAAGTGGGATGGAACAAATCCTATGCAGGTGTCCACCAGTAGGCTGATATGGAAGGTGTGGATCATACCTGGAAATAATAGAATGGGAGAAGGAAACCCCCTGAGAAACTCTGTAGAAAATCTCTCCGGGATGATATTCAGTAGAATGAGAAGCATGTCAGATTGATTTAAAGTGTCAGGTGGTGGTGCTGGAATAAGGAGGGCTGGTGTTGAAAGATACCAGGCAAGTCAATAAGTTGGATTCATGGAGGAGGTGGATAGGTGTGAGAAAATGGGATCCTGACAGTGAGGAGTCATGTGAGGCCATTGTCTTCTTAACTCTACATTGCCCCTGAAAGACAGGAAAAGATGGAGGGGCTGGGACCCATTTTCCACTCTATTCTGTCTAGGCCAGCTGGAAATGTTCATTATTCATGAAAAATACATTTTTCTACTTTGAATTGGTGGAGCTCTGTGTTCCTTCTGTTCTTTGAAGAGGATAAAAATTCATTTTTTAAAGTGGATAAAAATATTTTCCCATATTCCTTCTTTGGAAAACTCAAATTATGAAGAGCTCTCTGTAAGTGACCCTCAGGTAAATGTTGAATATCTAGTCTCTAGTTCTCTGCTGAGGATGGGTGTAGAATCTTAGACTTACAGAGACCAGAGCTAAGCTTTTACCATGTAATCAGAGGTTTATAGAGGCTGAGCATTGCTCTCTAGAACAGTCCGAACACAAAGGCTTGGACCAGCATCACTTCAAGTGGGAAGATGAAAATGGTATTCTGCTGTCCTGCTGGTATCTTACACTTCCTTACTAGTCCAATTCAAGGTCACATAATCAATGTTTTCGATTCTACCCTGGAGTCCTCTGTGAGTTCATGCGTGATCTTTGTCTGGAAGCCCTACACGCCACTCCGACCTTTGTCCTGCTCAACCTCTTCCACACACACACACACACACACACACACACACACACACACTCACTCACACACACCCCTTAGTAAAGTTCTGTAAATATTCCACATATATGCAGGTATTAGCTGGGTTCATCTTTATTCCTTGGACTTAATGGGTTTTACTTTACCAGTTCAATAGCCTTGAAAATCTGGATTTTTCCCAGGAATTTTTACTAATCCCTAGCCTTTCACTCTGTAAGAATCTCCTCTATTCTCATCTCAGGCTTCCCAGTGTAATGTAGTTCTTTTTTGGGGGGCATTAGCGTGCATATAGAACTCAATTCCCATGTCCCATTCAAGTTTACCCTGAATAAATATATTTTTATACACACAAAAAAATCAGTAAGTAGTGTAGCCTCTGTATTAAAGATACTATAAGAGGGATAAAACTGGAGAAAGGTGTGAGTATAACCCATAGCAAATAATTAGAAAAACCTCTCTTGGTCATTGTTTGCCATTCTTGTACTTTTTGGACTGCTTTGCCCTGAGGCCTCTCACCCCCCACCTTCCACCCCCCCAGTGCCTCATTAGGCTGGTCCCTCTCTGCAAAGACCTCTCTACTCCTTCAGTATTTAAAACTTTTTTTTCACATATTCATACTGAGCAATTGAGGTATGCTAAGACCTGGCTCCATGTTGCATAAATAAACACCTCTTGACTGGGGGAGTGGCCTAGGCCATCTGTTGGAAAATTAAATCCTTTAGGAGAGCAGTTGGAGTTACTTAAAGCAAGATGGGATTTATTTTGAATTATAACTATGGCTACTTTCTCTGTGAAACATCTACTGATTTTTCTCTTCTACTTTGTAACAAACAGGACAAAATGGTGTAATTCCGTCTTATGGGTTGAATTGTGTCCACTGAGAAGAGCTGCATTGAAGTCCTAACCTCCAGGACCTCAGAATGTGACTTTATTTGGAAATGGGGCCATTGCATACATAATTAGTTAAGATGGGGCACACTGGACTAGGATGGGCCCCTCATTTAATGAGTGGTGTTCTTTTAAGAAGCAGGCCATGTGAGGACACAGAGACATCCTAGGAGAATGCCATGTAAACAGAGGTGGAAATTGGAATTAAGCATCTGCAAATCAAAGAACTGCAAAGCTTTCCTCTGAACCACCAGGAACTAGAAAGAGAGCAGGAAGGATTCCACTACAGGTTTTAGAGCTGACACCTTCATTTCAGACTTCTAGCTTCCCAAACTGTGAGACAATAAATTTCTATGGTTTTAAGCCACGCAGTTGGTAGTACTTTGTTACAGTAGCCCTTGGAAACTAATTTGGTAGGTGAATGTAGGTAAAGGGTTTAGGGGTGTTTTTAACTGTCCTTGCAACTTTCAGTATGGTTGAAATTACTGCAAGATGAAAAAGATTTTTGAGATAGAAATACACACTTGCAACACTCAAAAATGGATGCCATTTTTTACCACCTTCACTTCGATCCCCTTGGTCTGAGTTACCTTCATGTCTCTCCTAGATTACCATAAAACCTTTTAATAGTTTCCTCTACCTTTATGCTTGCCCCACTTCCCAATCACTGCTAGTTTCACCAAGTGGGATGTATTTAAATTGTGTGTCAAATCCTGACATTTCTCTCCTTGAAGTCCTACAGCACTTCCTGTTTGTCTCTGAGTATAAGCTGAAGTCCTTAGAATAACCTACAAATTTTTTCATGATGTGGCCTTGTAATTTCTTCTTTTACTACTCCTTCAATTGCTCTGGTCCTGCCACATGACAGGCACAAACCTGTATTTTAACTTTGTACTCTTTGAAGCCTCTGATGGACTTACTCCTTTACCCCTTTAATTCCATTAAGTATTTGCTCAAAATACCTATCATTGAATTCATGTGGACCCTCCTATTTAATAGTGAATCCTCTCCTTCCCCCCAAATCCCTATATAGTTCTAGAACTTGTTAGCATGTTATGTTACCTTCTGTGATACTGTTTATATTGCTTATTAACCTTATGGATTGTCGTTTCACTGCTCCCATTATAACATAAACTCCTTAAGAGCAAGGATCTTTTGTTGTTGTATTTTGCTGTATCTCACTTGCCTAGCACATAGTGGGTGTTGAGGAAATATCTGTTGAATGGATGACATTTTAAATGTGATTGACTCGGGGCGCCTGGGTGGCGCAGTCGGTTAAGCGTCCGACTTCAGCCAGGTCACGATCTCGCGGTCCGTGAGTTCGAGCCCCGTGTCGGGCTCTGGGCTGATGGCTCAGAGCCTGGAGCCTGTTTCCGATTCTGTGTCTCCCTCTCTCTCTGCCCCTCCCCCGTTCATGCTCTGTCTCTCTCTGTCCCAAAAATAAATAAACGTTGAAAAAAAAAAAAAAATTAAAAAAAAAAATGTGATTGACTTAAGTCATACTACATACATTGGTAGAAAACTTTTAAAGTAAATGTAAATTTAGTCATCTCTTCCTTCTCTAGTTACCTATGAAATAATCTGTCCTTTTGTTTAAAAAATATATAGCTGTATGGGGTTCCTGGGTGGCTCAGATGATTGAGTGTCTGACTCTTGGTTTTGGCTTAGGTCATGATCCCAGATCATGGGATCAAGCCCTACACTGGGCTCTGTGCTGAACATGGAGCCTACTTATGATTCTGTCTCTCTGCCCCTCTGCCCCTCTCCCCTACTAACACTCTCACTCTCTCTAAAATATATAACTGTAATAGCAACTGTTTGCAAGTATGGATTAGTTGCAAATAGCCCTAATTACTTAGAGGAGAATTTTAAAATATACAATAAATACAGAATTCTTACTGCTTTCGGTAGAAAGCAGTTTGGATCTTCCATCACCCTTCAAATCTTGTGTTCTAAAAATAAAATGTCTTTTAAGAGGAGGTGCTTCCTTAGCCCACTCACATCGGTTCCGTTATTTTTTCTCCAGCCAATCTTTTCTTTCTCTGACATTCCTGTTCCAGGATATGGGAATATTATTATTAGGATGTTTTGGCTGCAAGTAAAAGCAAGCCCTAACCCACTAGGCTTAAAAATGTGCATCTTTATTATTTTACCTAAAAAGCTCTCAGTTAGACAGACTTCAAGGTTGATTAATCTGGTGATTCAGTGACTTCATCAGGGGACCGTGTTATTTTCACTCAGATAGCTTCAACGAACAGTTTTTTCTCCTATTAAGGAAGCAAAGAAACAAACAAAAACATACTGCCTAGATTTTATTTACTGTATGCAGACCTATAAATATTGAAAAGAAGAAAAGGGTTTATTTATGTGGGTTCCTCTTGGTCAGCAAGGGTGATCTTTCTAGAAGTTCTTCATAGACTTTTCCACATATCTTACTGGCTAGGATTGTGTCATATCCATTTATTCAAACTGGTCATTGATAAATGAAATGAGATGGTCAGAATCAGTTTATACTAGGGGGTGGCAAACATTTCCTGTAAAGGGCCAGATAAGGAATACTTTAGACTTTGCAGGCAACACAGACTTTGCTGCAGTTACTCAATTAGAGACATATATGTAAAGGAATGGCATGCTTTGTCTCAGTAAAACTTTATTTATACAACATATGGCCTGCTTTGCTGACTCCTGAAATAGACTAATATGGTTGATCCCTTCATCACATCCTCAGGTTTGAGGAGAAATCGTTGAACCGAAACAAAACCAGGGCTCTTTTTCCAATTAAGAGAAGGGTAATGGCTTTTGGATAAGCAACTGTGTGCCCTACAGAAGGTCCCTCATGTTAAGTTTGAGATTTTTTTTTCTATTAAAATAGAGATATGAAAAGATATTTTTAAAATAATTTCTCTATTAAGTAATCTTTACCCTCAACGTGGGGCTTGAACTCATGACCCCAAGATCAAGAGTCACATGCTCTACCAACTGACCCAGCTAAGCACCCCTGTAAAAAATAGTTTTAAAGACGCTAACAAACTTTTGGTTCAGCTTTGAGAACCAGGATGTGGTAGTTTTCTATCCCATTTAGTTCAGTTAGAGATGAATACTCAAGGAAGTAGTTATCAAATTTAATTCCTTTTAATTTTGCTTCCTAGAATATGTGTGTACTTTTTATAATCAGATCTAAATTTATCATTAACTCAGGAGTCACAAAAGGAGGCGATTCTATTCTATTAACTCTAGTGCCATTGGTGGTTTTAATGGATCAAAAGACATATGGTAAAACAATGAGTGCAGATTGCTGAGACAATTTAAAAATTTTTTTAATGTTTATTTATTTTTGAGAGAGACAGAGACAGAATGTACCGGGTTAGGGGCAGAGAGAGAGGGAACCACAGAATCCAAAGCAGGTTCCAGGCTCTGAGCTGTCAGCACAGAGCCCGGCGCGGGACTCGAATTCACCAGCTGTGAGATCATGACCTGAGCCGAAGTCGGATGCTTAACCAACTGAGCCACCCAGGCACCCCCTAAGTGAGACAATTTAAATATTACCACTGGAAACAAGTTATATAGAACGTGAGGAAGTATATATGTTAAGTAATGTTGAATATATTTTCTTTATATTTGCTTGAGCAACATCTCCTTCACTCATGATGCTATAAGAGTTATAGTATATGCATTATAATTTGAAAAAAAAATCTGATTTGTCAGGAATTTGACCTAACATACAAAAAATAAAAGTTTTGTTGTCTTATAATAACATTTGGAAATAACTGTTACTCTGGTGCTATGTATACAGCTTACAAGAAAAAATACTTAAAATAATTATTAAAGTATTTAAAAATATTTACAAAATTAACATCTGTTTAAACATTAGTTGCTAGTATAGAACAGGAAGTTAGTGACACCTTTTAAATGTTTAGCACAATTCTGGTTCCATAATATCAGGTAAACCTTTCACTGATAGGTGTCACCCTGGGGATCGCATGACTCGTCCAACCTGTGGAGAGTTGACTTCAAAAACAATGGTGGGCAATTTTCCAGTATTTCAAGGTAATATTGTAGTGACAGTCAGGTAGTTTGGCTTGAAGCATCCTCAAGCTCCTTATCGACTGACTTATTTTTGGAGATGAAGTGGTATGCTTAGAGACATGTTCAATTTTAATTGCCAGGGAAGAAAATAAGTCAACTTTCTCAGTGATTTATTGGTAACGGTTGTAGTATTTCCTGATGTATTGCTAGGCTTTTAGTAAGTACTCCAATGTGTTTGTTTGATCCTCTTTTGAGTGAAAACTTCTCCCAAAAATCTACAGATAGCATGGGAATAAGGAAGCAGGTCCTGTAATCAGTAGTATCTGTGTCTGATCCAACTTCTGAAGATAGTAATTTACACAGAGTTGCATCATCTATAAGTTATCTCCTGTAAAGGGAACAGGCTGGAATTAACACTATTTTTTTTAATGTTTATTAAAGACAGAGCATGAGTGGGGGAGGGGCAGAGAGAGAGGGAGACATAGAATCCGAAGCAGGCTCCAGGCTCCGAGCTGTCAGCACAGAGCCCGACGCGGGGCTCGAACTCAGGCTGTGAGATCATGACCTGAGCTGACGTTGGACACTCAACGGACTGAGCCAGCCAGGTGCCCTGGAATTAACACTTCTTTGCTGTTTTTCTGGTACCTTGCTTTGATGCTTCATTTAGAAAGAGATAGTTTGGGGGCGACTGGGTGGCTCAGGTCGTGATCTCCTGGTCTGTGAGTTCGAGCCCCGCATCGGGCTCTGTGCTGACAGCTTAAAGCCTGGAGCCTACTTCCAATTCTGTGTCTCCCCCTCTCTCTGTCCCTCTACCACTCCTGCTCTGTCTCTCTCAAAAAACTAAATAAACATTAAAAAAAAAAAAAAAAAAGAGATAGTCTGAGGTATGTATCTGAAGGGCTCAGGGTGGAGAGAACATAAATGGTGCCAGAGTGTTTTTTAAGATGGCCAACTGGATATTCTTGCTCTCCTGTGACCCCTACTATAAATACTAGTTTCTATCATGGACTTTGACTTCTTTCATTGACAGGATACTCTGAGAATATATTTGTCCTTTTATTCATTAGTTGCTTGGTAGACTCAAAGTAACCTTCATTCATTTGTTCAATAGAGAAAGTACTGAGCACTGACTTAATCACTTAATCTCTGATTTCTCTTCCATTATTTTTTGTTGGTATCATTCATTCATCATTCAGCAAATAATAGTGCTTACCATGTGCCAGGCATGAAAGGATGCAGACAACTGATCTTTGTGTGAAACTCTTGGCTTAGTTGACTATGGTGTCTTCTCTATGAATTCATCCTTTCTTCTGTGCTTTGTGCAGTGATCCACCCCTGACCTGTGAAAGACACTTGCCCTTGGAACTTTTCCATTAGTAAATTGAAGCATAGGCCTTCCTGAAGTTGTACCAACTTGTAAGAAATCTTCACAACTTAGCATCACTTCTCTAGTTCTTCCTACTGCAAATTGGCTATTCAGCCTCTAATGTTCTTGGTAGATTTTCCCGGATGCCCTGTTTACCTGGGTTCATCCTGTGTTATGTCATGAAGGTTGATGGTCCATTTTTAAATTCAAAATACTGTAGTTCCCTTTTCATACCTTCTTGGTTTGCTTGCTTGGATTAATTTTTTTAACAAAAGAATAACCAGAATAGAATATATCCGAATTATTCTACATTTAACATCTATTGAACGCATATAATGTACCAGGGGTGCTGATTCTGTGCCATAGTGTGCTACCTTTCTAGTAATCCTCAAAATAATACTTGAGGGTAGAAGTTACTTTCCTCATTTTATAGATGAGAAGTCTGAGGCTTAGAGGTTTTGTCACTGTCTCTTGTTAGTATATTTCATTAATGGTCAAATTTGTATTTGAACTCCAGGCTTTCTGGCATAAATGCTTTTGTCTTTTAAAGCCATCCTAAATAAAGTCTGTTGGTCTTGTGAAGAGATACAAGCTGATAGGTACATAGTTTTTAAAACAGAGGATTTTCTTCAATAATGCATGAATTCTCTTGAGGGAACAGTGTGGCAGACATTTTGGTTTCACCACATGGAGTTCTTGATTAGTGACAAATTCATACTGAACTGCAGATCTGTAATACTGTCATACAAGGTGGAAGACATAGTTGTCTTCTGAATACTCTTTTTAGCTTTGGATGATTTTAGGTTTTTCCTGTTAGCTTGGTTGCTCTCAATTTTATTGTTACTGATATATATATATATATATATATATATATATATATATATATATACACACACACACACACACAATATATACATACACATACATATACATATATATACATAATATATATACATACATATACATGTATATATAATATATATACATACACATATATATATACAAAATATATACATACACATACATATACATATATATCTTCTCATATCACAGCAAAATAAAATAATGCCTTTGAATGATTTATTGTAATGTTTGAACATGTAGAATTCAAACTCGTGCTAGTTTTCAAATTGGTATTATGCTGATTTTAGTCAGCACATGGAGAATATGAAAGTATTTGTAACATGATGATTTTTACTATTTACTAACTTCACAACAATTTAACTATGGTTGTGAAATCATACAGGGGTATGTTATATCAGAATCACAAAATGCTTGTTCTGATTAACCCTCCTCCCCAATTTTCATTTCAAGTATCTAAATTTATAAATAACTTCAGACCTCTGATTTTGCATGGATTCAGTCAAGAAGAAAAAGAGTATAGTCAAAGAAATAAAATACTCTTCCTCTTTCCTCCATACCCCACAATCATCAGGGACTTGCATAAATGTACTTGAGACTTAATTTGCTTCATTTCGAGCTTCATTTTCAGAGCGATTTCTTTTTCAGGCTTCCCATTACACTTTATTTGAAAACCAGCTCTTATCATTTTAGTCATTATTGTCACAGATTCCAAGTTCTTAAATTATGCTGATCACAAAAGATACTAGTTTTATGTTCTCATCTCATTCAGTGGCTGTTGCAATATCCCAGCCGAGGGCCACATTGGCAACATTCAGCACAGATGACAGCTTTTGTTCTGTGCAAGCACACAAAGAAATGGCTGGGGAAGCTGAATCACCATTTCACTCAGACAAGAAAGGAGCATCTCTCTGGGTCCTACAGCCCACGGCCAAGAAATGTCTGAATACTTAGAGCAAACATAAAGGCAATGTAATTAGCTCATAGTCTAGCTGGTAGTTTCCTCTCACTTGGCATCATTAATCCTGACCTCCTAAAGGCCAAAGTGTTAACAGGCTGCAGTTTGCTGAAATATATATTGACCTATGCTTTCTTCAAGATGCAGCTTAAGCTTGCTTCCTAAATGCAGACTTCTGTGATCCCACCCTGTTCTTTCGTTCTTTCTTTCTTTTACTTAATTCCTTCCTTCCTTCCTTCCTTCCTTCCTTCCTTCCTTCCTTCCTTCCTTCCTTCCTTCCCCACTGCTTCATGTCTTTACCAGTGTTTTGGCATTTCTCACATGTGCTTTTTAAAAAGTGTGTGTGCACACGAGCGCTCATACATGCACACATGATTCTGCCATGGATTGTAAGCTTTTCCCTGCAGACTCTACTGACCTTCCATCCCCCTGTCATGACCTTATTTCTATTATAATAATTGATAGCTTTGAGATCACTGTTTTTTAATACTATAATGGAAGAATCATGTGATTTCTGGTTCACAACTTATTAGTCATTAATTGATACTTTGATTCAGTATGCATTAATTGAGTGTCTACTTTGTGACAGATTGTTCAAAATGTTAGGAATATAGTGGTAAACAAACAGTCCAGCTATAGACAAGACATTCCTGTTATTCTGGAGTTTGCATTCTATGGAAAAGACAGAAGATAAATAACAGAGCAGGAGAAACATCAAGTAAGTGGTATGTAGGGAATTAAAATAGGAAATTTTTAAGTTGTAATTTTAGATTCTTGTTTAATTTAGCTGAGATCTGAAGAAATGGACTGTGAAGGTCAGGGAGAACAGTTTATGCAGAGACCATAAGGCAACAATCAAGTTGTCTGAAGAATGTGAAGGAGATCACTATCACCAGTGTGTTGGGTGAGGGTGAGATGCCAGGGAGATGAGGATGAGTGGTTTGGATTTTATATTCTTGGGTGGTTTTGGAGGTTTCAAACTGCAGAGTGGTATTATATGATCAGTATTACTCATGTGGTGTTTGGAGAATGGATTTGATAGAGAAGAGAGGTAGTAGTGATCCTAGATAGGAAATGATGATACTCACCCAAGCATGAGGCAGTTTGTTGGCAGTTATTCCTGGTAATGAACATGGAGATGGACGGATAGATTGTGGGATATGCTTGAGGTAGAGTTAAAGATTTTCTGAAGGTTTGGGAGGTTAATTACAGAAAGAAGTTTGTCTTTGCAAACTTAGATAAGTGGCTTAAATGTTTCTAATGGCAGGCCCTTCATAAAACCAGATTTATAGATACATCATTGATTCCCAGCTCGGGGTGATTTTGTCATCATTCATCCCCAAACTTGGGGACATGTGGCAATATCTGGAGATAGTTTTAATTGTTACCACTGTATATGGTGTTGATGCTACTAGTGACTAGTGGGTAGAGACCAGAGATGATGCTAAAATCTTGCAGTATACAGGACAGCTGCCTCAACAAAGAATCCTCTGGCCTCAAATGTCAATAGTGCCTAGGTGGAGAAATCCTGAAATACATTTACCCACTTCACAAAGAGATTGTGAGGATTAGCTGAAACAATATATTATAAAGCAGGATGAGAGTTTTAAACTCTGTACAAAGTGTTACTGATGCCTCGATTTTACAATGTCTCTTGGGATAAAGACAATAAATTCTCACAGTTAACTAATTTAAGGGACATCTTCTCCTGAATGAATGTGGTGCATTTTTTGACTGTGGTACTTTGGGTATTAGCCCCATCATGCTTCAGTAGAGTAGCAAAGAAGAAATGAAAATTATAATTTCAAAGTTTTTTTTCAACTCCCCTATAGGCACCATTTAAAATTATGTTGTAGAAAGGTTAATTATAAAATTCACTGGAAATAGGTTTCAAAGTAAACTTTTAGTTTTAAGATAAAGTGGTGGGTGGGAGAACAGGAAATGTCAGGAGGATTGTGCCACCTTTCCCCCTAAGAAATGACAAGGAAATTAAAGAGGCTGGAGAGAGAGTGGAGGCATGGATGGACTAGCCAGTTCTTCATTCCTTCTGTCTCCAGCAGTCAGCACCCACCACACCCAGGACTCTGCACCAAGCTGTTGTTAGCAACTTCGCACAGGACAAGACACCTCCCTCCAAGGAGTTCTGCCTCAAAATGAGGGGAACAAGTCTGCTTTACCTGCAATTCACTTCAAGAATACAATAAAAGACAGGTTAAGAAAAAAAAATACCTCAATGAGTTCTTAATTGGGTACAAGATAATGTTGGTAGAAGTTTAAAAGATTTAACCAGCAGTAAATATTCAAGGTAGTCATTTGAAGTAATCAATGGCTAGGCAGATTCATACATTAGCTGGCAGAGAATCACTTAATCAACAAATTCAAATAAATAAGAAGAGAATTAAAAATACAGAACTGAAAATATAGAGAATTAACAAAGTTGCTAATTACACCCAGGTACCTTATTCCTCCAGTCATTGACTGTTTAAACATTTTTTAAAATTGCTAAAAATAACTAGTTATCAAAAGATTCATTTCTTTTCAGAAGACCTCCTTACTTAGATTGATGGCCAGGTCCAGCAGGCAGCTAGAAAAAAGTACTAGAGAATGAAGTACTAGGAAATGACCCCAGAATAGAAAGTCTTGAGAATCCTTCAGCTGGCATATTCTGCTGGGGAGAAAATATTTTTTTTTCTTTTTTAGTCTTTATCACTTAAAAGTTCCAGACTTTTCTCTTTGCATTCAGCCATGGTATGATAGCATCTATCACATAGACAGTGAGCCACAATCATGATAATATGCTAAAACTGATATAATGCATGATTTTCTTTGTTTGAAAGATTCTTAGTTATCTTCTTTTTTTTTTTTTTTTTTTTTTTTTTTTTTAACATTTTTTTATTTATTTTTGGGATAGAGAGAGACAGAGCATGAACGGGGGAGGGGCAGAGAGAGAGGGAGACACAGAATTGGAAACAGGCTCCAGGCTCCGAGCCATCAGCCCAGAGCCTGACGCGGGGCTCGAACTCACGGACCGCGAGATCGTGACCTGGCTGAAGCCGGACGCTTAACCGACTGCGCCACCCAGGCGCCCCTCTTAGTTATCTTCTGATCCCAATCCTCGTCAACCTTCTCTACAGTCTCCTTTATATAAAATAAAATATATGAAAGTGTTTTTAGTCTTAAAGAGGAGGCTATTTTCAGTATTACCAACTAGGAGAAAAAGCTCTTAAGCCATATAGTAGAGTCACTTGTTAGAATGAGACATTCCTACAGGCATTTTTCTTTTGCTTTTTGAAGGAAATACGACTTTTTTTTCTGCCTTCAAAGAGCAGCTTCTATTTCTTTCTCTGGCTTTAGTAGCCATTAAGCAATTCTTCATTTTGAAGGATACATATAGATCCCCAAACATTTTCTGGTTGGAGAAAAACAATGCATGTTTTCAAGACTCCCTGACTTCAAGTTTCCTGGTTCTTATTAATAACATAACAGGATGATCACCACGATGTGTTGTCACCTATGCTTTCCTTAGAAAAAACATGGAAATAGGAGTTACAAGTATTTGTTCTAAGTTTAGCACTGTTAAAAACTACCTCTGTGGCCTTGGGCAAGTCACGTACATTGACTTTCAGCTTAAATGTAGGAATTTTTAAGTAGAAGGGGTCATTTTGTTAGGTGTATTTGAAACCTTCTGGAATGTAAGAACCATACCCACATGGATTTGAAATGAGATGGGATTGTTAGGACTTACTGAGGGTGGGTTTTTTCCAAACTCTCAGGCGATGGAACCTTTCACAGTCAATCTCCCAATATTTTTACATTACTTGTAATTCGTTTTCTTCAATTTGCAGACTATAGAAATTTAAGGTTCAGAGATGCTAAGTAATGTACTCAGGGTTACGTAGCTAGCTGCTGGTAGCACTTGGACTTTAAATGAAATCTGCTGGCCCACAAAATGGCTCCTTCTGCAGTTCATTAGCTGCTTATTTAATCTGAGAATGGCTATACCTTTTTAGTAACATCATTTATTACTAAAATATATACATATCTTACTATATATACGCATAAAAACTCAACAACCTTAGAGGGAATGTGCCTCAACATAATAAAGCCATGTGTAAGAAATCCACACCTAACATCATACTCAGTAATGAAAAACTGAAAGCTTTTTTTCTAAGATCAGGAACAAGATAAAGATGCCCACTTTTACCACTTCTATTCAACATATTACTGGAAATCCTAGCCAGAGCAATTAGGTAAGAAAAAGAAATAAAAGGTGTCTCAATCAGAAAAGTAGAAGTTAAAGTGTCTCTATTTGCAGGTAGCCTGAGAGTATGTATAGAAAACCTTAAAGACTCCACCAAAAAGCTATTAGAACTAATAAATGAATTCAGTAAAGATGCAAGGTACAAAAGCAACATCCAAAAATGAAGTGTTTCTATACACTAACAACAACTACCAGAAAAAGATATTAAGAAAATAATCCCAATTACAACTGAATCAGAAAACAAGAAACCTAGGAATAAATTTAAACAAGGAGGTAAAAATCTATACACTGGAGAGTAGAAATCATTGATTAAAGAAATTAAACAAAATACAAATAAATAGATATTCCTTGTTGATGGATTAGAAAAATTAATTTTGTTAAAATATCCATCAACCTAAAGGCATCTATAGATTCATTGCTAACCCTATAAAAATTCCAATGGCATTTTTTACAGAAAGAGAACAACTCATTCTAAAATTCATATGGAATGGCAAAAGACTGAATTGCCAAAGCCATCTTGAGAAAGGGGAACAAAGCTGGAGGCCTCATGACCTCATACTTCCTGATTCCAAACTGCATTACAAAGTTGTAGTAATCAAAAAAAGTATGATATTGGCATGAAAACAGACAAATAGATCAGTGGAATTGAGAGGCCCCAAATAAACCCATGCATACATGCTCAGTTAATTTGCAGCAAAGGAACCAAGAACAGACAATAGAGAAAGAATAGTCTCTTCAATACATTGTGTTGGCATGAGTGGACAGCCACATGCAAAAGAATCAGACCAGACCCCTATCTTATACCATATACAAAAATCAGCTGAAAATGCAGTAAAAACTTGAAAGTAAGACCTGAGACCATAAAACTCCTAGGGGAAAAACAAAAACAAACATTGGGAGTAAGCTGTTTGACTTTGGTCTTTGCAGTATTTTTGGGGGGGAGGGGGGTGGGGGGGAGGATTTGACACCAAAAGCAAAGGTACTGTAAGCAAAAATAAACAAATGGGACCACACCAAAGTAAAAAGCTTCTGCCCAGCAAATAAAACCACCAATAAAATGAAATGGGAACCTTCTGAATGGGAAAAATTATGTGTAAATAATTTATCCATTAAAGGGTTAATATCTAGACTGTATAAGGAGCTTACGCAACTCAGTAACAACAAAATATTAAATTGGGCAGATGAACTAAATAGACCTTTTTCCAAGGAAGAAATACAAAGGACCAAAAGGTAGATTAAAAGATGCTCAACATTACTAATTATTAGGGAAATGCGAATCAAAACTACAATGAGATACCATTTTATACTTGTTAGAATGGTCATTATCAAAAAGGATGAGAAATACCAATTGTTGGTGTGTAAAAGGTATCCTTGTGCACTGTTGATGGGAATATATTGATGCAGCTACTATCAAAAACAGTATGGAGATTCCTAAAAAAATTAAATACAGAATTACCATGTGATACAGCAATTCCACTTCTTGGGTATATATCTACGGGAAAGTGGATCTCAAAGAGAAATCTGTATTCCCATGTTCATTGCAGCATTATTCACAATAGCCACATTATGGAAACAACGTACGTGATCATCATTGGTTGAATGGATCAAGATGTGGTGCGTGCACACACACACACACACACATATACATACATACATACAGTAGAATATTATTCAGCTACTAGAAAGAAGGAAATCCTGCCATTTACAACAACGTGGATGGACCTCATGGGTGCTACGTTAGTTGAAATAAATCAGAGAAAGACCAACCAGCATGGTATTATTTGTATTACTTTATGTACTTCATATATTTTATCCTTTGTATATTTTTTAAATATATAACCGTAAATGTATATTTTATATATTGCTTTATTTTATTTACTGGTTAATGCTTTCTTATCTAGGACTCAGGGGATGTTCATTTATTGTATCCTTGAAATTAATATTTCCGTTGTATAAAATGAAAGGATTTGGACTAAATGATTACAAAATGACTAGTTGGTTCTTGACTGCTGGAGACAATATGTATCATTACCTACCATTTTAGCAATGCACATTGTGTACAAGATACGATGCTAAGTGCTCTCTCTGAGAAATGGTGTGCTATCATTATGGTGGTATGATGGCCGTGCATGTGGATAATATCCATAGTCTGCTTGTCCACAGATTCTTTCCTTCCTATCATATTTATGAGAGAAATAAATGCATAAAGAGAGGAAAAGAAAGCAAAATTGAGCACTTTATGTTAACCTGGACTTGGGCTAATATAGAATTGAAGTGTTATATTATTAACTGCATGGAAGGGTTCACTCTCCTTAAACTACTTAGTCTATACTTGGCCTAGTTTGGCTTGCTCAGTTCCATTCTGAGTGCATGCATTTCTTTGTTACATAGAGGGATCAGGTACCAAGTCAGCGTATCATCCTAGATGGTCATATTGAGAGAAAAGGGAAAATGTCAGAGCATATCTAGGTGCATTGACCCTCCACGCCCCTTGGAAGCTCTACCCACATGAGATGTGGCCCAATCAGTGCCCTAAAATTGTCAAATTCAGATCAATTTCCCTCCTTTTCCTAGTCAAGAAATAGGATTCTGGGCATAATCTCTTTACATAGGTGACAAAAATAACATAGAAGTTCAAACTATAAGCCCAGAGTTGCCTAGCCAGTAAGAACAGAAGCAGTATGTTGACTTGGTTATATATTAATATATAAAACAAGGTTTCTTCAAATTTCTTTCCTTTTTTCTTGGAATCTCTTCATAAATAAATAATTTATATGAGTGTCAGGCATTTATTTTACATCTGTATATTCAAAAGTTCATCATAAATGTAGCAAACGATTATAATTTTTAAGTTTTTGAATTTCATTGTAAATTCTGTTTTGTAACTTGTATTTTAAGTTTTATATTCATTCACTGTCGTATCCCATGAGGAGTTCTTATGGATACTTGGAAATGCAGAGAAGTGGTTATCTTTCAGGATCGTTGATGTATACACTTGAATAAATAGGTCTAGTATAATTCATATTTATTGACATATTCATTACTCAGCAAAAAATTGCATACATCTTTTTAATTATTCCCAAACTTTGAGTGCCTTCAAATCTTAACAATGAATTAATTCCTTTGATGTTATTATACACATTTAATGAAATTGTATGCAACTACACAAAAAAGCTTCTCTTTTGATCCTAAAAATAGGTAAACTGTTTCTTTTGCAATTGTAGAATCTGTTCACAGATTCTTTTTGGAGTTTTACACTTTTGTGTATTTCTGCTTTCTGTTTTGGTTAAGCAAAGTAAGACTTCTGGATGGCTTTTAAAATTCTACGCAGCCTTGAAAAAAATGCTTTAAATAAATAGTGTTTAATTAAGAAAAAACAATTACTTTTGAACCTTTTTCCTCCTTCCTGATTTAGGGCACAAAAGAAAAAATTTTTTTTGAGAAAAATGTGTTAATTTTTAGGCCAGGATTCTCAAAGGCATCACATTGGATAAAATTACCCTGGTCAGAGGAATATCAACCTGTCAGCTCTTGAAGAACCACTTGGAGTTTGAAATCGTAATTTACTGAGTAGATAATTGAGAAAGTTGAATTAGGGCAAGATTTCTGGGCCTAATAATATACAAATGTATCACAATTATCAGTATAGAATGCTGTGAAATCCACTTTGAAAATATCTCATTTGTATTCCAGTATTTATACTTAAATATTTACATTTATTTTTATTTACTGTTACTATTTTTTTTTAAGAGAGAGAGGGGGAGGGACAGACAGAGAAGGAGAGAGATAATCCCTAGCAAGGTCTGTGCCCTATGTGGAGCCAGATGCAGGGCTTGATCCCATGACCCCGGGATCATGACCTGAGCCAAAATCAAGTCAGACACTTAACCGACTGAGACACCTAGGTCCTTTGTCACTGATTTTTTTTTCTTTTTAATAATCACAATTTTTTTTTGAGTTTTTGGTACGAAAGGGGTCATAACAATGAATTATCTTTAGCAAGATAATTCCACAGTGTTAACTGTTTTTTCTTATGGACTGTTGAGTTTAAAACAGCTTTTTAGCCTTCTCACTGTACTTTTCAATATGTGGATGATTTTCTGTCATATTCAAGATATTATTTAATAATACAAAGTATTTCACATTTTGACATACCACTATTTTTTTTCTAATTATGAAAGAATACCATGAAAATGCAGAAAAGTATAATCGCTGGTTTAAGTGGGATTCCTCAACCTAATTTTAGATTTTTTTGATCATTTCAGGAGCCATACTTTTTTTTTTTTTCCAAGTGAAACTTCTATCAAAGACTTGCAATTTAATTATAGGGACTTCTATCACCCTGGTACCATTTTGGGCCTAAATGCAACATAGGATGTTCTTAATTATAAGCTCCCAGAGGGCAGGGGTTATATATGTCTCGTTCTCAATAGGCTAACACACTGTCAGGTGCATAGTGGCTATTCAGTAATGAATGACAATTATGATTATGCAGTTTAAAAATAGTCCCTCAGTTCTTTTGCCCTGGAGTCCAAATAAGAATATTAGAAACCCGGAATGAAATAGGAATAATATTTGTCTCAGCAAAGTGACATGTACATGGCTCTCAAAACACTGGCTGTTGGTTTTTTCTTTTTCAGAAACAACATTATTAAATAAACTTGTGTAATGAGTGGCTAACATGGTATATCCTATGCACGTAACTAAGGAAACAATGAATCAGCAGTTTTGAAAAATAAAAGTCTCATTTTGAGGAAATGTGAAGTAATTGAATACATCCCATTTCTTTGCATTTAAAGTACAGAGGTGGTGAATACTCAAGAGTATTCCAGCTATTCCATTTCTGTGTCTTAGTAGATAGGTATGTTTCCTGACAGGTGAGAATATTTTGCCTGTACTTGTTTCATAGATAGAAGTTCTCAGGACGTGCTTTTTCCTTGCCTGCACTCTCTTCCCTTCTTTTACTTCTCAAGTCAGTCATTGAAACAGGACTCTTGAGGTGAAATGAAGAAGAAGAGAAGTAATACCTCCCTGCTTCCTCTTGCTAAACAATAGGGAGAGATCAAAGGTAGGGTCGGAACCAGTATTGTCAACTTATAAAAGAGCCCGCTCATCATGTCTAACTTTATTTGACAGTATCTATACAGGCTTCTGTATCTAAAGATGATTTCATTGTCAATATGCAATCAGGCAGGTCAATGTTCATTTCATTTGTGAAGAAAACCACATCAAGCAAATTTCATTACAAAACCTAAAAATCGATATACATTTGCACCAGTGTTTTCTAAAAAATGAGTATGAGTACTGCTTTACCCTGAAATAACATTTTTATGGATTGGGTTTTTGACTAAAAGAAGTAGGAAGCCATATTTACTTTTGGACTATTATTGGACAGTATTTGATATTAAGATAGTGATACGAAGAATGACTTTGGAGCTCATTTTGTTTTGAATGTGTTTATTGGTCAGGCATGGTACCTATACAAGTTGAAAATGACTATGTAAAAAAATACTCCTATGTATCAACTGGTAAATGTCAGAACAGTACTACTACTACTACTTCATAGCTAGTAGTTGTTTAGTGTGCAGTATTTATGGACACTCTGATATGAATTTTCTTTTGATTTTTCATTAATTTTTATAACTCATAAGAGAGTACAATAGTGTAAGCTAAATGCTATATGTAGCACCTGCCACACAATAGATGTTTTTATTTCATCTAAGAGTTTAATACAATTTGTCCTTCTAGGTGTTGCCCACCATTTCACAGAGCTTTTGAGTCCTTTGCTAGGTTCTCTTCCATCTGACACAAGAGGGGGAGACAGAGAGATGGTTTTACATGAGCCAGACCTGGAGGAGGCATCTACCCCTTTAGCCACATTTTGTTGGCAAGAACTTGGTCATGTGGTACACCTCATTGCAAGGGAGCCTGGGAAATATAATCCAGGCCTGTGTGCAGGGGGGAGAGAAATTTAAGTTTGGTGAACAAGTAGCTAATCTCTTCCACAAGGGGGTGTTATTTCTCCTTTTATAGATAGGAAAATAAGACCTAAAGTTCAAATAATATCTGATATCATATACATGGTTAATGGTGATACCACATCTGTCTAAAAGTCTGTGTTTGTAATCATTGCCTTCTCATTAAACCCTGGGCTGTATAGTGAGCTACCTTCCTGTGATTTACCTTGGAATCACATAGTATCTTCCCAATGAAAAGATTAGCCAGGGAGATGCAAACTAAGCTTTGACTTTATGCTCTGTGTAGGGGCCTCCCTTAGACCTTGCTGTAGCTCCATTGACAATGCTGAAATCCTAAAACAGAAGTAATAAGTACAACTTTGGGGAAAATTTCAAGAACCAGCTGGCATTTCCTGTGCTAGCTCATTCTACTATCATGACAACACGTAGTGCTCCAGTTGGGAGCTGTTTTGTCAACCTTTGTCCCTATTGAGAGTGATGAGCAGGGTCCTTCTGCAGAACCATGGCTAGTGTGGAGTACGAGTGACAAGTAAAAATTTGTATAAGGCACTGAGTTTTTATTTTGTGGTGTGATTGTTACTGAAGCATAGCCTAGCCTTTTCTGAATGGTAACATAGTATGTCTGTCTTACAGGAATTTTTTTAGAAGTAAATAAATATGTCCATGTCCCTGTGTCTGTGTATCCAATGATATTTATTCAAGTCTTATTTAATAAGTATGGTTGAAATTTATGCTATAACCACACAATAGAATATATAGAACTCATACAACAGTTACAATTTAAGCCTGTATTTACCCTACATGAAAAGATGTCCATGATCTATGATTATGTCAAAAATGTAAGTTGACAAATACATAAAATTACATATATATGTTATTTCGTAATGTCAATAAGAACTTTATTCCCACTTTTGTGAGACTTCACAGGAAGAGAGCTGGAGGAGGTGATGGCATCTAGCACTATTCCTGATGTAGTTCCACTTACTGCCATCTTTTGCCTGAATCACCAAATAATGGTCTTCCTACCTCTGCTTTTTGGCCCCTCTAATCCTTTTTCCACACAATAGCCAGTGTGATCTTTGTAACAGATGTTTTGTGTATTTTTTTTCTCTTACTAAAAACTGAAAGTTTACCCTCAGTGTTACTATGAAAAGTCCATGTCTTATCCTGGGTTCCTAAAAAACAGAAAGAAGACACAGTGTTAACATTTTACTGGGAGGTGCAGTCCTACAACGGAGAGAGTGAGGACAAAGGGTGATGAGAAAGACAAGACGACACAGCAGAGAGGCGTGTTACCAACGTGGCCACTGCTTTATGATCTGCTTGAGATCAAGAATGGTTGCTTGACAGGGACAGCGTCTTTGACTGTGTGAGACATTCCTGATGTGTGTACACAACAACACATCTTAAAGGAAAGCACATCTCATCAGAAAGAGGAGCTGTGAGAGAATTTGTCTGCTGGCTCCTTCAGGTCTCCTGTAGGTAAACTCCCCCATGCATATGCGTTCCATCATCCAGGCCCTGTGAAGATGCTTAGGAGGTGGATTCCACATGTGCTGCAGTGAATCATCTGAATGTGAACTTAACAGTGGGTAGCAGGGATTTGGGGGCATGTGGCACTTGGCCTTCAGGAGGAAAAATCTAGTGGGCTCACATGAAATTTCACAGCAGCCACACAGGCTGAGGTAGAACAAAGTGGCAGAAGGTCCAGTAATGGGAGGGTAGAAAAAACTTTGAGCATGTAATGTGTTGTGTTGTGATGGATATAGTTGATCATAGTTGGGAACCTAGGTCCTGGCACACTCAAGTCCTTACTGGGTGTAGAAACAGGTTAGTTCTTGTTTCCTTTTCCTATCCCTTACTAATTTATTTAGGTTCTCAACTCTGTTTCCACCCTCTTTTGTTCTCAGTTCTTTCTTACCATCTTTGAATTGTTTGAATCTGCCTACTTCCTTCACCACATCAAAAGCTCAACAGAAGCAAAGCCTTTTTATTGCCCCCCCCAAAGGTAAACACAGAGTAGAAAAGCAAATAGTAGTTAATTGATGAATGACAGTGACGATATTTATTTAACAATTATCATATTTTAGGCAATAATATAATTTCTCTGATAATTGGATTTTCAAAGGCTTCTTGGGTCAGGTCTCCACTATTACTTTAGTTTGTTCTTTTTCTGTAGAGAACTAGATACATGTTTCCTGACATGAGTTAGAATCAACTCTTCTTTTAAATTCCCGTGTTAAAGGCATTCCAAAACCTGTTTGATATAAAAATAAATTTCTATATTGAAGGTATTTCAGATCTTGATTGAGGGGCACCTGGGAAGCTCAGTCCGTTAAGTGTCTGACTTCTGCTCAGGTCATGATCTCGTGGTTTGTGGGTTCGAGGCCAACATAGGGCTCTGTGCTAACAGCTCAGACAGAACCTAAAGCTTGCTTTCGAGTTTCTGCCTCCCTCTCTCTCTGCCCTTCCCCACTTGTACTCTGTCTCTCAAAAATAAACATTGAAAAAAAATTAAAAAGGGTCACCTGGTGACTCAGTTGGTTAAGTGTCTGACTTCGGCTCAGGTTGTGATCTGGCTATTTCTGAGTTCAGCCCCATGTTGGACTCTGTGCTGACAGGTCAGAGCCTGGAGCCTACTTTGGATTCTGTGTCTTCCTCTCTCTCTGCCCCTCCCCTGCTTGCGCTCTGTCTCTCTGTCTCTCAAACACACCCTTAAAGTTCAGTCTTGAACATTAAAATTGTCTGGGGACTTAAAAAACAGGAATGACAAAGGCTGACCCCAGGGATTCTTATTTAACTGACTTTAGATGCGAGCCAAAATGCAGTTTTTTTTTTTAATGCCTATTTTTAGAGAGAGAGAGGGAGTGAACAGGGAGGGGCAGGGAGAGAGAGAATTCCCAGCTGGCTCTGCCCTGTTAGTGCAGAGCCGGATGTGGGGCTCGAACCCATGAACCATGAGATCATGACCTGAACCAAAGTCAAGAGTTGGCTGCTTAACTGACTGAGCCACCCAGGTGCCCCCAAACACATATTTTTTAAATTGACCCTATTTGATGGCTATGTGTAACTGAGGTTGAAGAATTTTGAGAAGAAATCTCAAAGTGTGATCCGCAGATATTTGGGGATTTTTATGAAACTTTGTGATCATTGAAGCTCTTATGATATTAATACAGATTTTATTCCTGATATGAATAAATGAATTTTTCAGTTTCAAAGGCTTCTAGGTATGTTGCCAATATTAGCACCAATTTCATAAACTGTTTTGTTTGGTGTTGGTTAGCAAATTGGGACTCTGACTTACTAACTGAAATTACTGTTTTAAAATATCTGAAAAATCAAAGGATGGTTATAGTGTCAGAATTGAGAGATTTAGTGGTCTTTAGTTAAACTCACTCATTTTGTGGATGAGGAAGTTGAGACCCAGAGGGATGATAGAATACAACTAGTCAGATGAAGAACTGGGACTTTGAAGCTCCTAGCTGACAGTCTGGTACTCTTTGTTTTACCCTTGCCTCCAGGGAGCCTTGTGAAATATCATAGGACTTCAGACTTCAGTTCCTTTTGAGCCAGATCCTAAAAATTCTACCATTTGTTATTTAAACCCCAGTGCTAAGTTCTAATTACCATTCAGTAATTACTTTACAGTGAACAGATGTGTGTTATTTTCTAGAAGAAGAAAAAAAAAACTGAAATGTGTTCTACACCTGTACCTTCTGCAATGTTTCTCCACTGAGAAGTAGCAATCAGCATTAATGTATAAACTCAAGTTGCAGAGGTCTCAGATTTAGCTGATGCCAAGGCAGAGTGCAGTGTAAGGGTTTCTGTTGCCAATAGATCAAATGTTCTCCAGGCTCCCATCAGTGTTCCCAGTTGCCAGTCACCAAAACTATGTTTCCCCTTGAAAAGCAGGTTTTGTTTTTATGTGGTTAAGTGGTACCTTGGTGAAATGAGATGGTCCCTTTCTCATAGGAAATTATTTCCCTGGGAGCATCAGGTAACAAAAGTGTAGAAATTGAGGATCTATTTCTGTTACTATTTTGTTATATTGTACACAACTAAGATTACAGAATTTGGGGTGTGATTAGCAACAAACTACGTCAATGGACTTGAAGTATTCTTTTACTTTTTTGGGTGGAATGGGCTCATTGGCATGGCACAGCTCTTATGCTCAGAAGTGAGTTTAGAAAATGCCAGTAGGCTTGTTTCAAACTGGGATTCATTACGTCATGTCATGTGGCTGAGTATTGTTTGCTTCACTCAAATTTCGTGCTTAAAATTTTGCACTCTTTCAACCTGGGCTTTAAACTGAGTATCTACGATTATAAAATAGTGCTAATTAAAAAACAAAGTATTTGTTCAGTAGGTTTACTCCTAGAGACATGGGTTATATGGTTCAAATACATCAGGCTTCTGAGTGTGGAAATTGTTTTCCTTGTAGCTAAGGGATACAGGTACAAATAGTTGAGTTTAAGTCTGAATATTGCTGCATCCCCAAACAACCCAACACTTAAGATGAATTCATGCTTATTTCTAAATTTGGACAGTTGGTGAGTAGAATATAGTGGAACGTCTTAAATGGTATCGTCATGGCAGTCAGGCGTGATCAGATAGTTGTTCAGATTTATATTTGTTTAGTGTTGAACTTTTATCTTTCTTTTTTTCTTTTCAAAATTAGTAATGGTAGTAAATCAGGCAGTGTCTTAGATGGAAGAAGAAGGAATTTATGCATGACTGAATTTTGACATCATTAGTTGACATTAGAGTATAAATCTCCTAAAGTCAAAATTGTCAGTGTAAAAATTTTCACTCAGAGAAAAAAAAGCACATGAAATGAATCCATGATCCTGTGAACCATCAAAGCCTTAGGTAGGATAGCGTTTCTCCCTAAAGGGAGGGCCTTATGCTGCAATCCAGTAGGTACATAATAAATAAATTTCAATGTGTATAGTCTTCAATATAGTAAAATATAATCTAAGAGTCTGATTTAGTACTAATTTAAACTGTCATTGTCAGTTGAAAAGAGGAAGTTCTGCATAAGGGAAAATAATCTCTTAGCATTGTAATTCTTAAGAAATGTTGTATTTTAAATATATATAGTTATTTGGAAGATAATCCATATCCCACCCATGTATTCTTAACTTCTCTGGAAAACATGTTAATATTTTGCAGTGTTTGATTTACATCCGTTTTGATGACATAGAATCAAACCCTTAAATTACAGATACAAACCACCTACTTGCTCTTTTTCATCATGTTGGACAGAGTCATAGCCCACTATTCTACAACTCATTGGTGTATTATGGATGCTGCTTCTTTGACTTTTGTGACTTCAAATAAGCAGACTTGTACATTGTAGACACTTGGACCTATGTTCTGAAATGTCAATATTTATCCTCTGTTCAAGAGCCTGTCTCTTTGGATTTTACATTAAATGTAGGATTAAGACTTACCTGACTTCTTAAAGTTGCTCTTTCAAGGACTGAAGTTCAGCCCTTGGAATTTAGTCTGCTTCTTGGGACTTTGATGAATGCTACTGGGCTTTCCTGTAACATGATTCTTCATCCCCACGCTTTACCAACCCTCTCTTTTGAACTTCCTTCTTGTTTATATTAGGAAAAAGTTGCCCTTTATTTGTTACCATTCTTGCAGACAGTGTATTTTCTGACTAGGCTCCTTGTCACCTTTCTGGCCTTGAGGGTTGGTGTGGTTCCAAACGAGTTAATCTTGTTCCACTGTGGACTTTGCGGTTGATACCATTTAAGAAAAAGATTGATTGCCTGCACCTCTGGAAGTGATTTCATGCTGTTGGATCTGATCTTTTGTAAACTGTCAATTTTTTAACTTCTATTTTTCCTCCTTGAGAAAGGTTTGAAGGTCATAACCACTTACAGGTTATGATAATCACAGTATCTTCTTCACTGATGGGAACATCTTCTCTGTAGAAGACATATTGATGACAAAGCAGTAAATGACTGCCTTTTCCTCAAATCCCTGGAGTATATCAGAAAATTACAGGCCTAAGACAAACATTATGAAGGGAAAATCATCCTTAGAAAATGAAATTTTTGTCTTGGTTTCACAAGTAATACATGTTCATTTTAGAAAATTTAGAAAATACAGCAGTGCATAAAGAAGAATAAGTTAACTTTGAGTCATTATTTTTTCCTAATTCAGATATAAAGATAGCCATGTATATACTCATAGAATAAATACTTGAGTGCCTACTAGATATTAGGTGTAGAAAGAGAGTAGTAAATAAATTGAATATACATAGTCCACTCATGGAGCTTAAAGTCAGTAGAGGAAAAACCTAACCCATGAATATACACATGAAAACAAATTGAAAAAAAAAAAAGTGTGTGACTATAACAAAGAAGTATAGTGATAGTAGTTGTGATTGCGTGGGAAGGAAGAGTAGATTACAAGGGCTGACAGCGTGGGTGAAAACTAATTAGTGTATTGGGAAATGCCAGTATTTAGAAGAGAGCTTTTCAGCTAAATTTCGCAGGGCAAGGAATCAGGCAGTTGAAGATCAAAGCAGATCAAGGAGATGGAATTGGATGTGCAGAATATGTATGGATGTGAAAAGGTTTGGCATGTGGCTGTGGTTGGGAGGAGACCCCATCACTCTAATTATAGCTTTCTATGGAGGTGTTAAGGGGAGGTAAGAGTACAATAACTAAAAGTACAACACATTTTTTGATATAACCAGTTTGAGGTAAATTCAGAGTTTACAAAAGTACATTTTCAAATCAAATAGTGTGGTATATTTATATTAAAGAAATTGAGAATGTTGAATATACTGTCTTACAACTTTGTTTTAAATCATAAGTTAATTCTTATTTATTTATTTATTTATTTATTTATTTATTTATGACACATGTCCAACTGTGGACATGTAGAAACTAACAGATTTATAGGTCTTTTTCAGTTTCTTTCATAAGCTTTCTGTAGTTTTCGGTGTATAGATTGTTCTCTTTGGTTAGATTTGTTCCTAGGTATTTTATGTTTTTTTTGGCAATTATAAATGGGATCGATTCCTTGATTTCTCTTTCTGTCATTCATTCTTGTTGTTGATTCATTCTTGATTTTATATCCTGCCACTTTGGTGAATTCATGCATCAGTTTTAGCAGTTTTTTGGTGGAATCTTGTGGGTTTTCCATATAGAGTATCATGTCATCTGCAAAGAGTGGAAGTTTGACCTCCTCCTGGCTGACTTGGATGCCTTTTACTTCTTTGTGTTGTCTGATTGCTGAGGCTAAGCTTTCCAATACTACGTTGAATAACAGTGGCGAGAGTGGACATCCCTGTTTTGTTCCTGACCTTAAGGGGAAAGCTCTCAGTTTTTCCCCATTGAGACAGATTTGTAAATTGGCTTAGATATTTAGCATATAATTTTAAAATTCCTTATCTTCAGGGTACCTTGGGTGGCTCATTCGTTTAAGTGCCCAACTCTTGATTTTGGCTCAGGTTGTGGTATCACGGTTCCTGAGTTCGAGACCTGCGTAATGCTCCATGCTGACAATTCAGAACCTGCTTGGGATTCTCTCTCTGCCCCTCTCCTGTTCTCTCTGTCTCTGTCTTTGTCTCTTTCTCTGTCTCTCTTTCTCTCTTTCTAAAAATAAATAATAAATACACTTAAAAAGTTCCTTATCTTAAACTCTTCACCGTACATATTCTGATACACATATTTCTAGTATTAAGTCAAAGGAACCCTTTCCCCTGATTAGAAGGTAGAGTGAGTGTTGATATACAACAAAGAAGGATTGATCTCAATTTACTGTTCTTCTTCCCCAGATTCTCCAATTATGAATGAGGTCCTTCCATTTCTCATAGTACTAGGATTGGCTTATCAGATTGTCCTACAGCAACTTCAATTTTGCTTATCAGGACCAAAATGTGTGATCCTGTTTTCTATTTTTAGGGATTCTAGGAAGCTGTGCTTTGACATGTGAGATGTGAGGAGCATCTGTTATAGAGAATGCTAGAGTTGAAGGTGTTAAATGTTTAAAGAAATGATAAAACTTTGGGCTCAGCTTCCACCTAGGTTTACAAAGGGCTTGCATATACTAGAGAGCTAATTCTCTGCACGTTTCTATGAGACAGATTTAATCTTCCATAAATACCTAGATGCACAGAGATGGTGAGTTGGCACAGTGTTCATCTTTATATGTGTAGCTTGATGTTAACAGTAGCTTTGAAGGCAGAGAGTTGGTGATATGTATTTTAACCAGTTCCTAATTTTGGGCCTTCATCTATCTTGGCTATAGCTTAATACTTTTTTGTAGGGCTCCAAAAATACATAAATGTCTGAGATAATTTTGAATTTTCATACCCCAGTTACACAGAAAACTTCTAGAAATATATGTGAACCAGTCATAGAATCTGTCAGTGACCTGGACTTTATTTCATTTATTTAAATTTTCTTTTTTCTGGTATGCCTTTTTCACCTGTTACTGAAAAATGTCATTTGGCTTGGCTTTGCCAAAATCTATTTGGGTTATGGTGAATCTTCCAGGCCATTGCATTATTTTCATGTATATTATTTAGAGGCCTCCAGTTACCTACTGAATTATCTATTAAAGTACCTTTTCTAGAGCTTTGAAATTTGTGTTCCCTATATTTTAAGGCATCGTTCTTTGGATGATTCTTCAATTTTGGCCCATATCAAAAATAAAAGATAATAAAAATATGACTTTGTTTTAATTGGACAAGGTAATTTATATAATTTTTATTTATTTACTTAGAACTCATAATCATTATTCACATTTCAGTCTGATTTAAACATTTTTTTTTGTTTGTTTTGAGCAGAGTCTTTTTTTTTTTTTTTAATTTTTTTTTTCAACGTTTATTTATTTTTGGGACAAAGAGAGACAGAGCATGAACGGGGGAGGGGCAGAGAGAGAGGGAGACACAGAATCGGAAACAGGCTCCAGGCTCTGAGCCATCAGCCCAGAGCCTGACGCGGGGCTCGAACTCACGGACCGCGAGATCGTGACCTGGCTGAAGTCGGACGCTCAACCAACTGCGCCACCCAGGCGCCCCAGTTTTGAGCAGAGTCTTAAGCCATCAAATATTCCCAAATAAAAGATGGCATTTTTGAGAAATATAGACCTTATAGTTAATGGAATTAGGTTTCCCAAATTCATACCACATCTCTATTTATTTCTCTGTGATAACTTTTTTCTTACATCTAACACATTTCACACAGTGTGTCCATTTAATTTTATCTACCAGGAGACTGTTGTTTTACTGTGTTCAAGATGTCATTTAAATAAGTTGACCAGTATTTTACTACTTGGTTTTGGACAAATACAGGTACTCATTTCTTTTTTTCTGCTGTCACTTAAAATATGTCCCTCCTCTGGTATACTATTGTCTTAGCTCAGGCTGCCATAACAAAATTGCATATCCTGGGTGACTTAAACAACAGGCATATATTTCTCACAGTTATGTATATTATATCTGTAGTTAATAGGATGTTTATTAGAAACCTGGGTATTTGACAGAAAGTTGATTAAGCCAGAGTCGGACTTCCTACAAAATTTTATCTACCACTGTTGGCCTTAAATATGCTTCCTGTAAAAAAAAAAAAAAATGCTGATATGCCTGGAATTTTTGAGAGGGATTTTTACTCTGTCCTCTTGTACGACAAATGAAAACTGGAGTTAAAATGGTCATGTTGGTCCATGTTATTTGTTTTCTTAATCCCTGAAAGCTACTTCTGGAATTCTAAACCATTATAAGGGACTCTGACAGAAGTCAACCATGATGACCTAGGTATAGCATGGGGAATTTATAATGCCAGAGGGCTAATATAGACTGCATTTACACCTTTTATGCCCTCTCTTGCATTCTCTAGATACAAATTTTGGCTATCCTATCCTTCCTGAAAAACCACAAGAAGGCTTCCTACTTTCTTCTCTAGGATTGCTCTAATATTTGAAGCTTCCTGATAAACATGACCCATAGGGAATGGAGAATCAGTACATAAATATTACCCTTTTCAGTATTTTGAATTGACAGCTTTGAAGTTTATTTCACTCTGTGCTGCAGTGGAATTAATCCCCACTTGCCCATGGTGGTAACCAAATTAATAAAACACCCTTGGGGAGCGCCTGGCTGGCCCAGTTGGTAGAGCATGTGACTCTTGATCTTGAGGTTGTAAGTTTGAGCTGCATGTTGGGTATAGAAATAACTTAAAAATCAAATAAGTAAAAAAAATAAACACGTTGGATGAGTTTTCCTTTCTTAAGTTTTCCCTACCTCCTAGCCACCTCTTTTTCACCCCTACTCCTTCTGTTTTGTGGAATCTCTCCTAAAACTAAGTCAGTTGACAAGTCCTATTCTCCATGTACTTTTAAGGAGCCGTCAAGCTAAGACACATCGGCACTTAGAAATTCTAGGAACCTAGATAAGTTACTGAATGTCTCTGTGCCACAGTTACTTCATCTTTGTGGAGTAACAGGTGCTCACTATGCAAGAAAGAGTTGGTACGGCAGTCCTGACACTGAGTTGTTTTTGTGAGATTGGCCCTTGGCTGGTACTGATAGAATTTTTCTTCCTAATGGGTAAAGGTTGTTCACTATGCTTGGACTGTTAATACAAATAATGTGGTTTCTGCTCAACACCTTCTTTCCTGTAATATGGAATTTTGATAATTCTAGGCAGAGAGTATCTATGAGCCAGCTCTCTAACAAACAGACACTGGCACTAAGTCTTTAATAGGCTTCCCTGGGTGGAAATATTGCACACATGGTGATGAATTTTCCATGCTGGGATAAGCCCACCACATGGGAGGGGTAAACATAAACTTGCTTATGGATTCCTTCAGATTCCATCTGTATTTTTTTCTTTTATTCAATTGTGTATTCCTACTACACATTAGTAATAATTCTTTAACCCTAAGTGCAGCTTAGATGCTGCGTCCTGTGAGTGTTTCTAGCAAGTCTTTGAATGTGGGAGTCGTTTTGGACACCCTTAACAGACCTGCTGTGATTTTGTGAAAATAAAATAACAAGCAATAGAAGAGATTTTTAGCACAATGCTTCTAACCTAAGTGTTTAATAAATTAAGATTTGTTAAAGTACTTCCTGTCAGCTCAGTATTGGGTAGCAGTTGGTTTTGGGGTCCCTGGTAATCAGATTGACTGAGTGTATGGGTCCTATTAGAGTCTTAAGAGAGATAACAACATGGATTGGAGGTACTGGAGTTGAAATTCCGCTTACTAATGCTCAATGCAATTGTTTTGAAACCCTAGTTCTCCTCCCTCATCTTTTGTGCTGCTAATAGGAAATGTAGAGTACTAGCTAATGACTTTTCTATTTTTGTCTACACAGCAGCCTTCCCTCCCCGCCCCTCTCCCACTCACCACCTGCCCGAAAGTTTCCATTCAAAGCCATTGACCTGAACTGGTTCTTTACCTCTCTGAGTTGGCACCATTTCCCATTTGCAGTGACCTTTCTCTCCCATTGGTATGTTCACTTCTTCTTTTTTAAGTTTTATTTAAGTGATCTCTACACCCAGTGTGGCGATTGAACTCACAACCCCAAGATCAAGAGTTGCATGCTCTTACAACTGAGCCAGCCAGGTGCCCTAGCATGCTTATTTCTGACCACTCAACAGGACCTGTCTCACATCCTGTTGCTGGGAACTTAGGGCAGACTACTAGAATCCTATGGGTCTCTGCTATAGTTGAAAATTTTGGATGTGAGTGTGAAGATACGGATTCTGCATTATAACTTTGCCTCTATCTTTAAGATCTGGACCAAGTTATTTAGATTTCCGAAGGCTCTGTATGGTAATCTGTAATGCCAGTACACTTTAATAAAATAATACAATAATATTGTACATTAATACAGTTTATTTACTGGGGATTATTTCCTGGATTGGGGTGGGATGGAGGCCCAAAATGAGATAATACACTGGGAAAACACTGGTGACCCTAAGTGTGGCACCTATGTTTGCTGTTTAGTTCTTCCTTGCTGTATGGTTGTATTTTGCTGTTATCTTCTCACTTTTATTTATGTTTTATTTTGTTTATCCAAATAGATTGTAAACTTCTTGAAGGTTAGGGCTGCCATTTCTACATCATGACATTCCCTACGGTCATTAGCCAAGCGGTACAGTACTGTAGGGAGCTCGGTTAAGAATCACATCAAGTTTGTTGATGAGGACCTGGAAGTTCGGAAACAGTAGGTAATAGAGATATTTGGAAGAGAAGAAAACCCTGGATTGAGAGTAACCATGTTACATACAGAGCCAGCGCTAATGAAGGGGCAGATTTTCAGGATGATTATGGAAGAGTCAAATTTTCTACACTGCTGGTTAAAGACTCCTTCATTATTAGCTGCTTTAGAAATAAGTGCCCTCTTGCCCTGTAATTTTGTTCCATTAATTATGTCAGATGTTGGTGGTATTTGAGGCAAACAACCCTTAGATTTCCATTTCACCTTTATCATTGGCAAACATTTATCATAGATAGGACTTTTAAGTTCTTTAGATTTTTTTTTCTCACGGAAATCTAAAAAGAGCCAAACAGTAGTGACCTGTCTAAATGCACTTATTATAAAAAACAGTAATATAGACTACTATGCAATAAGTATTTTAGCCATTGCTTTATTTAATAAATATTTATGTAGTTCTTATGTGTCAGGTAATATTATAAAAACTTTACATGTTAATTATTTTAATCCTTCTAACACTTTGTGGTAACTATTACCATTATTTACATGTTACAGAAAAACTCAGGCATGGAACGGCAAGTAAATTATCTATAATTACACAACTATGCAAATGGCTAAGGATACAGAACCAAGTCAGTCTGGCTTTATAATATGCATCTATGTATTGTCACCTGTGTATTTAACAATTTGTACTTATATCCATCCATGGTAATGTTACTCTTTTGTTAATTGTTTGGGTGCTAAGTTGATATCATGACTCAGAAAACCAACCATCCTGTCTTGTGTATTTGTAAACTTCAGTGGTTAATTTATCTTTGCATTACTGTATTTTCAATTTCCATTGTAATTAAGTTTAAGTAAGCAAATGGGTGGGTTATAAAATATGGGTAGGCTAGAAATGCTTGGTAAATATCTCCAAACTCTAAGTTAATGTAATGAAAACAACTAATAGGAACCTTGAGAACACATCCTTCGGTGCTGTTGTTAGCTTGATATTCTTAGCAGAGCTGACCTGATATTCATTGTCTTTGTTCATTTTGCAGGTAATTCAGCATTGAAAGCATAAGATATGAAAAGGATGAAAAGATTATGCCCCACTTTACATATTTAACTAAATTATTATCCTTTGACCTTTTGACCAAACCAAATTCATCTTCTCTCTCCCCTGCACCTCACCCACTTTAATACTGCAGCACAGATTTAATGGATTGGGAGTCTGTGAGTAAGTAATAAGAACATGGAGAAGAGTGGCCAACATGATTAAGATTTTATTTGTAGCGTAATTCCATTATAATTAACATTATGTAACTGGAGAAATATGGTGTTTGCATCTCTTCCTGGCAGCTGTTTTTAAGTCAGTGGCAGAAAGGAGATTAAGTAGTAAATGAAGACCTATTTATTGAAATCGTGTTTGCATCTAGTGTTGTTGGATTCATTTGTTTGTTTCACAAACCACAGTTAATTTAGTATGGAAAATAAGCAATATGTTTTACAAGCATGCTAAGTAAAATTTGTTTGCAGTGCTTTGAAATACTGGTTAAACTTTTTACATTGGAGGTAAAATACCACTTAAAGGTCTACAAAATGGTAGATGTTTAAATAGACACAGGTTTATTCCACTATCCAAAAATGGACAAGCCCTGTGAAACCGTTTGTAAGCTGAAATGGCATAAAGTGAAGAGTGTCCCCCACTTTCTGAGTTTGAGTTCTGACACTTTGCTTTTACACAGACTTACGTTACTACCTGTTTTTGCTAACCAAAGGGAACCTGAAGAGGATTTTTGCTCTTATGAAAAAGGCCATTAACTACTAATGTGGGTAACTCAAACTTTGGGAAAGCTGGGGATACTTGTAATACTTTTTTCCAAAAAAGATCAACAGAATTTAAAGTTAAGTAAATAAAAATAACCATGGTTTTGTATGTAGAGAAAAACATTTTCAATTTGTTACAGTGATTTTTTTGTCTAAAAAAGAATTGCCAATTAATGATATAATCAATTCATGGAAATTCAGACTCCTGTAGCCAAGAGCTGGACAGTCTAGGGTCCTGTGGTCAAATCTGGCGTACCAGCTCTTTATGTATTGCCCACAAACTGAGACTGTTTGTTTGTTTGTTTATTAAAGTTTATTTATTTTGAGAGAAAGACAGAGTGTGGGAGGGGCAGAGGGAGAGAGGGAGAAACAGAATTCCAAGCAGCCTCCTCACTATGAGCACAGAGCCCAACGCAGGGCTTGAACTCATGAACTGTGAGATCATGACCTGAGCCAAAACCAAGAGCTGGATGCTTTTCCGACCGAGCCTCCCACATGCCCCTATTTTTTTAGATGGTTGGGGAAAAAAAAAAATCAAGAGAATAGATTTCTACATAACATTCAAATTTCAGTGTCCACAAATACATTATTGTAACATAGCCACACTCATTTGTTTATGTATTGTTGACTACTTTCATGTTATAACAGTAGTTGCAGAGTGCTGATACAGATTTTATGGCTTGTAAGGCTAAAAATACTTATTATTTGGCCATTTACGGAAAAGTTTGCAGACCCCTGCCCTAGCTATTAAAGAAAATACAAGAAAACTTGTATTTCTAATGAAGAAAAAACTTGTATTTCTAATAAAGAAAACACTATTAATAGTGATAATAACACTGTGGTAAGTGCTTTATATACATGATTTCTAATAGTCCTGGTATGACTACACTGTAGCTGAAATTACTTCCAGTTTACAGATTAGGACACTGAGGCTTTGATTTACTTGATTATAGCTGGGTTTTGAAGACAGCCTGTAACAACTTTTAATGTATATTGGCTAGAATTTAGATCTATTTAAAAATAGCACTGTCAGTCTTTTGAAAGCAGGATTTGTCTTCTATCATCTAATTAGTAGTTATTAAATAACATTGGGTTGATAGATTTGCAATCAGTCATTCCAGTGTATGGAACTTTTCATATGCCATATATTTATTTATAGGTATCTGCAGGGGAAACTTACTATTCCATCTTGATAGTAGATAGCAGAATCTGCTGTGTCCATATGGATTCTGCTTTTGTTCACCATATATAAAAAATGATTACAAATTAGTGCAACTTTTGAGAAATTCTAATACAGTGGTCTTGCCAAATTGGCCTGTAGGGCCTTTATTTAAAAATTGTTGCTACTCTGTAATTTACTGTAAGAAGAAAATAAATTGGCAAAGCTGATGGGTGCTCATGGTTATAGCTTACTGACGCAAGGTTCTGGAAGGAGGCAAGAAGGTATTGATGTTTTTTTTATTATTTATTTATCTCTTACCTCTGTCACTGAACTAGGGGATCATGGTAAATGATTATTATTATGTTAGAACTTGATGATGATGGGTTTGTGTGTCATTAAAAAGTGGTTTGAGAGGAAATCCATTTAACAGAGTGCTTAGGCTAACTTTAAACCTGGGGGAAGAGGTAACCACTATTTCCTCAAGAGCTTTCTGAAATCCAGTTATGACAAGACTTATTAAATGAAACCTGTTAGGGAAACTATATCTTAGTTTGCAGAAATCCTTGATGATGATGGGTTTCCAACTGGTTTCTGAAATCCAGATTAGGTAAACTATATCTTAGTTTGCAGAAATCCTTATGCTGGGGTGCCTGGGTTGCTCAGTTGGGCGTCTGACTTTTGCCCAGGTCGTGATCTCACATTTCAGGAGTTAGAGCCCTATGTCAGGCTCAGAGCCTGGAGACTGCTTCAGATTCTGTGTCTCCCTGTCTCTTTGTCCATCCCCCTCTTGCACTCTGTCTCTCTCTTTGTCTCAAAAATAAACAAACACTGGGTGTTGTATGGAACCAGTTTGACAATAAATTTCATTAAAAAAATGAACATTAAAAAAATTTAAAAAATCTTTAGGCTTCTTGAATGGATCCTTCAGAGGATCAAGGTTGTAATTACACAGGGCTAAATATTAAATTTTTAAAAATTTTTTAAAATTTATTTTTGAGACAGAGAGAGACAGAGCATGAGCCAGGGGAGGGCAGAGAGAGAGGGAGACACAGCATCTGAAGCAGGCTCCAGGCTTTGAGCTGTCAGCACAGAGCCCGACGCGGGGCTCAAACTCACAAACCGCGAGATCATGACCTGAGCCAAAGTCAGACACTTAACCAACTGAGCCATCCAGGTGCCTCACACAGGGCTAAATATTAGGAAAACAGCCTGTAAGATTCATATAGTTTCCTGGATACTTGAAAATAATTACTATTTAGACTTCCTTAGATACAGCTGATAGATTATAGGTAGATAATGCCTTCAGGACATATTTGTCTTTTAGTATCTTCATTGTCTATAACAGTGACTAAATAATAATAAATGTTATTTTGGCTAACATTTATTAAACACCATGTGCCAGGAGTTATTTTTTTTTCTAGTACATCATTAAGTGTCCACAAAACCTGCTAGTCTTAATAATTTATTCCAATATTACAGGGTTGGAAGGGCCACATAAAACACTCAAGGTGGCTGTGATCTTTTCCACTTTGCTGTATCGTAGAGCATACTCTAAATGTTTGATGAGGGAATGTGTAAGTATATGAAAGAGATCATTGTTATAAGGAAAACACCTTCATGTATTTTGAATCTGTTTTTTATCTAAAGTTTCTTTACTCTTAATTCTGTTACTATTACAGTTAAGTTTTTGAGAGATTCATTCTCTTTTTACTTGATTTGAAATAGAATTATTAGGAATAATCTAAGGTATGACTTGTCATTGAACAAATCAACTGCTGTCTGTTCTACTCAGCAATGTGATTGGCAGCAAAGGTTTGGTATTTCTGCTCCCATTAAGGTGAATTACAAAGAATCAGTTATTCCACATGTTGTTTGTTGAGCTAAAACTAAATGTTAATACCACATCAAATGCCATAGTGTGTATGGCTTAAAGAATTCCCATGTATACCTTAAATGATTTTCACAGGAATGGTATTGGTCACATAGACAGGACTTCTATAACTAAGAAAAAAGTCTCAGAGGATTTAAATGATTCGTCCAGCTAATTGAGCTGAAAACTCAAGCCTTATGACTTTAACACCAAGTTGGGCAATGCCTTTTTTTAAGGGGCAAGATCTGAATCCACATAATGGGAATCAGCAGGTCTTTACATGCCTAATCAAGATAGGATTGTAAAGATAAACAGCTTCTGCCCCTTTAGAAACCTACTTAGTCCCTGGAACCATCAAAGCACAGGTGCCTACAAAGGAACAAATAGAATGTACTACATCATAGATAGGTATGCACTAGTTCTGCACTAGTGGAAATATGTAAGCCAAAGGTATGATTTCAAGTTTGCTAGAAGTCAAAGTTAAAAGTACAGTGAAACAAGTGAAATTTTAGTTAACAGCATGTGTTCAAAAGTTTGTATCTACATGTATCAATATTAAAACAGTTCTGAATGAGATACTCTAAATTGATGATTGACACTACATCTTTAATGTTTACTAGGTACATGACAAAACACTCAATAGTCACATCTGGCCAGTGGCTACCTTATTAGACAGCACAGCACTGAGCAGTAGGATACTGAGACCAAGCTTTCCTGCTTAGATATGGAGAAGCTCTGAGAGAAAAGTAAGGGAAAAAGTTCTCCTGATTCATTCCTCTACATCACCCATAATTTGTCATTCAGACGATCTCCTTTATGTTTAAATTTAAATGTCTTTTCATATTTTTAACCTAACCGGCTAGTCATCTCACTGTTTGATATTCAATCATCTGATAAAAAATTTCTATTCTCAAGAGTTCTCTGAGGAAGCAGTATATCTGTGCAAGGAAATACATAAACATGACTCTAGTGATTGGAACAAAATTAGAAGATTCCTGAGGAAAAATTGCTGCTATAATTTAACAAATGCACCTCAGCAACAGCCAAGGCTCATGAGAAGCAAATTGGTTATTTTGGGTTAATGTCAAATGAATGTGCTTTCACTTAACATTTTTTTCTTTTTCTCATTCAGCTAAAATGAATGGTTGATAATGGTTAGGATGTAATTTAGTTACAGAAAGAGAAAAAAAGCTGGAAAAATTTTAAACTATGTGTCAACTTATTCAATCAATTATGTCCTAATAAAATTATATTAATTTTTATCAAGATTATGAGGATTTTGGATTTTTTCCTAATCTTTTAGACCTTTATTAATTCAAAATAAAATATTCCTAGGAAATTAACACACATGATTACACATTACTGCAAGATTTCCCCAGTTGACAAGGCTTACCAAAGCATTAAAGTACTCTAGATACTTTAAAGTTCTAGATACTGATATATGTAGTATACACATAAGGTTTTTTTTTTTTTTTACCATAATGAATGGAACATTCACTTGTCTGAAATTTTGTAGTGCTTCCTAAAATGATTAATTATATCATCATCTAATGACAATGACATGAACTACGCTACACATTTTGTTTTATATACTTGAAACAAATTATTTCATTTATTCTTCACTCTATAAGTAACTCTTAAAACGAGTAGCAAGTGCCCCAATGACTTTATGTTTCTAGACTGTATAACTCTAGAGAAGATATTTACAAGTAAAAAAAATTGCTTTTTTACTTTTTATAGATATTGGTAAATAACCCTCTACAGAATTTGTACCAATGGATCCACCCACTAAAAATAGGTATGTGAATGTTTTTTTTTTACCCAGTGCACTTACCAACACAGTGTAAATCTATTGATCTTTGCCAGTTCAATAGATGGAAAACATGAGGTGTCAAAATATTCTTTTTTTCAGTTGTATTTTCTGTTGTATTTGAAATTGAACCCTTATCATAGCTCTTATCATCCTCACATCTCAAAACAGCCCTACCAGGGGATTAGCAAGTTTTAAATGAGATGACTTTGTCAATGGAAAGTCATAAGAAAAATTGAGTGAGCTATGTAGGAGCTTCTTCACTTTGGCAGACAGGTTCTCCTTTTAAAAAATGGCTTATTTTTTTCTGAGGTGATTTCAGTGCTTTTGATAGAAATCTGTTCATGTCCTAAGAAGTTAATTAATGAGGCACCTGTTAGGAGCACTCAAACCATCCAAGGATGGCTGGCAAATCTGTCCACTGTTATTATATTTTTAAGGCTAAATGGGGGTTAAACTGAACATTTTGAAATAAGACAGTTATTAAATATATACCCACAGAAACCCCAAAGAGATGCTAAGAATTGATGGACTTTTATTTTTACTTCCCGGATTCTTAACTGATCCAGGAATGAAATCCACTGTTGACTCTTCACTCAATAAAATCATATGAATATTGAGTACTTTATTGTCTGTCAGTAGATGGCATTCTTGACTAGAAACATACTTCATAACTTCACTTCGTGGCCTCTCCATAACCTCTTAAGTACTTGATTAAAAAGCTTCTGCTTTGTTAATTTTTTCCCAGTCTTGTGATATATTCTATATTCTTTAGTAGCTATATGCATTGACTATTATATAGACAGCTCTTGTGAACTAGGCATGTACAATTCAGCATTAAATAATTGTCTTTGGAATAATACCACTTAAGGATTATTTCCAGTGACTGAGGACAGGTGTAGACGGCATGAGAAATGAGGTCTTTTGAGATATGGAGATCATTGTCTTTGGATTTATTCCACTGACCTCTCTGGTAAACCTTTTAATGGAGCAGCAGTATGACAAAATCATCCTGGAAATCATAGTTCTTCTGTCTTGCAGAGACTTGAAGGTCCTCTAGCACACCACTTTAATTTTATAGATGAAAAAGCTCATTTCTTTCCCAAGAAAGTTCTTGGAAGAGTTAGGACTCCTTGATTTGAGCCCAGTGATTCACCTTTCTCAAAATTACCCATGTCCTGTTTGAGCAAGAAGTGAAATATACAGCAAAGGTGGAAAAATTGCAATCACATGGAAAATCCACCTTATTTAGTTAGCGTTGGCAGTATTTCTTTACTGTTCCAGCCATCCCATATGAATCTTTGCTCTCTGAGGTATCTAATAGGCTTTCTTTGTTTGTGGATGATAATTTGCCAGCTAGCTTTTAGATTCTGAGATGGCAACCTTACCATCTGGTAAGAAAACCAGGATTAGATAGGTATTAAAATATCTTTTGTTGCTGTAAATAAGACTTAAAAACTTTATCAGCTTGTGGAATTTCTCTCCTTAGAACTACTCATACATATGCCTTTATTCCAGACCCTAGACCAGGAAATCTTTGACAGGATTTATGCTGATATATCTGATAAGAAAATTCATTAAATGCCATTTTAGAGAGATGAGAAGACTGAGCATGATACCTGGAGTTAGTAAACTATAAAATAAATTTATAAAATAATTTCCTTGAGCATAAGGCCAGATGCATTGTTGATTATGTTTGTCAGAAAGATCAGTGTGTTAGTGGGGTCCTAACAAAGAGCATATTGCTCTTGTCATATTTTTTTCTATTTTCCTTCTGTTGAGTCAGTAGCACCCATCTCGCTGTCATAAAAGCATGTGATTGCATTTTCAGTATTACCTCAGTCACTAATGATTCAGGCTTATGCTAAAAGAGGACCAGATACTTGTTTTCCTTGTTGCTTGAAGCTTTGACAAAATCTGTTCATTTGCTTTGAATAGTATTGCTCTGAGTGTATTTTTTGCTTGGGAAAAAAAAGGCTATAGTTATTTGGAAAAATTGAGTTTTCATCTATCTTGGCCTTTCTGTCATATTAATAAGATCTGCTGTCTTAGAACTCTGAGAACTAACAAAAGAACAAAGTGGTTGAGAACACTTATGAGTCTATACATTGCAGAAACAAAAGATTTACTTTGCTCCATTCTACTTGTATTTTGAATAGAGTTTGAATTGAATCATTATTGTGAATGCCATGAGATTTAATGGTGCTGTTATCAATTTGTACATTTATCCAGGTATAAAGGATTATACTTGCCAGGTAACCTGAAAGCTCCTTACATTAAGCAGCTTATTAATACAGAAGTTAGTTTTGATGCAGTCGCAAACCCGGGACCCTTACTATCTATGTAGAAGGGGAATATTTCATCTGGTATTTCAACATGCTACAGTAAATACTTAAAAAATAACTCAAAATTTTGAACAAATTAAACCTACTATATATCATTTTATTTTTTTTCATTTTTAAAATAATTCCTGTCATGTTTAAAAAAAATTCTTTAACATTTATTATTGAGAGGCAGAGACAGAGCATGAGAGTAGGAGGGGAAGAGAAAGCAGGAGACACAGAATCCAAAGCAGGCCCCGGGCTCTGAGCTGTCAGCACAGAGCCCGAGGTGGGGCATGAACTCAAAAACCGCGAGATTATGACCTGAGCTGAAGTCGGACGCTTAACTGACTGAGCCACCCAGGCGCCCCATTCCTGTCATGGTTTTTTATAAATGTTTGATTGCTTCTATTGGCTTAAAATAATATTTCTTCCTGATGAAAATTGTATAGGTCCTTAACTTGTCAGTAAGAGGAGCTTTGGTATCCTATATGATAAACACATGATGTATTTTGATTAATGGTTATGCCAACTAGAGAACCAAATTTCAATAAAATGGTCTATGTTTTAAATTTTGATGATTTAGAAGTCACAGGATCATGTAACACTGTGTTTATTCTTGGCCTATTTCATTCATTTACTATTGCACACATCCACTCACACCTGTCCCCCAGGGTTTCAGTGACCACTGTGAGAGAGGCACTGTACTAGGTGCTGGGGTACAAATATGAATACCATCTTGCTTCTGGTCCATACAGTTTAGTCAAAAGAGAAGTATCACTAACCAGTGTAAAATGTACTATAGGAAATACTGCGATAGGAGATGCAGAGGTAAGCCTTAATTCAGTGGAGAAAGGCTTGGAAAGTTTAGGTTGGTAGAGTTGAGTTTTGAGGGGTGAGTGCTTCCTTAGTTACGATGTAGTATAGATTCCATATATTGTCATGAAAATTTTGTGTAGCAGCAACATAATCCTCATGGAGTTACAGCATGGTGTCATTAGGAGAACTTGTCTGGTTCACATCATCTGGATCACTGCCAAGGCCCTGTAATTTAGTAGAAAGTACACAGTAGTTGGAGGTAAGAGGTCTCATTGTACCTATTAGTAATGCAACCACAGGCCAAACATGAAACCTCTTTTACCCTACTTCTAAGTCCGATAACTGGAGATAATACCAGTAGATACTCAATACATGATCCCCTTTGGACATTAAGTCAAACATTTATCTGGAAGTGTGCTGTAAATGGAAAAGCTTCATAAAATGAAACTTCTTTTATTCTATCCATATTCCACACCTACTAAATTTTATTCATTGAATTACATGTGAGGAATAAATAATTTTGTTTTGGTCTTCAAGAAGTAATTAATGCTTTACAAGTATCATTATTGGATTCCACCTTTTGTTTTGGGGCTCAGGAATAATCTCAAATATTTTTCTCAAGAATATAACATGTATATGTTCCATTCATACCATCATGCCTTAGTATGAATCGAGTATAGAAAAGATATGCCCCCAAACTATCATTTTTATTCACTTATTTTAATTTCAGTCACTAACACCTCTGGCATGTCAGGCTCTCTGCTAGGCACCAGGGATATGCAACATCGATGCCAGCATCATTTAGTTTACATTGCAGTTAGGGATGTAGTAATAAGTCACATAGACAGTCAGTGTTCAATGCTTTGAAGAAGCAAATGTTGTCCTGTGAGAGTATAATATATTAGGAGGACTTGACTTAGGCCTCTTTCTAATGCCTATAAAGTGAAGTTTAAATGGTGATCTACAGAAAGAATAGGTGGAAATGGGTTAAGGGAAGAATATGCCAGATGAAACAATATTATGTATAAAAACCCTTAAATGGGCAGGATCATGACAGATTTCAAGAACTGAAAATACTTTCTTCTATCTGGAGTGCAGAGGGTGGAGAATGGTGGAAGATACAGGGAATATTTGGCAAAAGCTAGATGATACGGGGATTTGTAGGCCTGTTAAAGAATTTTGGTCATTTTGCATGACTAATAGGAAGACACTGAAGCATCCTCAGAGGGTTGAAATGGATAGGGGCAAAAAGGATAGGCGGTGTCAGTGGTGAATGCAGTGAGAATGTTCTTACTGCTGTTTGAGGTATAAAATGATGGTAGGTGGAAGGGAGTTGGTGACAGAGATGTGGATGAAGTTAAATGGTCTGCATCTAGTGGTGGATTGACTACTCTTCCAATAGGTGAAAGAAAAAGATGTGTGTGACTCCTACCTCTCTGGCTGGTGAATTATGGTGGTACCATTCACTAGCAGCACTGGAAGTAGACCATTTGGGTTCAGGGGAGAGTTGGTATAAGAAATCATGTATTTGTATTCAGACATGTTGAATTTGACATCCCTTTAGAGTATCCAAATAGTGATATCAGGTAGCCAATTGGCTGCATGTATATAGACCTCAGAAAGGAGAATTTGAAGATAAAACATAAGTCATAGAAACGCAAATATAAATTTGTGTTAAGTCCAAACTATTATCAATATCACTTAGAGTTTAAATTTAGAAAAGGTCGGTGTTCAATTTCTGAGGGTAATAAAAGTGGGGGCATTTGTAAATTTTGGATAACCCTCATACCATTTAAAATTTTTGTGGGGTGCCTAGCTTTCTCCTTCGGAAGAGCATGGGACTTTTGATCTCGGATTCATGAGTTCAAGTTGGGTGTTGAGATTACTTAAAAAAATTAAGTCATAATTTTTAATTGTTGCATAATTTATGTAACCTTTAAATTTTAGATTTCTTGTTTTTAAAATAAATTAATTCTGATCTAAAAAGATTAGCAATGATTTTTAAAAAGATGGTGAGAAGGGAGATTTTATGTCGTTTACAAGGAATGAATATTAATTGTTGCTCTCTATGAGCTGAGGAAATTTTTCCTTAATTTCAAATGATGAGTTTTTAGTTTCATATGAAACTCAAATGTTTACTATAATGTGTACAATAAGCAAAACTATTAGTATCTCTTCTTTATTCTAGATATTTGGATATAAATCAGCTCTTAGGCTTTTTTAATAGATTTACTATGATAGTTTTCTAAATTACACAGTTTAAAGAATATCATGATAAAATCAGATCCTCTGTAATTCCCTGAGACACTTTTTTTTTTTTTTTTTTTTAGCATTGAAACATTTTATTCTAAAATCAGCAGTACTGGCATGCCACTAACTTAAAAAAAAAAAAAAAAGACCCAGGTTTATGCTGTATTCTAAAATCCATTTCTTTATTTGTAGGTGATGAGCAGTTGAAGTTGAGATGAATAACATATTTAGGGGTATGTACCCTTTGTTTAAATAAAAAGATCTATATGTGTAAAGTAGTTTATAAATTATCTTTTAGAAGTTGTACAAAAGTTTTGACTGTTGATAATAACTGAGACTACTTTTCCTTTTCAGTTACGGAATTAGTAAGTAGCTCTTTCTGTGTTAGTAATATATACAGAAAGCAGTAGCAATTATAATAAACTATAATAGGTTGTTTTAAATGTAATGTGTAGCCCCAAAACTTCATTTGCAAAAAAAAAATTATTATGAAATTCCATTTGCCACTGTATTATAAAATTCTACAGTTTTGGGGCCGCCTGGGTGGTTCAGTAGGTTGAGCCTCTGACTTTGGCTCAGGTTATGATCTCACGGTTCATGGGTTCAAGCCCCACATTGGGCTCTGTGCTGACAGCTCAGAGCCTGGAGTCTGCTTTGGAGTCTGTGTCTCCCTCTCTCTCTGTCTCTCCCCCACTCGAGCTCTGTCTCTTTATCAAAAATAAATAAACATTAAAAAAAATAAATAATAAAATTGTACAGTTCTTAAAATAAGAAAGTTAACTAATTAAATTTATTATCCAGATAACTCTAACGTACAATACATTTATTTGTTTTCCTATATATATATATAGGAAACACATATTGGTGTTTTTTATGCAAGTTATATTTTGTCATGTTAAATTCTAACATTGCCAACATGTGTATTTTGAAACCTACCTTACCCCTGTAAACGTTATCTCATATGTTGCCACTCTTAGTGATGGGTTGGCCCTTTCTTCAATAGGAAAATTCTCAATAAGCATCTGTTTTTCAATCTAACACCTTTGTATTTTGTATTAAGTTTTCTGTCGTTGCTCCTTCTAACGTAGTGCATGCATGATATACTGGAAAATTACCAGTTTGCTTGTTTTAGCAATGTATATTTTGGTAATTTTGTGGTAATACTGTGACTGGTATTTGCTTACCTAATTGCATGTAATCCTATAGCATTACAGAATTTAATTTACGGAGAAGACTTTTAGACTTAAAAAGGATTACTGGCCATTTAAGAATGATTATTAATCAGTATAAAATTGAGTCTTAACTACATTAATGCCTGTCTAACATATACACAGATATTTGCACAGACACATATACGGTACATACCTGATCCCATAGCAAAGATGTCCAAATTAAAACAAAGCAGATGGTATCCTACAGTCTTGGGCCATCAAAGCCTTGGGACAGGAATTTTCAAGGCAAGTGTTTTGAGGCTAATCTTGCTCTCAAGAGCTGTGAGATCTTAAGCAATTCAGTTTCCCTAAAGCCCACTTTATTTGTATGGTTAGTGGGATAAATCATACATGATTTCTTACATGACTTCTTCCCTAAAATAATTTCATTTCATAGTTGAAAAGCTAACGTTTAGAGGTGAATAATTTTGTATCAGTAACACTGTTATGAACAGTGTACAGGGTGCGGTAAATTTACTTCTTGGGATCGAACAGTGGAAAGGTGCAATTGATTCTTTGGGTATTCAGCAGTATTCTTGTTTTCTTCAATTTTGGGGTGGGGTGGATCTAAGAAAGCAAGCTTCCTTTCTGTGTCCTTTTGTCTTACCTGACATGGAGACGGAAGATTGACTCATATTGAAAGAATCTCTCATAACCTTGTTTGCTGAAGGTTATCTTTTATCTGATTTCTCTCTTCCTGGATAGGTTGCAGGCTGAAGAACATTAAAATATCTATTTTCCTAGTGGTTTCCTTTTCTAGATTTGAATAATTCACTTGATTCTTCTAAGCTACTTAGATGAAAGAGTGTTATCCAGGAATGCTAATTTTAGTTCCTTTTGTTTGAAATTAGAGAAATAAATGCGTTATATTTTTAGTCTAGATTGTAAGTCCTCATATCCTTTAATCTGCTCATTTCAAAAACTCTAAATAATGTTCAGGAACCTTTTATGTTGTGAGGTTAGCTATTTGCTTCCAATAGGTGTTTCTTTTTTGTTTTATTAAAAAAAATTTTTTTGAAGTGGGTAAATATGGGGAAAGATCCAGTTGAGTATTGGGCTTATTCCTCATTGAATACTTCTTTGTGTTCCATTCATATATTATTTTAAGCTCCTTATTACAAACATGACAACAGCTGATAAGAAATGCCTCCCTTTTTATACTAGAGGGGATTTTTATGAACCAGGCCAGAGACCAGTATATATCTTGGACCATTTTTCTTAATCTGAAATTCTGTGATTTTAATCAGATAGGTGAAATCTAAAAAAAATTGTCATCTTTGTAGATGAAAAATGGTAAGATGGTATCTATTTTATATGGATTAGTCTACATATGCAAGGAGTTGTTATTCACTGTGTAGAAAAATATATATATAACTCATCTGTAAAAATGATAACAACAAGCAGCAGAGCCTATTAAGACACTAACTTCATTTAAAATAAGAACGTAGTTTTCATCATGAGTGCCAGATATTAAAAACTATATTTTAAACATTTGTAAATCAAATGGGAATAAAATGTTCTTTGCATATCTAATTTTGTTACAGGCATTTTTTTTCCTGTATTTTATGAGACAAATCACAGGCATTACAGTTTGAAATCAACTTTATTGTTTTCATTGCATTTGCTATGTAGCTGTTGAATATTTGCAGTAAGTTTTAATGACGAATGAAGTGCATGTTTGATTATATGCCATTAGTAAAAATGTCTTTTTATGGCAAAGGGTGGTTTTCAGCATGGCCTTGACAAAGGCAATGTGCAAATGTGTTCTTTCCCATCAAAAGAATAGAAATCAGCATAAACAAAATTTAAAGGAAATATTAAAAAAAAAAACAGCAAATATTCTTTGTTAAATTATATCAACATATAAGTAGAGAGCATAGATCTACTTATTTTCAGAGGCAAGTGTAATACTATTTAGAAAAGTTGTAAATACCATAATTATTTTACTAAATTCCAATTTCATTACCTATTTTATTTTTTTATTTATTAAAAAATTTTTTTAACGTTTTATTCATTTTTGAGACAGAGAGAGACAGAGCTTGAAAGGGGGAGGGTCAGAGAGAGAGAGAGAGACACAGAATCTGAAACAGGCTCCAGACTCTGAGCTGTCAGCACAGAGCCCGATGCGGGGCTCGAACTCATGCACCGTGATCATGACCTGAGCCGAAGTCAGACGCTCAACTGACTGAGCCACCCAGGTGCCCCTTCATTACCTATTTTAAAGCTAAGTATAGCAGGGATTAGGTAGAGAGTTATAATGCTGACATGGAGAATGTTTCCACAGTTACTTTTCAGTTTTTCTAGCCATTATCTCATGTTTCTGAGACTCCTGCTACTTATTGCTTGCTATTGTGCCCAATATTTGATCCAGCCTTTATGCCTTTTACTCAGTTTCCTTTGTCGGGGATACTCCTGTCTTTCAGTCTTTACCTATCAAAGTTGGACTTACCTTTCCATGTCTAGTTTAACTTTTGCCTCTTTCACAAGGCCATCTAGATGCCCGATTGTCAGAACTGTCTGCTCAAGGTCATTGCTATCAACTTGTTCTTCTACTGCAGATCAGCTAAAGCATGTTCCCTTGTGATCAACATATTCTCTCAATGTTCATCTCAATTATCCAACTTGTTTTCTACTCCATTGGATAAATCATCTCACATCATCATGTATTTAACTTTGAACACAGTTCCTTATGTTGAGAAATACTAGAAAAATAAGAATGTCTTCATCTGTATCCATAGTGTGAGGTATTGGGCTAAAGACCTTGAAAAAATATACTGGTGCTGGAAAGAACAGTTATTTAAGGAATTAAATGAATTATATTTATTTTATCAAAGGTCAGGAGGAAATCTTCGATAGATATTATAAGGCAAGACTTGGTTTCTTTGACCCTGCTTGTTCTGCTTCTTCACATCTATCGAATATTAATAACAGCAGAAATGACAGCTATAATGGCCACTGTAGTTTCATAGACCTTACTGTAAGCATTCACACACTTCATCTTTTTTGATCTTCATGTCATGCCATGAGATTGGTGAGGCAGAAGTGAGACATTATTCAGATTTGGCCACATTTACTTGTTATGAGCTAATACCATTTTAACCCTGATGATGAAATCTAACTGTTCTTTTATTAAATGTTAGTCTAATATTTAATGTCTGTGGTCTCTTTGCATAATTTAATAATAAAGTTACTTCTGTAATCCAGAACACAATGTCATAATTTACAATTGTATGTCTTTTAAAGCAGATGTAATTATTTTGATCCAAATTTATGCGCTAGTGTCGCAACTTATAACCATTTCAGTTTCCTCTTCCTCTGGATGAAGGAATTCAAGAAGAAGTAGATCTGTATCCTAAAAGTAGCATCAGAGTGTGGACATTGAGAGTTAGATGCTGTCTATACAGGAAATTGGTTAATGTCCACACAGTTAGGCTAAGCCCAGATACCCGGACAAGACTGAACAGGAGGCAGGGAGAGTCCTGAAATGGTTGTCTTCAGTTCTGTGACCTCAGGCACTGCTTCCTGCAATTTTTCCTTTAATCTTCAGCTACACCCTAGGATAATTAGGAACTATAGGACCCAACCAATTACCCTTTTATATAAGCTAGATTGAGTAGGGTCTTTGTTACCTGCAATTCAGCATCCTGACAAATACAGGATGCTGACAAAAACAAAAATTGATATAACTGTGTTCTTTCTGCTCCAACTTTCCATTCCTGTTTTCCTTTGTCCTCTTCTTCCCTTTCCTTTCTTTTCCCCTCCTACTCTTGTTACATTTCCCTTCATCCCTTGTCCTTTCTCCTTCTTCCCCCCCCCCCCCCCCCCATTCATTGATCCAGGGATCCATCTATCCATGTATTATACTTTAGACTGCTTCCCACATGTTGATCTTTAAGCCAGGTCCTGAGGACAAAAAGATCTGTGACACACAGTCTTTGTTCTCTTTAGGATCAGGTTTCCTCTCCTTGCTTTTGGGAAGTTGGTATTTTGAACAGGGAGTTAGAGCGCCAGCCAAAAATGGGACAAAACAATAAAAAAGGAAATCCATATGTGTATATATATATATATAATATTTCAGTTAAATTCCTTAGTTTGTCATGCAAGTTCCTGAACACATTAGCCACAGTCTAACCTTGTGCTCCATCACCTCAATTCCCCACCCTTCTGTATGTCTTTATCCCTACACCTCAACTAATGTTCTTTCTTTGGATATGTTACTGACCTGTATCTGCCGTCCTCTTAAACGTGGTAAACTCATTTTTTGATACCTACCTCTGTTGAAGGTTACCTTTTTGAAGGCCTACTCCTTGGAAGCTTTTTCCAACTACCTGAGGCAGTGTTTGCCTTATTTGGTAACTGCCTGTATCTTTTTATTATGTCACCAACCACTCTGTGGGTTATTATTGTTATTATATTTTTATTTGTGAAATGAGACAAAGGCTCTGTTAGAGCAGGAACCTTTACATTCATCTTTATATGATCAATTTCCAGGCCCATGCGTGGGGGACAATGAGGGTTAAATGTTCATTAACCAAGTGAATAAATGAAGAAAATGGGAGAATGAGACACATAATCTAGTTCACTGTGGAAGGTAAAAGATAATGCTTTTCTCAAATATAAGGGCAAGATAAAGGTTCTGAGATTCCTGGTGCATTATACTTTTATTCTTTAAAAAAAATTGTTTTAAAACGTTTATTATTGAGAGACAGAGAGACACAGAGCATGAGCAGGGGAGGGGCCGAGAGATGGAGAGACAAAGAATCTGAAGCAGGCTCCAGGCTCTGAGCTGTCAGCACAGAGCCCGATGCAGGACTCAAACTCACAAACCGTGAGGTCATGACCTGAGCCGAAGCCAGACGCTTATCCGACTGAGCCACCCAGGTGCCCCTATGGTGCATTATTCTTAAAACCTTTAAGGTTTTACATGTAAAAACTTTTACATTGTTCAGACTATCATCTGATAAGTAATCATTGTTTCAAACATTTCTTATGACCTACATTCTAAAAGACTGTATAATCAAGAAGATGAATATATACTGGTTGCCCACATGAAACTTCTGGAAACAAAGCTAAAAGCTTTGAAATTCAGGATATTTAATGTTTAAAGTATGAAAAGATATGAACAACCCACTACAATATTTAATTTAAAAATATTCTGAAGTAGGGTAAGAGATGGACTTGATTGGCGATGGGTATTAAGGAGGGCACTTGTGACGAGTACTGGGTGTTGTATGGAAGTGATGAATCACTGAATTGTATATGTGAAACCAGTAATGCCCTGTATGTTAACAAAATAAACTTGAAGTAAAAAAAATATTCTGAAGCCAATTTGAGAAATACTATATATATTTATCTTCTACAGTATCCAAAATGTATGTTTCCATATTAAATACAGGGAGAAGTCCTGCAGCTAAAATCTCTTGTTGCAAATAGAAATGTTCACAAATTCTTTAAAAAAATTTTTTTTAATGTTTATTTAATTTTGAGAGAGAGAGAGAGAGACAGGCAGACAGACAACAGGGCACGAGCAGGGGAGGCACAGAAAGAGAGGGAGACACAGAATCTGAAGCAGGCTCCAGGCTCTGAGCTGTCAGTACAGAGCCTGACGTGGGGCTCAACCTCAATTACCGTGAGATCGTGACCTGAGCCGAAGCCTGATGCTCAACCAACTAAGCCACCCAGGTGCCCCTAAATGTTCACATGTTCTAAGGATAGAATGCTACCCTTTTTCCTTTGATAAGTATATTTCACAGAATGTATTTTGGAAGTTTGTGACCTAACAGAAGATAAAACCATAATCATTTATTAGAAAGGAAACGAGACCGATAGAATCCCAATTTATTTGTGATCTTAAGCTGCCATTTTAAGAAACTAAACCTTGGGCAAAATAGACATATTGATGCAGTGTTTATCATGGCTTAACAAACACTTTCTGAGTAGCTGCTTTGTGCCAGATACATTTCTAGCTATATCAAGAAGAATAAGACGGGAGGTTGGAGAATATCACAATTGACAGGTTCCCAGGTGATGGTTCTTATATTTCCAGAAAAAGGCAATGACAGTGTGTACATTGAGCATGATTCTTGTGCTATAGTTAATTTCCCAAAAGCTCTCACTGCATTGAAACTCATGTAACTATTCTTCAGAAGTATAGACTTTGAAGAATGCTAAAGGAAATAATTAGGAATATTGAGTTTTAGAAATGTACCATGTACATGTCTTTAAAACTCTTACTATTTTAGTTTAAAACAATAAAAATGCACATGTATATTTTTCTTTTCAAGAAATGACTGCATAGTAAAAAAATCTAAATTCAACCTAATACTTCATTTTATTACTTTGAGTCTCATTGGTCCTTTGTCATGAAAAATGATACACCTTTCAGCTACCTTTAACTAGGTATCCTATCATTAATCATAAACTGTCTAGGTATGCTGAAGTTTGCATATTTTGTTGGTGAATCAATATTTATATCCTAGTAGTAAGTAGAGTTGCGTTTTGAGAATTATTCTTTTCCTACCATATTTTCCTCCAACCTTACTAGCACCGGACAGATAGGTGTACATGTGCTTGTGCAGATATGGGTGTGTGCTCGATCTCTCTCTCTCTCTCTCTCTCACACACACACACACACACACACACACATTCTCAAACTGCCATGTGCTCTTACATGAACACCTTGCTGGATGTTAATTTTTCAGAATATTACTGGTCCTAATTATTTTCCTCAGGGACAAATAGGATTCTTAATCTCAAACTTTGTTAGGATTCTGTTTAATCACAGCTTTGATGTATTTTCTTTCCATTTATTCTGTAATTTGTACTCTGCTTCTCTTGGACATTCTCAACTTGCAACCATCTTCTGTCTCCCGAATTTTTGACATTTTGTGACTCAGACATAGTAAAGTGCACATAACCATGCAATCATTTACTTCATTCATTCAAAAACTTGTCATCAAGGCAGTGTGCTGGCTCCTGTGGGAATAATAATGAAAGGATTTTGTACTACCCCTTATCCCAAAAGGAAGCTTTTAATGGGGATTTTTTTGGCCATTTTATGTAAACATTTTTTGAATGACAAAACTGCTATTGTTGACATATACTTTAAGTAACTTCCAGATAGTTATTTTGGTTCTGGCCCTTAGTGATGCTGTGAATCATAGGCACATTTTTAACTGAGGATATTGATTTGAAGGTACAGCATTATTAGGATATACAGTGTTTTTTAATTCACCACATGTCTTAACAGTGTAATATATAAATACTATTTTAGTAAATAAAAATAGGCTGCTATTATAATTGCCAAAATGTTTTTCCTTTGACAGGAGAAAGGGGATGATGGATACAAAGAACTCTAATACAAAATAGAATATAAGCTGTGTTCTCAAAAGAGATATGGATGAAGTCTGATGAGGAATTCAGAGATACCAAAACTTACTTCTCCCTGGGAATCTAGGAAAAGGTTTTGGAAGGGATTGGCATTCATTTTGTTCAGGGGTATGGTTAGGATGGTTACTACAGACTAACTAAGTAATGCAAATTTAGATAGGAAGACATGCCTTGGGGCATGGATGTGTACAGCATATGGAGGGTATCAGTTAAGTACATCATACAATGTGGAGAGAAATGTGCCTATTGTGTGTGATACACAAGTACATTGTATTGTATACATTTAGTCACACGTCTCTTCTTTCTCTAGGAGGTACATTTGTGGAGATGCCTTTTTTTTAAATTAAAAATTATGCTTATTTTCAACAGAGAGAGAGAGAGGCACAGAGCGTGAGTGGGGGAGGGACAGAGAGAGAGGGAGACACAGAATCTGAAGCAGGCTCTGCACTGACAGCAGCAAGCCCAACGTGGGGCTCCAACACAGGAACCATGAGATCATGACCTGAGCTGAAGTCGGATGCCTAAGCTTAACTGACTGAGTCACCCAGGCGTCCATGCACAGATGCCTTTCTACCTGGCTGTCATACACAGTTTGGTTGATTAGTTTCTGCTTGTGTAGTAACTTCAATAATCCTTGAGTTATGCACTCTTCACCAGTCTTGATAGAGTGTTGAATGTTCAAAAGAAAAATTCCAAGAACCTATTAAATCATCAAATGCCATTGCATGTTTATGAAATCAGATGAAAGACAGTTTCTACATTAGAGCAAATCTACTTTCCTATACTTGGTTGAGGTTGTAAGGAGAGATTACTCTGCTTCCTTAAGAAGGTTAAGCTGTCATCTAGTTAAATATGGACTTAAAATAATGCTGCCAAAGCAGCTGCCTCCTGTGATTGATGATGATGATGATGGATGATGATAGTTTTGAAATCAGTTTTTCAGGGGAAATTGCTATTTTTCTACTTTGGCTGATGTTGTGGTCTGGATTGGGGATTTCTTGTCATATTAGGTATCTTTTTTGATTAAAAAAAGAAATTGCTAAGGACTGTATTCTCTATGATAAAATGGCTCTAAAATGGAGTATATGGGGCAAATGATTATAAGTTGTTCTATACGTATTACTTGAGTGACAGTAGTTATTCTGGGCTTCACAGTGTCATCTCATGGTGAATTGTGTTTAGGGGAACATAAAGCAACTCACTTCTAGGCAGAGAAGTGGCAGAAAGTATGGTATTCCAACAATATTCACATATATTGATAACTCAGTAGTCTCTTCATGCTCCTCAAGCTTATGCATTGGTTCCCTCTATTTGGGTTGCTTTTACTCCAGATATCTGCTTGTCTGGGTCCATTATTACTTTGGATCTCTGCTCAGATGTTGGACATATACATCACTTTTCACTCTCTGTGTTATGTGTTTATTTCCTTATTGTCTGTCTCCCCATCTAGGATGTATAGTACATGAGAGCAGAGATCAGTTTGTTCAGTGCTATAAACTGAAAATCTATAAAAGTTCCTGGCTCATAATAGGTAGATAATTAGTAATTATTGAATGATAAGCTGAATGAATTAATCTTTATTTTATACAGAGAGGACAAAGTCTTCAAAATATTTTTAAAAGCTAATTAGTGTTTGGTTGAGAGCCAAAGTCAAGCTTTTTGGCTTATTAACTTAACTTGCTTTTGTTTGTGTATGCACAAATGATACAAACAACAAACAGCCTTGAAAAAAGAAACAGAACATTCAGGGCTTGCTCTCAGGTGGACCATTTTTATATCTCATCATGTAGTGGAGAAAAGGAATCAATTTTGTTTACACAAAAATCGCTGGTTAACCTCTTTTCCATACCATTCCATTGTGTAAGCCTGAACACACACTGGTCTGAAAAAGCTATTTTCAGAAAGGGAAAAAACAAACAAAAACAAAACACAGTACCCCCCCCCCCCAGTATTTTTTAAAGGCCAATAACATTTGTATCCACTGGGTAAACATGATCAATCAAAGCTTTACAAGCTTTATATGGGCTGCTTCCTTAACAAATGTGTTTTTTGCCTTAGTCATTCATCATATCTGGAAGTCTGGATGATGAGCTTGAGCACTCTCTTAGGTTAACATTGAAAATAGCCACTTGGTGGATTTGTAAAGGGAAAAGCCTGTTAAAGTGTCAAACATTCTCTCCTGGCAACCTAAGCAGCCTATTGTAATCTGTGTTGTGTTGGGTTGATATGGTGAATTCAGCTCAACTTTAGGGGAAGGATTTGTTGTAACAGAGAAATCAGGTTATGAATGTGAAGAGCTAACATGCACATGTTGAAGGTATTCCGTTGGACCCTCCAAGTGCATAGGGAGGTATCAAATGAGACTGAAGGTACTAGCTAGCTGCTGAAAGCAGAATCATCTGCTGTGTTGAATAAACTACCCTAAAAAATGGTAGAGTGCCTTAAATAACCAGGTTATAAATAACCAGCAACCAAGTTGCTGCTGTCAGTATATCCCTACTTAGAGGGATTTGATGAACTGTTTACTGAGGGGGGAAAGGAAAGCAATGAAAAACCAGAAGTTGATTCATTGGAAGCAAACATGTGGCATTATATCCAGAGAGCACTTTGTATAAGGAATCTGGTGCAGTCATATGTGGTATCATGCTAAGACCTCTGAAATGAGACACAACACCAATTATATGTTGTTTCATGACTGTAAATGCTTTGTTTCCCAGCTAAGTTAGTGCTTATGAAAGACAGCAGATAGGTGAATATGGAGTTGTTTATCTTTTGTTGTAGAACTGGTAAGGCTTAAGCAAAAGAATCTGGGTCATTCATAGGGGCAAGTTTAGATCTTATTGAGGTCAAATAAGAACTTGAGGGAGAAGAGCAGCTGAAACCACAACATTGGGCAAAGAATTGAATGGAGGGACAAGAGGGTTATGGAAGAACTTGCAAATGAGGTCCAGTAAGTTCAAAAGAAATCAAATGGAAATTTGAGACCCTGAAAGTTCTAGAGGGGTCTTACCACCTTGGTTTTGATTTACACTGACATTACTGTGGTACGTCTTGGCATAGACACTTCCTTTAAAAGAACCCAGGAACATACTTAAACCATATCCCCTACATAATAAGTGTTTTTATAGAGCCCCACTTCTAGATATTTTATTCTTTTCAAGATCCTTGCAGAGGGAGTTTGAATAATTTCAATTCCTTCGTTAGCTGGGATGTATATCAGAAATGAATTTTATTTTTTTTTTCAACTTTTTTTTTTTTTTTTTTTTTTTTGGGACAGAGAGAAACAGAGCATGAATGGGGGAGGGGCAGAGAGAGAGGGAGACACAGCATCGGAAACAGGCTCCAGGCTCCGAGCCATCAGCCCAGAGCCTGACGCGGGGCTCGAACTCACGGACCGCGAGATCGTGACCTGGCTGAAGTCGGACGCTTAACCGACTGCGCCACCCAGGCGCCCCTCAGAAATGATTTTTAAAATAAGCCATCTCTGGGGCGCCTGGGTGGCTCAGTTGGTTAACCGTCCAACTTTGGCTCAGGTCATGATCTCGTGGCTTGTGACTTCAAGCCCCACGTTGGGCTCTGTGCTGACAGCTCAGAGCCTGGAGCCTGCTTTGGATTCTGTGTCTCCTCTCTCTGCCCCTCCCATGCTCATGCTCCGTCTCTGTCTCTCAATAATAAATAAACGTTAAAAAATAATTTAAAAAAATGCCATCTCTTAGTATCTCCTAATCCTGTTCCAGAGATGTGCAAGTTGCCCCAAAATGTTGTTTTCTTTTTTTTTTTAAAATTTTTTTTCAACGTTTATTTATTTTTGGGACAGAGAGAGACAGAGCATGAACGGGCGAGGGGCAGAGAGAGAGGGAGACACAGAATCGGAAACAGGCTCCAGGCTCTGAGTCATCAGCCCAGAGCCCGACGCGGGGCTCGAACTCACGGACCGCAAGATCGTGACCTGGCTGAAGTCGGACGCTTAACCGACTGCGCCACCCAGGCGCCCCTTTTTTTTTTTTTTTTAAAATTTTTTTTTTTTCAACGTTTATTTATTTTTGGGACAGAGAGAGACAGAGCATGAACGGGCGAGGGGCAGAGAGAGAGGGAGACACAGAATCGGAACAAAATGTTGTTTTCTACATGGGTTTTGGGTCTCTTCGACAGAAGGTGGCTCACTTGAAAACCTAAGATACCTTATAACTGACCCTTCTAATTTAACTTTTCTATATAAAAGTGTATTCATTTTTGTGTAGTCAATTAAAAATGAAAGGATTTAATTTCATGAGAGAATCTTAGATATGAAAGGGCTTTAGACCAGAGACAAGAAGGGAGAGTCAGTGTTTCCCTTTAAATGGCATAGCTGATTCACACACAGATTTTAGGATCATGGCCTCAGTGTACTTTGTCACAGGGAGAGTAGAATAGAGTGTTTAAGAACATAAGCTCTGTAGTTAAATAAGATCAGATTAAAAATTCACCATCATCCATGTTAGCTATGTGACCTTAAGCAAGTTACTTACCCTGTATGGCTTCACCATCTATAAAATAGTGTTATTAATAGCTTTTGTCTTATGAATTTGTTTTGAGGATTAAATGGAACAGTACATATAAAACTTAGCACAATACCTGGCAAAGCCTTAAAAAATATTCAGTACATGATAGTACACCTATATTGCATTTGTACTGTTGTGTAACAAATTACCACAGATGTAACTTAAAGTAACCCCACATTTATTATCTCACAAATTTGATGGACCAGACATCGGGCATGTTTTAGTTGAATTATTCACTCAGGGTTTCATAATGCTAAGATGGAAGTGTCAGTGGGCCGTATCTTCATGTGGAGGCTCAATAAGGGAAGTACCTGTTTGCAGACTTTTCAGATTATTGGCAACATTCATTCCCTTGCAGATGTGGGAATGAGGTCTCAGATCCTTGCCTTACTAACTGTCAGCCAGACTCTGCCCTCAGGACCTTGCCATGTGGTGCCCTCCATAAGCACCTTACAACATAGCAGCTTACTTGTTCATAGCAGAGCAATTTTTATCACTTCAAGCCTCTCCCTTCAGGAAGGGAGAGAGTTTACTTTAGTTCAAAACCATCCAAGAGGATATCTTTTTTGAATAACTCAGAACCAACAGATTGGGGGCCTCCATCTAATCACCTGAGTCATATGAAATAGTCTAACCAGGGGTTTGAAATCCATTGTATTCACTGCCACACCCTCATTAATAGGGAGGGTATCATATTGGTTGTGTACACCAAGGGACAGGGATCTTGGGGCCATCCCAGAATGCTGCCTTCTTCAGAGAAGTTTCATTGTTAGTTGTCATTAATTCTTGCTCTTATCATTATTATATTCTTGTATTTATATTCTATGTCTATTTATGTACCTCATTATATACTTTCTGAGCTTATGGTTGTTATGAGCTCTAAAGTGAAAAGTGTGTGATAGTAATGGAAAATAAAGGATACTATTTGGGAATCTTTGCTTATGAAGGAATCTACATTGTCTCTGTTTTGTACTGCATAATGATATTTAAAACATACTAAATGTTGTCCCCCCTGAGAATATGTGTATTATAATTCTTAAAATATTAGTAAGTTGTGAATGAAGACAAAAGTAGACAGTGATCAGGGAAACACAGAACATAATATTGAATGTTCAGTATAATACCTAGTAATTTAGAAAGTTTCACTGATTTTGCTCTAGTTCTAGTCAACTTAAAAAGAGGAGAGATTACTTTAAAAGAATAATTAGTAAAGGCACTTGAATATTTTACACATAAATATGAGGAAGAAAAGTTCTGCTTTAAAATGCTAATGTGTTGTCATCTATTTACACATTATATGAATATTTTCAGAATTCCTAATAGGAATATCTTACTTCTTGCTCTTGAAAAGAAGCTAATGAAAAGCCAGTCCTCCTGACCAGTTATGAAAATGTATTTCCTGTCCTATAAGCTATAATTAATTTCCTGATACACCTGGAATATGCCACAAGCAATTTGTAGTGGCATCAGTTAACATTTGGGAAGTTGGGCATGGCCATCTAGGATGTTAAATATTTGCTCCTGGAATAATGATAAAATCTATTGATAGTATATTCTCTAAGTATTTGTTAACAATAACAGCAAAGTTCAGGGGTACTCGATAAATGACAGAATATCTATTTAGATTCATTTTCCTCAATTCTTCTGATTTTTGTGTTTTCATTTGGTTCTGAACACTCACTTCTGTGAAATTTTGGAAATAGGGCTTTCAGGGCTCTATCACTAAAAGTCCCTTAGGAAATAAGTTTTTGTATCATCAAAGTCATTCAGAAGACTTTGGTAATAAAGTCATAGGGTCATTGCCTTTTCTCTATTTGGGATTAATGGACAGCAAGGAAATAAAATAGTACTTTAGCCTTTTACTCAGGGTGGCATGCTGGCAGAAATAGGTATTATTCTATTTTTAAAAGTTAGTTATTAATGTTTCTTGATTCACAATATATTATGTAGACAGATTCCATATTTCCCTGTTGTCATACATCATGGATTACATTGAAAAATAAAGTTGGTATAGTTTCATTGAAGCTATGCCACAAAGCATAAATATTAAAAAGAAAAGGTTGTTTTCCAATTTGATGAGTTGTCCAGTTGATACATTCTTTTTCCTCTGCTGTATTGTATATAGTAAAAACAACGGTTCAGAAAGTGAGTATGCCAAAATCAATTTCATTGATTCAAATGCATTTATTTTATTTTGGCCTAAGTGTATTCCAATCAGCACTACATATGTGGCAGTAAACTGTGATGTTTTCTATTCATACTGTACATTCGCATATACAGGAATTGGAAGACTGCTTTCATATAATAGGTGCTGGATACATAATAACTTAATGAATGAACAGATTATAGATATTAAAGCCAGTAGTGTCTAATGAAATGATTGACTTTATTTTTTCCTCTAATCTAGTTCAACTATAAAAATACTCTGGGTAAAGTTTTTGATCAAAACTTAATATGTAAGTTCCATTGGAAGTGCACTGGACTTCATTTTCAAATGAATCTTTAACAAAACATTTAAGTCTTTAAGTCATCTTTATTACATTTTTTTTAGTCTCTTGGGACCTTATTGCTTCAATAATTCATGACGTTTAGATATTTTTTAAACATGTTTCCACTTTTTTTTAGAATTCATGTGTCAAGAAAAATGAAAATTACTCTTCCCTGTTTTCTTACTTTTCTTGCATTCCTATTAATTATATTTTCTATATGTAAACAAGAAAAAGGAAAAAAAAAAAGATTGGAAGACATTCATTAGAAGTGAAATGGTACTGCTTGAAATAATGGTCAAATCATAGGTAATCACTTCTGTTATTCTCCTTATCTTTTAGAATAAAATATGTCCTTATTTTCTGGGCTTAATTGTAGATTTCTTATAGCTGATGATTTAAAAGCCCATCCACTAGGAAATGTAACTCAAATGGTTAAGTGAGGTAACTTAAATGCTGAATCCTTTCTAAGTAGCTACTGGCTTGATAATAGTATTTGATGATCTGGTTGGTTTGTCATCCAAAGTACAATGTAATATTTAGTTCCTTTTGAAGTCAATACCATTGTTGACTAAAGATGTCAAAAAACAAGATTGTCTTGAAAACTATTATTTCTTTGTCAGGGTGTTTTATCTTCATTTAGTCTTTAACCTTTTATGGTAATTTAGCATATTTTAAATTTATTTCTTGTCCCTTAGAGACCATTACATTCACAAAAGAAAATCAGACATAATGTGCAAAGCACGCGTGTGCACAGACACACACACACGTGCACACACACAAGTACACACACCTACCAGATTTAGTATTTGCATGTGTACTTTGAACCGTTTAAATGGCCATTGGAAGTAAGATCCAAAGAGCATTCTTAGAATCTAGTCTTACTAGTTTGGCTTTCTTTTAATTGAAGTTGGTCAAGGTGACTAGATTATCCTAAATCTCTAGTATACTTTGTATTGTGTCATGGTTCTAAGCACATTGAAGAATTCGGTCTTTGGTCAATGTTTTAATGTTTTTTTTTTTAATTTTTTTTTTCAATGTTTATTTATTTTTGGGACAGGGAGAGACAGAGCATGAACGGGGGAGGGGCAGAGAGAGAGGGAGACACAGAATCGGAAACAGGCTCCAGGCTCTGAGCCATCAGCCCAGAGCCCGACGCGGGGCTCGAACTCACGGACCGCGAGATCGTGACCTGGCTGAAGTCGGACGCTTAACCGACTGCGCCACCCAGGCGCCCCAATGTTTTAATGTTTTAAAAAGTGTTTGAACTACTTGCATTCCTGCTGCCTTATTTTTTTCCCCATTGGAATGAACAGCAACTTTCTTTCTGGTAGAAGTATCCCTATTTGTTTAAAAAATTTTATATGGGTGGATGCTATATTATTTATGAGAAACAAGATAAAAAATTAGAAAGGGATAATATATTCTAAACAAAGCAGAAAAAATATTCTGCTGTGTGATTTAGACCATAATTCTAGAATTTCTTTTATCTATCCTTTGATAAATTCATTGCTGGAGAATTCTGTTCACTAATTTTTCTTTATTTTCTTGAAACAAAATACAACTTCCTACCACTAATCTTTTCTTTAATGGAATTAGTTTGATCATAATCTGCCAAGATTTCTTACCAATTTAACATTTTCAAATTATACCTGTACAGTTGATATTGGTCTTGTTACTTTTCTGATATTCTGACTTGAGAAATTTCATTGAGGAACACCACAGATTGCCTTATTTTTCTTGTCTCAATAAGCATTTAGAAACTTCCTAATAAATAAGCTAGACATAGATAGTTACAGGATGAAATATATTATGTTAGAATGAAATCTTGCCTAAGAAAACAATTGGAAAATGCTTTACTCTGGTTTTAATCACCTACTCCTGCTAGATGCACCTTATTTGCTCACGTTTATGAACCCACCACCCATGCCATAATTGGCTTTGAACTTCCTGGATCACAAATCCTGTATGTAATAATTCCACTCACATAGTCTGTTTCTCGCATTTCTGGAAACTAATCTTTATCTTCATAGATACTTTGAACTACTATCTCATGTCTAAACCTGAGTTCCTGACCTTTTACAATTTTTATTTTTGATTTTTTGTTATTCATATATTGATTTGCTGATATCCCCCGCTGAAATGTGAGATTTATGACACCAGGAACCTCATCCATTTGAACTACCACTATTTCCCAGTCCTTACAGCATAGCTTGGCATAAGAGAGATTCTTGATAAAATAAAAGAAAATAAACAAGGATGTATGTATATACATATACATACATATACACACATATGTACACACACATACACACACATTTAAAATATGGTTATTAACATGTCATATGTGATTATTAATATCATAGCAGGTACGTGTGTACTCTGACACTGTTCTTTTTCCTTTATTATTTCATTTAGTGCTTGCAGCCTTATGAGGTTCAAGTACTATTATCCAAATAAGGACATAGAGACTTAGGTTAAATAATTCACCCAAAACTATATTGTACTAGTAAACTGATATTTCAGTGATAAGTCTAAGTTTCAGACCTTTTTTTCTTTTTAATTTCAGCCTTTCTTTTAACTCCTCTTCTGCACATGTCCCCTTTCTCCCCAACAACTTTATGGGGTTCAGCCATATGTTTGTTTTTGGACATCAGCCTAGTTTATTTAGCCAATTGTAACACAAATTTCTAGTTTACTAACAAAACATGATAACTGAGAAGGGAGATGTTAGTGAAAGTTGTCTTTAAAGTTAATGATAGCATACATTTGGACAGTGCCTTACCTTTCATAAATAGATTTTCATATGAATTCTTACTTATAATTGTATTACCAGTTGGAGAAACTGCTTTCACAGTTAAAAATGTTAAATGTTGGGGTGCCTGGGTGGCTCAGTTGGTTAAACATCTCACTTTTGCTTTTGGATCGGGTCATGATCTCACTGTGAGGGAGTTGGAGCCCTGTGTCAGGCTCTGCATTAATAGCATGAATCCTACTTGGGATTCTTTCTCTGCCCCTCCCCTTCTCAATGCTATCTCTCTCTCTCTCTCTCTCTCTCAAAATAAATAAATATTTAAAAAAATCTTTTTACATGTTAAATGCTATAGCCAAAGTCTGTAGGTGGTGGCTGAGTGGCAGACTAGGATTCATATCTTGTTATCTTTGTTTTACTTTCCATAGGTTACAGGGTGGTACTTGCAGAGAGTTCCCTTTTGTATAACTTACAGAATGTTTGGGCTTCCGTTTCTTGTCCAAAAATGGTGATAACTGTTCTTTTACTTTCTATTATATAATGCATCTCTAGGATGAAATCAAGGTTTCTCAACCTCAGCCTATAGACGTTTGGGGCTAGGAAAGTCTTTGCTGTAGGAGGCTGTGCTTTGTGGGGATAGCAACATCCCTGACCTCTACCCAGTACCATTCTCCTAGTTAGGAGAACCAAAAATGTCTTTAGGCTTTGCCTAAGTTTTTGCCTCCCAGAGGAAGCAAAATTTAAAAGTCTACATTAAATTAAGGTAATGAATGTTAAGATGTTTTGTAAATTTCCAAACATTCTCAAATTCACCATCATTTTAGGTTGAGCTTGGAGAGCAATAAAAATGCACTTCCATGGATTAAGCAACCAGGCAGAAGAGAAAGCAATGTATAGATATTAAGGACAAGAGCTGGCCACCTACTGTTTCTGCCTTGTGAAAGCTCACTCATCCGGATTTCTGCTATAAATTCCTTGCTTTTTGCATTATTCTAAGTCAATATTTAATGTTGCCTGTTAATAGGACTTCTCATTATAGATTTAAGTTTTCATTTCTTTATGAAATATTCTGCAGCATATTCACTACCATATGAATAATTAAAACTAAATTGTACTTGTCAAAATAAATGAACATAGCACATTTGGGGATAGAAAAATTCCCTAATTTTTTCCCACATGGTTTATTGCCTATTATTCTTATTTGTGGGATTTGATGCTATGTAGTGACTCAAAGTTATTATTCAGAGTTTCAGCACTTACGCTGTATTGGTTTCTGTTGAATTGAGAACATAGAAAATGCCAATTAAATTTAAAGGCCTGCATTTTGGTTTGTCTGTTACTTACAGAGTAAAAATAAAAAAAAATCTTCGGAGGCAGCCGCATCTTAATGAAGAACATGTTATGATCATGCTGCTAATAACATCTGTACTGATATTCATGAATGAGATTTTTTTGAAACGACACATTTATACATTATTTATATTATAGGCCTTGGTGGTGGAGCTTTGAGAAAGCTGTCCAGGAGATGAGTGTGAGCATCTTCTCTGTCACGAATTTTCTACTGTTTTATTTTGATGCAAGTTGCTACATTTACCATCTGGGATAGAAGTTTGAGGATCAACACCAGCTATTCCAGACTGCAGACATTCAAAAATTATATGGAATAGAGCAAATAGTGTAAGACAGCTTTGCCTCATTGCTTTTCCCTTTCAGTGGCATATCGCTCAGATGTAGAAGTTAGTTGTTTAATTTTCAGACAGAACTGTGTACCTTGAGAATGGCTGGACATCTTCCATTTGTACTACTTTTTATTATTGTCAGAACTGATCAAATAAATCTGCCTGAGTCCTGAGTGTGGGATGCATGTTGAAAGTGATTTTATTTTTGCCCAATAAGTCCTAAACATGCTGTCGTCTTCATTTTATTTTCCCTCTCCCATCTTGGAGTGCCTTTTGCAACTTGCCTCACAAATCACATTGTCTCTACTTATATTACTCAGGCCTTCTCCAGCTGGTAAAATGCATTTTTCCCCCTCAGCAAGATTCAGTTTTCCCTATTCTTATTCCCTGTATGTTTCCCTTCACTTTTAATGTGAAAATTGCAAACATATTTCTAACCCCTTCTGTGTGACACTTTCCATTTATTGAAAACTTATGCTACATGAAGTAATGTAGAAGAGATATCTAAAATGCTTACATCCATTTTCCGCTCTGTATCCCCAACTGGACCAATTTTTCCGGATAATTTTCCCTTTCTTTCCAATTTCATCTGCATCATATAATTCAGGAAACTAAAAGCATCTTGTTTTTTCCAGATTCATTCTGTGCTGCAGACTTTTCTAACAAAAACCTGCCAGAGACCACTTAGACTTCTGTGCAGTTTTATATAAGAGGATAAAAAATCGTCATGCTGGAGTAAGGCATGCAATCTGTTTGGGTACTGAATGAGAAGAAGAGTAGGTTTTATAATCTTGGGCTTGTCTTATAACCTCTCTGTGCTATATTCTTTTGTATATAATAAGAATTTGTTATCCTTTTCCTGCCCAGAGGATTTTTGAGGTTCCCAAATGTGAGGTAAACAAAGAGGTAAAATAGTTTTGAAGCTTCATAGTATTTTACTTCACAAATGTACTTTTTTCCAGAAACTTTCCTGATAACTATCCCATCAGACACATTAGAACTTAAATAACATTTCTGTTTTCATACCAAGTTAAGTGGAATTAGATTTGGATATAAGAAAAAGAAAATCTATGATAGCAGAGTATTAATAAAAGTTACTTGTTCTCTTTCAAGTAAAAGTCAGGGTAGTTAATCCAACATTGCTTTGGTGTTGCAGGATGTGAGGGATCCAGACTTTGTTATATATTGTCCTTGTGTGCATGCTCATAGGAGGAGCTTTGGTGTTTAGACACATTCTAAGCAGCAGAATGGAGAATGAAGCAATTATTTTCCATTAATGAAAGTAGTTGCCATACGGCTTCTCTCGTTAATCCCATGGACTTAGATTGCTACATGTGACTGTATGTAAGACTAGAAGCAACAGAGTCATTCTTGTGGCCATGTGCCCAGCTAACATTTGTCTTAGGAAAGAAAAGATTAGCACTATTTTTCTCATAAACACTAATTTTAATTTAAAAATACAATCTTTCTGAGTAGACTATGAAATACATATGGGCAGGGACTAGTATAGTACAATAATTTGGTGTTGGCAGTCTTTGTGGCAACAAATACTCATCAATAAATCAACAAATATTCATTGAAAATGTACATGGAGGGAGTATTTCCCTAAATGTGAATGGGACAAAAACTGAGGCTGATTTTCAACAAAATTGAAAACAGTTGTACCCAGCCATTCCTTTTTTACTCATTAATCACTGAACATCTTATGTGCTAAATACTGTAGTTAGATTAGTATAGTTTTCCTTACCCTGGCAACTGTAATACAACCATTTATCAAGACATGTTTTGGATTCCTCTTTGGAAATGACTTTCAGACTAATGTTTCAGGACACATAAGGGAAACATTCTCTTTATTACTAATTTTAAACCTTTAAACCTGCTTTTTTCATATTTTGCTCTGACAGCTTTTTGACCTCCTCAAAAAAATCCCATCTACTCCTATAGGATTATGATTCGGTCCCCTTGGAGGATTTTTAAATAAAGGCTGTTAGCTGTGATTGAGGCTTTCATACTTCTGAGACATGGTGTCTTAATGTCCTGGGATCAAATTAATTAAGTGTCTCATTTAGTGAGCACTGTTGTTGAAGAATTTATAATGTGTTCTCTGCAAACTGATTCATTGGTAAAGAACAGCATTGCTATTTTGAGTGTTATAGAAATGTCACAATATTAGACGCTTCTCAGAAGGATTGTTGAAGAGTTTTCACAAGGGGAAGGTCATTGGTAGTAACAATAGCTGCCATCACAGTCAAATGGTTTGCTTGGCTTGCGGTTTTAAGATATCAAAAGAGTATGGGCTGGTGATGAGAAGGTGATGAAATTGCCAAAGTTACTTTAATGTCTCTTCAAATAGAAGCACACAGTGGTGTGTGATCCACTATATTACTGAATTTTAAGAGGACCTCAATTAAGAATTAAGTGCATTTATTGGCATGGATCTGTCTTGTCTCATAGAAACAAAGATGGTACCAGGGGAATTTCCCTTTCAGAAATGTAAAGAACTACTGATGAGTGAACTTTGCCTGTGTCTAAAAGAGAGTATTGACCTCCTTTCCTGCTTCCTGTGCGAGACATGACTGGTGGGGGTGGGGTGGAAATTTAGTGTGACGGACACTGAAATAACCATTTCCTGAGGTGATACTGTCTTTCACTTAAGCAATGAGTAGGTTTTCTTTGAATTGATCTGTATGTGTTTGTAAAGGAAGCATAAATATCTCCTCTTCTCATAGGAAGAAGACTTTCAAAGGGCCATTTTCTTTTCTGACAAAGAAATTCATACTGGAGACAAATCAGCAATTTCACAGCTGGTTTGTAAAATCCTGAAATGATGTATACAAATCAAAGCAGGAGAGATTCATTTGGAATGAAAGGAATATTTGAATTGCATCCCACTTTCTAATAAGATATCGTTTCATGGTTCTACAGTATTATAAACATGCTATGTGTGTTATACATGACAATTCTGTCTTATCTGTGACTCAGGAACTTTTTGAGAATGTGACAGTTTGATAGCATAAAATCGTAGGAATTAGATGTAACTGTATCATCTAATCCATGTATGTCCCATACTTTGCTCACTAGTAACTGACCATGCTGATCCTCGCCTAAAACATTTCTTAAAATCTATGTGAAAACACTCATCGTTTCCTAAGGTAACCTGTTATATTTTTGGAAAGTAGTGGATTTTCTTACATAGATTGAAAATAATACCACTTTGTTTTGAATATGCCACCTCAAGTCGTATCAGACCAAGGCTTTCTGTCTTACATTTAATAGTCCTTAGGTGTTTCTGTACTGTGATCAAATCCTTAGAACCTGTTGACTCTTGGGGGAGGGTTGTAGCAATGGAGGTGATGAGAAGTGATCATATTCTGAATATATAGCAGCAGTAATTTGAAAGTATAATGCACAGGAATTGAACATGGAATCAGTGTGAGCTGTGAGAAAAAGAGGAGTCAGTGTTTTTAGTCTAACAACATTTCACTATGTGCTCAATGTACTGTGCTGGCTATTAAAATACAATCAAATATGCATTCTGATTGTTGTTCCATGCTCCAGATTAGGGATTTTCTATAAGTCTAAGATAATGTTTGCCAGACTTCTCTTATGGCCAAACCGGGGGTTCCCTTTCTTGCCTCCCCCAAAGCTTTAACTTGAGAGAGCAGTCTTACATACTCAGTATGGTTCAAGATTAGAGATTTAATATCAGTTTTATTTTAAGTCTAGAAATATACTTTGGAATATGCAATATTTACATTAACATGATTCTGGAGTACTTAGAATGAGGAAGTCTTTGATAAATTAGGAGGAGAATCATTTTTAGTCCAGAAATACTATATATACCTCAGTTACTGCCACAAAATTTTAAACTACCTTTAGAGCAGGAATTTGATTCTTCTATGCAATACCTGTTGTATAATAGGAACTTAGTACATGCAGGCTGAACTGTTGTTAAACTACAGCCAGAATTAGTAAGTGGACTTGTTATATAATTTAGATTCTAGTTAATGTATATCTGTGTCTATATCTATATGTATATATCTTCTGGGAGGAAAATAAAGAACTAGCCCTGAAAAAAACCTTAGTTCTTTATATTTTGCAACTCTTTTATCTACCTACTTTATTAGCTATGTTCATGCAAATAATGTATGCCTAAAGTCAAATGTGTAGGTTATGTGGTATTGGAGTCAACTGGTATATTTCAACCTTAAACTCTAATCTCTAGGATAAGGAGCAGTTGCTTGTCTCTAGTTGATACATGGAGAGAGGAAATTAGGTGGGTAGATATCTTGTGATAAACAGGTTTCTCCACCCATCCACAAAGTAGTAGGGAATTATTAGTGCAAATGTAACAGATGAACTAAATAGGCTTCTGTCTAAATGTGGATGCATTAGTTGCCCTGCCTATACTAATGCCAGGCTGTCATGGGAAATAAACCCAGGCTGAATTCTGCATGTGTATGTGTCCCTCAAACTAGCAAAGTTTTCAAAGGCGTGCCCTTCAAACAAGAACAGAAAAAAACCGCACATTGAAAGAATTAGCACTCAGAGGCCTTTGTTTAATCAATGGTTAGTATGGTGGTGATTGCACAAATTTACTACATTAAATTTAATCAGGAATGTTTCTGGCATGTGGGTGGCAAGCCTACTGATTAATTCATTTATATTCTGGAAATAAGATATGTTCTCCTGGATGAATTTCCACAGTTTGGCGATTCCACAGTGTGCATTTCAGCATCTCTAAATGGCTTCTTTGTTCACAGTCTCAGAGCCGAAGTCATGCTGGATGCTGTGTGCTTATTAGCTCACTATACCAATAATGACAAACAGGAAATGGCACCATTTTAGTTCATCTCTGGGAAGAACATCAAAGGAACAGTTTAGATGGCGTTAAACATTTCAGGATTTTGATACCACTCATTTGAATTTCCTTAAGAAACCCATTAGGAGAGGTAGGAGAGATCATGATAGACACTTAGGAAGAAATAAACATTTTTCACTGGGGTTCCTAAATTGGTTAGAAATGTCTGTAATGCAGATTGTGTTAAAACTATAGGATTTGGGGGCGCCTGGGTGGCGCAGTCGGTTAAGCGTCCGACTTCAGCCAGGTCACGATCTCGCGGTCCGTGAGTTCGAGCCCCGCGTCGGGCTCTGGGCTGATGGCTCAGAGCCTGGAGCCTGTTTCCGATTCTGTGTCTCCCTCTCTCTCTGCCCCTCCCCCGTTCATGCTCTGTCTCTCTCTGTCCCAAAAATAAATAAACGTTGAAAAAAAAAAAATTTAAAAAAAAAAAAAAAAACTATAGGATTTGAAGTAGAAAAAAAAACTAGATGGATCAGAGAGTTAACCCTGATTTAAATAAATAGAAAACAGAGAAGTGACAGTTTTTTAGGTGAAAAGTTAAATTATAGTAGCACTTTGAACTCAGGACTCCGATTTTGCTTACTGATCATCTTCATAGCCATTATAAAGCGTGTGTGTGTTGCAGGGGGTTGTTTCTAGACATTTGGGAACAGAAAGAAGTAAAGAATGTGTGCATGCCATATACATGAGATCACACTCTGTGAATAGTCATTTGGCCATCCCAGTGACGATGGGTCTGGAGTACTTGTTAGGCCCTCAGGGTCCCCTGCTTTCCTCATTTTCAAAGGTATTTCACAGATGACTCTGGGCAGGATTGCTGGAAAGGACTCTTAGTGTGTACTTTGTTTATGCTCCAGACAGTGACCAGGAGGAGAAAGAACATGGTTCATTATGATCATTTTCTGGCATTAACCATGTGATTTGCTTGAGGAAGACTGAAGTAGGCTGTGCTGGAAAATGTATCTGAGGACAACTCAGGGTAATTCCATTCCTTTGGACCTTTCCAAGAGGGAGTACACCATTCCCTCTTGGAACTCATTTCTTTTAGTCCAGCAGGCTCCTGAAGTGCAATACATACATATTTCTGTTTGGTATGCAAACCAGCGCTTATTAACATATGTGGGGTATTAGCAGCTCATAGGTATGTAGGCTATATCTGTTCTCTCTTAAAACAGTCTCTCTGAGGTTGGACATCAGTTTTTCTTCTTAGAAATGTGAGCGCTAATTAGGCCAGTTCTTACGAACTTCTTAGGAATCTATCTGCTTTTGGTGTTCAAGTGTACCAAAAAGAATGCAGATGATAGGAAAAAAAAATCTGGCCATGGTCTTGAATGTAACTCCTGTATCATGGCTGTGCTTATAACTCTGAAGATAGTTACATGGTTTTTGCAGCCACAGTGCTGAGTTCCCTGTCTCTGCAGTTACTCCCTATGTCATCTTACTCTACTTACATAACCTCTCTACTTCGATTTCTTCTTTTGTTAAACAGGGATAATAATAGCACATATATCACACATCAAATAGATAATAAAATAGAAAACTGAGAAATATATATGTATGTGAATGTTTCCTGTACCATAAAAATGGTATTAAAAATTAGTAGAGGGGGTGCCTGTGTGTCTCAGTTGGTAAGTGTCTGACTCTTAATTTCAGCTCAGGTCATAATCTTACAGTTCGTGAGTTTGAGCCCTGTGTCTCTGCTGAGTGTGGAGCCTGCTTGGCATTCTCTCTCTCTGCCCCTTCCTCACTCCCACTGTTAATCTCCCTCCGTCCCTCCCTCCCTCCTTCCCTCTTTTTAAAAATGAATAAATCAACTTAAAAATAAATTTAAGGGAAATAATTATTTAATAGTGAAGGAAAACCATTGTGGAATTTAAAACTGAAATAATCTAACTTACACTTGGTACAAAATAAATTCTAGTGGGTCTAAATTGTTCATGAAGAAAAATAAAGTGCTAGAGTTAAAACTTAAAAAAAAATAATGTAATCTGTATTACAGGTTTATCAAGAAAATGCAGGGAGCAAAAATTTATAATGTGCTATGTAATTATTCACCATTATTACTTTAATAAGAAAATCATTGCTTGGATTTTCTTATGTTAAGGAAAAGAATAGTTTGATTCCAGGTAGATAGCTAATTTAGACATTTTGTTCCTAGATTGTCCTGTTTATATCAGTGCTTCCGAGCATGGGCATCAGATTCTCTGCAGCAAAATCACCTAGTGGCATCTTGCCTCCAGCAAATGGCTTATTTGAGTCTATGTACCATGAGGCAACTATGCTTAACTTGAGAACCTGACCTTATATCACTGTCAAAGATTCATTCTTCAGTGAACAACTTTTTGTAATTCATAATCATGTCCTGAAATTGCTTTCTGTGTTAGAAGCCTAAATAATAGTTAAACTAATGTATTATACATTGAGTACCAAAAAAGTTATTAAAAATCATATTTTTGAAGAATATTTGAAAATACAGGATCATATTCACAAGATGCTAAACAGGAAAAAAAGCAGGTTACCAGGTTGCAAAACAGTATTTAAGTATGGTTCTAAATTAGTAATCATCAAAGAATTTTATAATCATGGAAAATGTTATTAAAATATTATAATCTATGGTAAATTTTAGTGAGTACTTTCTTGATTTGGCCTCAACATTTTCCAAAATGAAAATAACTTCATAGGTTTATTTTCCCTCAGTATAAAAGTAATAAAGTTCATTGTAGGTATTTCAAGCAAAACAGAAAAGCATACAAAGATTGTTAAAATCTTAATGATGTTACCTCCTCAAAATGACCATTACTGATCTTTTAAAAAACATTTGACGTGCAGATATTTATGAATTTCTGTATGCACCACTTCTTTCATTTTACCTAAATGCAGTTTGTCTTATCTACTTTTTTCCATTCTACAATGTCATGTGCACCTTTCCATTGCCAAAATACACTCATGTTCATTATTATTTGAACAGTCTAGTGCACTAAATAGATGTATGACAATCTCTTACTGATATATGTGTGTGCGCACACACACACACACAATTTCCTTTGTTTGCATTTTACAATTGGTACACTAAAACTCTAGTAAACGTTGTCAGTACTAATTTGAAGTATCAAAAAAGGTGTATAGGGGCGCCTGGGTGGCGCAGTCGGTTAAGCGTCCGACTTCAGCCAGGTCGCGATCTCGCGGTCCGTGAGTTCGAGCCCCGCATCGGGCTCTGGGCTGATGGCTCAGAGCCTGGAGCCTGTTTCTGATTCTGTGTCTCCCTCTCTCTCTGCCCCTTGCCCGTTCATGCTCTGTCTCTCTCTGTCCCAAAAATAAATAAACGTTGAAAAAAAAAATTTTAAAAAACAAAAAAGGTGTATAAAAAGTCTTTTTAAAAAGCCTCCTTAAAAAATATTTAATCTATTTAAATATTAATTAGGAATACGTTTAAAAGTGTATTTGAGCTCCTCAACTAGACAGTCAGATTTATAATTACTCATGGTACAACTATAATCACTCATTTATTGATTTTTTGGAAGTAGTATTTTAAGAATCTCAAAAACACTTAGTGAGCTTTTTTAAAACAACAACAATAGCACATTCCTATCTGGGTGATTCTGGCCTCCTTCCCATGAGGATGAGGTGATGACTGAATTGGAGGCTTTATTTTGTAACATTACCTGGTCCAATCAGAGGAAACTCTTAAGGTTACAGTCCTACCTGTTATAGAGGAGGAAGTTGCCTGGTACTGATGGAAGTCTATCAGAGTATCCTGTTATGGATCCTCAGAGATAGACTATGTGTGTGTGCCTAACACCAGATAACTCTCTACATATTGTGGCAGAAACTGGAATTATTCATTTTTATTTTTTTAAGTTTATTTATTTTGAGAGAGAGAGTGTGTGTGCATGTGAGTGGGGGAGGACAAGGGACTGAGAGAGAGAATCCCAAGCAGGCTCTGCAGGGTCAGCATGGAGCCTGATGCTGGGCTTGAATTCATGAACTGTGAGATCATGACCTGAGAGAGTCATGACTTCAAGAGTCAGATGCTTATCTGACTGAGCCTTATTTTTTAAGTCTTAAAAGAATTTTAAAGATTTTATTTTTTAAGTAACCTCTACATCCACTGTGGGACTTGAAGCCACAATCCCGAGATTAAGAGTTGTAGACTCCACCTACTGAGCCAGCCAAGTGCCCCAGGAATTATTTTTTAATATATCAATATAGGATATGAAATTTCTCTCTTAGATTGGCTGAACTAAGAAGGACAAATAAAAATTAAATTAGCCCGGAAGCTGTCTTATCCAATTTTTCTGCTGTATCCAATGCTGGAGTTCAAATACTGACCAGATTGTGAGATGCTATCCAGAAGTTGAAATTTTATTAAGGATCTTTTTAAAATGAATACAGTAATGGTAATAAACCATAATCTGTTAAAACGTGTATTGTTTTGCAATGACCATTTAAAAAGTAAATATTTTTCTGTTGGGCTCTTCTTTTATATTTCATAATTGCCTTTAAGTGTAGTATTCTGAAGACAGTATCTCCGTAAGTCCTGTTTTATATATTTGTGTTAATGTATATGTGTATGTTTATATCCCAAGGGAGATCATAAAAGGTTCAACTCAGCCTTCTTTGAAATGTAAACCAAGGGATAGATGTAGCAATAGGATGTATCCTTTAATTTGGTTTTCTTGCACTGTTGATGTCTTACGTGGAGACGTATAACTTTACCTCTTGGTCTCATTAGTGGTAATTACCATGACTGATGAGTGAGTTAAGTTGGGGACCGTGGTATGTAGATGAAAACAGGATTCCCTTGGTTGGAAGTCACTTACCCACATCCTCAAGACTAGCTCTAGGAAATTGTTTGTCTTAGAAATTTGGCTGAGCCTGCCAGATAAAGGAAATCCTTGACACATTTATGTGAAGGCCAGCTTTTTGCCTTAATGTTTTCTTAATAATAACATATATTATGTTATTAAATATGTTATCCAGGTTAATCTCGCCCTTGTAAAAACGGGATAATAATAACTCCCATGGTGTACATTTTTTCAGTCTAGCTATCCAAGATATATGAACTTTTTCTCCTTGCCTTCATTTAATGGACATTTTCATTGTTTTCCTATTCTACATAAACATAGAAATAAGAATCCCCTGGAAACTTGTGAGAAAGAGGAAAAAAAAATTTTTTTTGGAAAATAATCAGTTTGGATCTTAAGAAGGTAGACTTACTTTTCTATTCCTTCTCCAACCTGCAGAGGCCAATGCCATAAATTTAGCAATCAAGGAATCATCCTAGAAATTATTTGTTCTTGAAGTCTATAATTGTTTCAGAATCTGTGTTTGCTTAATTTTCTCCTCACAAAACTTAGATACCATTTTAATTGAGAACAATTTATTTTCAGAATATGTCTATTTACTTCTCTACCTCATCGGTAAATGCTACCAATCAATGAATAACCTCATTTTTTCTCTATTAAAGCTCTCCCACTGATAATCTCAGCACATTAGAAGGTCAATTATATGGACCTTGGAAAAGAAAGTTGAAAAGATATCCAGAGGGAAGGAGAAAAAATAGAGAGGGAAGCCAGACCTGAGAAGAGAGAATTCTATCCTTGAAACTAAGTTTACTGTCAATTGTTGTAGTGAAAATATTAAATATTAGCAGTACCAACCCATGTCCCTGTGGTATGGCTTATTAATTCTTTTGATTAGAACACAATGTTAGGAATTCAGGAATGGGGATTATACCTTATCAGAGTCTTAGTGATTTGTTTTCAAAATATGTCACAGGACACGGGGTGAGAGGTCAGAGTTTGGATAGTGTAGATGAATTAGTGCAAATTGAAGACCCTAACTGGAAAAACAACTCAAAGTGCATGTATTTCATAAATATTCCATGGAGGGATTAACATTTTTTCCTTAGGGAAACTAAACTAAGAATTTAAGAGTTACCTAAAAACTTTGCATCTGCATCATTCATGTTGCTTGTTAATTGAAGTCAGTAATGTTTAGTGTTGTTAAGTGGTTAATTATGAATACATCTACTGATTAGGTTCATATCAACTAGGCTGTGCAGTTGTAACACTGTACTATTTTCTGCACGCAGAATGTGAATAAACCGCTGTTTACATTGTATTTCATGAATTGTGTAGACAAAGCCGAATATTACATGGAGAGTGTGCCATTTATATGCTAATCGGGTTATATCCATTAGATACTGTTTTAAATGTCTTCAGTTTCTTTTGTCTTTAGTATCAAGCAATGCTACTTACCAAAACTTAAGCTCATGCAAGTTTCCCACAATAATGTCCTAAATGTTCCTTTCTCTGACTATTCTATTTATTCCCTTTTCTCAGGGATCAATACTGCTTTTGAACTCTTAGCAGTTAATAGTTATATGCAGTGAATTTCACATCTACTTCATGTTTATTCTTCTGACCAAAAAATTAAAATTTGATTTGAAAGATATGAAATTTCAGCAGAGTATAAAATCAACAATATTCTTAATAACTAAAATTAATAGTTGTAAAAATTCTATTATATGTTCATACAAACTGTGCTTATATTTTCAACTTATAAGAGTAATTAAATTGAATTCATACCATATGTTTGTATAACCTTTTTAACATTTGCATGTTTGTTTTGAATTTCTCTTTGCCTGATTTTAAAATTTAAAAAAAAATTAATTGACCAATGAAATTATAAGTATTTAGAAAATAGGACTTTTCTATTTCTTTGTGATCTCCATAGCATGGTACATGGCAAATAAAAATTCTCAGTAAATATCTTTGTGTGAATCAAATTTGGTTGTCTTCTAAAGTCATTTGTTCTTTTAAAAGTCATTGGTTCTTTTAAAATCTTTTTGGTCCAGCCTGGGTGGCTCAGTTGGTTAAGTGTCCAACTTCAGCTCAGGTCATAATCTCACAGTTTGTGAGTTGAAGCCCCATATTGGGCTCTCTGATTTCAGAACAGAGCCTGCTTCATGTCCTCTGCCCCCCTCTATCTCTGTCCCTCCCCCCTCTCATTCATTCATTCTCTCTCTCTCTCTCTCTCTCTCTCTCTCTCAATAAATAAACAAACTTAAAAAAAAATCTTTTTGGTCCATAATTATGGTGATACAGTTTAATACAATTGCCTTTAAAGAAACCATATACCTTATGGTGGTAACGCAAGGTGGAAATCTACCACTTAAAAAAAAAAGATTATTATACAAATAAATAGACCACAGAAGTGAAAATTTTTGGTAGGTTCAGTAAAAACAAACTCAAAAAGCAAGAGAGGAGGAAGGAGCTATGTGCTCTAGAACCCACTCTTTCACAGGGGATTTTGAAGGGCTATGAAAGTTCATAAAATCGCGGTATGCAAGTCACTTGAGAATATGATATACATCATTTAATTGTTTTTCTATACCTGTTAGAGAGGTGCAGTGTAAACATTTTGGCAGACTACCAGCCAGGTTAATAATAAACAGAATGCCTGTTGGGTTGATTTTTTAAATATGAGGAGAGTAGAGTGGCTTTTAAAAGTTAAAGCACATATAAGCTGTTGCTTGGTTCAAAAAACTTTCGTTGGAGTCAAACAAAAGTTCCCACTCAACACCTTACAGAAAAATACAGAGTGGAATGTGGTTTTAACACACTCTTTCTGCCATAAAATATTTTTATTTCTTATTTTACTTTTTTTTCCTGACTACCCCGTTTTGCCAGTGTTCATGGTATTACTGTATATCTTTCAGGGACTTTGTGTTGAATATTCCCATATAGAACACACGTGTATAATTATTCATCTTCCCTCGCAATCTCCTTTGTTGGTAGAATTCTCATTCAAGGTAGCATTATATACTTTTACTTTTCTCCTCCTCCTTGTTTGTCCTTTTCTCACTTGGAGCTTAATGATTATTCTCCACTTAAGGTGGGATGCACCTACATGGCTCATTTGTGCTTACCTCCTTTTTGTTTGGAGACTCAGCAAGTTCAGCACAATGCTATTTATTGAATTTATTTGTCAATTTCTCCTTCCTTGCATGGCTGAGTAATTCAATGGAATCAGCACAATAGCAGAATGCACAGGATAATGACATAAATTTTTTTTGACCAGAAAATTATAAATTAAAAAGAAACCAGATTTGAAGACCACATGAGAAGGTGGCAACTTTTACAGTTTGTACAGGTCTTTCTAGACGTATATGGCAGCACACTTCAGTTGTTTGATGGGCTACCTCTCAACTTTTCATTAAATGTCTAAAAAGATACACAGAAAGACATAAATTGGAAGCAAGATTATAAAATAAAAATGGGAATAGCCTATATCTAAAGCAGAAGTTACCCTTTAAATATAAACAAAAAAGATAACCTATAAAGAAAGAAAATTAAAAATGGTCTTAACTTTGTCATGTCACTAAATAGTAAAAATCAGCCTGAGCCCGTTTCATTCATGGCTTAATCTTGAAATTGGTTTAACAAATGCTTTCATAGTCTATGTATGCTAGAGAACACCAACATAGTAGCTGACTACTAATAAAGTAGAAAAATAAACTGGCCCAATATTAAATCAATCTGTTATATGCTGTAAGAAATTAGCAACCCTATTAGAAATAGGCAACTCTTCCTGAACAAGGTACTAAAGTCAGAGCTAGAATTCCACTGGCTTCTGTCCCCACCAAGGTCTGCTCCTGTGTGTCTATATCACCAAAGAAACTACATATCTTAGAAGACATCATGTTTGAGATAAATGATATAGAGAGAGGCATACGTGCTTAGCTGTAGAAATAGAAGTACTGTGCATTCTATATATATGTGGAAGTTTCTATAACTTCAAAGAAAAACTTTAAAATGTATAGCATAAAAGAAAGGATGTTAAATAGGATGGTTTTGAATTCCAAGACCTTGTGGTACTATTTAACTCAAGAAAACATTTTCTAACTTTGTGCCTTAGATTCGCAAAACACTTCACAATATTATTGTGAGAATTACATAAGTAAGAACTAAGTTTGGTGTTTGGTACATATAGTAAGCACTGGGTAGAGTTGTCACTGCTATCGTTTGTCCTTAGTTTAGGCTTACGAGATAATGAATCCCTGATAGCTGTGAAGATTGAGTTAATAAACCTGGCCCATCAAGTTAAAATTCAAGTTTAAACCTGACAATTGAAGTTGCTGACCTCAAGTGATGAACTCCTTTGTGAGCCAAATGCCTGGCCTAAGTAGATCTCTCCATCTTCAAATTTAAACAAATAAAAACAATCAAAAAACTAACTGAAATGAACAACATCCAAATGAAATTATTGGTTGAGGCAAGGGTCAACAATATTTAATGCATTGGTTTAAGGGGAGCTGGATAATTTTATCATGGCAAGGCACAACTACACACATGACTTTTTAATCAAAGGAAAAAATGGAAATTGTTGCAGTGAAGTAATGAGACACTTTTCATTGTAATACAGTAGTTAGGTATTGTATGTCCCTGATATGATGCAAAATATAATAGATGAACTCCATGATGTACTCAAGGCAAAAATGTTTTACTAACCCAAGATCATCACCAGATACAGGGAATAGAAGAACATTATCACAGAGACAACCAAATGACAAATGCGATGCTTTCTCCATGACAGTGGGCCAGAGCCCTTTAAGTTTGTGTCTGAAAAAGGGACTCCACTGTGTTATAAGGAACCAAAGGAACATAACAATATGTTATTCTGTGTTCTGAATGAGATACTTACTTGGTCAAACCATATTAAAAGGACATTTATGTAAATAGAGCCTGGTTTTGTAAACCATGGTATTCATTATAATAAGCAGGACTTTTCATTAAAATATCTGTAGGCACAATTGTGATAGATATTTTTTTATGACCTCCAAAGTTTCCCTTCCTATCTTCATATTTTCTTGATCACCAGAGAGAATATTCAACTAACCAATAGGCATTTATAAGCATAGTTATGAATCTAGGGCTCTTGACTAAACGAATATTTGAACAATTGCTTATTATTCTCTGAAAGGCTAGTATTAAAGAAGCAAGAGAAAGAGAGTGAGTAATCTCCTTGTGCCTTCCTTCTCACCTCTATCTTTTGGACCCACATTGTAAAATCTTAATTTGCCATCAAGGCACAATTGGAGGGTAATGTTCCTCCCTTGTCCCAGGTCCCATGTTTAGTGGCATTTGGAATTTAAATGCAGGCAGTCTAATTCCAGAAATCATGCTTTTAGCCAGACTCAGAATCTTTAGCTATTGACTTCATGTGAATATATGGCTGTAACCCTCAAGAACAGGGTGAAACACCAAAATAAAAAACAAGAAAACAAACTTTATTGTTTGTCGTGGAAAAACTCAACCTCTTTTACCTACTTTCTTTTTCAGCTTATAAGAACTTCTGTATGAAGTTTGGTACTTAGAACCCCAGCTCTCATAAAATTGTTCTCAAAGCCTCAACACCAGTTAATTTAAGTTCCTGACAGAAGTAGGAAATACTATGAGACTGACACACATGGTTTTTGTTCTATCACCTGGGGAAGGCACGTCACACTGGCATCAAACTCCAGCAGTGTCTGGGGAGTGACAGAAGCAACCTTTCAGACGTGGCACCTACTTGCTCGGTTAGTGAAAAGTTGAGATTTGGATGGCGTTTTCCACACTCTTGACAGTTCATGACATACTGATGGGATAAAACAGGAAGACTGCCTACTAAAAGTTTGCTGTGACCTAACAAGGAAAGTTAGAGAAGTCATTTTTGGTCACATAAGTGATTTCATGGCTTCGTTTTTAAAACTTGTCTAATAATTTCTAGCTTTTGTGATTATTTGGTACACCTCTACCATATTTTGATGCTTTCTAGTCCGACAACATGCAAAGCCAGTGTTGAGCTCAAGATCTGAAATCAGGCAGCAGTGTGATCTTAACCAAATTATTCACCTTCTTTGAGCCTCAGTCTACTAATAAATGAAGCAGGGGTGATGATAGTACATACCATATCCTGCTCTTGGGAGAATGAATAAAATTTCCAGCACTATAATGTTCAGTACATACTTACCACAACTACAGTGCTGGTCATTCCCCATGACGCGTTTATCTTAAGCCAAAAACATCTTCAAGAACATAGCAGTATAATGGTGTTTGTAATTTCTTGTTTTCTGTGTACATTGTAGCCTCCTATCTCTTCTGGCCACTAGCTAGCTATGTCTAAGGGAACACAGAAATCTTTGAGCCATCTAAAGCCCTCTGTCATACTTGACAATGCCATTATCTATCAACTGATAGATTTTTATTTTTCCTAATTCTTGATGAGCTTAGTTTTTTCCACATACTTACTTTGAGAAAGGTTTGTCTAACAACTTTATTGTTAGCTCTTTTCCTTTTTTTCTTACCTGGTTCGTATGTTCAGTGTAACTCTGTGAGTTGCTTCACTTGTTATGCCTCATTACTTCTCTGTCTAGCATCATCTTGCTCTATGGAGATAAAGGTTGATTAACTTGGAGCCTGATTCTAGTTTGGTATTCTTTTTGTTGTTGTTGACTGGTATTCTTGACTAACTTATTTTTTTGGCTAACAACTCTGACTCAAAAAGAATGATTTACATGTGTTTTAAATTTTATTAAGCCATCAACTTCAAACTCCCCACAGTTCCCCTGATAACCACTCATTTTTTCCTTTAGTTTTACATAAATTTGTGCTCCATTTTTACAATCACCCTTTGAAATTTTCTTATTTTCCCATACATTACAATATGTTAGTATGTTGAAGATAACTATTTATACCTTACTGTGTGGCAGATCATCTATATAAATTTTTAGTTTGCAATTTATTTTCTTGTGAATGCCTCTTTTACATTACCAGATGATTGGCCTGAATTTTATGAGGCCAATTAAATATAGCAACCATTAATGAAATTACTGAAAATGTATCAGTGTTGACAAACATTTAATTATTTTATTTAATAGCTGATTAATTGTAGTTCCATTTGTGTTTAAGGTATTTTCCTAAAAATATATAAAATGATATATGTAAATAATATATATCACATATAATAATATATATATATATATATAATGATATATAAAATGACTCCTTAAGCACGCAGTATGTATGTTTTTATGTTCTCTGGCAATGAGAGTAAATGCACACTGTTGTGATCCCTGTCAGCTAATCTGTGCTGTAACATGCTTTCTTGAGTTGTATTCTGTAGTATCTGTTGTTCACTAGTCTATGGCCTCTTTCTGGTGCTTTTTTTTTCCTCCTCTTCTTCTGTTTTGGAGAATAGTTTGAACAGACATGTGCCTGTGACATGATGAAACAAAGTAAGGCTAACACAGTGCTATTAAAATGCTGGTTTTAATAACATCTTGAGTTTCTTTCAAGGTGTTATATCCAAGAGAATTGGAAATATTTTTACAGAAAAAATTGTACACAGTGTTCATAGCAACATTATTTATAATAGCCAAAAAGTGGAAACAACCCAAATGTCCATCAGCCAACAAATGGATAAACAAAATGTGACATATCTATGAATGGAAAGTTATTCAGCCAAAAAAAAAATCAGCAAAGTATTCACACATGCCACAACATGAAGGAACCTTGAAAATATGCTAAGTGAAAAAAGTCAGAAATGAAGGCCATATGTTGTATGTCTTTATTTATGTGAAATTTTCAGAATAGGGAAATCCACAGAAACAAAGCAGATTAGTGGTTTCCAGGGCTGTGACAAGGGGGAATGGAGAGTGACTGCTTAATGGATATGAATTTCTTTTGAAAGTGATTAAAATGTTCTGGAATTATATAGTGGTGATGGTTACACAAGCTTGTGAATATATAAAAAGGAACACTGAATTGTACACCTTAAAATGCTTAAGTAGTACATTTTACATTATGTGAATTTTATCTGCATAAAAAATGAAAAAGATGTTAAGGTAGTTGGAAGATATAAAAATAAGAAGCCAATAGAATTAGTGGAAATGCTTTGACATTAGGAAGTCTAGATTTTAGGAGAGCAGATAAACATGGATGTGTAGTTACAAAATAGTAATACTAAATGTAGTATGCTTTTGGATAAGAAGCACTTATTACAAACCTTTGTAATGCTAACTCATTGTCCCAATTACCACAAATAGACTCTCTCCCCCTAAAAAACACAGTAATTATTCATTGCTAGAGTAGAAGAATGAAGTAGTGAGTTCTCCAATCTGTCACTGAAATAGATTCAGAGTGTAACAAATGCTCTGTTATGAGGAATGGACAGAAGAGAGGTTTATTGATATTGCATAGCTGAATTGGATATAAAGAGAGATTTCATTGGAGAGGTTCTATTTCAACTTTATTTTGAAGAATGCATAGGAGTTTTCCATGGTGTAGATATAGAGGGAACATGAGCAGTAAGAGCTTTCATTTTACCTTAACTCCTTTTTCTTTCTGGATTGATTAGTCAGTTCTACGTTGGGCCCAGTCATTCATTCCCTATATATAAATGAAATAGCTTACAATCATTATTTTGGGGTTTAGTTTGTAAAGTTCAGTTTTCCTACAACTTCGGCATTTCTGCTCAGGGGAGGCCATTAGAACATTTTTTTTAAACTACAAAAGCTAAGAAAGCATATTTCCTTGTATGAATTTTTCATATGCTCATTTGATGCATGTGTGCTCTCTGCCCCTTTGCCTGGCCTGAAATCTGCTTCTTACTTATCTAGTTCATCTCTTGCTATTTGCCAATGCAAATGCAAGACTAAAAACAGACTAAAATAGTAAGGGCATGTTGGCAATGTGAAAAAGGAAAGGAAACAAAGGCAAACAGAGTAAGTACTCAAAGAGGGAAATGGGTCAGGGGTGATAGATTGCTATATGAGGTTGAGGTGGAAGAAAAGAAAGGAAATGAGGACAGAGTTTGGAAAGAAATTAGAGTGATGCTTATAGGCTCTAAGTAGTGAAGGAGGCCGTTTCAGTAAGATGCAAAAGTTAAGTGTTTTCTTTTTAATTGAGTTGCAAGAATGCAGAACCAGTTGTCATTTGCAAATATATTTTGATTTAGAGCAGTTTCTACTATACATATGAATACTTAGCTTGTTTTGGGGTTGAGAGTAGCTTTATACTTTTTGGATCTCTTGTCATAATTTCCCCATTAATCCTTATAACCTTTAGGAAAGATGTTTTTTTTAAAAACCTGTCACCATTTTTTCATGAATCTTACTTGTACCGAATCTCTTGTGCTTGCTTAAAATGAAGCAAGTCATTATGTAAAGTGTAGTTTCAAATAATGTATAATGGGTCATCAAAGTGGGGGTCTGTTATACGACCATACTACTGAGGGATAGCTGAATATGCCACTGTAAAATGTGCCACTTTTGCATAAACATTATTTTGAGCTAAAGGTAATTGACAAGAAGCATTTATAAGAAAAACTTCTTCTCCCCCCCCATTTGCGTAAAAGTGGGCCTTAAACTTTCAAAGATGTCTGCTGTCCCCTCTCTCCTAGAACGGACAAAAGTTAATCACTAACTGTAGAACTTAGCAGCCTGGAGATGGCTCCAGAGGAATCTACATAAAAAACTTTATTGACTATATCTTATCTATTGTTAGTTTACCTACCTAGTGTTTCCCTTTGTCCTGTTATTTATCCACGTTTATCATCCTTTGTTTAAGATGCTATATATACCAGAGTTCTAAGCCACCTCTTTAAGTTACTCAGTTTTCCTTGGGTACTCCCCTGTACACATGAAGTATACATGTTAGTAAACTTCTGTTTGTTTTTCATTGTTAATTTGTTATTTACTACCTGGATCTCAGCCAGGAACTTAGAAGGAAATCATTTTCTGTCTCATACACTATTTTAATTTTCTATTGCAGAAAATTTACATAGTTTTCTTTGAAATCTAACTCCTGTAATAGAGCCTCTAAAATGGGCCGGCATCATTTCTGAGGATGTTCATTTTTAACAATAATAAGACTATTTCTGATAGTAGTGGGAGAGTTATACAACCTATGATATCGGTGGACTAGGAACCATGAAAAGTAATCTTTCAGAATCATACTATAATATGCAAAATAATATGAATACGTTTTTTAAGAAATTACATATATTAAAGTGGTTCGGATTATACCATGGAGAAGTCCTCAAAAAGTATATGGGTGCTTCAACAGTTATTATGATGTAGGTAAGAGAATAGTTTTAATTTTATTTTCTTATCTTTACTGTTTTTGCCAGTTTATCTAACATGATGTGCTTTCAATAATAACAAGAGTAGCAATAAATAATACACATTTAAAAATGAGAAGGGCTTGGAATACATAAAATTGAGGTTATTATCTTCCTATTGCAAAGGCAGAATATGGAATTAGGAAGTAGTGCTGACTGAGTAAACAAGTAGAATATGGAGTTTGTAGTTGTTAGGTTAAGACCTAGATCAGCTATAGTAAGATGAGTAAAAAATACATACTTCAAAGCTCATAATTAATGAGTTGTTAGTCTGAAAATTTGATGAATGGGCTGGGTAACCAAATGGTTTAGCTGGTTCAGTACTGTTGATAAATCTGTTTAATGGTATTGCAATTGATTATTCTGTCACATCATAGTTGCTCTAATGACACATTAAAATTATTGAAGTAGAAACATATAAAATTGCATTGGGGCATTAGGGTGCCACACAGCTTTTCTACCTCAGTCCTCTCCTGTATTATACCTCATTTCTTATATTCTGAGTACACTGCTTGATAAAAAATGAGTAACAAAGGAGAGATAGTCAAGTGAGGACTTCCTCATATTAAAAATATCTTTGCTTTTCCTATCCCATACTACGAAAAGTGTGTATTACTTTAGAAAACTAGGAAGCAGAACCAAGGTAATTCATCTATAATTATACCACCAAGAGATGATAACCATTTGGTTTTGTCCTTTTAGGTTTGTTTCTCCTGTGCTTATGTAGTAACATAAATAAGTAATTATGTAGTTTTCAAATGTTTTATGGCCTGTGTTTCCTTTATAACATGAACATCTGTATCAAACAATTTTATTCTTTATGATTTTAATAGCCAGATATTATTCCATTTAAGGATGTACATAGTTTATTTAACGTTTAATCCCGAGGATAAATTCTTTAAGCAGAATTGATGAATCAAAGAATAACTATATATTTTTAGTATTTATAAATTTCCATTAGGAAATTTGTACCAATTTGCATGTATATCTACCTTGCATTAAAGTACTGATTTACTTATGTCCTAAATAATTTAGGGTGGCATTTTTTTCTGTTTTATCTGCCATTGTTAAGACAAAATAAAGTATTATATCTTCTTTGATTCTTTTAGTAATTTAAAAAGTTATATTGCATTTTATATGTGTGTGTGTGTGTGTGTGTGTATCTGTATCTGTGTCCCCCCTTTCTCTATTTATCAGCCTGTACATACATACATACATACATACATATACCCACACATATGTATTAAGAATTTTAAAAACATAGTGAACTTGTATTTTGATGATGTGTTTGGTCTATACATTAATTTTCTTATGACAAGAAAATTGAGCACTACCTTTTCTTCAAATTTATAGTAACTATGTAAAAATACTGTGAAACATCAAAGGAAAATACCACAATCACACCCATCAAAGGTACAGTTAGCTTAAAAATACACAGTTATTAAACAAAGGCTGCATACACACATATATAAGCAGGAAACAGATAAAAATTATAATTTGTAAATAGGAAAACTGTCCTAAAATATATTAGGTGGTGTTTAGGTTAGCTGAGTCTTATAGTCAAAATATCTGATTGATATGTGAGTGGGGTGCATTGTAGCTAACTTGGTAATTAATTCATTTGTGTTTATGATAGAACATTTTGTTCATAGGATATAGTGGGAGGTATAAATATTTTGGATTATTCAAGGAGATCATCAAACATGTTTAGTTTACTCTGAGCATCATAATTTGAAAGGGACAGAAATGAATTAGAGAGTACTTAACGTAAGGGGAAAATATCAATCCAGGTATCATGAGAAATGTTTGAAGGAAACAAGGATGGTCTACTTGGGATAAGATTGAGGAATGGCACCTTTGTATACAAACACAAAGGGGCTATTTATGCAGATTAAATGGTTTGTTTATACATGTAGGCACAAAAAGGATTTGTATTTTTAAAAAATGAGGCACCATGGGGTGCCTGGGTGGCTTAGTTGGCTGAGTGTCAGACTTTTGATTTTGGCACAAGTTATGATTTCATCATTGGTGAGTTCAAGCCCCATATGAGGCTCCATGCTGACAGCTTGGAGCCTGCTTGGAATTCTGTTTCTTTCCCTCTCTGTCTCTGTTTGTCCTCTACCATGTGTGCATGTGCTTGCTCTCTCTCAAAATAAATAAATAAAAAAGAATTAAACATCTTCCCCCCAAAAGGAATGACAAGTTGTAATTGCAGTAAATATCATATAATAATATTCATATTTGTATCAAACATTTTCCAAAGGAAGTTTTTGGTACACTCTCTCACTGGACCTCTTTGTTCAGAGACTGGATATTGATCCAGCAAAGTTATTATAGAGATGATTTTATCATTTGATGATAGTTGAACTAGATTACATTTAAAACTCTTTCCAGCCATAAGATTAAATATGATTTTAAAAACTTGAACAACTGAGGAACTTTATGTTATTCTATCCATTGTAGCTCTAGAATGTAATGTATGAAAAAAGATGATATTTTACAACATATTTATAAATCTGAACTTTGAGATTGTTTGATGAGAACTGGGTTTTTGTCTTAGTGAACGTACTGAACTCTTTTTTTTTTTTTTAATTTTTTTTTCAACGTTTTTATTTATTTTTGGGACAGAGAGAGACAGAGCATGAACAGGGGAGGGGCAGAGAGAGAGGGAGACACAGAATCGGAAACAGGCTCCAGGCTCTGAGCCAGCAGCCCAGAGCCCGACGCGGGGCTCGAACTCACGGGACCGCGAGATCGTGACCTGGCTGAAGTCGGACGCTTAACCGACTGCGCCACCCAGGCGCCCCCGTACTGAACTCTTTATATTCATCTGATGCTCAGATTATAACTACAAGATGAAAAAGGTAATAAAATTTTGCTAAGTAAATTTTAAAATGAATAGGTTGAGAATTCAGATCTCATTCTGTTCTTCTCATATGAAGAACAGAAGATTTCTGACACTGATGGCAATTTGACAGAACAAAGACATTTCATAATACAGTAAGAATATTGATGGCAGAATTAGCAAATAAATTACAGTACATGTTAGTAGAAACAAAGTGGTATTGAGTTGAAAGGAAAATAAGAAAGGGAGGAAACTGGGAAAGATTGCACCATGAGAGATCTTCAGCTAGTTTCTGTTTGTAGTGGAATAGATTTAGCTATATACTAAATATAAAACAGAAAATATTTCATGTCAGTATGTGTCGTCAAATACGTGGAAGGATTGTAAACGTAATTGGAGTCTGAAAACCAGATTGAAAGGAAGCAACTCATTTATTGTTGGAAGATAGTTGGTAAATGTTGGACAAGCCTAGAAATAAGAGAAAGTGGTTTAAGTTATACTCAGTTTACATATTTTAAGTTCATGCAATAATGTAGGGAAGGTAGAGGAACTAGGAATTGCAAGGGATATAGTTAAATGAGGGTGGTCCAAACAAGTATTAAAGCTAAGTGGTGGGGTTGAAGGTACTCAGAACCATGTTAAGTCTAGAAAGGTCTTTAAAATCGTTTACTCCAACCCTGTAATTAATGAATGGAACTTAGCCTTATATTCCTGAGAAGTGTTCTTTCAATATAGACACAAAGGGAATTCATTAGAGGTGTCTGGGTGACTCAATGTGTTGAGTGACCCACTTTGGCTTAGGTCGTTGATCTCACAGTTAGTGAATTTAAGTGCATCGTTGGGCTCGCTGCTGCCTTCTCAGAGCCTATTTTGGATCCTCTGCCTCCCTATCTGTCCTTCCTCTGCTTGTGCCTTCTCTCTCAAAAATAAACATTAAAAAAAAGGGGAATTCATTAATTTATAAGATAATATATTCTATTTTTTTTTCAACGTTTATTTATTTTTGGGACAGAGAGAGACAGAGCATGAACGGGGGAGGGGCAGAGAGAGAGGGAGACACAGAATTGGAAACAGGCTCCAGGCTCTGAGCCATCAGCCCAGAGCCCGACGCGGGGCTCGAACTCACGGACCGCGAGATCACGACCTGGCTGAAGTCGGATGCTTAACCGACTGCGCCACCCAGGCGCCCCAATATATTCTATTTTTAAATAGCTTTTATTTATAAATGTAATAAATTATTTGATATATGTGGTAAATTATAAGCTATAAAGATGCAAAAAGTTATAAAGATACAAAAAGAAAAAGGTAAGTTACCTTTTGGGCAGTCCTACCCATGTTCAAACTCCTTTTAGAAAAAAAAAAACATGTAGGGGCTCCTGGGTGGCTCAGTTGGCTAAGTGTCTATCGCTTGGTTTTGGGTCAGGTCATGATCTCATGGTTCATGGGATCAAGCTGCCTGTCAGGCTCGGTGCTGACAGTGCAGAGCCTGCTTGGAATTCTCTCTCTCCCTCTGTCCCTCTCTTGCTCACGCTTTCTCTCTCTTGATAAATAAACTTAAAAAAATTTTTTTAGTTAGAAAAAAAATGTCTACACATTGATGGGCCAGTGACATCCATTTTTATTAATGTGTTAAAATTAGACTTGTAATCATAAACATAAGTAGGTGAGACAGGTGAAACTGGAAGAAAAGCGCAAAGTTTGGTAGTGGAGATGGCACATAATACACAGTCTGTTTTGACAGGTAGAAACTAGTGCAGGAGAAAGCAGGTGACGAGGATATAAGTGATAAGAAAAGAAGCTCATCAATGAGACTAGCATCTCAGTAGGGAGACCCCACACTGTCATAAACAGACTCAGTAAGCCTCTCTCTGTATTCTCTGGTAATTGCAGACAATTTATGTTAAATTGATTCAGATCCTCTTCTAAGAAATGGTGGGAGCATAGCTGATCTGAAGATGGAACTATTGGAGACAGGAAAAACACAAGGCAAATTGGTGAATGCCTCGGTAGAGGCTGGGTAGGGTAGGGGGACTGGAGACCAGGGCCCTTAAAACATGAGTTGAGTAAATATCATGTAGGACCTTAGCAGAGAAAGATGAGCATGGGTTAGACCTATGTTTTTATTGCTTAGAGATACCTTAGGTAAGTTACTTTACTTCTCTGCTCGTAGTATTCTCATCTATGAAATTGGGAAAATGATTATATCTACATCACAGGATTGGTGTAAGGATTAAATGGATAGGGTATCTAAAGCATAGAGCATTGTACCTGGCAATTCTGTGATGTTCATTGAATTGCTGTTATTAAGAATGAAATTAAGACAGGAAGCATTTGCTTTGATATGTCAACATTTATGAAACATGTACTGTGGTTGAGGGAAGTTGAATGAAATATGATGATGTTCATAGTCTTTCAAATCCACCTGGGATTTTTGACTTTGGGTGGCTCCCTGCCAACCTCCAAACACCTTTCTCTCACTCTATGTAAATATAAAGGAAATAAGATAATGAAGACCAGACTGCGAATGAATTTAGGATCTTCTTGACTATCATCAGTTTTTGTCCACTTTCTAATTGTGTTCTGCTTTCAGCCTTTATAACAAGATTCATACATGTATAAGTTACAGTAGTGGCTGAATAATTTAATAAAAATATTTGATTATAGAACTGTTCTATTTGGATGTTTGGCTAGAAAATTAAACCTACCTAATTTTAGAAACTTCACAGTGTAGTTGAGAGCTTTAGACTTTCATTGTTAGTATTTTTTATATTATCACTGCCTCTTTTGAGGTTTGACCTCTGAGCCAGCTACTTTCTGAGGTCTTGGAAGTTCTTCATCTAACATTGATAGAATAACATGGACTGGATTTACCCTTCTAACAAATACAATAACAAAAGTGGGGAAAAAAGAAACAATGTTTAGGTTGTAAACAGGCAGCATAGGGCAATCCCAGGAAAAAGGGCAGTAAATGAGTTGAGTATAGGATTGTCCTGGCTCACAACCTAGGGAGAGCTTCCAGGTCATAGTGCAGAAAGGTGGAAGCAGAAGGACCCTGAATATATCCACAGTAATTTTATTATACTGAGTTGTGTTTTATGGAGTTCATTTTAGGGCATTTTCATCTTTACACATGTAACACACTTACTGAGTACTTCATAAGTTCCATGGTTGCAGTTACAGACAAAAATCATGAATGATGATTTTGATGTAGAAAGTCTAGAAGAGAGAGGAGGACTATATATGAAACATAAGTAAGTGGACAAATGAATGATACATCCAAGAGACTGAAAAATATCAGTATGAGTGAAATCATGTGTTGAATCAGAATTGGGAAGAGATAACTGAAGAGAAAGAGGTGAGCTAGGCTACACCAGGTCTTAACAGCCGTGTTAAAGATAAAGGTATTAATGTGAAGCCAATAGAAGTTTAAGCAGGATATGATACCATTGTGCCTGTACAACAAATGTTTGAGGATGGCATCTAGGGTAATTGGCATTAAAATAATTATGACTTCACACAGATTAGATTGGAGGAAATAACTCATTTCCCTTTGAGCAGGTGTGAGCTTTAATCAGGTGTGAGCTTTGTTCAGTTTATTCTTACTGAAATAAACAGATTTTCCAGAGAAAAATTCAAGATTCTAATGGAATTTTTGTGTGATTCATAACTTCCTTTTGTGAAAGTTTTACATTGTATAATTAAATCACTATCTCACATTGAGCTGCATTTCTTAAAAGGAAAAGAACTCTGTGTGTTGAGAGGACCAGGCACTTTGGTCCTGACTTACATCATAGCTATGTTTTTGGATAACTGCATCCTTGGTCATTGAGGTATCTGGATCTCATCATTGCAAACATGGTGATTTTCACTCTTTAGTGTTCTTCTGCTTGGATCTTTGTACATGTTTTACCCTTCCCCTGTATATAACTATGTTAGATTTTTCTTGGTGGCCGAAAGTGTACTTGAGTATTATATTAGCTTCTAAACACTAAACATAGAACTTAGGCATTCAGTAAGTTCATTGAAATTTACTGAATCTTAGGGAGAAGTTTCAACCCATATAGGAGGCCTTTCATATTCAAGAATTTATCTCTAAAATTTTAGCATTATTTAAAGATGATAAATAATTTTTGTCGTGCTGTTAGACAAACAGTATCACCCTAGTTACCATTGGTGCCTATCCACTCCTTCTTTGTATATTTGAAGGAAAAAGTGGATTTGTTAAAACATTTCACTATGAACTTTAAGTTATTACTGTTGAATGGATACTAAGCTTTTTGGTTCTTTTTTTTTTTTTTTTGCTGTTGATGAAATATTTCATCACAGGACATCAGCTACTATAAAATCATTAAAGGCTTAATTCACTTAAGTCTTTATGATAAAATATTTGGAGGTCCCTGGAATTTTTCTGGCACTTAAGCGATTCTGTTTGTGTTGATTTGTTTTGAACTCTAATATTTTCATGTCTTTAAAAAAATAAAATACCAACCTTTCACTTGATTAAATGTTACAGTGTCTCGTAAAGGCTTATTCTCTATCTCACTTATAAAAAGTGATATTTGTATTGTCACTTTTTTTAATTTAAAAATTTTTATTTTGGGGTGCCTGGGTGGCGCAGTCGGTTAAGCGTCCGACTTCAGCCAGGTCACGATCTCGCGGTCCGTGAGTTCGAGCCCCGCGTCGGGCTCTGGGCTGATGGCTCAGAGCCTGGAGCCTGTTTCCGATTCTGTGTCTCCCTCTCTCTCTCTGCCCCTCGCCCGTTCATGCTCTGTCTCTCTCTGTCCCAAAAATAAATAAACGTTGGAAAAAAAAAATAAAAATTTTTATTTTAAGGAAAGAGCAAGCACAAGCAGAGGAGAGGGACAGAGAGAGAGAGGGAGACAGAGTATCTTAAGCACCTCAGCTCAGAGCCCAATGTGGGGCTCGATCCCATGCCCCCTGGGATCATGACCAGAGTCAAAATCAAGAGTTTTGTGCTCAACCTCCTGAGCCACCCAGGCGCCTCTGAATTGTCACTTCTATAGCACTTCTTATTTGGCAGCAGATTATTTTTTCCTGGATTTGTCTCTAATTTCCTGGATTTTCTCTAATGTGTATAAGTTTGTCTTTCTCACAACAGAATGAACTTCACAATAGCATAGACTTTCACTAGACTTCCTTCTGTCACTCAGTATTGTTTTGAGCACAGTATTAAGAACAGGGTAGATATACCACAGATATTTCTTAACTTGAATAAGTTGAATTTAGCAAGTTTTGTTTTGTTTGCTTTTTCAGGTATCATTTGTATATAGTAAAATGCTCACATCTAAAGTGTGCAATGTATAGACTTTTTAATACCCATTTAACTACCCCTCAGATAAAGATACAGAACATCTGCATCATTCCATAAAGTTCTCTTGTGTGCCTTTCTAGTTTTAGTGTCCACTACACCCAGTTAACCGCTTTACTGACTCACTATACCTTAGAGCATTTCTATGTGTTCTAGAATTTTTTATAAACAGAAACATACATTAATACTATTCTTTGCCTACCTTCTTTTGCTCAATATAACATTTTCAAATTCATGCGTGTTATTTCATATACTGGAAGTTTGATCTTTTAAAATTCCTGAGAACATTCTGTTACGTGGGTATGCATAGTATATTTTGCCGTTGTCTCATTGGTGGACATTTTGAATGTTTCTGTTTTGGGACTGTTATAAATGAAACTTATGAATATCTGGTACAAGTCTTTTTATGGATGTATGCACTCGTTTCTTTAGGAATAGAATTGTTAAAGGATAGGGTAAGGGAATGCACACACTCATTAGAAACTCTCAAGCTATTTCCCAAATTGTTTTTATAATTTTATAATCATGCCAACAAGTCATAGGAGTTACATTTGCTCTCATATCCTCACTAACATGTGATATTATCAGTTTTTTTTTTTTTTTTAATATTGCTATTCCAGTGATTGTGTAGTGGTATTGCATTGTGGTTTCATGTGGTATTTCATTGTGGATTTTTGTGGTGACCAAATTCTAATGGGCATATGAATAAGTTACCCATTTTATAAAATATTTTTAAATTTACCAGCACAGGATGTACTAGCTTTATTTCTCTGTGCCTTTGTTATTCATTTAAAAATGGAATTATTAGTGGTATGATTTTATTTTATTTTATTTTTTTAACATTTTATTTATTTTCAAGCAACAGAGACAGAATGCAAGTTGGGGATGGTCAGAGAGACAGGGAGATGGAGGATCCAAAGCAGGATCCAGGCTCTGAGCTGTCAGCACAGAACCCCACGCAGGGCTTGAACCCACGAACTGTGAAGTGACCTGAGCCAAAGTCGGACACTTAACTGACTGAGCCACCCAGGCACACCAAGAGTAAAGTAATGAGGAATTAGCATTTATTTAAATATTTTCATTTTAATGTCTTTATAAAATATTAAATTTAATCAAATAATCTGGTTAACCTCAGTATTCATTGAAAGTATTGGCAATATTCTTATTCTTGGGTTTGTGCCAGTTATGTATTGCAAACCCTTAACTGAACCTGGTGACATAAGACAATGACCAATTATTTGGCTTAGAAATTTGAAGATTAGCCATTTGGGCTGCACTCAACTTGTGTTTCCTCTGGTCTAGGATGCACTAATGGTCACAGAGCCGTTTCTAGTGGTTGAATTGCTTCAGTTAGTGGTGGCAACTGAGACACACATGTCTCATCACCAAGCCAATTACCCTTGTTTGTTCTTATGGTGGCTAGTTAGGACTCCAAATAACAGCATACAAAATACTTTGTATATAGTACAGTGGTGTTCCCAAGGCCAGCCCATATTCCAGGGCTGGAGAGCAAAACTCCAGAAGTTTGATGGATGATGTGAGGAACTATGAAGTTACATTGTAAAGGGAGTGGAGTAGAACTGTGATCTTTTTCAGGCTACCATGCCATTGTAAGTTTTCTTTCCTGAAAGCGTTATTCAAATGCTTGTTAAGAATAGGCTGTCTCTAATTCTTTCCGTAGAAGTTATTAAAGAGCATTAACATTTGTCCAAAAGCATGCTGATACCACTTTGATTTACCATCATTTAAAAGTAATAAATATTTGAAGACTAAAAGGAGGAGGCCAAGCTTAAATGGTTCTGTCTGGGAAAAATGATCTGTCTCAGGGAACATAAATACAAATGTTGCCAATTGACCATGACAAAATTTAGTCTAATATACATGGCAATACCAGCTTTTAAATTTCACAGGTCAGAGGGCAGAAGAAAAGTAAAATGGTACACAGATATTACAGCTGACAGGTTGTATATGCAGACTGGTGTTTTGTTTAGTTTATGTTACCACCTTTTGCCCTAAGAAACATATAATTCCAATGAACTAGAAAATTAGACTGTAAGGGAAAACTAACCTTTTGATTCTCTTGGAAGATAGTTGTTTTAGTATTGCAAAAGTTCTGTTGAGTTTATTTTAAACCATGTCACTTCTGTATTTTTTTCTGAAGAGAACTGAGTGGAATTTAACAAAGTTTGGGTAGAGGAATGAGGAAATAAAAAGTCTTCCCTTATTTCTTTGTGTAGTTTTCAGACTGCTTTTATGGTAATTCTCACCACCTAATGATCCTATTGACAAAATGTGGATTTAAATCACAGTATTAATTGGTTTAAGTGTTCTTTAAACATCAACTGTTATGTCTTCTCAATAAAAACATTGGATTTTTCCAAATTTGATAGATGGTATCAAATAATTTATATTATTTTCAGCTATTAGAATACACAGGATGCTTTGTGATTTACATGTAAAAAGAATGTAGGGCAGACTTTTCTAGTTTTATTAAATTTCCATGAGAAAGAAATCAAATCGTCTGTATAAATCATACTGTAGACTATTGTCACATGATGTTAAATATTGTGATGCTTTAATAATTACTTAAAATTTACAGAATATTTTAACGATTCTATGAAGAGTGTAAGTTGCTATTTTAGAAGGGAATGCAGTAAAAAATTCAAATCAGATACCACCTTCCAGGTGCTGCCTACTCTGACCGATTTATGTAAAATTGCAACTTCCCTGCACCTCTGTCCAGTTAAATCCTACCCATTTAATCCCCAAGGAATTTTGGATTTGTAAAATCCTATATCGTTTTCTTAGTTGTTATTTTTATTTCCAGGCTATCTACACATGAATCTAAGCTTCATGTGACCTTTGATTTTTGACTGTTAAGTTGAGGGATATATACTTAGCAGCTTCAACAGTGCTTGGCCCAAAATGAACATTTAATAGATACAGGATGAATCAACAAGTAAGTGGATAAATGGATGCATTTAACTTATCCGTAAAAGATAATATAACTAGTAATAAATCATCTTTAAATATATGTCCTATTTTATATTTAAAAATAGTTATAAATGTATAATTTTAACTTTAAGTGACAGGGCTGCTTCATCTTTTTAGTCAAATTAAAATGTAGTGTCAAACTTTTTCTTGGTATTTAACAGGCTTATTTTCAAACCTGGCTTTTGTCTCTGTAGTTATTACTCAGATAGAATTAGAATGTTATTTTTTTTTATCATATAGAACCTCATCTATTGTTCAACTCAACTAATTATTTAATTAACCTTGCATTCTGAGAAAGTAGTTTCCTAATTACATTCCGTATGTATTAACATGTCCTTGAAACAAATAGGAATTTAAAAAATTTGTTCCCTTTCCTCTTTTCCCTTCCCTCTTTTCTGCTGTCCCTTTCTCAGTCTCTATGTTATGTTGCCTTTCCCTTTATCTTATAAAACTTAATGGAGAATGAATTTCAAATTCTTTTACATTCATATTTAAAAAGCTAGTAATCCAGCAATCATGCTCCTTGGTATTTACCCAAAGCTGTTGAAAACTTATGTCCACATGAGTGTTTATACCAACTTTTTTCGTAATTGCCAAAATGAGGAAGTAAGCAAGATGTCCTTCAATAGTAAGAACTATGGTACACCCTGACAATGGGATATTATTCAGAACTAAAAAGAATGAGTTTTGGGGTGCCTGGGTGGCGCAGTCGGTTAAGCGTCCAACCTCAGCCAGGTCACGATCTCGCAGTCCGTGAGTTCGAGCCCCGCGTCAGGCTCTGGGCTGATGGCTCAGAGCCTGGAGCCTGTTTCCGATTCTGTGTCTCCCTCTCTCTCTGCCCCTCCCCCGTTCATGCTCTGTCTCTCTCTGTCCCAAAAATAAATAAACGTTGAAAAAAAAATAAAAAATAAAAAGAATGAGTTTTGAAGCCATGAAAAGACAGGGAGGAACCTTAAATGTGAGTTACTAGGTGAAAGAAGTCAATCTGAAAAGGCTACATAGTGTGTGATTCTAACTATATGACATATTGGAAAAAGGTAAAACTATGGAGACAGTAAAAAGATCAGTGCCTGGACCTGCAGGTTAGAAATGTTTATGTAAAGGTCTCCAAATTCTCAAAAAGGATTGTTGGAGAAATTTTGCACCTTTTATCTTAAACAGTACTTGTTTCTGAAAGACAGGAACCTTGAAAATAGCAACAACAAGTAGATGTTTATTTCGAGCCCAAATGGTGTAACTAACATTTCATTTATAACTGTTTGCTCTTTCCATTTAGCCCAGGGAAAGGATCAGAGTATACTTAGTCAGTGAACCTTACTGTTAAAAAAAAAAAAAAAAATTATCAGAGAACCTGAAAATTGCATGAGGGAATTGCCTGTTAGGGGGCTTTCAAATAGAAACCTGGTTCACCTGCAGAAAGTAACAACTTAGTGGGTAATCATTTTCAAAATATTGTTGGTCTTATTCCTCAAATCCGGATTTGGGCTAAGCCATCCTTGATATGTCCTTGACCCTTCACTGAATTCATTGCAAATTGAAATATATAAATCTACCAAATGTCTGATACTGAACATTAACTACCTACAGTAGTAATGTTGAAATCTCAACTGCATACAGATGTAATTTTAGTACCCCTTACTGGCAAATAAAAAATAAAAAAACCTTACAAGCAAACACTAATTACTTTTGTGATAGGGAGGAAAACAAAAATCCATACCAATTTAGATTATTATGGTCTGCATTATATCTGTCCGTGAATAATCTGTTTTAACCATTTATTAAGTTATAAATACATTTTTACAAATCTCGTTGACATTTAGATATTTTATAAAACACAGTAAATGCCAGAGAAAATTGAATTAAGAAAGCTTGTAATATGCTTTACTACTAGTTAAAAAAAAATCGTGGCTGTGAATGGTTCTGCTCTATATCGAGTATAAATCTGATCCCAGACCAGAGAATAACTTTTTCTTCTTTTTCATGCTGGAGGCTTTGACCTTTTTGTTGATAGCTGGTTTTTAACAGCTTCACCTTATGTTTTATTCCTTTTGATTTGTAAGAAATTTGATTATCAGCCTTGAGCAGAAGTCATAATCACAGAAAAAGGAGGCAAGTCATTTAGGGAATAATCCAGAGTCCTTTTAACAGCAGTGTGAAGTCTGAGTTTGGGTGACTCAGAGGCACACTATAATAAGCATTTGTATCAGACATCGGGCTTGAATAGATTTTGGCTTCTACAAGCACTACTCTTGGACATGTACTTTAAGCCACCATACTTGTGACTCAGGCTGGCTTTGCCTGTCTTAAAAACAACAACAACAGCAACAACAAAACACAAGTCTCTAAGCCATACAGTAAGCTTTAAAATTCACTTCTAGTTTTTTACAGATTGCAATCTACTTGACAGAACTAACCAGTAACAGCAAAGTATAGTCTGAAATTGATAAGAGGGGTGCAGTTGGAGTCACTAGTTATTAATCCTTCCAGTGTGTATATATTCTAGGTTGGAACTGGACTCATTCCTATTTATAGTGCCCTATGTGAAAGAAATATTATGGTTAAGCACGGTGAAGGAAGGGACTATTAATGTTGACTTTATAAAACTTTGAATGGTTTGGTTATGCAATTATAAATTAGTAAAATATGTTATGGGGAAGTCTTTAGTTTAAGTTAATTGGTATGTCTTTGCCAACGTCATTACAGTACTTATTTTTGGAATGCAATCTTATTTTCTCAGACTAATTCTCCTGTTTGGAAATCTGAGAACCAGATCAGTATAATTAGCTTCTACTCCCATCTAAGATTTCTCCATCTTCATTCCTTTCCTCACTGTAAGTGCATCAAAGGCAAAAAGGCTACCATTGGTGCTTACTGTGAATGCTATGGAGATACGAGTTGCTTTCCCCAATAAGGAGGAGTATTTAATGAAATGTTGGAATATGTCCTCCAAAAGCTTACTAGTCCATCTAGAGTTTTATTTGTCCCTAGCAATGCCAAGCAGACAGTATTTACCCCATTAATATTTAAGACTATACATGTGAATGGAATTCTGGACAATAAAGTACACATTTGTTGACACATAAGTTACATACAGTGGTAGGCAGCAGTTTTCAGGAACCACACTGGAAGAAGATGCTTTGGTTAGCTGTATTAAGAGCTTATATTTATTGTGTGAGACACTGTCCTAAAACCTTTACATATATAACAATTGTTTAGTTGTTAATAGCTTGAAGTATAAATGTTGTTATGATATCTGCCTTCAAAGAATGTACTGAAACTAAAAATAGTTAGGTAATTTTAGCATCACTCTAGAACTCCTAAGTAGTAGAGTCATGAAAAAAAAAATCCATGGTCTTCTAAAGAAAAAAAAACCGGCTTTATTGGAATATAATTTATATACCATAAAATTAACCTATGTGAAGTGTTCAACCTAATAGTTTTAAGTATATTCAGAGTCAATAATAATTATACTTATTGGGCGCCTGGGTGGCTCAGTCAGTTGAGTGCCCGACTTCAGCTCAGGTCATGATCTTGCGGTTTGTGAGTTCCAGCCTCACGTCAGGCTCTGTGCTGACAGCTCAGAGCCTGGAGCCTGCTTCAGATTCTGTGTCTCCCGCTGTCTCTCTGCCCCTCCCCTGCTTGTGCTCTGTCTCTCTCTGTCTCTCAAAAAGGAATACATGTAAAAAAATCTTTTTTAAATAATTATGCTTCTTTATCACCACAGTTTTAGCATATTTTTATGGCTCCATCCAAAAACTGTATTATACTCATTAGCTACCAGTATTTTTCCCCTTAATTCATTATCCTTGTCCCCCTACCCCCCAATCCAAGACAACCATTAGCCTACTTTCTGTCTCTCTCTGGATCTGCTGATTATAGACATTTCCTGTAAATTTACTCAGACAATACATGGTTTTTTGTCACTGACTTATTTTGCTTAGCATAATATTTTCACTGTTGACCCATGTAGCAGCATGTATCTATACTTCATTTTTTTTGCAAAAAATACTTCACTCTATGGATATTTAGTTGTTTATTAGTTCATAAATGTTATTTGATGCTCTTTTAACCACAAGTCTACTAGCTCTCTCACATTACTTATGGTTGTCTCCTAATAACCATCCAAGGTCTTTTGTACCTGACAGTTCAGATGACTCAGGTGAGTGTTTCAGCACTAACAAAAAGGACAGCTCTAAGCTTAAGGTTTCTGAGTCTTAGAGGCACCTCTGGTTCAAGCTAACTGTGAACCTCAGAGAATGGTAATAATAGGCAAGCAAGACTGGGTAGGAGCAGAAATACTTCTCTCTGTCTGCACTTTCAGTTCCTTTCACTTGAATCCTTAGCTCAAGTGCCATACTGTCTGAATTGCACAAAACAGGGAAAATATTTTCAGCAAGTTTTCAGAGCAGATTGGACCCTTGGAATTCTGTATATAAAGTATATTTTGTGTAACAGTAGAATATCACCTTTGGATTTTTCGTTTTCAAAAGATCGATTGTAGCACGTTTCGTTGAGATTAACTCAAATTTTCCTGTAAATATAGATTATATATTAGTAGGTGACATGCACAATGATATTCAGTCTATCTGTCTTTTGATGGCATATTGAAGACAGTATCAAGGCTGGATCATTTGGTGACATGATCTATTTGATAGAGTGCAGTTGGAACCATTGCATAAAGTAGAGAATTTCTCTTTCAAAATATTCTTTGGAAGTTCAGATGTATACACCTATTAATCATTTATATAAAATTAATGTTTTATTTTATGGTTTATGTAAATATTATGTAGCTAAGTTATGATGCTCAATTTTCCCTGTTACTAAAGTGTAATAGTATATTTAAAGAAAGAAATTTTTCCTTTAGAAATTTTCTCATTGGAAAATATTAGTTGGTTTATTAATGTATACTTTATATTGAATGAAACATGTTTAGAGTAAGATTCTATTAGTACTTTTTTGGATTTTATATGATCTTTGACATTGATTATGATTAATAAAGGACCAAAGGTAAGGAAGGGGTGTTGTATTACTTAGGAGCAAGACATTTAACATCTTCTTGTTTGAATTCACACATAATTTAGGTGAAACACTGGGGCCTTGATAATTAGGAAAATAATAAACGTAAAAAGTCAGCTTTATCATAGTGTGTGATCTGACCCAACAATTAGTGTGTCTGATAATGCCCCATAGTTTCAGTATGTGTGTTTGTTTGTTTGTTTTAATTTTGAGAGAGAAAGAAGGAGAGCATGCATATGCATGCAAGCAGGGAGGGGGCAGAGAGATCAGAGAGAACCCCAAGCAAGCTCTGTGCTGTCATCATGGAGCCCAACAAGGGTCTTTGTCTCAGGAACCCTGAGATCATGACCTTAGCTAAAACAAAGAGTCAGACACTTAAGCAACTGACTCACCCAGTTTATTTAATAAAAGTAAGTAAACAGAATAGCCCTTGTCTTTTATAATCTATGGTATGTGACTTTAAACCACTGTATTTCTTTGTGATAATCTGAGATTATATTTTAAAAAACCATGTGTCCCAAAGGAAAAAAAAAAGATGGTTGACCAATGTGGAAATTTATGCAGGTATTTACTTATTCATAAACAGCTAATAGAGGCATACCAGATGTTCTAAAAAGAAGAGGAGACTAATAGGGATGGTATGAGAGAGTTATTTTTAGCTTTATGTTTGCAGGTAGAATTCATTTATAGGACCATTTTTACAGTGCTGTTAGGTCCTTTACATTCATTTTATACCCAGAGCTGTCATCTGTTTCCAAATTTTGACACTTGAGAAGTAGCTATATGAATGGAACAGAATGATTACGAATAACCTACAGTTATCAATGCCAGAAATTCCTGGTTCCACTCTGGCCTGAGTAGTTGACAGTCGAGCATGGCAATACATATTGGGTAATGCACTTCTGTTCCAAGAGAGGAGACACATGTTTGACAGTTGAGTCAAGTGCTCTTACCTGGGAATTAATTGAAAGTTATTTTATACTATGTTTGCTTCAGGCAAGTCTTTAAGAATTTCTTTTCATTTCTTTTTGTGGATGGTTGTGACTGTTTGCTTAATATTTTGCATCAACTTGATGTTGCATTTGTAAGTAATGTAGTTTACCAGTTACTAGTTTGAGTGTCTCTGTTTTCCTATATTAATGTCCAAGTTTCTGAATATTGGATATTTCTTGCACTGTCCCTCCTTTTTATGTAGGCCAATCCACAAATACTGATACTCTCATAAAAATATTTTGAATTGTCTCTTTTAAATTGATATATCATTCATATACCATAAACTGGACTCTTTTAAAGTGTACAGGTCAGTGATTTTTAGAATACTCATGAGATTGTAAAATATTACCACTCTTTAATTCCAGAACATTTTTAAAGCAAAGAGAAACCCTGGATCCATTAGTAGCCACTCAACATTTGCCTCTCCCTCAGTTCCCTGGAAACCATTAATCTGTACTCTGCCTTTGTAGATTTGCCTGTTTTGAATATTTCACATAAATAGAATAAAACGATATATAGAGTTTTGTATCTGGGTTTTCACTCAGCATGATTCTTCAGTGTTTACGTTGTAGCATGAATCACTTCTTCACTCCTTTTTATGGATGAATACTACTACATTATATGAATATATAACATTTTTTATTCATTAACTTCTCATGGACATTGGGGTTGTTTTCATTTTTTACTGTTCTGCTCCTTTGAACATGTGTACTAGTTTTTGTAAGAACATGTGCTTTTATTTGTCTTGGTTATATACCTAGGATTGGACTTACCAGGTCCTAAGGAAACTGTGATGAACTTTAGGGGGAAAAATGAACAAAACTGTTTTCCAAAGTGTTTGTGCCATTTTACATTCCCACTAACAATGTGTGAGGGTCCCTGTTTCACATCCTTTACATTTCCGCAGGCATTTAAGACCAGCTTGTTAATTTCTGAAATAAAATCAACTAAAAATTTGATAGGGATTTGCATATAATCTACAGATAAATTTGGAACTGTTGCTGTCTTAATGATAGGTCTTGCAAACTATGAATATGGGATGCCCACCTTTTTGGTCTTTAAATTTTTCAGTGTTGTTTTAAAACTTTTAGTGTACAAATCTAGGACTTCTTTAATTAACTTTATTCTTAAATATTTTATTTCTTTAAAGTGTATTTATTTTGAGAGAGAGAGAGAGACAGAGAGGTGTACACATGCAAACAGGGTAGAAGAAGTGAGAGAGGGAGAGAATTCTAAGCAGGCTCTTTGCCATCTGCACTGACTGTGAGATCATGACCTGAGGCAAAATCAAGAGTAGGACGCTTAACTGACTGAGCCACCCAGTCACCCCATAAGTATTTTATTTTTAATGGGTTTTTAAATGAGCTGTTTATTTCATTTTAAGTTTGTTCATTGCTAGTGTATTAAATATAACTGATATTCATATATTGATTCTGTAACTTTGCTCTATTTTTTTTATTAGACGTAGTAGTTTGTTTAATGGAGTATTCTATAGAGTTTTCTGTACAGATTATGTGATCTTCAAATAGAGATAACATTACTTTTTCTTTTCCAATTTAAATTTCATTCTTTTGAGTAAGGGCCCTTGCTAGAACCTCCACTACCATGATCAATAGAAGTAGCAAGAGCAGTTATCCTTGTCTTGTTTTTGACCTCGTAAGGCAGGATTTCATTCTTTCCCTAATAAGTATGATGTTACCAGTGGGTTCATTGTGGATGGCCTCAATCAGGTTAAGGAAATAAATGCCTTTTTATTCTTGTTCCTTGAGTGTTTTTATCTTGGGATGGTGTTAAATTTTATAAAATACTTTTTGTACATGTATAAAGTGATCGTGTGGTTTTTGTTCTTTATTATATTAATATGCACTATTGTATTAATTGATTTTCATATGTTGAACCAACTTTGGATTACTTGAGAAACCAAAGGAACAGGTCATAAGTTCTTTTTATATCTTGCAGGGTTAGGTTTGTTAGTATTTTGTTGAAGTTTTTGTGTCTATCTTCGTACAGAGTTTTAGTCTTAGTTTTCATTTCTAGGGATGTCTTTGACTAGTTTTGGCATTAGGGTAATATTGGCCTCATAGAATGGGTTGGGAAGTTCTCTCTTCTCATGTATTTTATTTTTTATTTTTGTATTTAAAAAATTTTTATTTTAGATAGAGCCTGAGTGGTGAAGGTGACAGAGAGAGAGAGACAGAGAGAGAGAGAGAGAGAGAGAGAGAGAGAATCTTGAGCAGGTTCTGTGTTCAGTGTGGAGTCTGACACTGGGTTCAATCCCACTATCCTGGAATCATGACCTGGGCCAATATCAAGAGTCACATGCCTAACCAACTAAGCCACCAAAGTGTTCCAACTTCTTGTATTCTTTTAAGGAATTTATTAACCATTTTATAAAATTTACTAGTGTAGTAAATTCTGTTCCTGGACTTCTTTGTGGGAAGTTTCTTTATTATTAATTAATTTGTTTTACTTGTTGTAGGTCTGTTTAGAGTTTCTATTTCTTCTTGATGAAGTTTCAGTAGTTTATATCTCTCTAGGAATTTGTCCATTTCATACAGGTTATCTAATTTGTTGGCATACAGTTACTCATAGTATTCCCTTATAATCATTTTTTGTAATTCTGTACATTTGGTTGTAATCTTCCCTCTTTTCTTAATTTTAGGATTTTGAGTCTTATTTATCTATTTATTTAGTCAGTCTAGCCAAAATTTTACTGGTATTATTATCAAAGAACTAAATTCTGGTTTAATTGATTTTTCTTTGTTGTTTTTACTTTTCATATTTTACTTATTTTCTATTTAATTTATTATTTCTTCCCTTCCGCTAGTTTTAATTTTAGTTTGTTCTTCTCTTTCCAGCATCTTAGGATGGGAGGTCAAGTTATTGATTGGGAATATTTCTTCTGTTTTAATATAAGCATTTATAGCTTTCAGTTTTTGTCCAAGCTTTAGAGCTTCAGCTGTATACTACAGGTTGTTGAATATTGTGTCATCATTTTTATTCATCTCAAAATAATGTCTTTTTTCTGTCTTCTTGAACCCTTGGTTATTTATACGCATGTTATTTACTTTCCACAGATTTGTGAGTTTCTCATATTTGCTTTCGCTTTTAATTCTAATAATGTCCCTTTGTAGTCAGAGAACATTTTATGATTTTAGTTCCTTTACATTTTTGAAACTTGTTTGATGACCTTTTATAGTCTATATATAGTCTTTAGTCTAAGGTGTGTGTACAGGCTGTAGACCTTTTATAATTGAACTTAGGAAATGTTTCCATTTGCATTTGAGAAGAATATGTAGTTCTCTGTTTTGGAATGGAGTGTTGTATACATACTTCTTAGTTTGTTTATAATGTTATTAAAATCTTGTTGATCTTTGCTTAGTTTTCTTTACACTCTTGAAAGCAGGGAATTGAAGTGTCCAGATATTATTGTTGAATTGTCTAATTTTCCTTTCATTTCTGTCATTTTTCCTTGATGTATTTTGAGTCTTTATTGTTAAGTGCGTATAGGTTTGTAACTATATTTTCCTGGTGGATGAGCCATTTTTTCATTATGAAGTGTTTTCCTTACTTCTAGTAACATTTTAGTCTTTAAGTTTGATCTTAGTAATGCCAGTCTCGCTCTTTTGTTTATTTGCATGGCATGTCTTTTTCCATTCTTTTACTTTCAATCTATTGTGCCTTGCATCAAAGAAGTTTTCCTTACATACAACATATATTTTTGAAATTATTCTGCAAGTCTTTAGCTTTACAACGTGATTTAATGTATTTATATTCAGTGTTATTGATAATAACATGTAGGATTTATATCTTCCTTTTTACTGCTTCTTTAATATATGTCTTATGTCTCTTTTGTTTGTGACTTCTTATTTTTCCATTTCCATTGACATCCCTACATTCTACGCCTTCCTCTGGCAGGGATTCAATAGAATACCCTACCTGGCTTAAGCAATTGTTGCCTTTAGAAAATGGAGTTCTACTGATGCCACATCATTCAATATATCAAATAAAATGAAATTTTAGATTTTTTGAATTTCCTCACATTTTAAATTTTAGCAAATCAGATATTTTTTAACTTCTTATTTAAATTCTAGTCAGTTAACATATATTGTAATACTGTTTTTCAGGAGTACAATTTACTGATATATGACTTACGTTTAATGTCCAGTGCTCAACATAACAAGGGTCCTCAATACCCATCACCCATTTAGCGCATTTCCCACCCACTACCCCTACATCAACCCTCAGTTCTCTGTAGTTAAGAGTCTCTTATAGTTTGCTTCCCTCTCTCTTTTTTTCTTTTCCCATGTTCATCTGTTTTATTAATTAAATTCCACATATGAATAAAATCATATGGTATTTGTCTTTCTCCAACTAAGCCATTTTGGTTAGCATAATACACTCTGGCTCCATCTACATCATTGAAGAAGACAAGATTTCATTCTTTTTGATGGCTGGATAATATTGCATTGTGTGTGTATGTATGTATGTATGCATGTGTGTGTGTGTGTGTGTGTGTGTGTGTGTCCATGCACACACCACATCTTCAAAGAAGAAATATGTGGTATAATTCATTTTTAAATACATTAATGCAGACCCAAAAAGCTATATGTATTGAGAAAATAGAGTAAAAGACAAAAAATTTGCTATCTCTATTTTCCGTGTTTAGTATGTCTCAGGACCACCTGAAGTTTGGTATGCTTCTTTTAATATGTTATCTTCTCACATAAATCCTGCCTAATTGTTAAAAATGTATGAAATGACAATAATAAAAGCTTAGTTGTATTAAACACTTTACAGTATGTCAGGGACATGTATGTCACTTACTCATTTTATCTTATTGCAGGTGGAATATATGAAAATTTTGCCAGACATCATTTAACTACTCCAAGAGTAGATGTTAGAGTTTCTGGAACCAAATGCATGAAGGAGTAAATATCTGTTCTCTTCCTTGACACTATACTAAAAGGGAAGGGTGTTGGAGTAATAATCAAATGACTTGGCTTTAGTGCTGTCTTCAGTTAGTTTACTGGGCGTTTTCCAAGTTTTCCTCTCTTAGAGACTTCAATTTTCTGTTTCATAAAATGAAAGTATGACCCTTGATGACCCAAAAAGTCCCATATTATAGGTTAATGTTATTTGACAATGACTTGCACTCTGGAGCAATGGAGTCTATATAAGAAAATTTTCAGTCCTACAGGAGGTATAAGGGAGAAGCATTTTAGTTGCTGTCATGTTGTGGAATGTCTGTCATTCACTGTTCCTAAAAGCATAGTTCATGCTTGAACAACCACAAATTTGACTGTAAAGTCCACTTATAGGTAGATTTTTTTTCAATAAATACAGATTATAACTGTATTTTCTCTTGGGATTTTCTTAATAACACCTTCTTTTCTCTAGCTTACTTTATTGTAAGAATTCAATATATAATACATATAACTATAAAATATGTGTTGACTCCTTATGTTACTAATAAGGCTTCTAGTCAACATTAGGGTATTAGTAATTACATTTGTAAGTGATAATTAAGAAATTAAGGAGAGTCAAAAGTAGCACATAAATTTTCAACTGCCTGGGGTTATGTGCTCCTAACTACTGCATTGTTTTAGGTCAAGGTGTAGTATCTTCTGATTTACGAAGCTAGTAGAGAGACATTTATAACATAAGGGTTTGCATTCCACTTTTTCTTGGCAGCATATTCTGTCTCATCATACGCTGTCTTTATTTTTAATTTTATCCCATCATCTGTAGCTAATGTCTGACCTAATACTAACTCCATTACTTGGTCCCTTTAAAAATGGCTTCTCTTTACCCCAATGGCACATTGAGCCACTCCTGAGATTTCAGGAGTTCCTTGATATTTTATATAAAATTACCATGATTATCGTGGATATGAAGCCTTTCAACCCTCCACTACCTAGGACTTACTATTTCTGTGCTCTCGCTTGTTTTCCATTATTCTATAGAAATCAAAAGATTGCAGTTGAAATATAGAGAATGTTCTTACTGCAAGTGCTCAAGTGCACAAATCTGGTTAACTCTCAAATGATAGATCTTCAACCTGTCTTTCAAAGCTGTAATGTGTTTTGAAATTTTCACATTTGATTTATAAACAAAAAGCCTTCCTTGACTTTATCTTCCTGTTTTCACACTATTTTTCACCTTAAAGAATGAAAAATAACAGCTAAGGAATGTAGCCTAGGATAAAAACACCAGAAACAGAGATGCACACTAAATAAAAAACACACCTACCATTCCTCCTTGAAATAACATGAATGTCTTATTAGATCTGACAAAATTCAATGAATTTCTAATTGAAGGCTGTTTTTCCCTTCCTGATTGAACCTGTCTTGTCTAGCAATAGCAACAAGAATGAGTCATAGACTCTTCAGAAAGCAAGGCGTTACAGATTGAGTCGGTGATGGATTTTTTCCCTTGATTTGAAATAATACTCTTGCCTCTGTCTCTCTGTCAACCCTAGAGTAGTATTTTGATTTGTAATTTTATATTGATTTTAATTTGCATCATTATTTTCTTGAAACCATTGAAGAAATATATCAAACAGAAACATATTTGACAAGTAGCAGAAAGAAGCCTTTCAGTGGCACAGGAACTGTTGGGTTTTCTTTCTATTGATGCTTTTAAGGACTCTTTGCCAATCTACTTCTTATCATCTGAAGTAAAAGTAGTGCATAGAGTGTTACTTGAGACAGTTTTGACAGAGAGTGCTGCTGTACACCTGTGAGAACAAATGACTGATGCTTTTTTTGGTCACTCAGCAGGAATAGCATTTCAATAGGCTTTCTTCAGTGCGTGAACATTCTAAGGGGAGTTAGTAGTGTTCATTTAATCTACTGCCTATACAGCTGGCTTGTTTTGTCAAAGAAAGGCTTATACACATTTGTAACACTTTGGAAAACTGTGTGATTAGATAATTGTTTGCAAAATTGCTCTTATAAAAAGTAATTGAATAGAAATATGTTTTTAACGCACTGATGTTTCCTTCTGAAAACTCTTTGCCCTTCATTTAAAGATAACGGAATTTCAGGGCGCCTGGGTGGCGCAGTCGGTTAAGCGTCCGACTTCAGCCAGGTCACAATCTCGCGGTCCGTGAGTTCGAGCCCCGCGTCAGGCTCTGGGCTGATGGCTCAGAGCCTGGAGCCTGTTTCCGATTCTGTGTCTCCCTCTCTCTCTGCCCCTCCCCCGTTCATGCTCTGTCTCTCTCTGTCCCAAAAAAAATAAACATTGAAAAAAAAATTAAAAAAAAATAAAGATAACGGAATTTCTCAGTTATTCTGTAGATATTTATCTGATGTATGGAATTCAAAAGATCCTTAATCAAGGATGTATATCTGGTGTATTAGAAGCACTTAATAAATACACATTGAATGAATGTATGAAAACTAATTTTAAAAATGGGAAGGCTTCCAAGACATGAGAAAACACTTTTTTTAAGCTAAATGTAAAAATGAGGAGTGAATTTTGTGGTTGCTTTAGAATTGTTTCTAAATATTTTGGTTCTTACTTTTTCCAGGTAATGATACAGTTGTACTGCTCTAAAAAGTGAGGGGGGAAAAATGAGGGCAGACCAATTACTGTGGTCAATGGAATATGAGTGGAAGTGACATGAATCACAACTGGATGGAAGGTTTAAAAAACAGTGCCTAGATCTCCAGTTTTCCTTGCAGTTTTGTGGAAATTTTGGAAATGTTTATTGGTTCTACATCTTGTTGTATCCCTTTGTGTCATTAAAGTAGTGAAACAATGCCAACCCACATTCGACGTAGATCATATGAATGAAACAAAAAAGCGTTTTAAGGAATGATTTTGATGTTAATAATGAGCTATAACCTAGCTATTCTGGGTGATAGACAGCTCTTAATTATTGGCTAGTTTGTTACAAAAATCTACAGAAATTCTGTATCTCAGTGAGCCAGGAAAAAATCCATTTTGAGTGATCCTAAAATTTGTGCAATACAGTACTCACAATTTTCTGTGTAAAAATTGATGTGACTCAAATGGTTCAGTCTTTTTAAATAACAAAAACAGTGTCTTCTAGAATATTTATGGTTTGTAGTACAGATTACACTGTGAGAACACAGAACATAGTTTTTGAAAAATAAATTATTTTTCTACCAAATGTTAGCAAAACCTGCATTTTCAGATTAGTTGACCTAAGCTAGGTATTTTAGGTTCTTCTGGAGTTTTGGTTCGTTGTATTTGTGTATGTGTTTCTCTGTATTAATATAATAGGAAATAAGATTAAAAACTAGAGTCACATACTATTAAGAACACTAAGAAAAATAAAAGCAGTACATGTCAGACCCTATGAGGTAGGACCAAAATTGTACTTCCAGGCAAACACATAGCTTTAAATAAAATTTCATCACATATTATAAGTAAAGTAAACTAATATTTAACCTGAAAAGTTACAGAAGATAATAAATTAAAGCTATCAGAGTAAGGAACATAATGAAAAAATCATTTAATAATGCAAAACCAGAAAATAAATTATTTAAATCTAAGAGCTGTTATTTAAAAACAAGACTGTATAAACTCATGCAGAAAAAATAAAATACGTTCACTGAATTAGTTATTAATAATGGGACTTAATACACAAAAGGTTTAAAATACTAGAGAAAAGGATGGGTTTTTGAGAATTACAAATTAACGCAAGTGAAAGTTAATAAAATAATCCAGGAAAAAAATGTAAACTTGTCATATTTATCCGTGTTAGGATGACACTGGCTATGATCTTAACAATAAACCAGTTCCAATTAACAATGTGTAATTTCTTTCTTAACAAAATTGTTTCAGAGTACAGAAATAGAAAGCTGACAAATGTCCTTTATGCAGCTGTGTAATCTGACCTGATGCAGAGTCTGGGGTACTGAATAAATCTAAGAGCTTGTGGTAATGGTGGTGACGATTCTGAAACTTCTTATAGACTAGGGGCGTGCACAGTGCTATCATGTGAATGTTTACGTTCCCTGTGACATTTATATGTTGAAACTAAACCCCAAAGTGATGGTATTTGGAGGTAGGACTTTTGGGTGGTGATTAGGACTTTAGGGTGGAATCTTCAGGAATGGAATTAGTGCCCTTATAAAAGATTCCACAGGGATCCCGAATCCCTTTCATCATGTGAGGGTACAGTGAGAAGATTAATAAAATGCTGAAGTAGAGAATTTATTGGGATACCTCAAATGGTCTATTTTAGTTAGTTAGGAGTTTCCTTATGTATTTAAAAAAAGCTTGTGAATCTAAAATCATTAAGCTTGGATTTAAGTTTTGAACTACTAATGATGAGTGTTGGTTGTGTGACTCTTGGAGTACCCATCAGAAAACTATCGGTTATATTAATAAAATAATTTAGAAGATGTGAGTTATATATTAATAAAATAATTTAGAAGATGTGAGTTATCTTTTTTTAGTATTTTATTTTTTAGTGATTTCTGTACCCAACATGGGGCTCAGACTGACAACCCCCAGATTAAGAGGTGCATGCTCTACTGATTGAGCCAGCCAGGCACTCCTGGGTTATCTTTGACAGGACATAGAGTTTCCTTTTTTACGTCATAGTTTCATAATATTAATGGTTAAATCAATTAGCTTTAATAAACGGAAATAACAGTAGAATATCTTTTCAGTTGTCAATACATAGATATTAAGCACTAATGTTTAAAATCTTTCATTCTGTGTGTTCTCTCTGTACTAGTGCATCTGTTTAACAATCATATTTAGTTTTGAACAGGTCAACCCTTTTCAGGATGTATTTGAGGTCTGTCCTCCTACTTACCTATCTTAATTTTAAAAAATTGTAAAAGCTCAAATTAGACTAAATGACTGCTGGGAAAAAAATCTCAAAATGCAGGTTGGTGATAGTGTAAATTTTTCTAATGAACACATTAAAACTTGAGTTTACAATACCCTGACAGCCCTTTTCCTAACGGAATACTACAAAACAGAGGCATAAGCTATAGTCTATTGGGAAGTCATTTTTAACCACTTCAATTCATGCATGTGACATAAAACGTTTGTGTATCATGTCACATCTTCCTAGTAATATGTACATAACAGTTGCCTTTTGAAGGCTTTAATTTATCCATGGTTATCTTTTAAATGCATACTGTTGCAGACTTTTAAAGTAAGTAGCAAATAAAAAAATAACATGCAAATTGAGTTTGATTCAATGTATATCTTCCTTTAATTTTCAGGACCTTTTTCTTCTTCCCCATGCCTTCCTTTCATCTCACAAAAGACACACTATCACCTTCTTAATTACCTCTGCCTTAGGCACTTATTTAAACTGTGGGACTTATAGGTCACTCAACTGTAAATAGGTGTCATAGTATCAGTTTTACCTATTTGCTGGCTTGGTTGTCTGGGCCACATGGCAAATATTTCTCAAGCACACTGTAAGTTTTTGTATAAACGTGAGGAGTAGCACTGCTCTCTGAGTCTAGACTGGTCAGATTATCATTAAGAAGACAACTTTGTATTTCTGAACTCCGTTTAACAGTGGTACTGGTTTGTGAAGACCACTTGGAGTTTCATTTAATTATGAGGTTAACCTCATAAATTTATCTAAAGACCACATATGTTTATTTTTTAGAAGAAGCTAGCAACCAGAGGATTTCATCAAAATAACAACCAAAGTACCCAGAAAAATCAGTAGCACCTTTGCAGCTCCACTTCTTTATTCTCACCTAGACTAAGTGCTGAGCACAGTTGTAGAAGTTATCCTTCCTGGATTGCACCTGTCTCTCTCACAGACGAATCCCGAAGCGTGTTATCATATCCACCAGTTGAAGGTGCAGTGGATCGCTGAGATGTTTCTTTACGTATATTCTTTGGTCTCCTCTTCTGTTGTAATAGGCATAGTTTTCAGTAACTTTGGAGGCTTTCTTGTACTTAATCTGTCAGTTTTTTCGCATATGATGCAGCTGCTGGAAAAGAAATTGGAGCTGTTATACTCTGTGCTTTGATACAGTTTGTAAAATGCAAGATGGGAGACAGTAAACCAAATGCAGCATGCTAGTAATTTCTTTAAAAGGACTGATGTACCAGCTTTCAGACCTTTGGGCCAGGAAGCTGAAATCTTTTTTGCTCTGAGAAAATGAACATTGTTTCAAAGTGTTACCTTACTTCTGAATCAGGAGGATAGATGTCTTTGGTATGAATTCTTGGACTCATTTCCAAAGCCTTACTTTTTTGACTTTCTTTTCCTCATTGTTTTTTTTTTTTTTTTTATTTCTTGTTTTAAATCAAAAAATTTTTTAAATGTTAACCTTAGATGAAGTGATCTGATACAACAAAAGAGAGTGTTTGAGTATATTGGTATGTCATCATGTGAATAGATCCTTCACTATATACATAAAGTAAAGGGTATATGTGCTGGAAATAAACAGTATTGGAAGTATTTTAATCAGAAAGATAGCTTATGCTAGAAGAGCTAAACCTTCCTTCCAACAGGAATTGTCAAAATACAAGGATACAACAAAGTGTCATTGAACACATCAGAATTCTTCTCCCTTAAATAGGATGACTGTTTTCTTTCCCATTGAAGCATTTCTAGGATCAATACAGATTTTTCACATTCATTGCCTATTGTGTGAGAAACATACTCTATTTTAATTGAGAATTCTTAGGGGTGTGTCATACCGTCTCAATGTGCAGGTTTCCTTTTTCTTGTGTGTCTTTACTTTGCCTGTCTGTTTATGTCATGGAGAGGCTTATCAAACAGTTTCTACTGTAATAAAATAATTTTGTCCATCCAAATATGTCAACTTGCCTGTTAGTATTTTTAAAAATTTTATAATTTGGGTGCTCCTGGGTGGCTTAGTTAAGCATCTGACTCTTGGTTTTGACTCGGGTCATGATCTCCTGGTTTGTGGGTTAGAGCCCTACATCGGCTCTGTGCTGACAGTGTGGAAGCTGATTGGGATTCTCTTTCTCCCTCTTTCTCTGCCCTGCCCCAGTTGCTTGGTCTCTCTCTCTCTCTCTCTCTCTCTCTCTCTCTCAAAATAAATAAATGTTTTGAAAATTAAAAATTAGTAATTTTATTATATCTATTCAACAGGAGAGATTGAAGAGGAAAGTAAATTAGTATTTCTCAATATTTATAAAATGTTTACTCTGCTTTAAGCATTGTCCCAAATATTATATATAATATATATAAATTATGTAATTATATTAAGTATAATTACATTTAATATTAGCAAGTGTCATATAAGGGAAATATTATTATGATTTTAGACACCTGAAATATCTAGAAATAATCAAGAATGATAGCTAATAAGTTGGAAGAAGTGTGCCTAGAAACCATGTTTCTCTTGTCTGAAAGTTTATATTGTTTTTGGCTTCTTAAGAGAGAAGAGATTTCTTAAGAGAAACTTTGCAAAAGGAATGTCTTAAAAGAAAGTTGAACTTGTTCAAGCCCTTCATTTATATTAATAAAATAATTTTATAACATTTTATAATTTTCATATAAGTTCTCAACAGCAGTCTGTTCATCTATCACAATAAATCCCTATGTTGGGTATAATTATGTCTTTGGGCTTATTTAAAATGTTGGTCTTCTACAGTCTGTCAGTCTCAAAGAATGAAAGGAGACGATGTCTTAGGAACAAAAAAGTAGCTGGGATGAAAATCGAGTAGTTCGTAGGAGATATAATCTTGTAGTAAGAGTTAGAGTGAGGCTCTATGTCTCAGTCTGTGTGCTCTAGCACCCCTAGATCTTTTTTTCCTCATGTATATGTTATATATATACTTAATTCTATGTATTATATATACATATAAGAAGGTGGAACTTAATTATCTCATTACTCTTCAGGCTCTAAAATGTGCTGACAAAGTTCATGAGATGTGTTAATGGTGTATAGAGAAAGAAACTTAGATCAAAACTACTTGATAAAAGGTAATCCACACAGATTATAAAAAAAAAAAAGAAAAGAAAATCAGTGTTACAGGATAGAGAATCTTTAGATGACCAAATTTGTGACTTGTTTTCCAATCTGAATTTTAATAGTTGGTTTCCTTTACCTTTTCTTTTCCCATGTACATTCCATATCAACATAGAGTTAATGTACATTTGCTGTTTATCCCAGGTGGATAACTATAGTTCTTATAGTTGACCTTCATAATGTAACTTTATTGGCATATTAAGGTTAATGGCACATTAATTTTACACAAGACATGAGTCAGTATTCCATTTTAATTTACCATGTTAATAATGACTAGTGTTCTAAGTTGCTTGTGTCACGTTAGGCTGCCATAAATTATCCTGAAGCAAATATCAGTGTGAACTCAGAACCATGTACAGTGCTGATGTCTCAAATTATTAATGCCAGTGCAGATTGAAAAGAAACACATGGGTATACATTTGGTTGATAATTTCTTTATGCGTTATTATCACTCTTTTTCAGTAAGCAATTAGCATAAGTGCTCTCTGAGTTTACTTGTCCTAAAGGGAACAGCACTTATAATTAAGAATAATTACAATGCAACAGTAGAACTTTGTTTATAACATTCTAGATATGGTATAATTTCTGAAATATTTTATTTCAGTCAAAAGAGCCAACATTAGAATCTCAGGGGAGAGGTCTAAACGAAATGGTAGATAAATCCACGTGGAACCATGTTGGGTTGCTAAATTCTCAGAACGGAGTAAAACCGGGTAATTTGGGCACTGTCAAAAGCTGGCTGAGCAGGCTCCATTTTATAGCTCTCGGGGGACCCATTTTAATTCACAAGGCACATTAATTCTAAACTCCCTCATAAACACGTATTTGTTTGAAGCATTGTCCCAGTTGTGAAATGTGGCTTGGAACAATTGTAGATGGCATAGCCATAAAAAGCTTCAACTCAGGAGTCACGTAGATATGGGTTCGAAGTTCTCCTCCACCATTTATGTGTGGTGTGTCCTCATGAGAGTTATTTAAAACTCTCAAGTTTCCTTAGCTTTAAATGGAAATAATAACTTGTGCCCACAGAACTGCCATGAGAGTGTAATACAATAATCTTCCCAGAGTGACTGAGACTTTGTAAATATCTAAAAAATGTGAAGTTCTGCAAATGAGAAGTACTAATCTGTTTAAATAAGGTTTACAAAATTTGACTCTTTAGCATGCAATTATTATAATTTTTAAGAACCTGTGTTTTCAGTACCATTTTTTTTTATTTCATATTCTTATCAACATTAGTCGCTTTTTTTTTTAACTTAGCTTGTCACACCTAGTTTGTCTTTCAGGTATTGGTTCTATACAATCTAATATCTCAGTTTCCCATTAGTGAAACTACAGAATTAATACATTGACTTGGATGAGAAGGACATCTGTGGTCCCATTAACTTCAGAGTCATGTATGTCTCACTGTATCACTTAGCTGTTTGTGTTGTAAGAGAGAGAAGCATCTTATGATACACAGTAACATGATTTGACCTTGATTTTAACTTAACCACAGTCTGAGCTTCTTTGAAATAGAGTAGTAGTTGTGTTCAAAACCCGTGTTCATGACATGTAGTAGGGATCATGGATTTGGGGAGGCTACCTAGAGGGATGAAAGAATACTGCCAACACCTGTCCTGATGTGCTTTGTATGCTCTGAAAAATAAGTTAAATGCGCTAAGTGGCAGTGTTCATATTTATAAAAACTCTCTCTACCTGTGCCAGAAAGTCGCATAAGATCACATGAAAACATGTTCATTATATATTTTTTTATAATACTTTACAGCTGTCAGGCAGTGTTTTTAAATGAGCATAAATGATTCAAACTGTAAATTTAAAGCAGGGACTCAAATACTTGTATAGCAGTATTCATAGCAGCATTACTCACAATAGCCCAACATTGACAGATAAATAGATAAACAAAATATAATGTATACATATAATGACATATAATGAAGCCTTGAAAAGGAGTGACATTCTGGTACATTCTGTAACATGGGTGGGCCTTAAAAATAGGCAAGTGAAATAAGCCATACACAGAAGGACAGATACTAATATAAAATTCCTAAGTAGCTTACAAGAGCTACTTAGAATAATCAAATTCATAGCAATGGAAAGAAGAATAGAAGTTAACAGGGGCTGGGGAGTTATTTTTTAATGAGTGCCGCCTTTCTGTTGCGAATGATGAAAAAGTTGTAGAGACGGTTGCACTTCATGGTACTGAACTGTACATTTAAAAATAATTGAAATAGTAAATTTTACTTTAAGTGTATTTTACCACAACAACATATACTATAAAATTTTTAAAGAGAACCAAAATTTAGATCTTAAAATTCGAAATATCTAATTGTCTGACATGTGCTGTCATAATGTCTTTTTCTTTTAATGAGTAACTAGCTGTGTTTGTGAAATGTTTTAAGGGGATCTGAGCTTTAAAATGGAGAAAAATTTGAAGTCTCAGATTAGTGGATTTCAGATTAATGGAATACCATAGGATTATTGAAGTTCACTCTCCTGAGCACCCTAGCTCATCTCTGGCTGCTGTCATATGGGTCCAAAATTGCCATCTCAGTGGCGCAGAGCCTCAGCTTATGATAAGAAAAGATATTTTTCGTGCAAGAGCTGTCTTGCCTCGAAGGGAAGGATCTGGAATGACTGTCAATAACGGCAAGCACATACCTGAGGAATCAATCTCTCCCATTTTAATTTCATAGACATGCACCACTGGCAAGATGAGGATTACAGGATGAAGTCTCCTATAGGAATGCTGGCTGAGGTAACAAAATCAAGCCCCATTAGGCTGTCTCTGGAGCACAGACTGTAAATAGCAAGGGGAAAGAAAGACAAGAGAAGGGAAGTGAGTGAAAGCTAGAATCTGGGAGAATGTCCTCGCATGCATGCATGGCCTCATGGAGATTCACGGAACCTGGTAAACGAAAGCTCTGATCACTCTCAAAGTGCCGTTCTGCATTCTGCTTCAAATTTTATTGTATGCATAGAGAGGTTTAGATGTCTCTTTTTCTTCTATTTCTCAGAGCTCCTAGGTTGAAATCATCATTTATTATTTTTGCAGTCAGGGTGTGCCTCAAACCAAATGACCATGTTTTGAAGCTAAACAAATAATCCACCCATTAAATTTAGTTCTTCGATTCTTTGATTTCCTTCCTTCCTTCTCTCCCTCCTTTCTTCCCTCTTTCCTTCCTTCTTTCTTTTCTTTGCCTTTTTTTTTTCCTCTGGAACACTGTGGTCAGAGTAGCTATGGCGTTACAATTCTGATTTGAATAAGCAAGCGCATACATGCTCATGTATCTCTATATACTCTCATGTGGGCTACTTTAGTGCATTGACTCAAATTAAATTACTTTCAAGTGTGAATAATACAATATTAATATCAGCAGCTTTGGGAAATAGTAAAGTTTTGTGTTGTGCTTATAATATTGCCTGAGTGTTTTTGCAAATCTAAGTAGTGCATTGGCAATCCAGGGAGTGCTAGCCTTGGAAAATGGAAAATGATTTTTTGGGGACAGTTTTTATTTAAATTCCAGTTGGTTACCATACAGGGTAATATTAGTTTCAGGTAGACCATACAGTGATTACACTTCCATACAACACCCAGTGCTCATCACAAGTGCACTACTTAATCCCCATCCCTGTTTAACACATCTCCCACTTACCTCCCCTCTGGTAACTAATCATCAGTTTGTTTTCTATAGTTAAGAGTCTGTTTCTTTGTTTGCTTTTCTTTCTCTTTTTGTTTTCCCCTTTGCTCCTTTGTTTTATTCCTTAAATTTCACAAAGACTGAAATCACGTGGTATTTGTCTTTCTCTGATTTCTTTCATTTAGCATAATACTGTTTAGCTCCATGTCCTTGCATATGGCAAAAATTCATTCATTTTTGTGGTAATATTCCATTGTGTGTGTATGTGTGTGTGTGTGTGTGTATATATATATATATATATATATACACACACATATATACACACACACATATGTGTATATATACACACATATACATATACATATACATGTATATGTATGTATACACACATACACACACACACATCCCACTATATCTTTATCCATTCATCAGTTGATGGACACTTGGGTTATTTCTATAGTTTGGCTATTGTAGATAATGCTGTTATAAACATCAGGGTGTATGTATCTCTTTGAATTGGTATTTTTGTAGTCTTTGAGTAAATACCTAGTAGTGCAATTCCTGGATCACAGAATAGCTGTTTTTTTTTTTTGTTTGTTTGTTTTTTCTTTTGTGTTTTTTTTTGAGGAAATTTCATACTGCTTTCCAGATTGGCTGCACAAGTGTATGTGTTCCCCTTTCTCCACATCCTCACCAACACCTGTTGTTTCTTGTACTGTTGATGTTAGCCATTCAAACAGGTGTCAGGTGATATCTCACTGTATTTTGATTTGTATTTTCCTCATAATCAGGGATGTTGAGCATCATGTATCTGTTGGCCATCTGTATGTCTTCTTTGAAAAAATGTCTGTTCATGTTTTCTGCCTTTTTTTTTTAATGTTTGTTTATTTTTGAGAGAGAGAGTAAGCGAGCGAGCGAGTGGGGGAGGGGCAGAGACAGAGAGGGAGACACAGAATCCAAAGCAGGCTCTAGGCTCTGAGCTGTCAGCATAGAGCCTCACGCAGGGCTCGAACCCATGAACTGTGAGATCATGACCTGAGCCAAAGTCAGACGTTAACCAACTGAGCCACTCAGGTGCCCCTTCTGCCTATTTTTTCATTGGATAATTTGTATTTCGGGTCTTGAGTTATATCAGTTCTTTCTATGTTTTGGATACTAACCCTTTGTCAGGTATGTCATTTGCAAATAGCTTTTCCCATTCTGTAGGTTGCATTTTAGTTTTGTGGATTGCTTCCTTTGTGTGTAGAAGCTTTTTACTTTGAGGAAGTCCCAGTAGTATATTTTTGCTTTTGTTTTTCTTGCCTGAGGAGACATATCTAGAAAGAAGTGGATATGGCCAATGTCAAAGGAGTCACAGACATGTTCTCCTTTAGGATTTTTATATTTTAATCTTCAGTCCGTTTGCATTTATTTTTGTGAATGGTGTAAGAAAGTGGTCCAGTTTAATTCTTGTGCGTGTAACTGTTCAGTTTCCCCAATACCATTTGTTGCGGAGACTGTCTTTGCTCCATTGGATATTCTTTCCTGCTGTGTCAAGGATTATTTGACCATGTAGTTTTGCGTTCATTTCTGGGTTTTCTATTCTGTTCTATTGATCTGTGTGTCTGTTTTTTGTGCCATCACCATAGTGTTTTGGTCACTACGGCTTGTAATATAAGTTGAAGTCCGGGATTGTGATACCATCAGCTTTGCTTTTCTTTTTCAAGGTTGCTTTGGCTATTTGGGGTCTTTTGTGGTTTCATACAAATTTCAGGTTTGTTTATTCTATCTCTGTGAAAAATTCTATTGGTATTTTGATAGGAATTGCATTGAATGTGTAGATTACTTAGGGTAATAGAGACATTTTACTAATATTTGTTCTTCCTGTCTGTGAGCTTGGAATGTGTTTCCATTTCTTTGTGTTCTTCAATTTCTTTCATCACTAATTTAAACTTTTCAGAGTACACATCTTTCACCTCTTTGCTTGGGTTTATTCCTAGGTATCTTACTGTTTTTGGTGCAATTGTAAATGGGTTTCATTCCTTAATTTCTCTTTCTGCTGCTCATTATTGGTGTATAGAAATGCAACAGATTTCTGTACATTGATTATCTGGTGACTTTACTTAATTTGTGTATCCATTTTAGCAGTTTTTTGGTGGAGTCTTTCAGGTTATCTCTGTAGAGTATTATGTCAAAAAGTTAAAATTTTACTACTTCCTTGCCAGTTTGTATGCATTTTATTTCTTTTTGTTGTTTGATTGCTGTTGGTAAAACTTCTACTACTATGTTGAATAAAGTGATGAGAGTGGACCTCCCTGTCTTTTTCCTGTGTAGAGAAAAAGCTGTCAGTTTTTACCCATAGAGGATGATATCAACTGTGGGTTTTTCATATGGCCTTTATTGAGATGTGTTCACTCAAAACCTACTTTGTTGAGAGTTTTTATCATGAAAGGATTTTGTACTTTGTCAAATGCTTCTTCTGCATCTATGAAAAGGATCATATAGTTCTTATCCTTTCTGTTATTAATGTGGTGTACTCTATTGATTCATTTGCAAATATTGAACCATCCTTGCAACCTAGAAATAAATCTCAATTGATCATGACAAGTGTTTTTTTTTTTTTTCAAATATATTATTGAATTCAGTTTGCTAGTATTTTATTGAGAATTTTTACATTCATTTTCATCTGGGATATTGGCCTATAGTTCTCTTTTTTAATGGTGTCTTTTTCTGGTTTTGGTACCAGGGTAATGCTGGCCTCATAGAATGAACTTAGAAGTTGTCCTTTCTTTGCTATATTTTTTGGATTGTTTCAGAAGAACAGGTATCAACTCTTCTTTAAAAGTTTCATAAAATTTGCCTGTGAATCCATCTGGTCCTGGACTTTTGTTTTTTGGAAGATTTTTGATTGCTGTTTCAATTCCTTGCTGGTTTCATTCTGTACAAGTTTTCTGTTTCTTCCTTTTTCAGTTTTGGTAGTTTGTATGTTTTTAGATATTATCCATTTCTTCCAGATTGTCCCATTTGTTGGTATATAGTTTTTCATATTCTTTTGTAATTGTATTTCTGTGGTGTTGGTTATTATTTTCTCTCTCATTTGTGATTTTACTTATTTGGGTCCTTTCTCTTTTCTTTTTGATAAGTTGAGCTAGAGGTTTATCAATTTGTTGATTTTTTCCAAAACACTAGCTCGTGGTTTCATTGATTTGTTCTACTGTTTTCCTAGTGTTGTCATTTATCTCGGCTTTAATCTTTATTATTTCCCTTCTTCTTCTGGTGATAGGTTTCTTTTGTTCTTTTTCTAGCTCTTTTAGGTGTAAGGGTAAGTTGTTTATTTGAGATTTTTCCTGCTTTTGAGGTAGGCCTGTGTTGTTATATACTTCACTGTTAGGCTTGCTTTTGCTGCATCCCAAAGGACCATTGTGTTTTCATTTTCATTTGTTTCCATGCATTTTTAAAATTTTTCTTCATTTCCTGTTTGACCCATTCTTTATTTAGTATCATGTTGTTTAACCTGTAAGTACTTGTGATTTTTCTAAATTTTTTTCTTGTGGTTGACCTCTAGTTTCAGAAAAGGTGCATGGTTTGACTTCAAACCTTTTGTATTTGTTGGGGTCTGTTTTTTGACCTAATATGTGATCCATTCTGTAGAATGATCCATGTACTCTTAAAAAGAATGTTTATTCTAATGTAGGATCAAATGTTCTCATCTGTTAAGTCCATCTGGTGCAGTCTGTCATTCAAAGCCATTATTTCCTTGTTGTTTTTATGTTTAGATGATCTGAGCATTGATGTGAGTGGGATATTAAAGGTCCCAAATAGTACTGTGTTGTTATCCTTTAGTTTTACTGTATTTGTTATTAATTCTTTTTATGTTTGGATGCTCTCATGTTGGGTGCATAAATACATACAATTGTTAGAGCTTCTTTTGAATTTTCCTCTTTATGATTATATAATGCCCTTCTTCTTGTTACAGTCTTTGTTTTAAAGCCTAGTTGGTCCCATATGACTATTGCTACTCCAGCTTTCTTTTGATATCCATTTGCATGAGAAATGTTTCTCCACCTCATTACTTTCAATCTGCAGTAATCTGTCTAAAGTGAGTGTCTTGTAGGTAGCATATAGAGGAGTCTTATTTTATTTTCCATTCTGATATCCTATGTCTTGTGATGGGAGTATTTTATCCATTTACATTCAAACTAATTATTGATACATCTGTATTTATTGCCTTTTCATTACCAGTTTTGTCATTGTGGAGATTTTTCTCTGATTCTTTCTTGTCTTTGTCACTTTTGGTCTCTCCTTTGCATTCAAAAAGCCCACTGTAACCAGAAGGGCTGGTTTAGTGCTCATGCACTCCTTTAGTTTTTGTTTGTCTGGAAAACTCATTATCTCTCCTATTCTGAATGGTCACCTTGCTGGATAGAGTATTTGTGGCTGCTGATATTTGCAATTCAACACATTGAATATATCATGCCATCCATTCTGGCTTGCCAAGTTTCTGTGGAAAAAACTCCAGCTAGCCTTAAGAGCTTTCCCTTGTAAGAGACAGACTTCTTTTATCTGGCTGCTTTTAGGATTCTTTTCTTTATTGCTATATTTTGCAGATTTAATTACAATATGTCTTGGTATTGGCCTATTTTTGTTGATTTAGCTGGGAGTTCTCTGTGTCTCTTGGATATGGATATATGTTTCCTTCCACAGATCAGGGAAGTTTTTTGCTATTATTTCTTGAAATATGTTGTGCCCTCTTTTCTTTGTCTTGTTGTGGGACTCTTATAATACACATGTTATTATACTTGATGGCATTACTGAGTTCCCAAAGTCTCATTCTTCTTCTTTCTCTCTTTTATTCAGCTTCATTATTTTCCATTATTTTGTCTTCTAGGTCACTAATTCCTTCCTCTACTTCCTTTAGCCTGCTGTTCATTGCATCAGGTTGTTTCTAATCTCATTTATTACATTCTTCTTCTCTGGTTGATTCTTTTTAAGCTCTTTTATCTCTGTGGTAAGGGTCTAATTTTTGTTTTTTAGTCTATTCTCAGGGCCAGTGAGTATCTTTTTGATTGTTCCTGTATATTCTCCATCAGGCATGCTACTTACATCTATTTTACTTAGATCTCTTTCTGTGGCCTTGTCTTGTTCTTTCATTTGAGATAAATTCCTCTGTCTTGGTATGTTGTGTAAGTCTCTGCCTTCTTTGCTGTATTAGCAAAGCCAGTTTTGTCTCCTGCTCATGAAATTAATGGCCTTAAGAAGAGGAGGTCATATAGTACCCATGCCTGGCACTTGTGGGAATGTCTCTGGTGTGTCCTGCATGCACTGTGCTGTTGTGTTTTAGCTGCTCTGTCTTTCAGGCCAGTTGTCTGCAGAGGCTCTCTTTGTCTGCTGTGGGCAATGTTTGGTCTCTGGCTTGAATGTGGCACATTAAAAAAAAATTTATTTTAGGGGGGAGAGAGAGCGAGCAGAGGAGAGGGGCAGAAGGAGAGGGTAAGAATATTAAGCAGACTCCATGTTGAGTGTGCAGCCCAACATGGGGCTCAGTCTCACTACCCTGAGGTTTTGACCTGAGCAGAAATTAAGAGTTGGACAGTCAACTGCCTGAGCCACCCACTTACCCCTGAATGTGGCACATTTTAGCCGGATGTGCTCTAGTCTGCTTGTGAAATGAGATCTGATACCAACTCTACCAAAACTCCAGAACTAAGACCCTGCAAAACTCTGTGGTTAGGAGATGTGGTGGGGGTAAAGGTTTGTGCTGGTCTTCTGGGTAAGGGGCCTGCTGTGCTGGAACTTAGAAAAACCTGAATGAGAAAAGCATTCCCTCCAGAGCAGAGGAGGGTGGGGTTGGTGTAAGCATCTCTGTGTTGGTAGCAGCCAGTGTTGGTGTTCCACTGCTTCATGCAGGTGGCTCTGTGTTTATGCTTGTGGGCAGGGGAGGAAAAGGGTGGAAAATAATTCCTAAACCAAGGTTATTTCCTTGAGATGGACTTTTCATTCTCAGCACTATGGACATTTTGGAGTGGATAGTCCTTTGTTAGGGAACATATTCTGTTAAATGTAGGATGTTTAGCCTTATCTTAGGACTCTAGATGCCGCTAACACACCCTCTGCAACTAAACTAATGTCTCCAGACATGGTAAAGTGTCCTGTGGTATGGGAGGGGCATAACTGCTCCCAGTTGAGAGGCTCTGTCTAGAGTATGCGATGAATCCCAGGGCCATGGCATTGGTTTGGCTTGGAACGCTTAGATTTTCAGAGCAGAGTATGGGGTGAGAGTAGAGGAATGATGGGGAAAATAGTTAGACGATGTGTCTATAGTATTTTTCCCATGACGGTGCTTCCTGGTTTTTTTTTTTTTTTTTTTTAAGATTTTATTTTTTTAAGTAATCTCTACACCCACCATGAGGCTTGAAATCACATGAGCCAGCCAGGCGCCCTAGCATTGCTTCTTTTAAGGCAGACAGAAACTCCTATTTTATAGTGCACATCCTGTTTGTGTTCTGTGAAACATGAAATTTGTGAACACTATACTGCTTTCTTGTTAGTCAAAAGCATAAGGAGACAACTTTAGATGCGGCTTTCTTTATTTAGGGCAGGAATGTCATTTTTCTGGATACTACCAAGATTCTTTTGGTGTCACTTTTAATTGTATAATTGACAAATCCAGGGATTCACCATAAGCAGAGTTGAATCCAGGGGTTCAGGGTGGACTGTTTGAACTGTATTGGACTGTTTCTGTCTCATTGGACTGTTTCATTGGACTGTTTCTTTTTGTATCTGACCTCTGTTTTCCTGTCTATTGCTGGGACAGAGATAGTTGGCTCCCATGAACCTTGAATGTATTTCCAAAAGTAAAGAACTCACCTTTCCTAAGTCCATGGATTAAACTCAGGAAATATTTCACTCTGCTTGTGGTTTAGATGTTCTCTTGATTCAGGCACTTTTACAGGGGGATGGGTCAGCCTAGGTCAGCCAATACCTATCCACCCTTCCTTCTCCCATCAATTGTGCAACTCTGAAAACAGAATCACAAAGAATGATTCCCTTGCAAATCAGAGAGCCTTTGAAAAGAAAATTGTGCTGAAATTTCTGAATGAAAATCTTTCCCCCATATTTCCTCACATATATTTCCTAGGTCTTTTAATCTCTCTCAGGTGTTCCTTCTTTCTACTTCTAAGGTACCTTCTTAGTATAGTTCTCAAAGTCTAATCCAGGGAACACTGTGGGGTTAACCAAGATTTTCAGGTGGTTATTCATTTCAAAGCTTTTTTTCATAATACCAAGATTTGTCTCTTTTTTCAAGTTTGTTTATTTTTGAGGAGAGAGAAAGCATGTGCTAGCAGGGACAGGGCAGAGAGAGAGAGAGAGAAAGGGAGAGAGAGAATCCTGAGCAGGCTCTCTGTTGTCAGTGTGAGTTTTACTCAGGGCTCAGTCTCATAAACCATGAGAACATGACCTGAGCAGAAATCAAGAGTCGCATGCTTAACCGAAATACCCAGGTGTCACCCAGTATTTGTCTTTGTCTCAGTTTCTCACAAGTTTTCAGTGGACTTTTCCAGAGGCTGCATGACATGTGATATTACATAAAACTAAATGTAGAGAAAAATAGAGGGATCCATTTATCTTCAGTTGAGGCAGACCTTTAAAGGATTTGCGAACGTGTAAAACATGCATTGTAATCTCTCTCTTTGTTTTGTTTCAGATAATACAGTTATTTTTCCTTAAGATGTGCAATTTGTGTAAATATGGAGTGGATTTATTCTCATTGTTAAATGAATGAGTATTTTTAGAAGTTTCATTTTTAGTTTCTGTTACAGTAAATGTCAGTAGACAGAACAGAACCCATGTAAATAAGTTTTTTGACTCTCAAAAATTTAAGAGTGAACCTTTTAAGATCTCACTGGAATACTTAGAGTGCTCCTGATGTGTTTTCCACTCTGGCTTTTGGAACTCCAGTATCTCCAAACCCAGAAAAGCTGTGGAATCTGTTCATTTCAATTCCCCCAGTGGCTCTGCTCTGCTGGGCCTTGTGGAAACTCGCCTGGTGCCCTGCAATGTCGTGTTCAGCCGACAACTCATCTGGACCTCTATGCAAAGGTCTACAGATCCTTCTTTGGGCAGTGCCCTCTTTTTCAATATCTAACCGTGTGAATTCCAAACTGTATTAAATAGCCCCAAACTCCAATTTGTTTCACACAGCGAGACCACTGCTTTTGGTTTGGGCTTCACTTCTCTTTGCTGTGGCTTGGATAATGCCCACAGAAGTAGTCAGGAAAAACTAGGAGCTTACCTCATGTGTGTGCTTTCTCTAAAGGATCACAGCTTTATGCTGTCTGTTGTCTAATGCCTGAAATCAGTTTTTTCATATATTTTGTTCAGTTCTATAGATTACAAGGTTAAAGTAAGTGTGATACCCATTACTCTGAGGCCAAAATTAGAAGTCTTCAATTTTATCTATAGTTAGATATTTCTTTACAAAATATTTCTTTACTAATTTGTAAAGAAGTAGTAAGTCCTTTTAACATAGTAATAGTCCCTTCTTATAAAGAATAGTAAGTCCCTTTTTGCAAAAAAGGACTCATATGTTAGGAAACATATGAGAATTTCTCTTTCTACATTTTATATAATTTTAAATAATTGCTTATATTTAATTATATGTATAATTTAATAAGATACTAATACATGTTTATAGTTTAGAACTAAACATGCATAATTAGAAATGTTATTGTTGTGCTATTTTTTAACAGAAGTGTACTATCGAAAATGTGGAACTTTTCCTATAGTATTTGAACTCTTTTTTTTGAAAATTATAATGGTTCAGAGTGAAAAGAAGAAATATTTATTTTAGGGAATTAACCAAATCATTAAGGAAATATACTTTTGCAGATAACCACTATGAGGAGAAATTGAGCATTGATCCCTAAAACCTCCCTAGTCTGACATCTCAGTCATCAGGTGACTCGGTCCCTTATGAAGAGAGAATGAGACAGTGGGGTTTCAGTTGAAGCAAGAATAGGAATGGCTGCTACTATATTTGAGTTGGTACTATGTACTAGGCCCTGGGCAATAAACGTATCATGGCCTCTATTGTACAAATGCAGAGTTTGACACTAAGAATACTTTGCCTCTGGTCATAAATGAATAAATGAGGTAGTTAGGATTGAACCAGCATTTCTGTAACCCTAAAGCTTCTTTATCAGTTCACCAAGCTTTCTAGGATCTGGACTACACAAGGAACAGTTTTCTACCTACAAAGATGTGGAACACGAATATGGTTTTTCCAAGTGTTTCAAATGTTGCACTGCCTACCTTGGAGTTCAGTTAAGCCATAACCGATTTATAGTGAGCTAGGGAAATTTCAAGTTGGTATGAATTATACAATTCTCAGTAGGTGTGTGTGTGTGTGTGTGTGTGTGTGTGTGTGTGTGTGTGTGTGTGTGTTGTGCTAAGTTTCTTTCAAGAAAGCTAAAGAAATTTCCCACTGAGTGGGAAATATTTGCGTTCTTCACCTACTTGTGCATGGATTTCCAAATTGATGGCTATTTGCTTCAAAAGTAGACAGGAAATCAATCCTGGAAATTATTGTGTGTGTAGCTCAATTCACTACGTTGTAAAATATTATTTCTTTCATCTCCTTTATGTTGCTTAGTTGCTATTTCATTCTTCATGGTAATAGCAAAATATTCGATGATATTGTAAACACACACTGACCTTTAAGATTTGTTCTCAGGTTCAGCAGCCATTTGTTTCAGAGACACTTGGCTTTTACATCAGCAGGTCTCTTCCTCTTTGAGAAAGAAAATGAAGTCATGCTTTATATTTTACATTTTGTTGTGGATGTGTTTCCCTTCAAATATATGTCATTGTGTAATAAGTACTTCTGTCTTTAAAGAAAACCATGTTATAGTTCTCTTTCTGGACCATGAGTAACAGTGGTTATGGGAAAGGATGCACGTTCTCAGGTGCCTGGTGGGAACTAGTAACCCTCCTCCAAAGAACCACAATAAATACTTGTTTCTAGTGAAAATCAGGGGCCATGTTTGTAAACCCCATTCTAGGCTTTTACACCTAATTACTCATACAGAATTTCCCTTTGTATATACTGATTTTCTCCCAATTCTCGACATTTATATACCATGGTCATATTTTTTAACATAGGTACATAGTAGACTATCCTTTATTCTACTTAACGTTTCTGTAAATGTAATGAATTAAAAAAAATCAATGTTTATTTGTTTTGGGGGGAGAGAGAGACAGAGCATGAATGGGGGAGGGGCAGAGAGAAGGAGACACAATCTGAAGCAAGCTCCTGGCTGAACTGTCAGCACAGAGCCTGACGCCAGGCTGAAACTCACAAACTGTGAGGTCATGACCTCAGCTGAAGTCAGACACTTAACTGACTGAGCCACCCAGCACCCCAATCTAATGAATTTTTTAATTACTTAAAATTGTGCATATGAAGAACATTAATATCAATAATATGAATAGAAGAAAATACTATAAATGGAAATTTATATAATTCCAAAATAAATATACACATATTCATACAAATGTAAGTACACATAGATTTAAAATGTTCAGAAAATAAAAATAATAGTATGTACCACCAGAAGTCTTATGGCCACATTTTTGAAAACTGTGACCCCCTTGGGGCGCCTGGGTGGCTCAGTCGGTTGAGCGTCCGACTTCGGCTCAGGTCACGATCTTGCAGCTCGTGAGTTCGAGCCCCGCATCAGGCTCTGGGCTGATGGCTCAGAGCCTGGAGCCTGCTTCTGATTCTGTGTCTCCCTCTCTCTCTGCCCCTCCCCCATTCATGCTCTGTCTCTGTCTCAAAAATAAATAAACATTAAAAAAAAAAATTAAAAAAAAAAGAAAACTGTGACCCCCTATTATCCCTATTTTTCTGGTTTGAAGTTGCACTTCAGAGGCCTTACCATGGTTTCCATTATAGGTTTCCCCTGCTTTGTGAAAGTAGAGCGTTTCTATGAAATCTTTCATGGCCCTAATGGCATAAAGCAAAAAACAGTTACCATTAGTAGTTTTTTTTTAATTTTTTTAAATTTTTTTTTTAATGTTTATTTATTTTTGAGACAGAGAGAGACAGAGCATGAACGGGGGAGGGGCAGAGAGAGAGGGAGACACAGAATCGGAAGTGTGCTCTAGGCTCTGAGCCATCAGCCCAGAGCCCGACGCAGGGCTCGAACCCATGGACTGTGAGATCGTGACCTGAGCCGAAGTTGGATGCTCAACCAACTGAGCCACCCAGGCACCCCTACCATTAGTTTTTATAGAAAAATTTTGAGCATTCTCAGACCCCAAAAATGACTTCTCTCAGACTTTTCTGATAGCTTAGGACACATCTTGTTAACAGATGAACAAAATAAATCAAAGTGAACCACAAACTCTCTCGGTCACAGTTGTGTGTCAAAGCTACCATGGCTTGATGCTCACTGTAGTTCCTGGGAGGGAGCTTGGCGGTGTGCTCAGGGTGTGCACTGACTCCATAACTACCGAACGCAATACAAACACTGAACACTTTGTGCTTTTTGCCGTTCTTTAAATAAAAGCGAAATTCTTCAGATTTCTTTTGGTTAGGGAACACAGGCACTCTGCTAATGTAGGTCTTTCCTAAAAGTGAATTGGTGTAACATGAACTTTCAAAAAGCAGAGGATACCTGTGTGTACAAGTCGTGTATGGCCATGAACAGATTTTCTGTCTTGAGGAACCAGATTGTGAGCCCCTCAGGCCTGCCGGCAATGTTTCCTTCACCCTATGTTCCATTATGTCATTTACTGCATATTGTTATGCACTGTGTATTTAATTCATGCTCACCAAAGTGAGCACTTGCACAGCAGTCTCCAGGAATGAAGTCCACTGCCACTTATGAGAACAGAACAGTCCCCAAGAATAACCTCAAGGAATCAGTGATATCTGGAAAAGTTATGTAAATACATAGGACTTAGATTTCCTCTTCTATAAAATGAGATAATGAACTCTTTTATCTAGAGGTGTTTCTTTTTATTAAAAACAGCCACTTAAGAGAAAGATACCATATGTTTTCACTCTTCTTTGGATCCTGAGAAACTTAACAGAAACCCACGGGGGAGGGGAAGGAAAAAAAAGAAAAAAAAGAGGTTAGAGTGGGAGAGAGAGCCAAAGCATAAGAGACTCTTAAAAACTGAGAACAAACTGAGGGTTGATGGGGGGTGGGAAGGAGGGGAGGGTAGGTGATAGGCATTGAAGAGGGCATCTTTTGGGATGAGCACTGGGTGTTGTATGGAAACTAATTTGACAATAAATTTCATATAATAAAAATAAATAAATAAATAAATAAATAAAACCACTTAATAGCCTTTACTGTCTATAGAGCTCCTGGTAAACGTTAATGTATATAATCCTCATAACAGCTCTAGGAGACAATAAGATTGGTACCTTCATTTAATACATGAAGGAAATAAGGCACAGAGGGAGTAAGTAATTTCCTGATGGTCACTCAGCTAGAATATGGAGAATTGAGTTTTGAAAGCCATAGTCTGTACTCTATCACTACTGTATGCTGTATTTCTTCTTAGAGTATATGAAATTAGCCGTCTGAAAATATTTGGATTCTATCATTGTACAGTTACATGCTGTGATTTTTGCTCCATTTCAGTTGTCTTCCATCTGCTGGGCAGACATCTAGATTTTTCCTTTCCCTGAATTGGTAAAATTCAGATAAAGAGCATGAACTTATAGGAAATATCAAATTCTAAGTGTCCAATATATTTTTTTACGGCGTCACATAATGTGACACATTAGGCTGTTGTGGAATGTCAAGCATTGGCATAATGTATGTCTTGGAAATGCAGAGTGACAGGTTGTCATTATAACTGTTTCGATTTTTTGTGATAATGGTAAACCCTGGAAAATTTCATTTTCTGGTTTTGCACATCACCAACACATTGACATTTCCCCTGTTTTCCCAATGGGAGAGATAGAATTAAATGTAGCCAAACCTGATAATTTTCCTTAGTGGAAATGTAAAGGGCTAAGAAGCCTCCATTTGTATATGGGCTTCAATAATTTGAAGAGAATTATTTTCTTTCTGTATTTCTAGGATGTAGAGGCAGATGGAGTAGTTTTCACAGCACTGAGTCATTGATGTGAACACCTAGTGATACAGATGATTCAAATTATAAGTTAGGTGCGAATAGTGCCTTTGTTTAGAACAGGGTCCTGTGCATTATGGGAAGATTAGCAAGCATCCCTTTCATCTATCCACTAGATGCCAGGAGTAAACCACCCTTACCCCCTTTCCCCAAATTTGTATCACCAAAAATGTTTCTAGACCTTGCCAGAAAATTGCCTCTGGTGGATAGTCACTGACTTAGAGCAGTGGAATTTCTGGTTCTTTGTTGTTGTAAACTCCTAAAATTCATACCTTTGCACATATTTTAAGACTTTAGGTTGTTTTTAGGTCTTTGTCTCATGGGTCACAATGCCAAGTTTGCAGTTCCAAACATATTATGGCAAAGTAACTATTATGTATTCTCCACTAGCATAATCTCTTACAAAGTTAAGCCACATCACTGGCAGAACCTTTGAGAAATGATGCATTTTCACCTCATTTTAAGGTTTATGAAAGTAATCTCTCCAAATACTGGTAATATTAATATCTGACAAATATAGTGTTTTATAATTACAGGGTGCTTTTGAACTCAATTTTTGAATTTAATTTTCCTGGTAATTATTTTCTTAAAATTTGTTTTAATGTTTATTTATTTTTGAGAGAGAGAGAGAGAGAAAGAGGGAGAGAGGGAGAGAGGGAGGGAGGGAGGGAGGGAGGGAGGGAGGGAGGGAGGGAGGGAGGGAGAGGGAGAGGGAGTACAAGGGTGGAAGAGGCAGAGAGAGGAGGAGACACAGAAGCCTAAGCAGGCTCCAGGCTTCCAGCTGTCAGCACGGAGCTGATGCTGGACTCAAACTCACAGACCCTGAGATAATGACCTGAGCAGAAGTCTGATGCTCAGCCGACTGAGTCACCCAGGTGCCCCTAATTTTCTCAGTAATTCTGAAGAAAGTTTTAATTTACCCACTTTGTTGATTAATAAGTGGAGTCTTGAGAAGTAGTTTTTATTTCTTAGGAGGTAGAGAGATCAGAAAGTACCACCATTCTGAGTAATTTTAGGTGAGTTGAGTTTTCTTGCTGAATTAACCTTAAGTAAAGCTCTCCTCTTGTGTATAAACCTTTTTTATTCTATCTTTGAGAACAGTGCTAAGGATGCCTGCCTGTTTCTCCTGCTCTTCTATTTCTAAATCCATATACCACCATCTCCTATTTTGATGTCACTGGTTGTTTGTCTTGGGAGCTCATGTAGACTGGACCATCTGTCTATAGCCCCTCAAGTGAGCTGCTCTAATTATGTTACATAGGGACAACTTGTGAAGCTCAGAATCTCAAGTTTCTAACCTTACAATTGATAAGCAATGTAAGCCATTCTAATCACTATTGTCAATCCTTTCTCTGTCTTAAATAGATGCATAGATCTTTAGGCTGTTAAGCATCTTTGAGTCCTGTTTACTTTGTAGTCAAAACCCCAGAAATTAGTCTTCTAGAATATGGCTCTTCAAGCCAGAGTCCTCAAGGTGATGGTGCCTGTGTAACCTTGATATGAAACCTCCAACACTGTGTAATATTGTCATCTCAGGGAGAGCCACTCTTCATTAGCTTAAATTGTTAGCTTTATGTTTCAGTAGAATAAATACACATTTTCCTTACGGTAATGAGTTTTTTTTTTTCTCACTTTGTGAAAACTGCAGGGACCCTTGTTATCGAGAGATAATCATATGCTAGCAGTGCCACTTATTATGCCCAGTGAAAGTCCCAAGGATATGATTATCTTTTAATAACTCTAAAGCCTGTTATGTATCATGTTGTATTGTTGTTTACTTTGAGTGCGTGGGGGGAACCCATTAGTGATCTCTGTGGTTGATATTATTCATTGGGATAATGATAAAAGAATCAAATGACCATTTGTTTGTTTGTAGCTAGATTGCACAATAAGAAATGCATCCCACTTCCCACTGAAAATGCATATAAATGTAATCTCTAGCTTAGTATTAGTTCAGTAGCCTGGATGTTAATACTAAATTAACATCAAGCAAAGCCAAAAGAAATTTAGAAAATACACGTGGATAATTTAATGTCTTTGTGACCTTTACCTCCCACAGAAAGTTCAGGTTGGGTTTTAAATTCCTGTGGAAGAAGTAAACACCCGTGAGAAGAAAGTACTCGCTAATTCAGTGATGGAAAATGACATCAATAACTTAAATAAAGTAGGATCGATGTAAGGAAAATCCCTTTAAATGTAATGGTCTTTTAGAATATGGAAAATTACTGAATTTTTCCCCTCTCACTACATACCTTCCTTTCATGTTCAAAGAATATAATAATTTTGGTTTCACTTATTGAATACCTGTTAGAGATCAGATAATTGTCATGCTTTCTCTCATTTTATCTTAACTAGAATCTTGCAAGGTAGGTGATATTCTTCCTGTATTTTAGGTGGGGAAACTGAAACTTTAAGGGGTTAAATAATGTGCTTGAATTTATGTAGAAGATAAGCAGCAAAGCCTGTTCAGATCTCATTTCAGAGTCCATGTGTTACCTACTGATTACTTAAAGCCATGATAAGAAGGATGATCACAGTTAAAGGACCCTTGTGGCTGACAGTGGTCTTGTATATGTTTATTATTAGGTAGACACCTGCCTGACACTAACGAAAGGGAAAAAAGATCGCTAAAGTGATCAGACCACTGTCTTCTCCCCCTCCCCCACCCCCATCTTGCAACCAACGTCTGTGAGAACTGAAAGAATTCGGGATGCCTCAACTAGTTTTTTGAACATTTTAATTATGACTATTTTCGTGCTATCAACTGTCACTTGGGAAGGATTGTTTTGTCTTAAATAAATACCCAACACCGTTTTTACCTCTGAAGTATTTGGGAAGGGTCTAGATCAAGACCTTTTGTTCTCTAGAGTAAAGTCATCTGTTTTGACCTAGGCCATCCCAGCTGCTGCCTCTTTCTAGCTACATTTAGCCAAGAAGCTCTGCAGTCATTTGGGGATTTCTGGTTTCTTTGTATTGTAATAAAATCAATGTGTTGCTGATGACACCAGCTGATTTGTTCCAAACTCCTAGACCCATTTTGAACAGGGAGAAATTCATACATTTATTCATGCATTAATTTCCTATCCGCACATGTGACTTTTTGGGGTGTATAATAAAATCCACAAGTAAACTTTACCCATAGTTTAAGACTGTTACAATAGCAGGTAAATGGTATGGACTTAACATTGGAAAATTTAATAAATATTCAATGATGTTTAAAAATAATTAAATATTTTGTGCATATCATAAACTGGGCACTGTGCTTTGCATGGATTATCTCATTCTGCCTTCATGAAAATACTGAAAGGTACATACATAATTATTAGGCTCATTTTATACATAAGGAAGCTGAACTTGAAGGAAGTGAATGAAATGAAAGCCTTTCCTCTGGTTCTTATCCAGCAGAGGCTATTATCCCATTGCCTATAATGGATGTATGGTGTCTTTCCCTGTGTACAACAGCACCAAAGTAGCCAAGAATAATGCCAGGCACCAATACAACAGCACCAAAGTAGCCAAGAATAAAGGTGTATCTTTACACCTTTTCAAGGAATGGCATTGTGTAACTATCTACTTCATTCATCTCTGAGCATGCTGGCACATTTGAGGTGGAAACTTTTAACTAAATCACATTCCCCCCCTGATAAAAGAATATGACTGTTCAACATTTTTTCCAATGAAGAATAAGTAATTCCTAATTATAAAATCAAGAACTCCTCAACCTATCTAGGCATCATTAGAAGTTTCCTTTTAAGAGCAGTCAAGAAAACACACTGGAAATGGAATTAATTTTTAAGTTGCATATCCTTTACTTAGTTTTTAATTTGGATCCATTCATTCATTCAGCACATATTTAAGGAACACTTGTTTTGGACTAGGTTGTACTATGCAACTTCAAATTGAAGAATAAGACAAGATAAAACAGATGCATATTTTCCTACAATAAAAGATAAAAGATAGGTGTCTGGGTGTGGGGTGGGTGGTAAACATACTGTGATTAATGTCGAGCTAGAAACATGCTTTATATAACAGGATGATGAGATTCATTACATTCCTGAAATGCTGTGGTTTTGTAAAGAGGATTATTTCCAAAGTAATATGCTGTGACTTTTTAAAAATTGAAGTATAGTTTGTATATATTAGTTTTAGCTGTAGAACATAATGATTTGACAAGTGTATACGTTGCAAAATGCTCAACATAAGTGTAGTTCCCATCTGTCATTACCAAAAACCTTTTACAATATCATTGACTATATTCCCCTTTTTTTCATCTCCATGACGTACTTATTTTGTAATTGGAAGTCTGTACCTTTTAGTCCTCTTAACCTATTTCAACTAACTCTCTACTCAGAACCAGCAAAACCTAAACATTACCTCTAATAGGATGGCTAGTAACAAAAAAGGCAAGAACTAACAGATGTTGGTGAATAGGTAGAGAACAGGAGACATTTGTGCCCTGTTGGTGGGAATGTAAATTGACACAGCCACAATGGAAAACATTGTGGAGTTTCCTCAGAAAAATAGAGAAGTACCATATGATCCAGTATTTCCACTTCTGAGTATTTCCCTTAGGAAAATGAAAACACTGATTTGAAAAGACATATGCACCCCTGTGTTTATTGCAGCGTTATTTATAATAGCCAAGATGTTGAAGCAACCTAAGTGCCCATCAATAGTTGATTGGATAAGATGTGGTGTGTATATACACAATGGAATATTACTCAGCCCTAAAGTATGAAATCAAGTGAAATATGTCAGATAAAGAGAGACAAATAACATGATTTCATTTATATGTGAATCTAAAGTCAAACAAGAGCAACAACAACAACAAAATGCAAACAGTCTCAAATATAGAGAATAGTCTATTACAATTTTACATTTATTTCGATGATGTTTGTTTGGATGTTGGTGGCTATGTAGAGTAGGAGCTTGATTTGTCAGCAAATACCATGAAGTTAGGAATATTGTTCTGTTTCTTTTCCCAGTAACTATTTTGGAATAAATGAATAAATGTAAATATAAAATCTCTTGGTCTGTAAGAGTAAAGGAACAGCTGAGTATGAATCATATTTATGAGTCACGAAAATTTGTGTATATAGATTTTCTTTCAAATAGTGTTGTGGGGTGATTTCTGTTGTATGTTTTTTTTAAATATTTATTTTGAGGGATACAGAGTGTGAGTGGAGAGGGGCAGAGAGAGAAAGAGAGAGAGAGGGAGGGAAAGAGAGAATCTGCTGACAGCACAAAGCCCAACATGGGGCTCATGCTTTATCTTTTTATTACTCATCTACATGACTTACCCAGTTTCTTTAGGCACATAGCTGAACTTATATATTACGCCCAGAAAGGTTGCCTTCAATGGGCTCATTCCTTAACCAGCAACCATTTAGTTGCAAGTTACAGAAATCTATACTAGTTCAAGTGAAAAGAAGGGTTGTTGAAACCATATGCCAGGCAAAATGATTGTGATCTACATAAGAAGAGAAAACTAGGTAAAACCTGACCTCATAGGGATTTGAAAAGCCAGGAGATGCGGTTACTTGTCACCTTTTATTTAATCCCTTGTTTCTCATGGGGATCAGAATTAAGGGTGTTTATTATGCCAACCCTAGTTTTTTCTGAATGACTGTTTGATTCTCTGATTCTCTCAACAGACTAGTTTCTTTTACAATAATTTCACCTTTACTTGCCTTTATCTCTCATTGGTACAGTTTACAATCTCTAAGAGAGAATCCTATTAGGCTTAATGTGGGTCAAGCATTCCTCCCTGTTCAATTGCTACAGCCAATTAGTTTTAATTACACAGTACATAGGGCAGTCCTTTCCAGGACCTTTGGATGGGGCAAGTTCTTTAAGGTGCAAATATTGATTCAGAGACTTTCTTGGGATCAGTCCCACATATTCCTCCTTATGTTTCCAGCCCTTCCATCCTGCCTTCCATTCCTTTGGGCATTGTTCTTTGCTCCATCATAGCTAACAAGTCTGATAAATGTATTTGTGTTAGGCCATCTAACAGGTAATTTATTTTTGGCCAGTGTTTCCTCTGGGAGTAAATCCAAAAATCAGAGGGGTGAATTTAATGCTAAATATTTTAGACATTGAGAAAATATTTGGTAGTATGTAGTTTTTTAGGTGCTGACTTTCCTTTTTGTGTGTATTGTTCTTCATGCAACCATTTATAATATATGAGAATCTTTTACCACTGTTACTATAATATTACTACTGGTGTGCCATATGCTAGGTAGAAGCCTGAATACCTAAATTGCATTATGTTATTTAATTTTCAGTTGTTCTTTGTGGCTGAATAATGCTATTGTCCCCACTTTACAGGTGAAATTGAGGCTTATTTCAGTTAATGAATTGGTCAAGATCACATGACTAGTAAATAATTGAACCAGCATCCCATCTCAGGCAGCTGTCCTGGACCTTGGGCTTTTAAATAATAGGAACTTGATTATTGTTTCATGAATAAAGTTAGAACCCAATTTTTCATTTCAAATCTATATCCTTCATTTGGACAAATATAATATTACTTTCATTCTGTGAAGAATATGTGTGTGTGTGTGTGTGTGTGTGTGTGTGTGTGTGTGTGTGTGTCAAGTTTTGGTAAGATTTGAAAGGAAAGAATGAAACCTTGACCAAAGTTGTGTTTTTTGTTTTTTTCAGGATTATTATCATTTCAACTGTTGTTAATGATGTGTTAGAGTTGCAAATGATGCCAATAGCTATAAATAAAACTTTACCTTCTAATCAGTGGTTACTCTTAATATAAGAAAAAGTGAGGCTTTTAGGTACACATTGAACTTTGGTAGTCAATTCACATACATGTAGTTGGTGATTGACCAGAGTAAAATAAAACAAATGGTGATTTATTTATGATTCATTATTAACTTGAGTATAGGATTTTTGTCTTTTGAATAGGAAATACTTCCTTTCGTTTGTCATAATCATTTGTGGCACTTTATTTATTTTGAGCAAATATGTACTAAAGGACATTAAAAAAGATAAATTTCTGGATATATTAACAATATAAAAAAGACATGTTTGGTCCTTACCTTCTAGACATTATTGATATTAACTTGAAAGTAAAGGTAGTTAGGTACTTAATATATGATAAATTATTATAATCTTAGGAAGTGATATTGTATTTATGGCTAATCAGGAAAATATAATATTTCTATCCTAATCAATTATGCTACATTTGTATGTAAATTAGGTTAGACTTGTGTAATATATTTCTGAGTGGCCAATCTCTATATATCTACAGAAAATGATGTTTTTAATTATAAAAGAAATAAGACAGTTATTTTGCTCAGAAGTAAAATTATTTACCATAGAAAGTTGGTTAGAGGATGCACATGTTACATAAACATGAAGATATAAGTATATACATTTATTCTCAGTAATATTGTATATCTGTATTTTCCTTAGATGGACCCAGTATTGCTTCAGGGGAAAATACTCTCAGGCACAGAATTATTTCGCAATTAAAGTTTAACTTGGTGGCTTTAAGAGAAGGTATAATACCATATTTATGGAAAGAATGTTTTGTTTTTGTTACTGTTACCCTCATTCATATGACTATCAAAAACCACCAGATATTTCCTAGTTCATTGTTTACCTTTTCATTATTTTATAAGCTTTTGTAATATACTTTCTTTAGAAGTAGTCTTTTTTATTGAATCTGAACACCACAAAATATCACAGGCTCCTAGAGCCATTATACTAACAAAGAAAGGATAGAGTGCTGAACTGACTTTTCACAAGACACATAGCTAGTGGGAGACAAAGCAGAGAAAGGAACCTGGTATCCTGGCTCCTAATGTGGGCAGTTTTATCAAGGTGGACATTTATACCAACCATATTTATTTTTCATTTCCTCCTAATTTAATTTTAGAATGGCAGTAGTTAAGTATCAGCTGCACATAAGCTTATTTATACTTGAAAAGTGTATTTATTTGCGTATTTTTTATTTTTATTCCAGGAATCTTTGACCTACAATACCTCCACATTATGTGGTCCCAAGAACTTCCCTAAAAGGTAAGCTTCCCACAAAGGGAGATTTTCCTTATTTCACCTTAGTTTTTATGGAAACATTGATTAACATCCTTAGTTTTTATGGAAACATTGATAGCCTTTCCTTGCAGAGTGATACCATAAGATCATTTTTAATGTTTTTCTGAAGGTTGAAGTTAATGAAGATATTTACATCATGTAAATTAAGATTGACAATAGGAAATTGAGACCTTTCCCAAGTCTTTCTGGAGAAGATACTTGCGGTAGCTTTCCTGTGGTTCACATTAATTTGATAATTCAAAAACTTCTGAATTTGGGAAGTTTTGAATAATTCAAAAACTTCTGAATTTGGGAAACTTCTGAATCATGGGAAGACTATTGGGAATAAAGTAAAGGTTGTTGCATTTTTGCCAAATGGTTTTAAAGGAATGGGCATTTTATCAGTCAAATAAACACAAATACTTAGTTTCTAGGTTCTATAGATATTCAGGTCTTAAAATTGAAGCCTTTAGGGCTAAAACACAAGCAGTATAACTCATGGTCTGTGATAAATGCATTTTTTCCTTCATAAAATAATCAGATCCAAAAAGTCTCTGTTTTTACTTCCTAACACTGCTGTAATACAGTACCATGAGCTGAGTGGCTTAAGACAGCAGAAGTTGATTTTTTTCACAGTACTGTAGTTTAGAAGTGTGAAATCGAAAGGTAGGTAGGGTCTTACTCTCTGAAGGCTCTAAAGGAGGAATTTGTCCTTGATTCCTCTAGTTTTTGGTAGCTGCTCACAGTTTTTCGTGTTCTTTGATGTGTAATGACTTTACTCAATTCCCTCTTTGTCTTCACATAGACTTCTCCCCTGTGTGCTTGTGTCTAAGTTTGTATTTGTAATAAGGACACCTGTCATTGGATTGAGGGCCCACACTAATCCAATATGACCTTATCTCAACTTGATTATATCTGCAAGAACCTTTTTCCAAATAAGGTCACATTCATGGACCTAAGGGTTGTGATTTCAACATTTCTTTTTTATTCCCTAATATAGGGGATATATTATGTTAAAAGGTATAATATCTATTTCTTGATGGACAACTTATTTTCCAAGCAAGATAAAAATTATAATCTTACTTAATCAGTACAGGAGTTGATGACATTAGGTAAATATTAGCGCATGATTTTGACTCTTAGGGGAAGATTATTTTTAATACACTCAATAATAAAAAAATAGGAAAAAATTAATTTTACTTGTTTTCTTAGATATTTTTCGTAAGCCAAGATTGAGTAAAGTATTTTGACGAGTTAAGTATTGCTCTGTAATAAACTATTCCCAGATTCAGTTGCTAAAAACAGTAATTATTTATTACCTCTGATGAATCTTTTGGTTAGGTGTTTGGGTCTTCTGATATGTAACAGACTCCCCCAGTCTTGAATGGGTGTGTTAGTGTGTATGAGGTCTGTGTATAGGTAAATTAGGGGAAGCCTCTGCTCTGAATAGTCTCTAGTCCTCCAGGAAGAGCCAGTTCTTTTTCTCATTGTTATGGCTTTTTCTTATTCCACAGTATTCTGAATGTTCTTAAACTTAGTATTAGTTTCTGTTTTTATTTCCTTAGACTTGTTTACTTACAGTCCATCCCAGACAAGGTAGTAGGAGTGATCTTCCTAAAGCATTCCCTAAATCTAATCAGATTATCACAAACAGCTATAAATCTTCCATTGTTCCTTGTTTTTCTTTGATCAACTCCCAACTATTCGACATGGCTTTAGAAGGTTCCATATTATTTGACCATTGCTTACCTCTCAACCTTTATTTCTCCCCTACCCCACAGCTTCCTAAATACATTCCACTAACTTGAATTATAAAAAAAAAAAAAAAAAAAATGTTTAAATATGCCATTTTCTCCTGTTTTTACTCATTATATTCCTTCTTTTAGAAATATCATGTTCTCCCCACCCTGCCCCCTTCTCCCATCTTTCATCAACTCTTTTTGTTGCTAACTGAAAACTTAAAATTTGAGGAAATTTTCTATGGTTTTTCTTCTCTAGGTTAGTCTTAGGCTTCTTTCCAATGCCTATATCACTGTGGACAGAATGAAAATCACACTGTACTGTAATTGCTTGTTTGATTAGCTTACTTTTCCATCATGGATTCTACTAAGCCAGTAATGATATCTCTTTTCTACATCATGGTACTCAGTCTTCAGTAATAATCCTTGGGAAGAATGGGATATTTAATCACATCTTTTGTGTTCTCGTTCCTCTGTCTTTAAAGATGTAGAGGTACCTGGTTGGCCCAGTCAATTCAGTGTCTAGCTCTCAGCTCAGGTCTTGATCTCAGGGTCGTGAGTTCAAGTCCCACATTGGGCTCTGCACTGGGAGTGAAGCCTATTTTAAAAAAAAGAGAAAAAGAAAAAGGAAGTTTATGATGTTGACATCATACTCAGTGGCAGAAAGCTGAGAGTTTTACCCTAAAGATTAGAAATAAGATAAGGATGCCAACTCTTTTTACTGAACTTGAGCATAGTATTAGAAGTCCTAGCCAGAAATTAGACAAGAAAAAGAAATGAAAGGCATCCATATTGGAAAGGAAGACATAAAATTATCACTCTTTACAGATGACATGATTTTATATGTAGAAAACCATAAAGATTCCACCAAAAAACTGTGAGAACTAATAAATTGAGTAAAGGTGCAAGGTACAAAATCAATATACAAAAATCTGTTGTATTTTTATTCTCTAACAACTATTGAGGGGAATTCAAGAACACAGCCCCATTAACATTTGCATCAAAAAGAATACAATACTTAAGAACAAATTTAACCAAAGATGTGAAAGACAGATACACTTGAAAGCAAGAAAGAATTGATCATTAAAAAGTCTATACTACTGAGAGCAATCCACAAATTCAGTGCAGTTCTTATCAAATTTCCAATGGCATTTTTCTCAGAAATAGAACAAAAGAACTAAAATGTGTATGAAACCATGGAAGATCCTATATAGGCAAAGTGATCCTGAGAAAAAAGAACAAAGCTGGAGGCATCACACTCCTTGATTTCAGACAGTACTACAAAGGTATAGTAATCAAACACTTGAGTATTGGCATAAAAACAGACCATTGGATCACTGGAACAGAATAGAGGGCCCAGAAATAAACCTCCATGCATATATGGTCATTTTATGTCAAAGCAGTAAAAAATAAACAATGGAGAAAGGACAGTGTCTTTAATAAATAGTGTTGGGAACTATTTATTAAGCAGCCACATACAAAATAATGAAACTAAGTCAGTATCTTACATCAAATAAAAAATTAACTCAAAATGATTTAAAGACTTGGATGTAAGATCAGAAACCATAGAACTCCTAGAATATAACACAGGTAGTAAGCTCTTTGAGATTGCTCTAAGTGACATTCTTTTGGATCTGACTCTAAAAGCAATGGTTACAAAAGCAAACATAAACTATTGGGACTACATCAAACTAAAAACCTTCAGCACAGTGAAAGAAACAACCAACACAATTAAAAGGTAACTTCCATTTGCAAGTCATACATCTGACAAGGGTTAATGTCTAAAACATGTAAAGATCTTACATAATAATAAAAATAAAAACCCAGTTAAAATGAGAGGAGACGATCGGAATAGACATTTTTCAAAGAGGACATACACATGGCCAACAGGCACGTGGAAAGGTGTTCAACATCACCTATCATTGGGGAAATGCAAGTCAAAACCACAATGAGATATCATTTCCCACCTGTCAGAAGGGTTAAAATCAAAAAGACAAAAAGTAATGTTAACTAAAATTTAAGTTAAAAGAAAAAGACAAAAAATAAAAAAAAAACATTGACAAGGATGTGGAAAAAAGGGAACCCTCATGCACTGTTGGTGGGAGTGTAGAATTGTGCAGCCACTGTGAAAACCAGTATGGAGGTTTCTCACAAAATTAAAAAAAAATACCATAAGATCCAGCAATTTCACTTCTGGATATTTATCTCCCCCCCCCCCCACAATAAAGACACTAGTTTGAACAGATACATGCATCCCTATATTGATTGCAGCATTATTTTCAGTAGTCAAGATAGGCAAAGAACCTAAACAGCCATAGATGGATGAATGGATAAAGAAGATGTGGTGTGTATGCGTACGTATATATGTTATACACACACACACACACACACACAATTGTAATTCTCCTTGGCTATAAAAAAGAATGAAATCTTATCATTTGTGGCATCATGAATAGACCTAGAATGTATGATGCTAAGTGAAATAAGGTCAGAAAGAGAAAGACAAATACTGACTGCATAATTTAACTTATAGCTGTAATCCAAAAAACAAAACAAATGAACAAACAAACCCAAACCAAACCTGTGGATACAGAGAATAGATTGGTGATTACCACAAGGCAGGGGGCTTCTGCGAAGGCAAAATGGGTCAAATTGGATCAAGAAGTACAAGCTTCAGTTATAAAATAAGTAAGTCATGGGGATGTAACAGAATGGTGACTGTTGTCATTGATACTGAATTACTGAATTGCAAATCTGAGTAACTAAGAAAGTAAATCTTAAAAGTTCTCTTCACAAACAAAATACTGTAACTTTGTATGATGACAGATGGTAAATAGACTTAATGTGGTGAACATTTTGCAGTGTATATAAATGTTGAATCATTATATAGTACAGTAGAAAATAATACAATGTTGTATCTCAGTTTTACTTCAGTAAACCAAAAAAAGTTGGTGGACGTTTTCATAATTGAGACTGGAAAGCAGGAGGAGGTCAGGTTCTCTCAAATTGTAATGATGCCCTTTTTAGTTGTCCTTAAGGAAGGCCTTGCCACCACCTCCAGGTTCCCTAGCCTTTTGTCTTCCACCCCAAGTTGTAAAAGTGGTACTTATGGGTTAGAACAGCCTCAAAACAGACTTATTTTGGTTCACACATTTGTTCTTGTTTGTTTCTTTTTAATTGCAAAAACAATGTTTAAATTGTTGCCAGCACTTGAAAATTCAATTTCAGATAAAATGATGATTTCCAGATTTTCTAAGGAGAAATCAGAGTATCTTTCTATCCCAGGCTTACATTCCTAGATGGCAGGAGGGCTTTCCTGCAAGGCAGCTGCCTCTCCCTGCCTTCTCCCTTTTATCATGCCACTTCATTTGCTACTTATTTGGCCCTGACAGGCCCTTGAGTTCAGTATCCTCAGCTACACAAAGACTTCTGGATTGATGGAATGTGGAAGGTTAGCCTCCGAGAGTCTGTCTCTGGTGAACCAAAGATCATAGGTTCAGTGGCTGAATGGGCCATTTAGTTGTTCCTGTCATATATCTATCAAGTAAGTGAAAATAATTTTGGCTTTATGTGCAGAGTCTTTATGCTTTAAGTTCCTGCTATAATATTGGAGCCGGGTAAGCTGACTTTTCTGAGACTCATTTTTCCCATCGGCAAAATGGAGACTGTAATATCCTTCAAGGTCTTACAACATGTAAATTTCCTTTGTTAATACCACAACAGTTAGTCTAATGTACACGCAGAAGGAAAATAGTTAGTTTGTATTCTCTGGATTGGTACAAGTGATTTTCATCTTTTGTTAGATATTAATCGATTAAAAATAAGTTAGGAAAATTAAGTACTGATACATGCTACAAAAGGGATGAACTGTGAAAATAGTTTAAGAAGACAACACAAAAGTCCACATGTATGATGTTATTTATCTGAAATGTCCAGAATAGGCAAAATTATAGAGATAGAAATTGTAATAGTGGTTTCCAAGAACTAAGGGGAGAGGAGAATATGAACATACTGCTAATGAGCACAGAGTTTCTTTTTTTGGGTGATAAATTAGATAGTGGTGATAGTTGCACAACCTTGTGAGTATACTAAAAACCACTGAATTATACAGTGAATGGTGAATTCTATATGTGAATTATATCTCACTATAGAAATAGATTATGAAATACATGTTTTAAGATGACACAATTTCTCCTTCAGGTGTGGTGACTAAGGCATGTAGCAAAATAAGCAGACTTCTTAGGTTGTCATTCACATCAATACATACCATCTTCCCTAAAGTCCTGATGTGTCTTCCAAGGCCAAAGACCAAGTCGGGTTTCTAATTCTAAGGATTCATGGTTTAATATCAAAGTTATCAGTGATGGAGTCAGACAGTTGGGTAAACATTTAAAAGTTTTCAGTTTTTATCTCTGTAAGCCTCAGATTCGTCAAACTATAAAGTAAGGGTACTAATAGTCATTTTGCTGGGTGATTGCAAGAGTGAGGAAGAACAAATGTCAAGTACTGATCATAGTGTCAGTTATGAAACAGCCCCTCTATAATTTATACTTTTTAAATGAGTGTTACATGGTTGTAAATATGAGGCTATATTACATTAGGTTATTGGCAGCCCAGCTGTCTCAAGGTTGGTTCTTTTTCCTGTGTTAGCGTCTTGGCCAGAAAGAAAAGAATGGTTAGAATTTCTGCTAGCACTTAATGAATTTAATCAGCCCCTGAGGGACTTTTGATATAGCAGGGAAATTTTTTACAGAGAAACATGATTTTTATCCTTCCTATTTTTCTCTTGAGAGTTGACAGAGCCTTTCCTAGCAGAGGTAACATTACCTGTGCTGAGAGAAGAGTATTAACATACCATGAGGGTAATGTTAGAACAAAAAGAACACATCCCTGTGGCCTTACATTAAAATGTTTCTGTGTCTGTGGTTCTGAATTCAATTTAAATTGCTACCAAGAAAACACACTACTGCCTGAAAATGTACAATTCAATTTTTTGTCCTTTTTATTATTTATGATTTTTTTTTCCTTTAGACCATAGTGTTTGTTCTTTTTTAACTTTGGTTTTGTCTTTGCAAATTAAATTCATAGTCTGGGAATATAGAAGATGATTGAGTTATTCATGTAGTATCTTATAAATTGTAACATTAAGCAGAAACTTTTCATCTTAATTATGAAAAAGGCTTTATGAATTGTGTCATTTGACCCAGTTGCTATCGTATCCTTTTCTTTATGGATAATGAAAAGGATTATGCTATGGTGAATGGGTTGGAACAACTGGAAACTTTGGGGTCATTTGTTTTTTCAGTAAGTAGATAGGGATCAGACTATATGTCAGAATCTATATTAAGGTCTAATGATATGGTGGCAAATAAAATATATATGTACCCTTGACTTTGAGTTTGCTGTATCATAGGGATGGCAAGTAATAAACAAAATACTGATTGTATTAGATGCTATGAACAAAATGAAGAGAATGCAATGATAAACAAGTTATTGAATGAAAGAAAAGACATTGATGAAATAAATTGAAGATGATGTCACAAATGGAAAGATAATCCATGCTCCTGGTTAGAAGAATTGATATTATTAAATGCCCACACTATCCAGAACAATCTACAGATTTAATGCAATTCCTATAAAAATACCAACAGCATTTTTCACAGAGCTAGATAAACAATCCTAAAATTTGTATGGACCACAAAAGACACCAAATGGCCAAAGCAATACTGAAAAAGAAAAACAAAGCTGGAGGCATCACAATTCTGGACTTCAACTTCTATTACACATCTGTAGTAATCAAACAGTATAGTACTGACACAGAAATACACACATAGATCAGTGGAACGTAATAGAAAACCTGGAAATAAACCCACATTTATATATGGTCAATTAATCTTTGACAAAGCAGGGAAGAACATCCAACAGGAAAGACTGCGTCTTCAACAAATGGTGCTGGGGAAACTGGAACGCTGCATGCAAAAGAATGAAGCTGGACCACTTTCTTACACCATATACAATAATAAACTCGTAATGAATTAAAGACCTAAATGTGAGACCTGAAACCATAAAACTCCTAGAAGAAAACACAGGTAGTAATTTCTTTGACACTGGATTTAGCAACATTGTTCTCAATATGTGTACTCAGGCAAGGGAAGCAAAACCAAAAATAACCTATTGGGAATAAATGAAATAAAAACTTTCATACAGTGAAACCATCAACAAAACAAAAAGACAACATACCTAATGAGAAGAGATATATGCAAATGATATATCTGATAAGGGTTGGTATCCAAAATATATAAAGAATTCATACAACTCAACACCAAGACAACAAATAAACCAATTAAAACATGGGCAGAGGACCCAAATAGACCTTTTTCCAAAGAAGGCATATAGATGGCCAGCAGGTATATGAAAATGTGCTTTGCATCGCTAATCCTCAGGCAAATGCAAATCAAGACCACAAGGTATCCCCTGGCCCCTATCAGAATGGTTAGAATCAAAAAGACAAGAAATAACAAGCATTGGTGAGGATGTATAGAAAAAGGGACCTTCATGCACTGTTGCTAAGAATGTAAATTGGTACAGTCACTGTGAAAAATATCACAGAGTTTTCTCAAAAAATTAAAAGTAGAAATACCCTATGATCCAATAATTTCATTGCTGAGTGTTTACTCAAAGAAAACAAAAGCAGTAATTTGAAAAGATATATGCACCCCTATGTTCATTGCACCATTATTTATAATAGCAAAGATGTGGAAGCCACCCAAGTGACAATCAATACGTGAATAGAAAAGAAGATGTGTATACACACGCACAACTCTCTCTCTCTCTCTGCCATAAAAAAGAAGGATATCTTACCATTTGCAACATCATGGATGGACATAGAGGGTAAGCTAATAAATAAGTCAGAGAAAGACACATACCATATAATTTCTCTTATTTGTAAAACAAAACAAATGAATAAACAAAAAGCAGAATCAAAGCAACAAATACAGAGAAGAAACTGATGGTTGCCAGAGGGGAGGGCACCAGAGGGGGATGAAACAAAATAGGTGAAGAGTATGGGTAGGTACAGGCTTCTAGTTACAGAATGATAAGTCTTGGGATAAATGCTGCAGCAAAGGGAATACAGTCAGTGGTATTGTAATTGTGTTGTGTGGTGAGATACTAACTGTACAAGTCGTGAACATAGCATCATGTTTAGGCTTGTCACATCACTATTTTGTACTCCTGAAACTAATGTAACATTGTATGCGCACTATACTGTGTGTGTGTGTGGGGGGGGGGGATAAATAAAGTGGGGAAAAAAGGATGCATGATTATAGTTCTGCATCACTACTAACATTTTGTGTGACCTGGAGAGACTAATTTGATGAATGGATATCATTTCTTTCCTTTCCCCTTCCCCTTTTCTCTGTTTCTTTGTTTCTTGGTGAATTGACTTTTTGATCATTATGGAATTTTCTCTTTTTGTTCTCAATTGTGGTTTTGGACATAATATTTATTTTATATGATTTTAACATGACTCTACTCCTATATATAAATTATCATTTGCCGGGAAATGATACTTCTACTTTGTTCCTTATGTGTCATTTTAGGTGAGTCTCCAGTTAATAGCATTCAGGTATATTTTACCATTTGATTTTTTTCCTGCTTTTATCAAGGGATTTGAATATTTTATATATTTTTTAATGTTGAAATATTTTAACATTTGTTAATATCTAATTTTATGTTACTTTTTTGGTTGTTTCTGCATATTTCTTCTTTCCTACGTTCTTAAGGACTGTTTTTTGTTATTCCACTCTTCTTTCCTCTTTTTTTGCATTTTTCACTCTATGTCTATTTCTAATAAGTTCCCTAAATTTTGAATTTAGCAATGCTGAATTTAAAATCATTCTTAAATAAAACCAAAATTGTTTAACTGTAATCATACCACCCAAAGTTGTAAGTTATTGTTGTATAGATAAATGTAGTATTCAATTATATTTCATTTTCTTTGAATTAGTAGTTATTATGTTCAATATGGTCAAAAATTAACTTACACATATTTTCCTATATATTGTACCAATTTATTGTTGCACATTGCTACCAGCATCCCCCTTCCTTTGAGTTCAAGTTCCTTTTAAGATATCCATTAAATAGTTCTTTTATCAGGTTTTCTTAGTGGTAAATTCTGTAATTTTACCATGAAATATTATTCTTTACCATTATTACTGAATAATATACAAAGTTTGCAATTGCTAGTTGACAATTTTTCTTCTCAGTACTTTGAAGGTATTGTTCCATTGTTTCAACTTTTTATTACTGTAGATAATTACGTTTTCTGTTAGTCAAATTGATGTTCTTTTCTATGTGATCTGTTTTTCTGTGTGTGCTTTTAAGACTTTCTCTTTGTGTTTGGAGTTTTGCAGTTTCACTATTCATTTATTTTTAATTTTTCTTAAGTAATACTATACTTTCCAATCTGAAGACACATTTCTTTTTTTTTGGTCTATTTACTGGAATGTGGACTTATAATTTTTTTGTCTTTTACCCTTTTCTAAATATCTAATCACACATATTTTGCACTGCTTATCCCATCCGTAACTCCTTTCATATTTCTTATTTCTGTACATCTCCCTTTTGCATTCTGGGAAAATTCTTGAGATTCCTCCTCCAAGTTTTAAATTCCTTCTTCATCAGTGTCTACCCTGCCATTTAACTTTTTCTATCAATGAAGATAGCTAGTTTATGCTCCATTTGCAGACAACCCCAAGTCTCATGGGCTAAAACAACGTTTATTTCTCCCCCATGTTACATGACCAATGCAAGTTAACAGGCAATATCTCTTTATTATAATTACTCAGGGAATCATATTGATGGATTTGCTATTGGGGAATGCTTTCCTGATTAGTGAGGCAATTTAAGAAAATCTGTAGGATCATGAACTAGATCTGAGAGTTTCTTCCCAGGATCTGCACATCATTTTTGCTCACATTTCTTTGAAAAAAGAATTCTCATGGCTGTGGGTGACTACATAGAGGGCAGAAAATATAATCTTAATATGTGCCTGGACATAAAGGAGAACCAGAATATTTGTGAAAAGCACTTTACTGCAACCCTAAATGTTCACTGTGATTTAAAAATTTTGACTATACTATTTAAAAATTTTCTATAAGTTCCATTTAGGTTTTCTTTCTGGTTCTGTTTTTAGTCATAATATTCTATTATTTTTATTATGGGTTCACTTCCTTTATATCTGTAATCATTTTAACCAATTTTATTTTCTATTGAAGTTTATCAGTTTGTATTATTTTGAGTGCTTTTCTTGCATATTCTTTTTAATGTGCCAGCATATTCTTTTGGGTGATAGTTTCTTTTTTCTCATATAATTTGTAATTTTCTGTTTTGAGCGCACATTAGATTTTTCTTCCTGTGAGACTGCTTTGTTCCCTGTGTTGTAAAAAGCATGCTCTAAGAAGTGGCTTTGCTTTGCTTTTACCAAGGTCCTGGAATTTAAAGAGTCCTATACCATTTCTTGTGTTAATGTTCTATGTTTCATGAATATTATGCATTTAGATCATAAACTCAGGTTTGACAAACACTTGAGGTTACAATTTCTTGTAGAGGGCACATTGACCCCAGGGCAGAGTGTAAGATTTCCTACTAGTTCTTGAGACCGTTTTACATACCTTTTTTTTTTTTTTTTTTTTTTTTTTAGTTTGCACTTAATTTATGGGGTCCATATTTTATTTACAACTTTCAGTTCTATTTCTCTGTGGCCCACTGTCTAATGTGGCATTAGTACCTGGTGTACCACTTCTTGAACCAATAGCAAGGACCAGTGTGACTCTGAACTACCCCCACAGTAATTGAAACTTACTGTTTATTTAATCTTTGATTCCCCTGCTCCTTTATGATATCTTCAGGATTCTGTTTCATTTCTGTAAGCCTAGCAGAGTTTTTAAAAATACATTGTTTTGGTTATATTTTATTCATTTTTTTTGTCTATGTTTACAGGTGGGCATTAGTCTGCATTAGCCAAGTCCACAATGTTTTTAAAACTGGTAGTTTCTAGAATCAACTTTCTGCTCTGTAACAAAACATATTCAAATTATGTTCTCCATAGTGCTGTTCTGACTCTGTGACACATCTCTCTAAATGAACTATTAGGAAGAAAAAACAGATGAAATGTCCAGTCTTCTGTTTTGTTTTCTACTTCAGTATTAACCAAATGGGTGGTGTTACAGAAATTATTAAACTTTGTTGGGCTTAAGTTTTCCCATGTATAAAACAAAAAGTTGAGATTCGATGACTTAGATAAATGGATTCTCTTTTCAGCTAAACAAGTTTAGAAGAGACATGTTTTTAGGCAAGACCCTCCTTCATTTCTGGTATTCTAATTTTAATTATTTGATTATTTCTAGCTAATTTATTTTTAACATGTTACTGAAAAATTATGTCTTGGCTCCATTTAGTTTGTGATATTTTATGAGTAACTATGTTTAAAGGACCATCACTCTGTAGGTTAAATCTATGGATTGGTTGAAATTAGTTTGCTATTATAAAGGTCTCCGGAGGTGACATTAACATAAAGCATTTGTTGATTGCTATAGTGTAATTTTTCAAGAGACCTTCCAGAGTAAGTCTGTGTTATTTCTATCATCATACAAAAAAGAAAGAAAATAGGGTACATTTTTATCTGGCCATGTTTAAACTAAGACATATGGTAGCTTGTGAAAATTGCAAAACAAAGTCTTTAGAATATTTAGTACTGAATCACCCTTCTAATTGTGTATGTAGTGAAGGTACCCAGTTCACCCAAAACAGTCTTTAGAGTCTCCTACCTAAAAGTGGTCCCCAAACTATAGACTCCCAGGATTTGAGCGTTGCATTCAAAGATGTGCTGACAGATATTATCCAAAGGCCAATGAATTGCTGTCAGTTTCATTTTAGCCACATAAATTTTAAGGAAAAAGTAAAGATGATACATGCATCTGAAGATTGTACAGAGAGTTTATTGAAAACCCAGGCTTGCAAGGACCAATAGACTGTCTGCAAACTGTTAGCATTACTCTGATTTCACAGACAAAGGGACTGGGATAATATTACCCGGTGGAGACATTCACATACAAAGTGGAATAAGATTTCAGATGGTGTGCTGATGGTCCAATATAATGCACCAAGTACATTGAAACAAACAACCAGAAACAAGCTAGAGAAATTTGAGAAGCTTAAACTTGGGGATCTGTGCAGAGAAATTGAAAGGAACAACAGTCGACTTTATCTGCAAATGATGAAATCTCTTGCAACAGGAGGATGTGAACATATGTCTGGTAGGGGCAGGGCGTAGAAGAATTAGAGAAATCTACGTTTTTCCATTATGATCTATTTTGAAGTGAGACAGACTCTGTCTAAAAAGTCAAGGACTGAATGTGCCTTAGAGAAATGGTCGTGGTTATTTTACCTTTTAATCCACCTTTGAAATAAAAGATTAGAGGTAAGATAAAAGCTATCTGGATCCTTGCTGGAAGAATGAAGCTTTTAAAGGAGAGCCATAATTACAGCTATCTTCAAAGTTGGTGTATGCCAAGTCTTAGGGAAGTGCAGGATTAATCTTGTTGATAATGACAGAACCCAAGGTATCCCCAGCAGTGGTTCTTAAGGGCTTGAAAACCAAGGATTTGGAGAGCAGGTGGTTGGACACAGCTGCTGAATAATCCTCTTAACCTCATCTGTACTTCACAGGGAGAAAAATAGCAGGAAAATAAAAACCTCTACCAAGTGGTTGGTAGCAGTGAAGTAAAAGGAGCATCGAAAGTATACAAGGGCGGGGCGCCTGGGTGGCGCAGTCGGTTAAGCGTCCGACTTCAGCCAGGTCACGATCTCGCGGTCCGTGAGTTCGAGCCCCGCGTCGGGCTCTGGGCTGATGGCTCGGAGCCTGGAGCCTGTTTCCGATTCTGTGTCTCCCTCTCTCTCTGCCCCTCCCCCGTTCATGCTCTGTCTTTCTCTGTCCCAAAAATAAATTAAAAAATGTTGAAAAAAAAAAAAATTAAAAATTGGTTTGGGGGGCGCCTGGGTGGCGCAGTCGGTTAAGCGTCCGGCTTCAGCCAGGTCACGATCTCGCGGTCCGTGGGTTCGAGCCCCGCGTCGGGCTCTGGGCTGATGGCTCGGAGCCTGGAGCCTGTTTCCGATTCTGTGTCTCCCTCTCTCTCTCTGCCCCTCCCCCGTTCATGCTCTGTCTTTCTCTGTCCCAAAAATAAATTAAAAAATGTTGAAAAAAAAAAAAAATTAAAAATTGGTTTGGGGGGCGCCTGGGTGGCGCAGTCGGTTAAGCGTCCGACTTCAGCCAGGTCACGATCTCGCAGTCCGTGAGTTCGAGCCCCGCGTCGGGCTCTGGGCTGATGGCTCAGAGCCTGGAGCCTGTTTCCGATTCTGTGTCTCCCTCTCTCTCTGCCCCTCCCCCGTTCATGCTCCGTCTCTCTCTGTCCCAAAAATAAATAAAAACGTTGAAAAAAATAAAAAAAATTAAAAAAAAAAAGTATACAAGGGCAAATTTGTTCTCATGCTAATAATTTTGAACAAAAGAAGCACTTGCTGTAGAGAGGTGTGTACTATTATCAACTAAAGACATAATAAGTATGCCTAAATAAAGAATAAAACCGAGTAGGATTCTGAGAGTAGTAATTTCTTCAAGCACTTCTCAAGCTATTATTCACTGAGGACATAAATCCCTCTTAATATCTTGTCATTAATTTTTTGTTCATGAAATAGCTAGAAATGAATAGCTCTCAGTCAATATTTAATTGATACTTATAAATTGAACTTAATCAAAAACTATATGTGTCTTCTAAAAAAAGCCCAAACAAACTATATGTGTCCCTATCCAACAAAAAATTAGTCAAGGCAGATGTAACAGAAAAATGGGAAGCAAAGCAGGCACATGGCACCAGACTTTATGGAAGAGAGAGATAAAACTTCAATCATTAAGCCATTGACTTTCCTAGAATATTGGAGCAGTGACCAACTAGTTCTGATTAATCCTCCCTTTCCTTCAAAGCATGATGGAGCCTAAAAAGAAATGGACTAATATATACTTGTGTTTTTATGCACTAAAATAGTTCCACATCTTAGTAATCCTGGTTTTAAAAGTTCCTATTTTGAGTTTACTTCAAACATGTTGATTTTTGATGCTCAAGTTCTGTTTATTATGTGGGGAACCATACAGTATAACTCCTACCATGAAGCCAGATCATTTAGTGCTCAAACTGGAAAGAGTAAACTCATAGAACACAAGAAGTAAAAAAGGGCCTCAAGTAACATCCTGACCAGAAATTTCATCTTATGGTTGGGGAAATTGAGGCTCAGAAATATTTTAATGACTTGTCCAGAAGCACATGCTCACACAGAAGTCTCAATATTCATTCAGATGTATGTTTTCCGCCCAGTGCTGGGAAGTCTTATTCATGTGGAGAGTGAGAATTTACTTCCTCACATTTTTTCCCTCCTTCAGGGACAGAAGGAAGATGACCTTCCCTTAAAGACTTGAATGACATTGAGTTTTATTCAGCAGAAACAGGACCGTTTATATGCTTTAAAACATAAAGCAGTTCTCACTTGATGATGATGATGATGTTAACAGCTTACATATTTTGAGTACCTATGAGGTGACAGGCACTTTCCTAATCCTTATAAACATATTTTCTTTAAAATTTATAATATTTGGGGTGCCTCGGTGGTTAAGTCGGTTAAGCGTCTGACTTTGGCTCAGGTCATAATCTCATGGTTCGTGGGTTCAAGCCCCGCATCAGGCTTTATGCTGACAGCTCGGAGCCTGGAGCCTGTCTTGGATTCTGTGTCCCCCCTCTCTCTTTGCCCCTCCCCTGTTCTTGCTGTGTCTCACTCTGTCTCTAAAAAAGAAATAATTATTAAAAAAATTAAACTTATCGTACCCACAGGTAGGTTCTAACATCTTACTTATTTGATAAAAAATCTGAAGTTCAGAGTGGTTAAATAAGTTTCTCATTATCTCATAGTAAGTCTCTGGCAGAGGTGGGATTTAGTCTCAGTTCCATCTCGATACTAGGGCCAGGATTCATAATCACTGTACATACTCCTACAGGTGGGCAGAAACTCAGTGTTCTTAAACCTTAAGTGCCAATTAAGGGATTGTATACATAGGGTTCAAGAGGAACACCCACGAGGATGATGTCAGAATAGCTTGTTGCACCCCAAACTCTTACCTTCCACAAGGTGGTAAAGTACTAATGGGGACTTTGTGTTTGAAAATCTGATATTAACAGGAGACAGTTGTGCTGAGCTGCTTTCGGCTGGCACTGCAGAGAAATCACACTTGGCTGCAAAGAAGCTGTTGATTGCTTACACAGGTTTCTGTGGTATGCCAGCAATTCTTGCCAACCTGCTCTTCCTTATCAAAGAGCCAGTAGTTCCAAGTGAGGTGAGAATCCCACTTGACAAGCAGACATAAGCCATTTGGGGAAAATACAAATTAAAAGGCTCCAAGATAGAAATAGAAGCATTAGCAGCAGGAAGTATCTTGGGGATACATTGTGTCAGATTACATAGGGGAGTTGGGAGAATAAGTGAGTCACAGCCTCCCAGTAGATAAACCCTGCTGTGTCTGTAGTTGGGCAGCCTCAGAAGCTGTATTTGCTATATAAAGGTGCCAGCGCTACTTGAAATGCCCCCAAGCTAGCATCTGCTTAGTAACATCTTTGAATAATGCACAGTTTTCCTGTTTTTCAGGTCGCTTTAGCATTTGTTCTAACTTCTGACCTGTGAGTCAAAGCATTATCATGGAATTTTATCCATGTTTAAGGGTAGGAACACAGAAATGTAGAATTACACGTTTTGCCTTAATATCACCCATTAATCCAGTCGATGAAGCTAAAACTAAAATGTTGACTTCAAAGAGTTTCAGTCTTTAAAAATAGCATAAATATGGAGTCAGGGGGCACATTTGATCAATGTCTTAGCCAAGAAATCTCATTTGTGAGATACAGAAACTAGACCAAGCAAAAAGTTTACTGGTAGAATGGAAGAAATCTCACAGTACCTTCAACTCGAGTGCACAGCTGTGCTGACCTCAGGACAGACAAGTCAGGTACAAAGGTGTTACCTTTCTGTATTTCAAGGACCAGGAGGTCACTCACTGCCTGTGCTCTCACTCTTTCTCTTGTGCTTTCTCTCCCTCCCCCCACCCCCAGCTTCAGTCTTCCTCCCTCTCTCCCTCTTTCTCCCCTCCCCTTTAGTCTTCCTCCCTCCCTGTCTCTCTCTCTTTCTCTCTCTCTGCCATGCTGTTTTCTTTTCTTTTCTTTTTGCAGATACTTCTTCCTGCATCAGTATGTAGTCAGGTAAAATTGGTTGTCCTAGCTCTGAATTAACATAACTCATTGGCTCCCTTGTTCACATCTAGTTTAGTCACTGTGTCCAACTCAGAACTTACACAAAAAGATAAATATGCCTGTTCCAGTCACTTTGTGTTGCAAGGAGACACCAAAACTTCCATTTAGGCTTGACTGTGGCAATTGTATGCTTCTGAGATAAAGGGCTCTAGGCTTCTTATACAACTCAAAGCTTTCTTTTATTCAGCAAATTGTTGCGAATGTTCAGTTCTGATCTAGTTTAAATTCCAGTGAGAGCAGGGCTTATCCCTGGTTCATGTATAATATGAATACCTAGCACCAGAGGAACCACTTCCTCCTTGCCTCCTAGAACTGCCCTCAGTGGTTGCCTGTGTGCTTTTCATCTTGTTTCAGTCACTGCTTCTTGACTGCTCATCTTGAATCAAAGAAAATTTAATACAAGGCTCGGGGATTCCATTTCCTATTAATAATTTACGCTATTCCCAGCTACTGGTGAGGGGACAGATAGGGTGGTTACCAGCTCTGGTCAAAAAGTTATTACAGGCAAAATGCTTCACAGCTTAAAAAAATGGGGGACGATGTAGATTCTCTTCTTTGACTTTGCTTGTGTTGTATTGGGATTCTCATACAGAGTCATGACACTGAGGCTTTTCTTTCCAGGAAGCAACCTTAGTTCGTGTTGGCACCGCTCAGTTGGGTTCGTACCCAAAGAACTGAACCCCAAATGCCACATGGCATAGTTTTTTGTGTATTTCTTCTTTGCCTCCCATATACAATGATACACAAACATGTAGTCTGAGTAAGTGGTCTTATGTTATAAGGTCATGAGGGATGTTGTCACATACGCATATAACGAGGTTGCCTTGAGGTTTTTTTTCTTTTTTTTCTTTCCTTAGGGAGGGGACCCTACTACAGTGTGTGTGCTTGTGTGTCATATCTAGCTCTTAACTAAGCAGAATAAATTTTTGCAAGAGACATTTGAATACAGTTGAAGACTTGCATATTTTTGCTAGAAATTCCAAGACTGTCAACACAATCAGATTTATGCAGGCTATATGGCATGGTGCCTATTTATTATTACAACCTGATGTCTAGACCAGTATTTATCAAACTTAAATGTGCTCACAGATCACTTAGGAATCATGTTAAAAATGCAAACGATGCCCCAGTAAGCCTGGGTAGGGTGGGAAAGTTTGCTTTTCTAACAGGTTTAATGTTATCCTGGTGCTACCGATCCACAGACTGTGCTTTGAGCAGCAATGACATTAAGATTTTGTTTTTACATGCAGACTTACTAGATTTTTCAGAACAAAAGAGAATATGCTAACTTGCTATTGTGGACCTGAACAAAATGAATTTAAGTGTAGTGAGGTAACTTGCTTAAGGACAATCTGGTTTGTAGCACTGCTGGAATTAAATACTGAATTCTGTTGATTCTCCCAACCTCAGAGACTTACATATTTATTGTGTTGATTCCTTGCTCTTTTGTTCACTTCAGTAAAAATACTGCATAGATAGCCTTAATTCATCGTCACTGTCTGGTTTTCAGCTTGAGCAGGTACTTTAAACGTAAACATATACACAGAAAGACAGATTTATCTATTTATCAGCCAGACTTTTCAAAGTAAAGCCTAGGTTGCAGATAGATTGTTGATTGATACTAAAATTTTGACAGCTGGGAGTATATTTTCAGAAACCAAATGAGTAACTTGGGCTAAAGGGAACTCATCAGAATAAAACTCAGATATATTAAGGACCTTTCTAGTGAGCAGACTATGTCCTTTCTCAATGCAAACCTAAATAGCCTGTAATTTCAGTTATATGATCCTGCAACATGTAGTTTAGCTTTGAATAACTACTTTAAATAGCCATCATCTTCTTAATCCTTTATGTATCTGGTATCGTGCTTTAACATCTGTAAATTTAAAATACTGTGATACTGAAAGGATACTGAGTTTATCCTGCTTTACTTAGGGGGTTTTAAAATAACTACAGCTACTTTTGTGTCATAAAATGCCTGATTTCTACACTTAGCATTTGGTCTATAGACCTACTGTGTAACATGATCACTGTTTGGGAACATCTGTTTATCCCACATGTAATATTCTTATTTAATGTGAATGAAGGAAAGTCTTTGGTGGTAAAATCATTTCTTTGGGTTTCTAATAGTTTTCATAAGTTTTATCTTTGGGATACTTGCCAAAAAGAAAATAATATTTTTGTCTATTCAAGATGGTTATCATGGTTCACTTAATAGTCTAAGGAGCATTATGTCTTGGGAGTTGTATAACCTGGGCCAGGCTTACCATTTGAGCCTCAGCCTTTGTACTTGAAGCCATGGCATTTGGTAACGTCTAGCTTACCGGGTAATATGGATGAAGTCACAGCATATTTAAAATTATTTAACCAGCTTTTGGCATATTAAGTACACAGCAGATATTCTTTTCTTCTCATTCCCTGAACATTTAATAAATCTAGGAACATGATATAGCCAAATGATAATTCTCTTTATTTACCTCTGGCACCTAGAATGCTCTTGGATAACTGAAATAAGTCTTACTTATAACCAAAACTGCGCAATTAATAGTGTTAACTTGCTGTGGGAAAAATAAAGGAAACATACTTTCTAGAACCAGTTAAAAATGATTGTCGATGATATACTATTTCAGTTTTCCCACACCATTGCTTCCCCTGTTAGCATGTGTAAGTGAGAGCTAATGGTAAATAATGGTAACACAAATCAGAACTAAAGTACATAGCCATCTTTGATCAAGCAGCTGCAATGCTATTATTAATATCAATTTATTGGTTATATGTAATGAACTAATGTGTTGTAGTTTTGTTTGTGTTTTGTAGGAATCTTGTGGGTTTTTTGTTTTTTTTTTTTATCCTGGTATAGTTACTTGATCAGGGAGTGCAAGTCCTTGTTATAAAAGACAAGAGCATATGCAGAATGAAAAAATATGGCTGATCCAGCATAGGTCATATGTGCAAAACAGTGCATTTTTCTCTTTCACATTTATGTGAGCTCTAAGGAGCTCTATCTTTCAGTTGCAGTCAGATGTCACTGGTGGGTTTATTAATATGTCATATTTGCATCACATCATTTAATCATTTAATCATTCTGGACTTTTTCACCCCATCCAAGTCATCTTCTCTGAGTAAAATATGGTAAATATTTATTGGCAAGATTTTAATTAGCCAATGGAAGCTTTCAGATATAATGGAACTATAATTTTATTAGGTTCTTTGCTACATATGTACAACAGTCAGACACAATACATGATGAAGTGTTAAAACCTTGAAAATGGAGAGATTCTTCTTTAAACACAATAAGACTTTGTGTCTCTTTTATTGTATACCTGTATTAATCCTGCCCACCTAGGTTGGCCACTCAAGGAGAGCAAAGACTGTTTTATTATAGATACTCTATTTCTGTGGTATTCAACAAGGGACAGTTTTGTCACCCAAGAAATATTTGGCAATGTCTGGGCATGCTTTTAGTTGTCACAACTGGGGAGTGGGTGCTATTAGTATTTAATGGCTGGAACCAGCAATAATGGTAAACATCCTACATTGCACAATATAGCCTCTACCACTGAGAATTATTAGCCTAAAATGTCAGTTTGGTCAAAATAGGGAATCCCTGCTGTGTATCATATTCTTAAGTTGTTCTTGTTAACTCATACATTTATGCCTCATTATAAAGGGGAAATTAGTTATCTAGTATTTATGCAACCATGTTGGTATAAGAGCTGAGTAGTTAGGTTGGAAATGACATGCTCTGTATAAAACAGAACTATTTATCCAATAAAATATTTTCAATAAAATAGCTGAAGAGACAGCTTCTCATTTAGTCTTGTATGATTATGGCATTAGTGACTTCATTCAGTAATGTATATTAAACATTAACCTTACTGATAGGACTGGGGATCTTTCAGGGAACAGCATAGACACAGATAGTGCTGTCATTAGATCTATAATTTTATAGGTCTAAGAGAGATGTTGGATAAATATATAAATGCATATTCAATTTATAATTTAGATGAATGTCTTAAGCAGACACACAAGGTGATCAAAGAACTATAGGAGCATCTGAGAAAAGTCTAGTAAAAATTCCCATTTAAGTAGATAAAGGAGAAAGAGTAAGAGTTGACCTGGCCAAGGAAGAATTCCAGGCAAAATGAAGAGCATAGGTGAAGGTGTAGAGGTAGAAAGAGAATGTTGCATTCCAAGAACAGTAAGGTGTCAAATATGACCAATGTGACAATTAAGGAGAGTGCCTTGAGAATTAGGCAAGGCCCAAATCTACCTAGGTAGGATCTATAATCCATGTAAAGAGTTCATAACTTTATTCTAAATATAAGGTTAGACTTTTGAGACTTTAAGCAGGGGAGTGACTATGGTAAGATTTACACTTAAAGTCTAGGTAAGACAACTAGAGTCATTATATTCCAAGTTCCTACAGGAGCATATCTATAATATCTTAAAGATGAAAGTGCTATGGGTATCTGTATTGGAACCACCAAGGGTGGCTTACTCTCTCATATGTAAAATGCCCAAATATCCCCATTCTACACTCTTCCTTAGTGAACCAGGTTTGTTTTGTTTTGTTTTGTTTTGTGAAGTTGTAGAAAGACATCACTATTGTGTTAGTGAAGGAAGCAAGCCCAGCATTTTTCAAATGTCTTCTCTGTAACAGGGGCCAGAATGGAGGAAACCTAACATGCATGGGTTATTTACCAAGTGCCACTTTTAGGTTAAGCATGTCACATCTCTTCTTCCTCCAAGGGAAGTGCTGTTTTCCTCATCAGAAAAACTACATCTCCAGACGCCTGGCTGGCTCAGTCAGGAGAACATATGACTCTTGAACTCAGGATTGTAGGTTCAAACCCCATGTTGGGTGCAAAGATTACTTAAAATAAAAATAAAACCTTTAAAACCAAAAAAAGGAAACCACATCTCGGAAATGTTAAAGAACCCTACTAGTTTAAGACCCCTTAGGTAAATGTGATGAAAACTAATTTCTCTGTCTCCTAAACCTATACTTTTTTCCCCCTGCAACATACAGGAGATAAGTGATTTATATGTTCTGTTTTTAAGCATTACAATAACCATGTGAAGTGGCTGTTATTTTGCCCTCATTTTTTATATGTGGAACCTATCCAGGGTGTCTTGGTTAATAAATTTTGGGAAATGGAAGTTTAGATCAAGATCTGACTCCAGAACCCGATTCTCTTTTTGCTGAACACTGTTGCTGTCTCCAAACATCATCAAAGTCTAATATCTTTCCTCTTTTTATAGACTTCTTTGGAGATAGAGAATAACTGGTCAGCATCCTCATAAGAGAGACTTTGTTATAATTTAAAGTCATCTTCAAGGTAGTATTGATAGCAAGCTTCATAAAGCATGGAATGTAGTAATTCTGCCAACGACTGAAACAATAAATAGTAAGGTAACGCATAATCTATAGCCTTAATGTAGGTGATTTCCTACAAATAGAAAATAAATAATGCGTATTGCATATTTCGAGTTATATGATCGCTTCTTAATGATCACTGAAGAATGGAATATTTATAACAGACTAGGCAACTTTATGTTCCAGCCATCTAAGAGCCAGAGCTTTGCTTAAATGTGGTGCTATAATATTTCAGTGTTACTCCTTACCCTTGTGTTGTGTGGATAACATGGCAGACTTCAACTAAATTAAGTTAGGAAGTCAGGCAGTCCTGGATTTGAACTCTAGTGCTGAAAACCCAACTGACAATGTGACTTGAGCTTTTTGATCTGCTAACCCATCTTCTATAACATGGAAATACTTCTCTCAGAGTGGTTGCCAAGATATTTGTAACGTGCCTAGGACAGGGTCAGATAGTAAGCCAGTAAATCAGGAAGTGCCATGATATTATTATCATAGTTGCTGCACTTGTTCTTTTATTCTATTTTGTTGGTCTTCTTTCTATTTCCAGAGCCCACTAAGTGCTGGCGTGTCAGATGGGAAGGGCTGTTAACTGGAATCTTTGAGTGATGACTACAGAATTTCCATTTTCAAATCTCTAAAATGTTAGCCTGAGTTAGAGCATTTCAAAAGAAACTTCTAGCATGTTTTTGACAATATAGCCACTCTAGATCTCTTTTAATCTGGCTGAATCCCTGGAAGACAGTTAAATAGTTATAATTCAGGCCTAGCTTAAGAAACAAACAAAGTCACTGGATAGTATATTGCCTTTTGTTTTGGAAGCTGCAAATAAAAGGAAAAATTATGCAAAATGTGATCCTATGAATCTTGGTTTCCTGGTTATTGAAAGCAGCTATTAGTTATTCCAACAAAGTTAAAGAAAAAAATTCTATTATTACTATTTTTAAGAGAGACAGCTCCATGGTGAATCTAGGCCATTACCATGACAATACCAAGTCTTATAATTTCTTCGTGTATATGTGTGTGTGTGTTGGCCTGCCTCTAATATACTATTTTCATAGTCCACAAAATACTATGAATAATGGTGCAATTTAACTTTGTACTGTAGACATTTTTCAAACCATTTATTTGTTGTTTGGGGATAAGGAAGTTACAATACAGTGTTTAGTATATTGTGTGCATTTCACCTTGTGGCTTAAACACATTTCTAAAATTCAATTTGGAGAGATGCTACAATGGTTATTTAGTTTAATATTATTATTTTTTATGATGGGAGAAAAGACTGCAAGGGGATTTAAAACAGTTGTTTTAAGTATGTTGTAAGGTAACAACATACCCAGCATGTCTTTTCTCCTCCTCAATGTCAAGTTACCTTGCTTGGTTTAGTCTGGCATTTTCTTTCATCTGTACTTCCTCATTTGTTTCTAAGATGCATCTTCCTAAAACACAGTTATTCTTAGTTGCTTCTGTGGATAAAAATATTCCCCGTTACTTATAAAATAGAGTTTGAGGGGCGCCTGGGTGGCGCAGTCGGTTAAGTGTCCAACTTCAGCCAGGTCACGATCTCGCGGTCCGTGAGTTCGAGCCCCGCGTCAGGCTCTGGGCTGATGGCTCAGAGCCTGGAGCCTGTTTCCGATTCTGTGTCTCCCTCTCTCTCTGCCCCTCCCCCGTTCATGCTCTGTCTCTCTCTGTCCCAAAAATAAATAAAAACGTTGAAAAAAAAATTAAAAAAAAAAATTAAATGGAGTTTGATCTTGGATGTTTAGTGTTCTTCATGATCTTTCTTCACTTCACTTTCTCCCATCTTTCCTTGTTGTGTTTCCACTGCTTTTACTTCAATAAAAGGAATCTTAAGGATGTGGAATTACATTACATTCAGATGTGTGTTTTCAAATTTACTGCCCACTTAATAACGAAACAAGGAAAGAAAGACAAGGGGTAGAGAAAAAGAGTAAAGACGAAAGAACACACAGTGTGGTCATTTCTGTCTTATAACCCCTTAGTGATCCTGTTTGCCAAAGCATGGCTGAGATGAGGAGTGTGAATCTGTTCTCCTAGTCCCTCTGTTCTCATGTTGTGTGAACATCCTGCCATGCCCAGTATGATTCTTAAGTTTAAATAAAAATAATTAAATTGTTTTAAAAATCTTTGTTTATTTTTGAGAGAGAGACAGAGTGTGAGCAGGGGAAGAACAGAGAGAGAGGGAGACACAGAATCCGAAGCAGGCTCCAGGTTCTGAGCTGTCAATGCAGATCCAGATGCGGGGCTTGAACTCATGAACCGTGAGATCATGACCTGAGCCGAAGTCAGACACTCAACCAACTGAGCCACCCAGGCGCCCCATAAATATAAATAATTTTATACATTGTGCCCCTTAAACACAAGTCAAAAGTCAACTAGATATAGTGCTCTTTGGAGAAACAATGATCTATTCCAATGCTAAGGAAAAAAAAAAATTGAAAAATCTGTCTGTTTTGGACCTGTTGAAGGAAGCTAGAGTGTGTCCATCCCCTACATGGTAACTTCTTCATGAATAAAATTAGTTTTGATTGTATGATATTTTCAACTTATTCTCTGAGCCTTAACCCTCAGCTTGACTCTACTTTCTCTACTGGAAGTCTGTCTGTGTTTGGAAAGCCTTTTCCTTTGTTGGCTATACCCTTTCATGAGAAGTAAATTTAAACAGGTGAAAAAAAATCACATCATATAATTAAGTAAGAACTCAGGAAACTAATTTAATAAATGTGTAACTTTGCATGTAAACAGAGTCTTTTTATAAGTGATCCACAAGATATTAAACATTAGGATCTAAATTTGGGGATTTTGATCTGAAATCTATATCCTTTTTTCATTCATAATGCATTTTCCCATGTTACAGTGAAAGATGGGAGGGTTGCCTGGGTGGCTCATTCAATTAAGCGGCCAACTCTTGACTCCTGATTTGGCTCAGGTTGTGATCTGGCTGTTCATGAATTTGACCCCAGAGTCAGGCTCTGTGCTGGCAACGCGGAGCCTGCTTGGGGTTCATTCTGTCTCTCTCTCTGTCTCTCTCTCTCTCTCCCTGCCTCTCTCTCTCCCTCTCTCCCTCTCTCCCCCTCTCCCCCTCTCCCTCTCTCCCTCTCTCCCTCTCTCCCTCACTCCCTCTCTCCCTCTCTCCCTCTCCCCCCTCTCTCTCCCTCACTCCCTCACTCCCTCTCTCCCTCTCTCTCTCTCCCCCTCTCCCTCTCCCTCTCCCTCTCTCCCTCTCCCTCTCTCCCTCTCTCCCTCTCATCCTCTCTCCCTCTCTCCCTCTCTCCCTCAGCCCTCCCCTTGCTCTTGTGCTCTCTCTCTCTCCAAATAAATAAATAAACATTAAAAAAAAAGATGCGAAACAAATTCTACCTTGATAACAATCTCTGTCTCATAACTTGGATTCAAAGTCTTATCTTCCTGAGGTTTTATTGTCAGCATTGTTTTATGATAATGCCTACAAAATTTTAATGTCATAAATAATAATGACATAAATAATAATGACATAAATAATGTCATATTTAATAAGTTGCATTCATAGATTTTAAGTTGAAAGTAGTTATGATTATCCTTAGTTTTTTTTTTAATTTTTTTTTTCAACGTTTATTTATTTTTGGGACAGAGAGAGACAGAGCATGAACGGGGGAGGGGCAGAGAGAGGGAGACACAGAATCGGAAACAGGCTCCAGGCTCCGAGCCATCAGCCCAGAGCCCGACACGGGGCTCGAACTCACGGACCGCGAGATCGTGACCTGGCTGAAGTCGGACGCTTAACCGACTGCGCCACCCAGGCGCCCCGATTATCCTTAGTTTTTAGAAACACCAGATAATAAGGATATATGTACTCCACATGACGTTCCTTCAAATTTAGTATATGTGACCATCTAGCTATGTTTTCTAAAAATATTTATTCAGTATCTGTGTATATAGGGATATCTTGGTAGAAGACTAAATGACATATAATTAAAGAATAGTTTTTTTTTTATTTTTTTAATTTAAAAAACATTTAACGTTTATTTATTTTTGAGACAGAGACAGAGCATGAACAGGGGAGGGGCAGAGAGAGAGGGAGACACAGAATCTGAAATAGGCTCTAGGCTCTGAGCTGTCAGCACAGAGCCCGACGCAGGGTTCGAACTCATGGACCATGAGATCATGACCTGAGCCGAAGTTGGATGCTTAACCAACCAAGCCACCCAGGTGCCCCTGAAAGAATAGTTTTTAGCATAAAAATTAAACAAAAACAAAACCACCATAGAAAAAAGTACCATAGATTTACAGAAGAGAAATTATTGGATTTCTCAGTGTCATACTTTATTTTTCTTTGGGAAAACCTCCTGGATAGGACATGCATAATATTTAAGTTGCCTTTCCAGATTTTCTTTTAAGATATACAAAGGCAAATTATAAAGCCATATTTGAAAGCTTAAATTATCCCCCATCATATTTTTAGATTATTTTCAAGAATATATAACACAAACTACTCTTGAAAATATAACAAGCTTAAATATACTAATGTATAGTAGGTAAGCAAGGGTTGATTATCCTACTACTGGTGTAAAAATCTCACTTGCCCATGGGCTGAGTTGTTCTTTTTATTTTTTTCATAAAATTTTTCTAATGTTTATTTATTTTTGAGAGAGAGAGACACACAGAGTATGAGCAGGAGAGGGTCAGAGAGAGAGGGAGACAGAATTTGAAGCAGGCTGCAGGCTCTGAGCTGTCAGCACAGAGCCTGATGTGGGGCTCGAACTCACAAACAGTGAGATCAGACCTGATCAGAGCTGAAGCCGGAAGCTTAACCGACTGAGCCACCCAGGAGCCCCAATGTTCTTTTTTTTTTTTTTTATCATAGTGAATCCATTGAAATTTTTTTGTCTATAATTACTAAGAATGGTCAGAGTATTTGAGCCTTTAGCCTCCTTAGCCCTACTGAGTATCATTAAACTTACCTCAGGGTCCATAGTACTTATTTTTCTGTAGAACTTCTATAGAACTTGCAGATATGTTTAAGCAAGAACTGACTTAATGATTAACTGTGGTTTTATGATTCAGTATTTAAAAACATGCTAATATAGACACATGACCTCTTTTTCCAACCACCTATAATGAGATGTCTTTTTCATCTGTGTTTTCAGATAGTCTGAATTTATATATATTATATATAATTTATATATTATATATGTACATGCACATGTACATAAGTGGAGTTAAAACCATTCCTTTACTTGAACCACCCTTTTTTAACGTACTTAATCTGTAAGTTTTCGTGCTATTTATTTTGGTACTGTACCACTATATAAGAGCTAATGGATGAGTCACCATTATTGCCAAACCTATACATTATGAAGCCTATTCTCTAATAACTTTGAATTCTACATATTATGGATGGTTACTTAAGATATAAAATATGAATGGACTGGGTTTTTTCACATTTTCTTAAATAACAGAATTAATTGTACAGACTACAAGACTATAAGATCTTTGTATTATGAAATCACTTTTGCAATATTGAAGTGTAAGGTGGTTACTACAAAACAAGAAAACAAAATCTTCTCTGATTAACTTGCAGTCACACCTCAAGCATTATAAAAAAGTAAAGAGGAAAATCCTACTGTAAAATTGCATGGTGAATTAAACTTTTCTCTCTGTGTTAAGCTAATCATAAGGCCAAAGTAAGGAAATATGCCAATAAAAATAGTGTTTTGCTGAGTTTTAAAACATAGGCATTGTTCGCATTTCTTATGGTTTTTGCAAAGCTAGCATTTTAAACTCTTATTCAGAAAGCAGATAAAAATAATTTGATTGCCCCTGTATGTATTCTAATTATACTGTTACTACTGTTCCTGTGTTAAAGAAAAATCAGAGCCATTATTATTTAGCAACCTGTATTACACCCTCTAACAATTAGGTGACAAATGCTGAAATGAAGAGTAAGAGATTCTCCAAGGAAGCCTCAGCTGTGTAGGGATTAGCAAGAGGTTGCAGCAAGTAGAAAAGTTACCAGAAATCAGAAATGTTTCTAATTTTCAGCAGACTGTGATGACCCCTATTACACATAATTTCATTATCCTCTGAATTTGAGCCTATGCAACAGAATGCCCAGGCTATATTAGAAACCTGATACTTCCTTCCTCTTACTTGGAAATTTAAAAAAATGTATTTACATTTTCTTTTTTTTTTTTATAAATTTTTTTTTTCAACATTTATTTATTTTTGGGACAGAGAGAGACAGAGCATGAACGGGGGAGGGGCAGAGAGAGAGGGAGACACAGAATCGGAAACAGGCTCCAGGCTCTGAGCCATCAGCCCAGAGCCTGACGCGGGGCTCGAACTCACGGGCCGCGAGATCGTGACCTGGCTGAAGTCGGACGCTTAACCGACTGCGCCACCCAGGCGCCCCACGTATTTACATTTTCAAGAAAGCACAAGGTCCATCTCTGAGGTAGAGCCCTGTCTAGCATCCCATGGTAGAAATTATAATTCTTATCACAAATTTAAAAAAAAGAAAGAATAAATGCATTGATTTAGAACCAGCTTCCTTTTATCCACCCTAATACTTCTTATTATCCAGCCTTACTTCTTCTAAGTTAAATGATGTTTCCCTCTTGAAAATGTTTAAGTCTATGTATAATGTTGACACTGTTTTGGTACTGGGTGTAGTTGTCCACGTTGGTAGTATCTTTACACACTTCATTTTCCACAGAGCATATGATGTCACTGATATTGCAGCTACACAGTACCCATATACATTCTTACTGACCAAGTGCCCAGCCCTGTTTAATTGACTACCAGTACCTTTAGTTCTAGAACATAGGAATAAGTTGTTATTGTTGCTTGGGTTTTGTTTTTTCTTTCTCCTCCTCTTCCTCCTTTTGGTCTTTACATCCTCTCTGCTCTGTTTAGCAAACACTGGATTCACAGCCTGAGGCCAGTACTGAGGCCAGTACCTAGTACCCACCTCTAATGGGTGCCATAAAATACATATATGGTATTTAGTATCTTTGAAAGCACTTAATACAGGACCAACGTCAGTCATTCTGTGGTGTGCTTAAATGCATTTAAAAAACAAAAATAAAAAGCTCACTAAGAATATTATGTTGGAGAGAACCATTTGGTAACTGTGATTCTTTGATTTACTTGAAATCATAAAATGGGCATGAAAATGAGTGGCCAAAACAAAAACTAAGGTTAGAGTGTACCAGAGTCAAGTTTAATGGCATTCAAAGGAATGAAATGAGCATGTAAAAGAAGAGGGAGAGGTGTTAGAGTGATGAAATGACCCCTACTGCTTCTGTTCCTGTTTGATCTGACAACTTTGGAAGGATAAGTGCTTAATGAGACTATTTGATTCAAAACCATTTACATATTTTTCATCAGAGAAAGTGGTTCTGTAGATTATGGAATGCTTCTCTTAATCTGAACATGGTGGTAATCTCAAAGACAGCAATCCTTTGACATTTTTTAATAAATGAATGGATTATCTGATTAATTGCTTACCAGTGTCAATGTGTTTTTATCATAGATTCAAACAGTCATAGAGTTGTTGGGGGTTTATCCTGTGTTTCTCAATTGGGAGGTGAATATAGACTATTTTTCAAAATTCATGCTGGGTACCACATCTGCCTCTTGCTGTGAAAGAGGATCAGGCAGGCATTTGTAAAGACCCAGCTTCCTTGGCAAGAGTGATATCTGTCTGAAGGCCTGAAAAGCCTTATTTAAAAACAACAAGCTAAGGCATAGAGAATGTTATTGCAGTACTTAGGGATTTCATGATTTCATATTTGTATTGACTGAGATTTCAAATCCAACTCCCTGTTTGTTCTTAAACATAATTTAGATGCAGAAATGGGAAAACATGTGGAATGGTTTCTGATCTCTTCCATATCTTGGATACTGCATTTGTGGAAGAATTGTTTGATACCTGAGTTCATTCCTTCTAGTTCTTTGTATTCTTTCCTAATGCAGCAAAACATCTTGTCATTAATCTTATCAAGCCTGCCATTGCCCTTGGTGTAAAGACCAGCATCCTCTTTATGGCTCATGGATCCCTGCATGTCTTTCAAGCCATTATTTTATAGTATTTATCCGGGGCATTTATTACTTTTTAAGTCTATTCACATGTCACTTTTTAATAAAGCTTATACTTGACATCTTTTAAAATATTTCAGCCCTCATCTTCAATGCTCTATATCCCCTTTGCCTTTCTCCATTTTTTTCTTTTTTCCTCCTTTCCTCCAGTACTTAACACTGTGTCTGTCTTTGTATCCTAGAATATAAATACACAGAGGATACTAATTTTATTTGGTGACTGAAGTAGCTAAAATGTCTAGAAAAGTGCCTTACACATAGTAGGCTCTCAGTAAATATTTGTTAAAGGAATAAATATTTAATGAATGAATATGTTTATTTTATTATTTAATATTTTCTCTTCCACTAGACCAAATGCATGAGAATGGTAAAATGATATGTTGTTCACTTTTTGTGCTCAGATTATATCCCCAGTGTGTTGCATGTAATAGTAATGTGATACATATTTTTGAATGAATGAATTTACCAAGAAGAAGACTTGGAAGAATTTTAGTATTCACATGGCTGTTAAAATTTCCCTTTAATCCTCATAGAAGCAAAAAAGCTATCTGATGCTGACTTCCATTAAATAATTTTCTTTAGCAGGTGGTGATGTGGAGATAAGCTAAATAATCAACTGCCTGCAGTTATAGAATTTACAATACAGCAGTTGGCCAAGTCTTGTAAGCTTACAAATACCTGTATTTTCAGTGGAGAGATTAAAACCAGCATCTAATTTGTGGTATTTGGTTTAGACAAGAAGAATTTAATTTCATGTAAATAAACATCATGTTTTTTGTATCAGTGATGATGCAGGCTCTAGTAGTAAGGGTTTATGTTTCCCACTTAGAGTTAGGAAAGGTGCAGAAATGTGATCATTCTCAAAATAATCTTTTGGGAAATCCTCGTTCGGGGGTGGGTGGTAACAAGCACTTGCAGTAACCTTCTCTATCTGTCTGTCTGTATATTTTGTTAAGGACATGTGCTTCAGAGGCTTAAAACTTAAAAGACTAAAGCAATAATATGAACGAGACATAAATGGTTTTTAATTTTTGCTGAATGCACAGAAATTTGATAATTTTGTAAAGTGTTTTGAAAATAGTGGTTTTATATGATTGATCAGCTAATAGTTCGATGAACATTGTGGCTGGAAATACGTGATAGAATACAGGATCTAAAGGGCAATAAAATGTATGGCTAATTGGTACATTCTTCCTTGGTCAGCACAGGATGTGACACATACAATGCTAAAAGGTCCACAGAGGAAGTGTACCCATTCTTCAAAAACTCTAAATCAGGGACTTAATTGATATTTGACACCAAGTTCCAAGCCTTTATGTTTCTGAAAAACATGAATTTAAAAAGGCAACAATTTCAAAGGCAGTTCCACTGTCTTTCAGAGCTGGCTAACTGGCCTTCAGAGCCTGACCAGAAAGTTGTTTTGTTTTGTTTTGTTTTGTTTTGTTTTGTTTTGTTTTGTTTTGTTTTTTAAATCTCTATCCATTTCTGGAAAAGGAGAAAACAGGTAGGAGAGGACAGGAAGAGCATTTGAATAGAAGTCAGAAGATCTGGGGTCTAATGCCAGCTGGGCTATGGTAAATTGTTTGACCTTGGAGGAATCAGTTTAGTTTTAGGCTTTCCCCACCCCCACCCCCACCCATTTTTTAAGGTAGGGAGAGCATGGAGGTTAGAGGAATTCATGTCAAAGGCTCATTTAGTGATGGCACCTGTAGGAAGCAATGTTTTCTTACAGAATTTCAGAAAAACTGTGGCTTAGTTCCTGCATGGCCTGAGGAGAATCTCACTCCCTGAGGGCAGTAGCTGGTTAAAGACATAGAGACAAATGACATGACTTAATTACTCTGCTGGAAACTGTGTTTTCCTCTCTAAAATAGAAGACTGCTCTTATGTACTTCCCAGCAAGACTGAGTTTTCCAGTGGAATAAAGCACATAGATGTGTTTTGTAAACACTGAAAGCCAAGATAAAAATTAGACAAATGTGGATGTCATGATTATAAGCTAAACACTCTCCGAAGTGGATACATTGCTTAGATACTGCTTGATATCTTTACAAAAAATTTTAATGTTTATTTATTTAGTGAGAGCACTAATGGGGAAGGGGTGGAGGGGGGTGCAGAGGATCTAAAGCCCCGATGCGGGGCTCGTACTTGGGAACCTTGAGATCATGACCTGAGCCGAAATCAGGAGTCAGATGCTCAACCATCTGAGCCACTCAGGCGCCCCTTCCTTGATATCTTGAAGCAAGGTTTCATTTTTGTTTTTATCTACACCCTCCCTTTCCTCCAGACAAGAAGACAATTTTTAATATTAGACAAATTCTCAACTGGTATAAGCATGTATTAAAAATTTTGTATCTGTTAATAGCTTCTAAGTGGGACTTTGATGTTTGGCAGCAGAATGACAAAAATAATGTTTGGTGTCTAAAACAAATACTAAGTTGTGATTTTAGAGCTTTAATAATTATATTTGGACAAATAGATTGCATGTGAATATAAGATGCGGAAGCATTTTAAAGAATTTCAGTTCTAGAAAAGCTCTTTAAAGGTCAGCCTAATTAAGGCAATGTTTTTGAACCTACATAAAGTAGATGCTATTATTGGAAATTCATTGCAACAGCATAGAATGGCATTTCACTTACAGTTTAAACATTTTATGGTTAATTTGGAAAGCAAAAATGATCTTTTTTGGGGTTCCTGATCTCTGACTTAAATGACATTTTAATCAATAATAATGATTCCTCTGCTATGATTAGCAGAACTTTATTCTCTAGGATGTGTGGCACGAATAATTAAGCAGCTCTTTTTCAGCACCCCTAAAGGAAAGGTTTCTTTATCCTCTTCCTTTTTTTGTAAGTAAGTGCCTATCTAATTCAGCGAAAGAAAATGGGCTCCTGAGGCAGAAGGTGGGCATGGACATTTATTTACAACCTCCCATCCATAGGTCATGGAATGAATTGGCCTGTGAGGTAAATCTAGAATTTGCCAACCCTCTTCCCCAGACAGAGCTTTTGTTAGTGCAGGCAAGCTGTGCACTTCAACTCTCATACGCAGAAAGAAGGGTTGTTCAGTCCTGTCAGCTGCTTATATGAAGAGCCGAACTTTATCATATTGCCTGTCTCATAATACTGCCAGTTAAAGATCTGTAACTATGAAGTATTCTTCAGAGTAGGTACTTGTGACTCTGTTGTATCATCATGTAACTAGAAATCTCCAAAACTGTTGCTCACTTTTCTCCTATCTGTGGATAAGGTAGAACATCACATGTTCCTTATGGGCCATTGTAAAGTGGCAAGACTTATTTGAAAAAACAAGGCCGTGATTCTAATGAGAAATAATTATTGGAAGCAATAAAATATTTATGTGAGTCATTACATACGATTGACCATGAGGAAATTAAAAAGTCTTAAATGCCAAAACTATCATAAATGGCATCAGAAAATATAAATGAATGTTTAAATTTTTATTTAATGATTAAAAGAAAGATCACATTTGTCATGCCCTGAGATACTAATCCAGTGTCACTGGTTGAAATATTGATAAAATAAATGAGAAAAAGATTAATGACTTTTCCAAAATACTACGTCTATATTTAGACATAATTTAGCATTTATGCCATAATATATTACTTATTTTAGCCAGTGCAATGATTTGATTATTGTTACATTGAGTGATATAGTTTAAAAATTGAAAAGTCCATCTGACAATATACATAAAATGTGATGTCTTAAAAACTCATTGTGCAAATCTGTTCTAGTCCAAAGAGGTTTTATGAGATCGAGTAGTAAGTTTGAAACTGATCAACCAATTGGTAACAATAGGTGGTTTCTAGTATTTCTAAATATAGGCGGTGTCTTTTCCACAAAATAGAAATGGCTACCCACAGATATTTTCTGAGGTATTATTTTGTGTTGCCGAGGATATCTTTTAGAGAAGTGATTTATACACAAGCTCTGGCTTTCATAAAATGCCATGCTATTTCTATTTTCCTTCTTATGTCAGTCATTTTATCTCTTCCTCCTCCCTTCTTTTCTTTTGCAACCTTTTTTTTTTCCCTGCTCCACTCCCATACCCATCTGCCTAATGCAGAAGGAGATGGGTCATTTTGTAGATAGAAAATGTATTACAGTGGCCTTATTCTCTTCAGGGCCTTTCAATACTCAGTAATATGACTGCCTCAGCTTCTCCAATGAAAAAAGCCACACAGGTACATCAGTTAAGCTACAGATCCTATTCTGCCTTTTCTAGAGATAGAGGAGGCTGGGGATTGCTTAAACACAAAGTTCCTTCAATTGCTGAAAGGGACTGCCGCTGGAGCAAAATTCAACTCATCTTCCCAGGGGCCTGCCCTGTTCTGAACATCTCCAAACTAAAATGATTCTTCTTTTCTTTCTTCTTTATCAGTCTTCAATCACTGTTTTTATGTCATAAAGTGTCACCAGGTTTATGTGCCTGCCCACATTTCATAAAGTGAGAGGACATATGATAAAAATCTAAGAATAGCATCGTAAATCATCCGTGCCTCTGAATTGCTTGGAAATGTTAAATGCATTGCTTTTGGTCCAGATGTTGAACTCACCCCTTTTATACCAGCCTGACATATATCAATTGAAAAAGAAATAAGAGAAAGAGCAGCTGGTTTGACAAAACCTCTGCTGTTCACGTTCACCGTAATATTCGGTATATTTTCCATTCTTCTCTTAGTTGATTGTTTATGGAAGCAAAGAAAGGTGCCTTACCTTATAGGAAAGCTATTTTCTTTTCTTTTTAAAAAAAAGTTTATTTATTTATTTTGAGAAAGAAAGAGAGAGAGCAAGCATGGGCAGGGGAGGAGCAGAGAGAGAGGAAGGGAGAATCCCAAGCAGGCTTTGCATTGTCAGTGCAGAGTCTGACATGGGGCTTGATCTCAGGAACCATGAGATCATGATCTGAGCTGAAATCAAGAGTTGGATGCTAACTGACTGAACCACCGAGGCACCCTTGGAAAGCTATTTTCTACTACTCATGAAAAATAAAAATATAACAGAAGTATCCATTATTGTGTTACTAAGTGATAATAGAGTGCTAATTGTTGAAGAAGATACTCTAATTCTGGACTGTGTTGTGGGTTTCCACTGTGAATTTGAAGATACCAGTTATCCATGAACCGGATAGAAAACAATTTACTGTGTGACACTCTTCTTCTTTCTCTTGAACTATTTAATTACAATAGAATAATTCTTATTGTTTGTTGCCTAATCCAAATCAGAATGTTGACCTATGCGATGTTCCTAGAAAATGCTGAATAAATATTAGTGGTGGTAGTAATGATGATGCTGATGATGTATTTAATGGTGAGAACCAAGAGTTATGGGAGCACATAGAAAGTAGATTGCCTTTCCCTTTGGGGCAGGGCAGCTATGAGCAAATCAGGAAAGGCTTCAAAGAAGTGGTAATATTTGAAGTTGAACTTTGAAGTGTAAGTGCTTATATATCACCAAGCCATCATTGAGATAAAGTATTTCGGATGGAATAGGTGCTGTCCACAGTTGTGTTTTGTTTTGTTTTGTTTTTAAGTCATTTTGCCTTGAGAATTCCTATCTCTCAAGTCTCACATTTTCTTAGGTTCTGTATAATTTTGTGGTAGGGGGCATGTGGAGGTAAAAATATAAATTACATGTTTAACATTTAATATGCGGTAATATTTCCAGTTTCAGTGTTTGCTGTCTCCTTTCACCTTGGTTTTGTGCTGATCATGGATTGCTTCATTATTCCACAGTGTACAGGCATTAGCTGTATTACATACAAAAAAATGACTGAGAGCTCTTACCAGTTTCTCGATGCTATAGCCAGTGATTTTTTTTTAACATGAAGGTGGTATTCGTGCTGCCGATGGCACCTCTCTCTGACAGGAAGCAAATGGCTTGTATAGCACACCGTCTTTAATATAAATGCCATCTTGAACTGTGCTTCATTATACAGAGTATTAATAGAATGGTCGTACATGTGAGGCACAGTCTTTCTCTCTCTCTCTCTCTCTCCTTCACCCAGACACAGGTTGTTAAGTCACTGAGGGATGTGTTGTCCCTATGCACTGTTAAAGCTTTCCTCTCTGGAGATGTGATATCTTCACAGGAAAGGTCATGCAAGTTTCATTGTCTTTGCACACTAATACACAATTTTAGATTCGAGTCTCTTAAAAATAAAAAAGCCACCTAAAGAAGCTAAGAAGACAGTGAAACTGAAGGTTCCCAGAACATTTATGATGTATAAGTTTGCAAAATAAAACAAAACAAATAAACAAACAAACAAAAAAACCAACACAGAGTGGCTTAGTTCCATAAGCATCTGACTCTTGATTTCAGCTCAGGTCATGATCTCAGGGTTGTGAGATCAAGCTGCTTAAGATTCTCCCTCTCCCCTGGGCCCTCTCCAGCTCATGTGTGCACACACGCTCTCTTGCTCTGTATCTAAAAACAAAGGGCGGGGGGGGGGGGGGGGGGGGAGTGGCACCTGGGTGGCTCGTTCGGTTAAACATCTGACTTTGGCTCAGGTCATGATCTCACAATCTGGTCCATGAGTTCAAAGCATGCGTTGGCTCTGTGCTGACAGCTCAGAGTTTGGAGCCTGTTCTGGAGTCTGTGTCCCCCTCTCTCTCTGATCCAACTCCGCTCATGCTCTGTCTCTGTCTCTGTCTCTGTCTCTGTCTCTGTCTCTCAAAAATGAATAAACATTAAAAAAAATAAAAAAATAAACATCAGGCAAGCACAATGGTGGCACAGAAGAATGGGTTCTCAGAAGTATGAGTTCCTACCAGCTATTATGGTCAATGGTTTTTTACATTGTCTACAAGAAATGGAGCCGTTGCTTGATCTTTAGTTAATTGCAAAATAAGTGTGTGTGTGTGTGTGTGTGTGTGTGTGTGTGTGTGTGTGTGTGTGTGTGTGTATAGTGTAAAACCTGCATGCCTCAATGTGAATTGGGGCTTGTATTGTATGATTACCCATTGCATTATTTTGAGGTAAGATAAATGCATGTAATAAATTAGCCCCAAATGCATTGATTCAATAAAACAGAATTTTGTTTCTCAAGTTCCTAAAATTCCAGGGTGGTTCCATGTCCAGGACTGTGGGAGGGAGTTGGTCTTCTGCTCTGCATAGTTATCCAGTGATCAAGGCAGGTGAGAGTTTTGCCTCTTTCCAAAATGATTCTGGACATTACCATTCCAGTCAGAATGAGGGAAATTACTTGGTGTGGCTTGTGAGAGGTTGTGTAGCACAGGCTTTACTTCAGTTCACATTGTTTGGGAGTCAGTCACATGGCCTTTTTGGCTATGCATGACAAGCTGGAAAATATCATCTAGCTTAGGGGCCTGGATCAAGGGAAAAATGGATCTTCGTGAACAGGTAGAAATCTTTACTACTAGCACTCATTTATTTTTTCATGTAATACATTTTGGGACAGTCCATTTGTTAAGCATTGTGCCAGGTGCTGTGTTTCTCATTTCATTGGCCTTCTCCTAGTGCATCAGAGAAACAGCTAGTTAATTTGTGTCTTACATGAGAGAAATGAATTTAAAGATTCAGATAAAGCGTATGGGGACTTGAGACTTCTGGCTTGGCTCCTTTTTCTTTTTGAAAAGGGAAGAGCTACAAATAATTCTGGTAGTGGCATTATTTTTTCTTTTTCTGCCCTTTGAATCTTAATAAGAGGAGAATTTGCATTGTTATTAGTGTTTTGTAAGGGTGCATCTCTTTATTATTGGTTTTAGAGGAATGGAAAGTTTATACTATGGTTCAATAAAATTTTATTATTTTTTTAAGTTTATTTATTTTGAGAGAGACAGAGATAGCGTGAGTGGGAGAGGGACAGAGAGCAAGGAAAAAGAATCCCAAGCAGGCTCCACACTCCCAGCTCAGAGCCCTCTATGGGGCTCAAACCCAGGAAGCCTCAAGAGCATGACCTGAGCCAAAACTAAGAGTCAGACGCTTAACTGACTGAACCATCCAGGCACCCCTATGGTTTGATAAATTTTTAAACGTAAAGTACTTTATTCAGTCACCGACCATACATTAACAATTTGTATTGTCATATAGGTTATATTGTCATATAGAGCAGATGCAGCACTCCTGCTTCTCGTACTTCCCATTAATTGTCACTTTTTCTGACGCAGTAGACGTATGATGCTTGAGCCTTTAAATGGAATCATGGAATAACAACCAAAGGAGCATAAAGGATTGAGAAAGTTTTTCTAGTAATCAGATCATATAGCCTGTTTCTTTTACTTTATTTCTCTTTCTACCCCCCTTTTTTTTACCTTCTCCTCCTTTCTCCCTTCCCCTCCCTCTTGTCTCTCCCCTCTCCCTGTCCTCTTTCCCTTCCTCTTTCTTTCCTCCACTTTTTCTTTCTTTCTTTCTTTCTTTCTTTCTTTCTTTCTTTCTTTCTTTCTTTCTTTCTTTCTTTCTTTCTTCTCTTCCTCCCTCCTTCCCTTTCTCCCTCCCTCCCTTCCCCCTCGTCTCTCTCTTTACATCTCTCTATTCCTCCTTCTCTCCTTCCTTCCTACCAAATGGTTATCAATATGGGTAAAATATTTTAAGAAACATGAAGCTCTTGTGGGTTGAAGAACAAAAAATCTTAAGGCTACACACTGTATATTTTCCTCTCACTCTGGAAACTAACCTCTGATAGTACCTTGGACAGTTAATTTTATTAATGTTGTTGACCTCATTTTCCTAATTTAAAAAGTGAGGGTATTGTATCCAGAGTTTCACAGCTCTCTTTCAGCCTTGTGACTGAAGAAGTTTAGGACAGATCCACCCCCACCTCTGCTGAATATGCATGTGGATTATTTTGAGCTGAAGGCTCTTGAGACCCTGTGGGCTCAAGAGATACTTTGTCTTTACTTAACCACACAGAAGAATCTAAATTGGAGGTCTTTCCCAGAATAAAGGATATTAGCAGAAATAAATTTTATTTGACTGACCCATCTGTATATTAGGGCAAACATCTAATTACCAAATATCTGTTCTTACTGACCTTTGAAGTGTATTCCTTTCCTCTGAAATTCCCAACCACTAGCCTCTTCTCCTTGGTTCAGAATGGCATATATACCTCATTTTGCCTGTCTTGGAATATCCATGTGTATATGGATCCCCAGTATGTGAGCCTATTAAATTTGATTTTCTCCTATTAATCTGTCTCTTACCAATTTGATTTTTAGTTCAGCTACAAGGACCCTTGAGGGGACAGGAGTTCTTGCTCCCTGACATTGCCTAATTGCTATATTAGTATTAATTGTTGGTTAGGGGCATTAAGGTTAAGGCAAATAGGTTAAGACAGATGATTCTAAAATAAATACTGGGTGAGGAATGGGGGGGATATTATTTATTGTGAAAATCTTATCTTTGAAAACAGGCTGCTGGGATTTGCATCTCTTGTCATTACTCGATTGAGCTACGTGACCTTGGGAAAAATATATAACCTCTCTGAGGTGCAGTTTCCTCTTTAGCTTAAAAAATTATAGGTTATAAGATTATCAGCATCAAAGGGTCACAGTGAGAATTTAATTAGATACTATCTGTCACACAGCGTAAGTTATCAAAGAAACATTGATCATTTGAAATATCAATGTCCTTCCCTTTCCTCAGTCCATTGTGTTTTTCCTGAAGCTAGGGAAAGGAAGATGGGGTTTTCCAAAGTAACGCTTCTTTTTTTTATGTGAAATTTGGATATCACATGAAATCATCAGTGTATCACAGCCCTGGTGACAACATTAGAGTTTACATCCATGTCAGTTCCTGGATCTGTTTTTCTCTTTTGATTCTTTAAGTCATTTGGATAAAATATTAGAGAGCCCTAAGATCAGATGTTGAAGATTGGAGGCAGGAAATAGTTGAAGAAAATGAAATGAATCTGTTTTACATTTATATAGCTCTGTGGAACAGGTGAGATTTGGTATTAATTTGAATAGTAACGAAGCTTACCACTCTTGCAGCACCCTATATTTTCAGAACAGTTTTCAAGCTTTAGGTAGTTTATCTAAACATCACTTCAGTGGACTAAGTACACATGCACACTTTACGCCTGTGGACATCTAGAGAGCTAGCCAATTTATGGGAGTCATTTAATACACGGACTATTATCAAATTAAGGACATCCAGATTTTAGTTGCTGATCATGCATGCTTTGTGGTTTTTATTTGTTTATTTTTCTATTCTTAACCTATTTGACATTAGACTGAATAATAAACTCTGTCGATTTTAGTAATCCTATCTGCAAATGAGGAGATCTGAAAGAAAGAAGGGCAGGCTAGACATGTCTTTGTAACTTTAAAGACTTCTGGCAATTTTATGATTTCTAGATTCCTGATTTATAATTGACCAGCTGCAATAGGTATCATATGTGTTTCCTCTTTTTTTATTCATTGCTGTTGTATTCTGGAGTCCTGAGTACCAATTATTTTAGGATTTTTAGAACTTTGCCTTTGTTTTCTTTTATAGAGAGAGATAGACCCCAATATTTTCTGTTTCATAGTTGGTTTCTTGGCTAGACCTGGGAAGCAGAAAATGAAAAGACCTTCTTCATTTAGGTGTCTTAGATGTTACTCACTAGTTGGGAGGTTTTGGGAACACAATTTAAACTCTTGGAACTATGCTTGTCTGTAATATGAAATTAATAAATCTGAACTATGTGGTTATTGTGAAAGTTCTATGACATAAAAAATGTAAAATTGCTTCATGGTGTGTGAGAGTGTATGGCACATGATACATAATCGTTCTTTCTTAGTCTGTAGATTATGATGGACATTTGAAGACTTTGAGATTTATTTTATTCCAATTAAAATAAATATTTAAATCATTTAAAAATAATCTCCTTTAACACAGGCTTAACTATATAGTACCATTTTGATTTTTAACTCAAGACTTCATGCACCCCTTATAAAATATTGCATATTTCAAAAAAAATATATTGAGCTGGTTGGAAATAATGAGAAAACATATAGTATGGTATTTTTCACCAATACTTAGAAATTTTCCTAGCAAAGGAGCTTGTTCTGAAACCAAAAGTTCTCTTTAAAATTGTCTCCAATTTAAAAATATATATATAATTTCAAACTGGCAAGAAAGTTTATTGTTCTTTGTACAGCTTGTGGCAAAGATGATCAAAATGAGGGGACAGAGCCAGTTTCTCCTACACACAGAAAATAATGTCAGTTTGCCTATGGAGATAATATATATATGACTGTGATTTTAGCTAGAGTTAATGTTAAACCTGGGCCACTCCACAGATCTCTTTAAAAAAAAGATGTATCTTTATTGTCAATGGCTTAACTTTCTTTTCTTACACCTTTTGTGTTATGTTGATTTGTTTATCTGAGTTTAGATTTCTCACTTTAGGCATTGTTTACTCTTAACCATAATCAGTAAAACAGGAACACTTACTAAGTAGTACTTCCTAGTCTCTAGAAGGTTTATATTGAATCTTTATTCTGTACTTTTTTTTTTTTTCAACGTTTTTTTTTTTTTTTATTATTTATTTTTGGGACAGAGAGAGACAGAGCATGAACGGGGGAGGGACAGAGAGAGAGGGAGGCACAGAATCGGAAACAGGCTCCAGGCTCCGAGCCATCAGCCCAGAGCCTGACGCGGGGCTCGAACTCACGGACCGCGAGATCGTGACCTGGCTGAAGTCGGACGCTTAACCGACTGCGCCACCCAGGCGCCCCTATTCTGTACTTTTAAGTGATTATTATTTGAGTTCGAATTACTGGTGGATTAGAACCAAAAATAAAGAATGCCTGTCTTTGCTTCCAGATTGGGTACTTTCTAAAATATGTGTTTAAATAACACTAATGTGTTTCAGTTATCATCCAGTGTACAGTGCAAGAAGGATAGCATCATGTGACAAAGCTAAAAACATCTGGGTTGAAGCCAATATACACAGTTTCATTGACCACTGAAACTCTTAATAGACCTGACATTAAGTGTGAAAGTCCAAGAAGGGAATATATTACATAGCATTTCCCAGACTTATATGATCACAGACCCGAACTCACAAGATAATGATAATCTTATCAAATTACCTATCCAGCTTATGAATCTTCTTTATAATATCCTGCCGTGTGCTTGTCCAATCTCTGTTTAAATGTCTGCAGCAGTGAGTAACCACTTACTATTATGATGATGATGTTGATGACCGTGATAATGACAATACCTAAGTAGTGCTTTCTGCATTTCACGTTTGAGGAAACTGAGTCTTAAACTTACTTTCCTCATTTCATGTTTGAGGCACCTGAGTCTTAGAAGCAGTAGATAAACTGTCTCAGCTAAAACAGCAGATATGGAGCTAAATCTGTATTTTGATCTGACACTACCTGGTCCCAAGCCCATGAATTAAAAAAAAAAAAAAAATTAATGCTTATTATTTACTTTTGAGAGAGAGAGGGGCATAGTGTGAGTTGGGGAGGATTAGAGAGAGAGGGAGACACAGAATCCAAAGCAGACTCTAGGCTCTGAGCTGTCAGCACAGAGCCTGACTTGAGGCTCGAACTCATGAGTCACAAGATCAGGATCTGAAGTAAAGTCAAATGCTTAACCACTGAGCCACCCAGGCTCCCCACCCATGAATTTAATCATAACACTATATTCTCTTACTATATGTATGCATACATTACAGTCATTTGGTACCTATGATTGACTATGATAGCTTAATAAAAAAATGCATTCAGATCCTTAATTCACCATTTGGAAAGTTGTTGGTTTTTGAAGTCTGGTTTGAGAATGAGAATAAGATCAGGGCTTGAGGGCGGTTGGAGTAAGATAAGGCAATGAGTTCCTAACTTAGAAACTGTCACAAGATAAGGGCTCTGTAAACATTAGCCCCAAACCATTATTATTAGCATCGTTATTAATAAAATATTGAACAAGACAATCCTAAACCTAAGCCCGGTGTCCTGAGTGACCTATGCAAGTTTGGTAATTCTTAGTACCTGGAGAGTGAGGACTAACAACCCTAAATTAAGATGCTCTAGTCCAGTAGTGTTGTGCTGCCATTCAGTTCTCATCTTGCCTCTTGTAAAGTGATATAATTATTCGGAGCACATAATTTTTTTTCATTAGATTAAATCAGGTAGGGAGGAGGGGAAGCCAGAGGAATTTTCTTCCTGTTTAGATTTAATGTCACAGAATGCCAGGCACAGACACATTTATTATCCTTATTTTAATGGTTTTTTTTTTTTTTTTTTTCAATACCGTAGGTTGGGAAATCATGAGGTGGTCAAAAACATATCTGAAGTCAGAGTAAAATTCAAATGTCCAGCTGAATCAAGACTGAATCAAAGGCAGTCCCTTTGTGGAAATCTCCTGATGCTCTGAGAGTTATATAGGACTCACATCTGCCTTGCTGTTAGGGTAGGCTTTCAAGCAGTCTTACATACAGATACCTCTTTGGCTCCCATACCAGGAACCACTCAACATATTTTTATATGTGTGCACGCATGCCATTCTATGTTACATCCTTGGTTTCCAAATGGAAGGACTAAATTTTACTTTTTCCTTTTTTTGAAGTTTTTTTTTTTTTTTTTTAGTAGCACATTGCCTTACTCTTTTTTTTTTTTTTTTTTTTTTTTTAATATGAGTTACACAAAGCCCCTTTTACATTGCTGTAAGTTTGAGATCATTTGGACTGAAAGTCATTGTTGTTCCCTCGACCTTCACTCATATCCTGATTTCATGTCTGGTTTGGCTTATTACTGTAGTTTCCAAACTGGTCTCTTTCCATTTGCTGTTGCCTAGAACAAATTGATTGTCTTGCTTCTATCAGAGTGATCCATGGAAAATAAAAGGATATGATCACCTCCTTACCTTAAACCATAAATCACACTATTGTTAATAGGATTAACCCCACACTCTTTGCCATAACATGTGAGAATTTTTATGATTTGGTGCCTGCCTTACTCCCCAGCCACATTATCTCACTTTTGTGTACATTAATATCAAATCACAAATCACATACAACTCTCCCTCCACAACAAACATTGCCAATTCATAAATTTGTGTTTTATTTATGCTAGTCTTATTGCCTAGAACAGTCTATGAGCATTTTCCTGGCAGAGTCGTTGTCCTTTTCAGCACTGTTTTCTGACCAATTTTCGTGCTATGTTGTCCATGGTAGATGCTTTATTAGTGTGCTAGGGCTGCTGTAACAAAGTGCCACACAGTGGGTGGCTTAAACAATAGAGATCTATTCTGACATATCTGGAGGCTAGAATTCCAAAATCAGTGTTGGCAGGGCCATGCTCCTTTGAAGCCTGTCTGGGAAGACCCATCCTTGTCTCTTCTAGCTTTTGGTAACTTAAGACATACTGTGACTTGTGGGAACAGAACTTTAGTCTCTGCCCCTGTCTTTTCTTGGCCATACTCCGTCTGTGTCTGTGTGTATATCTAGATTTTCCTTTTCTTATGAAGACACTGATCTTACTGGATTATGGCTCATGCTAATGGCCTCATTTTAACTTGATTACATCTGCAAAGACCGTATTTCCAAAGAGAGCACATTTTATAGGTATTAGGGGTTTGGACTTCAATATCTCTTTTTGGGGGACACAGTTCAAACCATAACAATGTTTTACCAATATTTGGTAAGTTAATGAATATGTGTACGTGTACTCAGCTACCACTTCTGAGAAATCATTTTCTGTGTCCAAAAGAGAGGTGATTTCCTCACCTCCATATTACTGTAATTACATAATACTATACCTTGAAATAGTATTTATTAATTGTCCTGTCACGATATATTTGTTCATATATTTGTGTCAGTGGTTAGATCATGAGTTCCTCAAGAAAGGGCTGTGTACTACTTATATTCATATCTCACTGCCTAGCATGGTCCCTGGAAGGGTCAAACAGATGATTATTTTATTAAATCTCTGCTTTCATTCTGACTGGATTCTTTCCCCTTTTCCCCTTCAAAATTGCATTGCTGTCTGTTCACCCTTTTGTGATGGCATCAGACTGGCCAGGTGGTAAGGTTGTAATACTGAGTTGTATGATTCATAGTCTTTTCCTATGGGCCTTTTGTATTGTAACCACTTGAGACAATAAAGAATGCTTTACCATCAGGGGCCAGTTCATCTAACTGCCAATATCTCATCATACTCCAATAGTTTGGTTTCTTGGGCTTAGTTTCAATCATCGTTTGCAAAGTATGTTTATATTGCATTTAAAATATATGTTGGAAAATATGTTTGCATTTTTAACAATTTTTGGAAAATTTTATGTACAGGGATAACAGTAAACTTTTCACATGCTTAAAGCTAGAAGATTTCTAAGGAGATAGGAAAATTGCAAACCTGTTTCTGTTTGTAGCATTTAGCTAAAAAGGCTGACAGCTAAGGGCATATTTTACTTTTTAGAAACAAAGGGGAAATTTATCTCAAGAAATATTTCATTAAATAATATGTATCCCTCTCAAAAATTATTTGGGGTGGGTTTTAACTAAAGTCCATAAATAGGATAGTAAAAGATAAATTGGGAACTGAAAAATTACACTGAGCATAGGATATAATTGCCACAAGTATTTCAGATGAGAATTAACTACAGCTGAGCATTTACTTTTTTTTTTTTTAATTAAAAAAAATTTTTTTTTTCCAACGTTTATTTATTTTTGGGACAGAGAGAGACAGAGCATGAACGGGGGAGGGGCAGAGAGAGAGGGAGACACAGAATGGGAAACAGGTTCCAGGCTCTGAGCCATCAGCCCAGAGCCTGACGCGAGGCTCGAACTCACGAACCGCGAGATCATGACCTGAGCCGAAGTCGGACGCTTAACCGACTGCGCCACCCAGGCGCCCCCTGAGCATTTACTTTAAAGATTACCTCTTTCCTGGTGGTCAGTAAAGGAGAAACATAAAGCGTATATGAGTCATTCAGGTAGCAAATCCATGAGTAGCTCCCTTTTTCTTTCTCTCGTCTGCATCTTTGCTTCATCTTTATTTCAGTTACGACACAGTTCGTTTTTTGTTATATGTCTCTGAAGGCTTTTGGTGATCCAAGAATTGTGGTTCTACTAGTCTATGGCAGTGATGTCTTGAAAAAGTTTGCAAATCACCTTTAAAATGTAAACCTGGCAAGTAATTTCTATCATTCTCAAGGTGCAAATCTTTATTAAAAGTTAAAAGAAAAATATTTAAAAATAAAATTGGCGTAGAGGATTGCTGCTGTTGTGAATTTATTTTTTATCAAAGGAAACATAATTTCTGTTTTTTGTTTTGACTGTGATGTCAAAATAATAATAATAATAGTGGTATCTTCTTCCATTTTAAGACATTTGGATTAATTATTATTTGATAGGTAGAAGACATGTAATAATGGAAAATAAAACATTATGAAATTTAATTATGAATAATTTAATTATAAATATAAATGTGGATAGCTGGATAAATTTCACTTTTATTTTTATTTCTAAGCCCTTATCCAAAAGCCAGTTTTCAAAAAAGATTCTCTTGTTTTGTTTTGCTGTTTTTCCTGCAAGAGTTGTGATACTAGTTTTAAGGGATACACTTCCATTATTCTTCTTTATTTTTTATGTTCCACACATTATATCTGAACTATGTGTATCATCAGAAGGTGGAAAACAAAGAGCTCGTCTTCCCAAGAACAAAGGGTGAACCAAATTGATTTTAAAATTGCACTGTGCCATGCAAGCTGTTAAGGTTCTAGAAGAGTACAATCAGCTTCTCTGAAACATGGTTAAAATAATACTTAGGATCCATCATTTTTGGTGTAATGAAAATGTAGTATCATTAAGTATGGTGTTATGATTTTGGAAAAGACTTTTATGGTGAATTTAGTCAGAGCTAATTTTTTTTTAAATAAAATGAAACAGGATGTATTTTGGAAAGCAATTAGTTTTTTTCTTTTTTAAAATATTTATTTATTTTGGGGAGAACCCAAGTGGGGGAGGGGCAGAGAGAGGGAGAGAGGGATCTGAAGCCGGCTCTGTGCAGACAGGCTGACAGCAGTGAGCCCAACCTAGGGCTCGGACTCACAAACCATGAGATCATGACCTGAACCGAAGTTGGACGCTCAACTGATTGAGCCACCCAGGTACCCTGGAAAACGATTATTTAAATTCCCTCCCTGCGAAAGGTACTTAAAATGGAGAGTTAAATACTGAAAATATTTGGGACACCTGGTTAGCTCAGTTGGTTAGGTGTGTGATTCACGATTTTGGCTCCGGTCATGATCTCACGGTTCATGCGATCAAGCCTTGTGTTGAGCTCTGCACTGACAACATGGAGCCTGCTTGGGATGATCTCTCTCCCTCTCTCTCTCTGCCCCTCCCCCACTCATAAACATCCTCTCTCTCTCAAAATAAATAAACATTAAAAAAAATCTTTAAAATTTTTTAATGTTTATTTTTAGTGATACATTACTAAATATGGTAGTATATTACAAATCCAAATTCTACAAAAAATAAGCTATAGAAAAATGTGTCAAGTCAAAGCTTCTGTCTCTATAATCAGAGAACAAAAGAGCCGCAAAGAAGGAATTTCCAATACTGATGCACACTAAGTAAAAACCTTAAGTATACTTAAGTAAACACACGATATATATATATATATATATATATATATATATACATATATATATATATATGTATATATATATATAAGCTAAATTGATTTGACAACCAAAGCCTTCTGTTTTTCCTGTTAAAATTATTGTAGGTCACCTGAAGAGCTTATGGGCTCTACTTTGAGTGTAACACACACATTAAGTATATTCCATGCAGTTAGTGGTTAATGAATAACCTAATAACCTAAATAGGATTCAGAGGTTTTTTCCCCCACCTGACTTTTTTTTATTTTTTATTTTTTTATTTTTGGGACAGAGAGAGACAGAGCATGAACGGGGGAGGGGCAGAGAGAGAGGGAGACACAGAATCGGAAACAGGCTCCAGGCTCTGAGCCATCAGCCCAGAGCCTGACACGGGGCTCGAACTCACAGACCGCGAGATCGTGACCTGGCTGAAGTCGGACGCTTAACCAACTGCGCCACCCAGGCGCCCCCCCCACCTGACTTTTCTTGATGTAAAATAATGTTTGTAGAATTAGAATAGTTTTACAAATAATATAATAATAATAATAATAATAATGTTGGACATATAACTGAGACTTTATCAACCCACTTTAATTTCTACATTTTTTATGTATTTCTTGGACTGGGAAGTTTTGCTCAGAGAGTTGCTAAACCTCAGCTTTCACTTGTGTGAATATCTTCTAAATAGCATGAACTCCAAAATGACGTTTCTTTCTTCCAGAAGATTAATATTATTCTTTAAGTATATTCTTTAGTTTATATTCTTTAGGTTAGAGTATATTCTTTAAGTATATTCTTTAGGCTAGTATATTCTTTAGTATATTCTTCATAATGGTTATTATTTGGCTTAAAATTCTAATAACAGGTGTTCCTTACAGATTTTGAATAGCTGGACCCTAATATAGAAGCCAGCTTTAGTTTGTAATGGACTCAGTATTGACCTCCCTGCCACACTACCTGTAGGCTTCATGCTAACGTGATAAAATGGCTGGCATGGAGGATTGACTTTGTTTACTGGGTTGGATACCTCCCATATCTTCAAATATAATAACCAACAACCTATCCAAAAATACTGATGCATAAAAGTGAAACAGAGTGTGTAATAAGAGTGTGTTAGAAACATTTAGTGCATGCTTATATTAAGGTCATTCAACTCGTTTCCTGATTCAATCCATGCTAGCCCCTTTTATGACCATTTTTACAATTGTGTTATCTCAGGCTTACATGGCTGAGAGTCGTCAGTGAATGCCATATGTAAAGTCTCGGCAAACTGTAGCAAAAAATGCAAAAACTTTGGTGTTATATGAAGAATACAACAAAGTTATTGTATGAGGTCATAGAGCTAGAACAGAGCAAAATGAAGTACAAACTCATGCTTCTTAACTTGGGCTCCTGTTCTACACCTCAACTCTACCAATGTGGTGCCCAAAGAAAATACATATCAGGACCAATTAAGCCTCATTTTGGTGGATGGCCTAATGAGTAAAGGATAAGGCACAAGGGATGTTTACCCTGGTAGATTGGGAAAGATAACTGGCTACATAACCATTGCATGAGACTTTTGTATGATCCTAGCAAGGATTTTGATCCTGGGACTGCTTCTCCCATGAACTAATTGTTAAGAATGAAAGATCACCTCTGATCATAAAAAACTTTAGTAGCTAGCCTTTTCATTGATCTTGTGACCCATGAGAGTTTAATGTAAGAATTCTGATCCATCAGTTTTGGAAAAGTGGGAGTGAAGCCCATTTAGCTAGAGATTCTCAGTCTGCTGATTAGGTGGGTCAAGTATAGCTAATAGCTATATACTCCCTCCTAAATAATTGGAGGGAGTTGTGTTTTTTTTTTTTTTTAATTTTTTCATGTTTATTTTTGAGAGAGACAGACAGAGCATGAGCAGGGGAGGGGAGAGAGAGATTCAGAATCTGAAGCAGGCTCCAGGCTCTGAGTTGTCAGCACAGAGTCCAACATGGGCTGGAACCCATTAATCGTGAGATCATGCCCTGAGGAGAAGTCGGACACTCAACAGACTGAGCCACCCAGACACACCATGGAGTGAGTTTTTAATCAACTTTTTAAAAATCAACATGTGAATGCCATTATGGCTGCTTTTATTGAGCTCAGAATAGAACTTGGTCTTCTCCAAGTTGTATCCTACTAGTAATGCCAAGCTAAGAAAAATGTTGCTTCACCCCAAATCAAATCTTACCAGACTGTTTCTCACCTTCCCAGTTGTGTTTGGCTATTTTACCTAAAGACAAGTTGATATCAAGGAAGTATAAACACTTATTAATTTGTTCCTTTTGGTACATTCATTCCTTTTGGTACATTTTTGTTTTTTCATAGACTTATATGGGTTATATTTATTTTTGTCTATTCTTCTATACTTAGATAGAGAAATATAAGTATCTTTACTGGCAGATATGCAGTTAATAAAATATTCCATACTTGTGTGTATGTATGAGTCTGCCTTACTGTGAGATTATATGAGGTGAAATAATACTGAGAATTTCAAATCATATTACCTTCCCTCTTATTATCTTTATATAAATTGTGGTTTATGTAGAGTGTAAATACTATTATCTTCATCATCATTAAAACACATAGGTGATAAATGATCTACTTGAAGGATCAGGTAAAAGATAGGAAAGAATCACCATAAATCCACTCAATCACTCAAGGACAATAATTATAATTGTGAACTGAGGTCCTTTTTAGATTGAATTGTATGAGTCACAAACTGTTACCACCCTGTCACCATCACTGCTCTTGATCAGTTCATATATGTTACATATCAATTACATATTTTAGTTCGTATAACAACCCAAAGAGAACCTATCTATTCTCATTTTACAAATCAGAAAAGCAAGACTAAAGACTTGAATTTCGATCAGGGTTATGTATGGGTATTCATACACCAGTCTCTCTTAATCCAATACCCACAATTCCCATCAATGAAAGCTAAATTCTTAGCTATGCTAATGAGTATGAGTCTGTAAAGAAAGTATCACTTCATATACAGAAAAAGTAATATTATAATATTGAGAATGAAAAAAAAGACCAAAGGGAAGGACATAATCAAATCCAATAAAGGGTGGGGGGTGGGGTTCTAAAGGATGAGTTGGCAGGGCTTAGGGTCTTCATGTTAACAGGAACAGTATTTGATCAAAGATTCAGGCTAGACCTAACTGGGTGAAAAGATAGTGTTTTGTAGATACACTGTTGCTTTTTTTAAAAATGTTTATTTATTTTGAGAGACAGCATGCTTGTGTGCGCACTAGCGGGAGAGGGGCAGAGACAGACAGGGAGAGAGAGAATGCCAAGCAGGCTCCATGCTGTTAGCACAGACCCCCGCACGGGGCTGTATGTCACAAACAATGTGATCATGACCTGAGCCAAAACCAAGAGTCAGACGCTTAACCGACTAAGCCACCCAGACGCCCCTTTAGATGCACTATTTCAAAGACAGCTGAGGCTTTAGGCTTTCCGAAGCTGGAAAATCTTTTTCTTTTCTTCTATTAAGTCAAAGGCTACTTCATTAATTATTAATGAATATTGAGACTTAACCAATAAGCACATGAAACAAGTGCTCAACATCATAAGTTAGAAGAGAAATGAAAATTAAAACTATGATACAGCACCATATACCCAGTAAATGGCTAAAATAAAAGAGATTGACAGCAAAATATATTGGCAGATACGTGAAGCAACCAGAACTCACCTATATTTTGGGCAGGAATCTGAGGTGGTGCAGTTTCTTTGGAAAATAGTTTGACATTTGCATAAAAAGTTAAAATGAATCCACAATGTGACCTAACAACTATATTTATATACAAGGGTATTTATCCAAGAAGAATGAAAACATGTCCACAAAGAGCCTTGTGTTACTCTGTTTATAGCAGGTTGATGTATAATCACATAAAACTCGTAACAGCCTAGGTATCTCTCAATAAAAGAGTAGGTAAGTAAATGATTGCATGTTCACAGAGTGGAATACCATTTCAGCAACAACAAAAAAGCAGCAATGTTAATGAATCTCAAAACATGTTGAGTGAAGGATGCTAAGCACACAGTAATACATAGTGTGTGATTCCATTTAAGTAGAAGTCTAGAATAGGCAACAGAATCTGTAATGTAAGAAATCACTTCCTTTGAGGGCAGGATGTTGATTAAGAGGGGATATAAGGAACTTTTGGCATGATGAAAATATTTTGTATCTTGGTGGGACAGTGGATTGAAATCTATGTTTCATATCTCTACGGTTTGATAAGTACAGCTTTCCTTGGTAAAAATGGCCTTTGAAATGATTAAGTCTTACAGATCATAGGTAGTTTATGCTAAAAGAAACTGCTCTGTGTGAATTATTAAACACATCCAAGTACTCATGTGCAGATGAGCACAAAAACCCAGCACATGTATAGCGACTGGCCCAGCCTGAGCTGTTACCACATATGACGAATAATGAGATACAGAGAAGATTTAAGCCTGAATCGTCTTCTCAGAAATCCTGTTAAAGGCCACTTTTTAGAAACTTTGAGGTGAAATCCCCCCCCTTTTTTGTCCAAAGCACCCCTCATATGGAGTTTACTACCTGCTCCCCAACCTCCTGCAGCATCCTGTATTTTTTCTCTGGACATCCTCACTAGCCAGATGTTCATTCAAAATGATAATGTCATCCCTTTGAAAGGACTCTGCTCAAAGAGATAGAACTCCCATGATGCCATGACAAACGCAGCTTGTGCAAAGGCAGTACTAATTTTAAAACTCAAGTGTTATGTCTGTTTTTTTTTTTTTTTTTTTTTTTTTTTATTAACCTCTCCTAGAACTCTTCTGTGCTGTCATACATAAATCAGAGAATTATGAAAGAACTAGTCAAAGTGGCTGTTTCCTTCTAAGGCTGTAATTTGGCTCCATGAATTATTAATTATTAGACCGGTATGGCATCAGCTCCTCAGAACTCAATATAAATGTAAAAGGCATACCTTATCAGTTAGAATCTAAGGAGCTGAAGTAATGTAATTCTTACCATTTAGTGCTCTGTGGTATGTTACAGGGATGTGGAATATTCAACCCATGAAACTTTCTGAAATAAAATAGGAAGTAAAGAAGGTATCTTTTTTTTTTTTTATTTTAGTTACTAGGTTTGAAATTCAGTATAAGGAAGCAGATGTGGATTGCTTCAAGGGTTTTGATTGTTGTGAAGGATGCAGTTGTTTCATAGATGCTGAAGCAAATAACAGGACATGTAAAAGACTGTGGTTGAAGAAAACTGTCTGAAAGCAAAGCTTTGGAACATCTTGCATCTTTGCTGCTGTTAGGAGGAAATAAATAATGCACCAAGGATTGAAGTTATGCTAAAGATAAGTTCAGTATTTGTTGAAAGCAGACATCCGATTAGTAAGTATGTTATTTTTCATAAACGAATTATAGCTCTTCCAAGAAGCAAGAACTAAGAATATGTGGTCCTTTGGTTTTTGCTAGGATATTTAGCTTTAATACTTGATGAAGCTTTCCAGTCTTCTTTGGTTCTCTCTTAAATATATAATGCCATTTTATTTTAAAACCTTCTGCAGAAAAACATAGGAGCTTAAATTCTGTTCTTTTTTGCAAACACGAGATTAGTCTCATTTTATTTGCAGGATTTTTTTTAGCAATTTCTAAATATTTTAGAAGTTACCTCTACATATACATATATCTATCAAATTCAGACAACAATACTTAATCCATATGACAGATACCACATTGCTCAACATTATAATTTAAAGAAGGAAATTTCACTGAAGCTCTCGTCTATCTAATGATTTTGAATTGGTGGTTTTATCAATATAAATTCTAATATGGTAGAAATCTATGTTGTGGTTAGCTATGCTAAAGTTAATGTGTTATGCTTCAGTAGCTTAGCCATTTCTAAGAGATTATTTTAGAAATAATTATTTTGCTAAATCTCTGCAAACTTTCATATTATTAATAGAAAATTCAGTAGCTTTATTACTTTGAGTTCTCTGCAGTGATCCTTTTGAGTTAAATTGAAACAGACTACTTTAAAAAAAATAATTCTGTGGGGTTGCATTTGGTGCAGGAAAAATAGATAATAAATTCATTCTATAAAAAATGACTTAACTGTGAAAATGACCTGGGAGATAAAAATACCTTGATTATGCTCTGTTGCTTCTCTGTAGCAGTTTTAACAAATTGACAAGTTAAAATTTTGCTTGAATCCTATTTGACGTTCAAGTATTAAAAATAGAGATGCTTTTCTTTTTAGGCCAGAGAGGCTAAGTGTCACACATAGCAGCCCTTGAAAGATAAATGACAATGTATCAGAAACCATGAAAACTCTTATAATTTGAAGTATGCTTGAATGATAGCATATATATCTAGAGAGTTTCCTGAAAGACAGAAATTATATCACATAATTATATGGCACATTAAAACAACAACAACAAAATGATGTTTCTCTTTTAGGGTGAAATAATTCATTTTCTATTTTAAATACATCGTTTTATGTACGCAAAATTAGGGCCAAAAATGTATCAGAATAACAATTACATGCAATTGTTTCATTGTTAATATGCTACTGTTTTAGGCCCATTTACAATATTGGCCATGAACTATGATTAAAAATTTTGATAGTTTTCTGACTTTATTTTCTGTATGAGCAGTTGGCCCTTTATATTATCAGAAAGGGTTGGAAACTGTATAGATTTACTATAATGTGTTTACTGTAACACATAGGATTTTGCTATACAAAGTGTGCTTTGGTTCAATATTAAAGCAAACTTTTCTTTACAACTGATACATTTCCAAGATACACTCTCCGTCCCATCTCTCTTGGCCACTGTATTACCAGAATTTGAGAGTTCCTTGAAATCCTTGGAAATAAGATTGGATCTGGACTTGGTCACAAATAGGGTTCATTCTCCTTGTACTTTTGCTAACCAAATTTGACCCCCTACCTTCAGTTTAACCAGAGGTTTGCATTATGCATTTGGATTTTCAATGGAACTGTAGAGTATAGAGGTCAGACTTTTTCATGGGTCAGTTTTTTAGATGAATCTTAAGTTTTCAGTTATCCAGTGAAAGATGTTAAGTTTAAAATCGATAATAACTTAGCAACAGGACTGCAGTTTGGAGAAAAGCAATTCGCAGAGAGTATCCTTTGGCCCAACCCAGGCATTATTCTACTAAAGAGCTATTGAACTGGGGAAGAAAAACTATTCCTTTGGTTGGAGCCCCTGCTGTTCCTGCCCCTTATCTGTGTCAGTTTTTCTGGGATCACTTTCTGTTCTGATTTTCCCTGGCTCTGGGTTAGTCTGTGGGGTTGGTCTCTAGATTTCAGATCTCTGGCCCTATTCAGCCATGATAAGCATTTTAATATTGTTCACTTGCTAGACCCTGTCTGGTGCTGTCTTTAAGTTTAATTTTACTTATGTAAGTTTTGAGCCATTATAACTTTTGTGGCCACAGTTTCAAGACAGCTCTTTATGTACTGGATGATTTTTTTTTTAAATAAGAGATGTCTTAGAATCCATTTATTATTTCAGCCTGGCATTTGAAAGAGCTGATTTTGAAAATAAGCTGTGCTGCTTTCTAGCAGTTAATAGTTATATAAGTTCTCTGAGACTTTGTCTTTCCCTATTTGTAAATGAAGATATTACTAACTTACCTAATTTGATTATTGAGAAAATTGAATGAATCAATGCATATAAAATACTTAGTACTGCCTTGCATGTAGTAAATGCTCAATAAATTTATTACTGCATTCACGTATTGTACCAGCATGGTTTATGTTTTTCCAAATTCACTGCAATTAATTCTAGTTTAGAGTAATAAGGGATTTGGTCTGTTATATGGATTCTTAGTAGAGTAACCATGAATCTTATTTAAATGTATATTTATTTTTAATGAAGAGTAAAAATCAAATGGTTTCTGTCATTACCAACTCACCACATAATCATGCTGTGGTGGAAATCTACTTGTAAAAAGTAGCCTCCCATTTTTCTTCAAATAGAATCAATAAATGTGAGTGATTTCATTAGTTATGAAATACATCAAGGAGAAATGTAACAGCCTATATCTGGTAATATAATTTAATGTGGGCAGACAAACTGAGACTAATTATGGGGTTAGGTTTCCCAGGAAATATTTATATAATTAACTTCTACACTTCAAAAATCAGTCCTTCAAGGATTTCCGGATTCTGGGCCTTCAGTACAGTAGCACCTTCTCTCCTTCAAGACCTAACTTTTTCATAGAAGTTTCTTATAAATACCACAATGAAGTATTTTTCTTACTTTAAACATTTCTATTGTGACAAAACCAGAAACTCGTTTCTATATTATTTTGAATTTTTCTCCTTTTTTTCGTAATATCCTTTTTTTCCCCCTGAACTTCATTACAGGGTTTTAGAATCACATGTTTACCACTGAATCTTCCCCTGCCACCTGATGTGTGTTTGTGTTTCTCTAGATAAGTAGAAAAGTAATATAGCTCAACTTCTAACTGCTGCTTCAATAAGTTAAATAGATATAACATAGATTTAATAATAACTTGATGTTTCCAAAATAATAATAAAATATTAATATTTTCTACATGGCTGTATCTGTGCGATGGTAGAAAAATCATGTCTATTATAAAAATTAAATAGTTGGTAATATCTTGTGTCTCAAAGCAAAGAAACTATCTTTGTAATGAGTTTTATTCCAAGTTTTTCCACAACTACTTTGCAACTGTTTGAATTAAGCTGTATATAAGAGGATAAACACCCCGTACTCTTGAACTTTACATTTCATCTACTTCTTCTCCTTTTTTTAGAGAGAGAGAAAACGAGTGGGAGGGAGGGAATCTTAAACTGGCTCCACACTCAGCGCCGAGCGCAATATGGGGCTCAATCCCAGGACCCTGGGATAAGGACCTGAGCCAAAATCAGGAGTTGAACACTCAACCAACTACACCACCTAGGTGCCCCTCCATCTTTGCAGTCCTAAGTTAAGATATATTCTCCGCTTTTCTCTTCCTCCACCATCTTAAAATTAACCCCTTCTGAGGAAGCATTATTGAAGTTCTCTTGTACAATTTTTACATGATAGGTGTGAGTGCATCAAGAAACTAGCACAGAACATAGCACATGATAATCAATCATTTAATTTTAATTTTTGTGCCAGGTATGTATACCACATGTTACGATGAAAATGATCTGGCCGTTACCACTTTCATCAGTTTATATTTGGAATTAGTTTATTCTCCAAATTTTCCAAAATCGTGTTTTAAGAATTACTTCTTAGCTAGACTTTGGAGCGTCCGTTACATTATTTGGATCTCTTGATATTAGATTAGAAGTAGACCTTGGGGATCATGTAGTTCATTACACAAATGGGGAGATAGTTATCAAAAGGCCTTGGAATGAAGGTCACAGAGCTTGTTAATGGTGGAGCCAGATACAGAGCTCAGGTCTTCTGCCTTGTTGTTTAATGTCCTTTTTAGTGCAACATATTTCCTCAGAGATCAATAAACAGTTCCTTGCTGATATTCAGAAATTTCTCATATGTTTGTGGATAATGGAGCATAGTGGTTATTTTGAGTATTACCCCAGAAGTTAAGATAACAGAAAGTAGTTTTTACTTGCATATGCTTTTGTGTGTAAATTATTTCACAACTTCCCACCCTTTTCCCCTCTAAAGTAACAACAGGTTTCTGTTATTTCGGTTTTTCTAGTTTCCTCAAGTGGGATGAGGCATGGAGACTATCCAAGTAATTCAAGGGGAGGGAAGCAAATAAGAAAAAGAATGGTTTCATTTTTACTCACCTACCTACTGTGATGTTTTCTTCAGGGATTACAAATCCATTGCTTCTATAGTTAATAGTTTGCTCTTCAGATAAGCTGCAAACTTTGTAGAGGTTAAAACTTTCAACATACGAGTGTGGCTATTTGTTCACCACGGTGCGTTACCAGGTAAACTTTAACTAAAAGCCCAAGAGATTGAATGTTTTAATCCTACAGAAGCGGTTTTGTTCACCGGCAAAATAGTACCTGGATTTTGAGTATTTCTCAAGGGAGCGAGGCTGGGAATTTAAAATATGTTAGAGCTCCTCCAGGGGCAAAGAACATCTGCTGGACTGTAATCTAATAAAACAGAATTGGACAAAGATGAGGTCTCTGACATATGCTGTCCTGGAACTACACTTGAACAGCTCAAGCAGTTTTGCTTTGACAAACTGATTAAGACAACGGGCTTGTGGAAACTGCCTCACCAGGACAGCTGGACCCTGCCTTCCAGTTCTGCCCCCCAGCCCCCTTGCAGTTGAATTTGATGGGACTTTACCTTGTCTCAAACATACAGTCTAAGGGCCGAGCTCCCTTATCATTTCTGTTCGCTAGATTCTCCCATCTGAATTTAGGGATAAATATGAGGAATTGAGCCAAATGGAAATTGACTGAATGACATAGTGAAGGGGAATGTGGATTCAAACTTCAAAGGTTCAAATTCAAGCTTTTCCTCCTCCATCTCGTTGATTTTAAGCAAGCCTTTCAAACTCTCTTACCTCCACTGTTTTCTTGTAAAATGCAGCAATAACAATTCCCACCTTCTTTATGGTTTGAGGGATTTTTTAAAAAGAATTAAATGTCCTCAGAGTATTTGAAAGTTCATACCCTTTGCGGGTTAATGGCAGTTGCAGTAGTTCCCTATGTATCTTATTTCATGAATGGAGGAGGGCCATAGTTTGCTTTGGCTGCCATCACAAAATAACACAAACTAGGTGGTTTAAACAACTGTAATTTATTGTCTGACACGTCCGAGAGCTAGATATCTGAGATCAAGGTTTCTACAGGGTTAGTTCCTTCTGAGAGATGTGGACAGTCTGCTTTGGGCCTTTTTCCTGGCTTCTGGTGGTTTGCCGTCGTGGTTTTATGTTCTTTGGCATATAGAAGTGTCACCTTCCTCTTTGCCTACATCTCCATATGGTATATCCCCTGTGTGTATGTCCAGTATGCCCATTTTAAAAACACACTAGTCATACTGGATCAGGGGCCCATTCTACTCTAGTATAAACTCATTTTAACTCATTAGGTCACATTTTGAGGTACTGGCAATGAGGACTTCAACATACGAACTTGGCGGAGAGGGAGAGATACCTCAACCCTTAATAAGCAACATAGGAAAAATTTTTTTTTTAATTTCCTTACTTACTATCCTTTTCACTGATAGGAACATTTCAGATTGGCATAATGGTAGTCTGAGTCCTTCCATTCCTTCCTTCCTGCTTTCTTTAGAAGTCACAAACCACCTCCGAACACATTCACTTTATAATTTCAAAGTTGGAGAATGTGCAAAGAGATCAGTGTTAAAATGAATGTTTGTAAATCAGCCTTAAAATATTAAAAGTCTAGGCTAATCTGACTGCCAGCAACTATTTAGGTCAATTTCTGAAAATCAGTAATGTACCCAAACCTCATGACAGTTTTTGTACTTTCCATTTTCAAAAACTTACATTTACGTTATCTCAGTTAAACCCACATAAGCTTCTGTTTGCACCCATATTAAAGATGTGGAGATTAAAGTTTGGAGGTGATGGAATGCCTAAGTTCACTTGGCTAATGCCTGGGTTATATACAGCTTGGATTACATTTTATGAGAGATTACAAATCTAAGTCTTGAGTTCTTTTACTCTCTTTAGAAAATGGGTGTAGATAGGTTTGTGACCCATATAGGTCTCAAATAAAGACAAATGAAATTATAGAGTGGATCCTGTAAGTGCGAATTGTTTCACATAATACTATCTCAGTTTTTTTAAATTTTCTCACATCACATGTTTCTGTCTCATATTATCTATCACCAGTTGTCATTATGTCCGGGGCACTATGGCTCACATAGATTATGGAAAGAAATATTTCCTTTTTCTAAATCATTTTTCTTGTGTAGAAACCTCATGTGTTTGTTTTTATTGGTGCTGTAACAAATGATCACAAATGTAGTGACTTACAGGGCACCTGGGTAGCTCAGTCGGTTAAGTGTCTGATTTTGGCTCAGGTCATGATATTACCATTCATGGGTTTGAGCCCCATGTCAGGCTCTGTGCTGACAGCTCAGAGCCTGGAACCTGTTTCGGATTCTGTGTCTCCCTCTCTGCCCCTCTCCCGCTCCTGCTCTGTCTTTCTTTCTCTCAGGAAAATAAATAAACATTAAAAAAAATCTTTAAAAACAAATGTAATGACTTAAAACAGTACCCATGTATTAGCTCACAATTTTCATGGGTCAGGAATGTGAGTATAGCATAGATCTCTGCCAAAATTGTCACAAGGCTGAAAGCAAGGGTTCAGCAAGCCTCCTTCCTCTGTATCTTCTTTCCTCCCTCCTTTCTCTCTTCCTCCCTTCCTGTCTTTCCTTCCTTCCTAAGCTGTAGGGGAAAATCTGTTTCCAGGATTGTTTAAGCTGCTGACAGAATTCAATTCTGTGTGATTTTAGGATTGGGATCTCTGTTTCCTTGCTGGCTGTTGTCTGGAGTCATTCTTAGCTCTTGAAGTCTTCTTATATACCATGGCTCATGATCCTGTTCAAAGCCAAAAATGATGGGTCAGGTTTTTTTCACACCTCTCTCTGCCCTTGCCTTCTGCCTCATTTCTCTGGCCTCATCTTATTCACATACATCTGATGGACTCTTCTACTTTTCTCTTTTGCTTTTAAATTTTTTTTTCAACGTTTATTTATTTTTGGGACAGAGAGAGACAGAGCATGAACGGGGGAGGGGCAGAGAGAGAGGGAGACACAGAATCGGAAACAGGCTCCAGGCTCTGAGCCATCAGCCCAGAGCCTGATGCGGGGCTCGAACTCACGGACTGCGAGATCGTGACCTGGCTGAAGTTGGACGCTTAACCGACTGCGCCACCCAGGCGCCCCTCTCTTTTGCTTTTAAAGACTGGTGTGATTACTATTGGCCCAGTAATCATCCACAGTAATTTCTCTATTTTAAAGTTAGCTGATAAATAATCTTAATTCTGTCTGCAAAGTACATTCATAACAGGACCTAGCTTCATGTTTGATGGAATAATCAGGGAATGGGAATCTTACAGGGACATATTTAGAATTCTGCCTTCATATCCTGGTAAATGTTTTTTTGTATTAAGCATTTTTCAATATGCTCTCAAAATCATGTATTTGAGAATTTACAAAATACCTTCACGTTTCTTACCTTGCATTGTTTTCATGATATGTCTTGGGGCCGGAGATAATCAACCTATTTCACAGTTACAGAAACAAAGGCACTGGGCTTAAAAGTTTTTCTCAGATGTACTAGACTTGTAATTTAAAGCCTATTGGAGTTCCTGGCCCGTGTAAGGAACATCTGCTAGTCCTTAACCTGATTAAAGAGAAGGAGGCCTTTATTTTACTCTTCCTGTTTTAATTATTTATATAATTGACTTATTATTTCTTTATCCCTTCCTGACTTGTGAATCCTCACAGATTACAAACCAGATCCAGAATAGGTGAGGAGATTATTTGGGAGGGTAAAAATGCTTGGATTAAATACCGGGCTCTTTGGGAGTATAATACATATATTTCCAAGCTTTCTTTACTTGAGAGGACTTAGAAGCAATAATACTGCAGTAGCAATGGGCATGCCTAGCCTAGATCTTGGTATTTAAATGCCATTGTCCAAGGAATCCTTGGATAAGTGGCTGATGCCAGGGCTGTAGCAGAAAAAGTACAGATGAGCTTGGAGCAGCTTTGGCACCAAAGAAGTAAGGAAGTACTTAAAAGGATGGGGTCATGTCAGCACACAGGCACAAACATAGAAGAGCTCCCAAGGTCAAAGCTAAAAAACTAGAGCAACCCAATAAACTGGTATAATAGTGAATTGTAGCCCATAGAATCAACTGAATATCCAGGAGCCAATACTGAGATACATAGATAAATAGGTAGGAGAGAATACACAGGTATTTCTCATGGAGGAATTCAATTGTATAAGGAATAAAGAAGATGGATCATCATCATTAGGAAACCATGGGATTAATTGTCATAGGCAAGGCCAACTGATGGATTCTAAAACTGGTGGATAAAAGTTTGAGGAAAAACAAACTTTTCTTACTCCCAAAGGATGCCCCACCCCAAGTATTTATTCTTTATAAAAAGGACAGTTAGAGCTTTACAGTAGAAAAACTTGGGAGACACTATCTGAATGAGGTGGTCATGGTTACATCACTCATGCTGGGACACAGGGACCGTTATATATCCTGACATGATACTCTGAAGGGCACATCACTTTTATTCTTGAGAAAAATATATAGCCACAATCTAATCAGGAGAAGATATCAGGCACTATATAAAATTACTCAAGGGACAGTGTACAAAATTGTTTACTAGTACTCTTCATTATATTGTGTCATGGAACAGGAAAAGGACATTAGGAAAATACTGGTAAAATCTGAATAAATTTTGAAGCTTGTTTCTTGTTTTGATATTCACATTATATTTACATAGTTGACCCAGAGAAGGCTGGATGAAGAATACTTGGGAGTTCTCTGTACTATTTTTGCCATTTTTAGTCTAAAATAATTTTTTGTGAAATCTGATTCTTCTGCTGACTAGCTTTCTAATAACATTGCACACTTGCATAACCTCTTTAAGCTTCATTTTACATATCCTTAAAGTAGGCCTAACAACACAGAGACTGTTAGAGACACAGCATATGAAATATAACTTATATACCATAATCTTTAAAAGCAGTGGCTTCAAACTCATACAGATGTGGTATAAGTACTGATTCTCCCATTTAAGACTGTGTGACCAAGTAAAACTTAACTGTTTATTAAACCTCAGTTTCTTTATTTTTAGTACTTACAGACTTATTGTGAGTTTTGAATATGATACAGCAAGTAAGCATTTATCAGAGTGTTTAACCTATTGCTAATATTATTATATATTATTTTATAATAATACACTATTAACTAGTCATTTATATATTATATAATATTGCCACTGTTACATATTTATGTTTAAAATTCTCTTTAATTAGATTTTAATTATTGTGTGTTGACTCATGCATCTTTTTGAAAATGTGGTAAAATATATATAACATATAATTTGCTGTTTTAATAATTTTAAGTGTACAATTGAATGTCATTAATTACGTTCCCAATATTGTACCACCATCACCACTATTTCCAAAGTTTTTCCTCACCTCCATAGGGAATCATTAAGGAATAACATTCCATTACTCCCACCCTGACCTCCAGATAATGTCTGATCTATTTTCTGTCTCAGTGAATCAGCCTATTCTGTGTATTTCATATAAGTAGAATCGTATAATATTTGTCTTTTTGTGTCTATTCAGCATAGCTTTTAATTGGATTTCAATTCAGTAACTATTGCTCTAAACAGTATTTTCTATACTTGTATGATTTGGATGATCAGGAAAATATTTTGTTAATGTGTTGTTCCACAGGTTTTTGTTCATTTGCTTTTTTTTAGTTTTTAATTTATTTAGTATTTTGAGAGAGAGGGAGGGAGGGAAGGAGGGAGGGGGCACAATTTGGAGAGGGGCAGAGAGAGAGAGAGAGAGGAAGAGATCTAGGATCCCAAGCAGGCTCTACACTGTCAGAGCAAAGCCTGATGTGGGGCTTGAACTCACAAATGTAGAAACATGACCTGAGCTGAAGTCGGACACTTAGAAGACTGAGCCCCCAGGCGCCACTTGGTCATTTGCTTTTTAAATCTAATTTAATAAAGATTCTACCAAGACATTATATGTGAAAAAGTTCATCATAATGTTATTAAATGTAGCAAAATGAATTAAAACCAGAAGGGATTATAAGAAAATACTGCCTAATGATTTCTTGAAAGTAAGATAACGGGTAAATTTTATTTTTCTGTTTTAATTCATGTATTTGTTATTTTGAATATGTATTATTTTCCCAAAAGAAATTTATAAATATAAGAACAAATTTATTTGATCACCTGATCAGAACTGTTATATGTACTTAATTGTATAGCTAATATCTGAGCTAAAATGTTCAAACTACCTCCTAGAGTATTATCAGTCCTAATTTACTTGTGAATCAGCAAATAAATGTATATATGATTATACTAGGAGGTGAACCAAGACTGAGAAAAAAAAAAATGAATCTGGTGCTCTGGATTCTAGGACCTCATGTTAGTTTTTTGTTTTTGTTTGCATAAAGCAGATACTAAAAATCAAACATCTGAAGTGTTCAGTTCATGTGTTTGGTTCATGTGTTAGTATTTGAACCTGGTGGTTATAGATCAGCGTGATTAATCATGTAGCAGGTACATTTGCATGAAGAGAGAAGGCCCATGAAAAAGGAAGTTACTTTTAGTTATAACATGTTTAGCTCAAAACAAAGAGGAATAAATTTTGAGATTAATCAGTTGTCAAACAGCTTCTGAAAAATAATATATATCTAAAGAATCATGTTGATATTTGACATATTTTAGGGTTTCTTTTTTTTTCCTTTGTAAATCCATTTTACACACCACTTGATCTGTGGATCAACCAAGATCTGCTAACTTCTGAAAATAACTGCCGTAAATCTATCTCACTACATGGAAGAATGTCTTAAAACAGAGAAATATCATAAAACAAATACAGAGAACACTGGAGTGAGAGTTTGGTGGTATGTCTATATTTTAGTAATTTGAGCCTCGTGCCTCATTTGACCACATTTGTTGGACTTGCTTCTTCATCTGTCATATGGTATGATACCCCTCTTTTGATCATGAAAAGGTAAAAATAGGGTGATATGTAAAAATTGATACTCTAAATAAGTCAAAATGTCAAATTTTGATGTCTGGTGGGTAACAAAAGCAATTATAAAAAGTTGTCCTTATCTCTACAAGGGAGATTCTAAAAAGAACAAGTATTTTATTTATTAGTTTAATTTAATTTAATTTAATTTTATTATTTTGTTTTATTTTTATTTTTTAAGTTTATTTATTCTGAGAGAGAGGTGAGTGGGGAAGGGACAGAGAGAGAGAGAAGGATAGAAAGAATCCCAAGCAGTCTCCGCACTGACAGTGTGAAACCTGATGCGGGGCCCAAACTCAGGAACTTGTGTGACCATGATCTGAGCCTAGACCAGTAGTTGGACACTTAAATGACTGAGCCACCCAGATGTCCCATAAAAAGAAGTATTTTAAAAACCAGTATATTGAGGGGCGCCTGGGTGGCTCAGTCGGTTGAGCGTCTGACTTCAGCTCAGGTCACAATCTCACGGTTCGTGAGTTCGAGCCCCACGTCGGGCTCTGGGCTGATGATGGCTCAGAGCCTGGAGCCTGCTTCCTATTCTGTGTCTCCCTCTCTCTCTGCCCCTCCCCCATTCATGCTCTGTCTCTCTCTGTCCCAAACATAAATAAACGTTAAAAAAAAATTAAAAACCAGTATATTGAAAGGTTAATCACTGTAAGTGATAAATCTTCATGAAATAATCCATATGTGATATATCTAAATTATTGACTACCACACCACGAATAATATATGTGTGTATTTTATATATTCAATGTATGTATGTATCTGTATACTTCTACATACATAGGAAACATTTCTGATACATTTCTTTAAAATTACTTCATTTCTCAGCAGCGTGATAGCTCAAAAGGATTCAGATGAGCATTTTATAAAAAATACTGTTTTGGTAATAAAATACTTGAAACCAAGCAGCATTTATTTTTTGCCTTATTTTCATTCTGATCATAAGTAACTGTCTTATTTAAATAGTATATCACCAAATAAATATTTTCTGTGCAACCTATGAGGGAGTTTGGAGTAGGGCATTGTTGTACTGATATCCTTAGAGCTACATATCCCTTGAGACCAATTACAAAGGTTCACAAGGTTGTTTTTATTTTGCTTTTTCTTGATGCCTTTTTAATGAGGCCTCCCAGTAAACAGCAAGCATGATACTTTCTTGCTGGAGACCTGTCTGCCGCCTTCAACCATTTATTACTAATACATCTGGGAAATGATTTATAAATTAAATATTAGGAAAATGTACTTTAGGAAAAAAAAAGTAGTAAGAGGTATAATTTATAATTCTCATTTAGGGAAAGTCATGCCAGCAATTTGCTAATGGAAGGACACCGAGAGTCACTCTTGGAAACATGGTTGTGGTTTATATAATAAATAGAGGTTGTAGATGAAGGGAATCTTCAGTGTATATATTTGGGCATATGGTTCACTTCAGTAAATTGTTAAGACACAAGTTCCCAATTTTTCTCAGAATGACACACTGGAAAAGTAAGAAAGAATAAAGAACAAAAGACAAAAATACTGTTGATTAACAGCAAGTGAAAATAGCTTCATCATAGTATCGAATGTGATAATGTCACTGTCATCTCAGTTTGAATTAGAAGAGATTTTAGAGGCAATTTTAGAACAGTCCTGTCATTGTATAGATGGGGAGACTGAGACCATGCCTGTTTATAACTTACTGAAGATTTCATAATGTTAAACACTAAGCTTTGAACGTTATTTTCAAGACTTACTTTGTAATTTATTTTTGCACATATATGGTAGATTTTGTATCATAGAAAACTGCTCTTCAGCTAATCAGTCAGATTAGATCTTTGCATTATGAGAATATCTTTCACATCTCTATCATTAAAAGCAAATGAACTGTACCTGTGTTTACACACCTAAAATTTAAGGGGAGCAAAATTATAGCTTTGGGTTCATCTTCTCAAATCTTATGAATTTCAGGGAATTAAGGCACACTACTCATCTTGTAGATTTTATTTAACAAAAACGTTTTTTTCCTTTTTTTAAAGTTCTGAAAATTTCCAAGTGTCTTTTCATTCCTGCTTTAAAGGTTGCATATAATAATTTTAAATATATATAAAAGAATTCATAACTATGGACTCATAACTTTGTGGTCAACATTTATTTTCAGATCCCATTTCAATCTCTTTTATTTCATTTCTGCAAGAATATTTTGGCTGCATTTCAATATGAATTTCAAAGACATAAACATGTTTCATGAAACCTATTCTCTATTTGAAAGAAGAATGCACATATATTATCTATTTATACATTATACATTTATGAAAAAGTATGCATGTGTTTAAATATATATTTAATTTTTATTTTCTGTATGTTTAAATATTTACAAAAATATTTTTATCTAATTTAAAAATAATTTATCCACATACATTCCTATAGGGGCATTGTCTTCTTGCTCTTTTGACCTCTGAACTGATAGTTTCTGCAGGAATTAGTTCACTGGCATGGCTTTGTCAGCGTCTAGTCACCACATCATGATAGGATTCGATTGGATCACTGATAAAAATTCAAGTATTGGAGAAGGATACACTAAGTTAGCAATATCATAGTTTCATCATTTGGTAGTTTTATGGATAGTCTTTAATCTACTGTTGGCTAATGAGAAACATCAGAAATAAGTACATTTAAACATTTATCTGATTTAAATCATGTTCTTTTTGATAAAATGCTATCTTGGTAAGTGTAAGAAGACAAAAGACCCTCAAATGAACTTTGTGGGACAGACATTGAAAATCTGTGTTGACAGCCTGTCTCTGATTCAACCTTCTGACAACATTTACAGTTAGACGAGAAAAGTATTCTCTAAGAGTCAAAGTTTTTAGATAAAGATTGTTACAGAGGCATAATAATTCCAAAAGATTTCCATCTTCTAACAGTCTCTTGAAATTAATGAATAAAGACAATGGCCTTCTATTCATCTAACTACCACATCAGGCAGTAGAAATAGAAAATGATCTAAAATTAATCCCTTCTCTTGACAGTTGTGAAATGGTAATCTTCCATTTTTATCCTCTCAGAGGATATTTGAAGGTACCTTTCTTACTCTCCTGTTTTCATATTCTCTCCCGTACCCTCATGTATTATATAGCCGATTTCATTGCTGGTGGCCAAAATAAAACTGCTGTGGAAAACAAGGGCGAGGTAACTGGGGTTCTGCAGAATGTGTCAACAATGGAAGTCAACTTCAGATGTATTTTTGATGTTATTACTTTATAATACATGTCCTTTACTGAGATCTCAGAAATCAAAGACTAGGTCATTTCATTCATGTGAATACGCTTAGGGATAAATTAACTCTCTGTGTTTTCATATTTAAGAAGCTGTAATTCAAGATGTAGTGATATCTTGGTCAAACAAAACTAAATGTTGTTTTTACCAATGTGTGGTATTGATAAAGTTCAGAACTATTCCTTAAGTCCCTAATTAGTTTAGCTGTGCTTTTGTAATTTTGGGTGTTCAGAGTAAGCTCCAGTCTACCATTAAAATGGTGGTGATAATGTGACCAATCTCTACCTTATTATTTAGTTAACTTGCAAACTGACTTGGAGACACATATTTATTTCTGTACAAATATTGATTTATTTATTATAATACCTAAAAGCATAAACTAATAAAATCCTAATTAAGTACATTTGTTCTGGAGAAAGACAAGTTGCAACCTTAGATTACTCCGTTTAGTTTTATGGAACACCTTTTCAAAAGGTAATTTTATTTTAGAAACTGAGAGTTCCACAGTGCCCTTTCCTATCATTCACTAAACTAATTGCTTTCTTTTTTTTTTTTAATTCTAATCCTTCCCCCTCCCTCTTCCCTCTTCCCTCTTCCCTCTTCCTTCTTCCTTCTTCCTTCTTCCTTCTTCCTTCTTCCTTCTTCCTTCTTCCTTCTTCCTTCTTCCTTCTTCCTTCTTCCCTCTTCCCTCTTCCTTCTTCCTTCTTCCTTCTTCCTTCTTCCTTCTTCCCTCTTCCCTCTTCTTTCTTCTACTATGGAAAAGTAAGTCGCTTGGAAAAGATACTGAGTTTCTTTACTTTGCATATGTCATATAAATTTCATTGTTGTGTGCCTCTTTACCTTTGATTCTGCAGTAGTTGCATTTTAAGGCATATTTTTCCCTTTTCAATTTAAATACAACTTATACACTGTAAAAAAAAATCTGAAGTGTATAGCTCAATATATGTACTCATTTAACCATCACCCAGATCAAGATTAATCTCAGTTTTCACTGACTGAGGAAAGTTCTCTTTTACCTCTTCCTAGTCAGCACCTCCCTGTCCTGAGACATGTGCTCTTCTGACTTCTGTCACTCTAGTGATTTTGTCTGTTTTTGAACTTCATATACATAGGACCAGAAAAGAATGCATTTTTTTGTATCTGTCTTGTTTTGCTCCATGTAATATTTTTTGAGATTCATCCATGTTGTTACATGTATCAGGTGTATGCTCTTACCACTATGTCCTTACCCACTTGCCTGGTGATGGACATGTCTAAAACATACTTCCACATGTATTTCTCCTCAATTCTGTCAGTTGTTCATACCCATATGGGGTAGTGGTTTACTTTTCTATTTCTCATGCTATGAAAATTATTTTTAAAAACCTCAAAGCTGTGTTTAAATGTTCTTGTAATCTCAGAAACTATCTAGAAAGCATGATTGTAAGACAAATGATTTAATTATCTTGTGTATATCTGCATGGCATAGTTGTACCATGTGGCAAAATTCCCTCCCTTGGTGACCACTCATTTTCCTTTTTATATTACCTTTTATGCCCTACCCTGCCTACTTTCCAAAGTAGAAGTCCTTTGACTTTATTTTTCCTGATTTCTGAGAATCTTGCATATTTTGGCACCTAATAGATACTAAATGATGTTTGATGAATTGATAACATTTCACTTAAGGATTTCAGGTATTTCACAGAGATGTGTTCTCATTAAATATACAGCAAATACTTTATTATTGATTTAACATTATAATGAAAATGCTAATATAATTAGATCTTTTAAACAAAACACCAAAGGGAAAGGGTTAAATATAAAGGATTCCTTTTTTAATTGTCAGAGTTGTTTAAAATTATTTTATATTAAAAATACTATAAAATAAACTACATACTTTGATATTTTCCCAAGTATATGATCATTTTTATGATACTACTGGAAACTGATTATTGCATTGTATTGTTTTAATTTTTACAGCTTTTTGTTGCTTTTCTCTCATACTTCTATCATATCTCATTGTTTTTGTATTTATTTTTATACATATTTTTTATATTTACTGTCACTCAAACCTTCTGATTTTCTGCTTTTGATTTCCTTTTATGACATCCAGTGAATAACCATGTTAGAATCAGCATAAAAATTTCACTCTCTAAGCTGTCAAAGAATCAATTCCATGGGATTTAGTTTATGTAGTATATAAGATGTGTTTAGAGACCATTCCTACTGAACTGAGGTCAGATGTTAGCAGGGAGTACTTCTTTAGCATTTAATTTGAATTCAAAATAATCAACCTGTTCAGTACTTAGTTTAGAAAGAGCATTAACATTGACTAAATATTCACTCAATGCAGTTAATCAGAGACTCTCCATAGATAGTGCTTCTAGAAAGTCCATGTTTTTCCTCTGGAAGTCTCCCCTCATTTCCATATCCTGCTGTTTTCATTACAAGCATACATTCAGTTTCAACTGTAGATCCTTCTATTCTTATTTTTCTCTTTTACGTTTTATTTAATGTATTTACCCTTACTTTGAAGTTTGTACATTCTTTGTTCCAGGTATGTGTGTGTGTGTGTGTGTGTGTGTGTGTGTGTGTGTATAAAATAATAATCTTAAAAAAGAAAATAAATTTTAATATATATTTTATATATATTTTTATATATTATATATAAATAAAATTTTGTATATATATATAAAATATTTTTTAAAATTTTATTTTTAAATAATCTCTACACTTGGGGCTCAAACTTATAACCCCAAGATGAAGAGTCGTATGCCCCACTGACTGAGCCAGCCAGGCACCCCAATCCTTATATTTTTAATATCATATTCATTTTTAAATTTTAATATATATACATATATATATGAATATGTGTGTATAGTTTTTTAAATTTTTTAAATATTTATTTATTTTTGAGATCGAGCATGAGCAGGGGAAGGGGCAGAGAGAGAGGGAGACACAGAATCTGAAGCAGGCTCCAGGCTGTGAACTGTCAACACGGGGCTCGAACCCGTGAGACAAATCATGAGATCATGACCCGAGCCCACATTAGATGCTTAACTGACTGAGCCACCCAGGCACCCCAGTTTTTGTTTTTTTAACATCAAGAAATTAGACTTCTCAAATGTGGGTGTCCTAGGTCTTTTATGTTAAAATGAGAACATTGTACTTTCTCATGACTATACATCAATATTTGGTACAGTTTAACTGAGTTACTAAATAATTGATTACATTTCAGTAACAGATTTTTTCCTGCATTTATACATCTTTAAATTAGTAGTTAAGATGGAAAGCTCTGGAATCACACTGCTTGAATTTGAATCATAGATACTGTACATATTATTGTGTGGCTTAAAGCAATTTACTTAAATTCACTGGAACTTTATTCATTTATAAAAATGATTCTAGAACCTACGTCATAAAGTTCTTATGGTCATTAAATTAGGCTATACATTCAGAGAAATAATAAGCACTCAATAAATGCTAGCCATTATTAGTACTGTTCCAAGCACACGAATCATTTTTCAAAATATGTATAAGATTCCATATGATCATACATATATGTGTATACATATATATATAGTAAAAAATGTAATATGTGAATGGAATATATATATATAGTAAAAAAATGTAATATGTGAATGGAATTAACTTATTGACTATTTTCTGTAACTGAAATTACAAAGGGGCTAAATCTTTTCACTCATTTTGGTTCTTGTATCCATATTTTAGCTGATCCAAGGTGAAATGATAATAACAGCCATAGAAAAATTGCTTCTTGACTACAAATAATGAGATACTACAGTTTAAATTACTTCAACAATGGTGCTGATTGAATCATTTCTCATCTGCTTACTTTCAGAATCCAGATATTACCTCTAAGCATAACAAAAGAAAACTTAAAGCTCCCTTTTTGAAACACTAAACACTAAGCCTTTGCTGTTGGGCGAATGCTTTAGGTGTGAAAGAAAGATAAACATCGAATTTCTTGGACATAGAGGTGTCTCATCCTAGATTCTTTACCTTTGAAAAATAAAGTTTTCTTAATATGTTTCTCATTCTATAATGATTTCTGCATGAAGCTTTGAATATAAAAAATATTCAAATAAAGTTTCTTTTCTTGAGGACCTAGTAATCTTGGCTACAGTTGGGGATTTTGTTGTTGTTGTTGTTAAACATTTCACATTTGTGATGCTAGCAATTCAGCGTTTAGCCTAATCCCTATCTTGCATCCAGAATTATATCCGTGTTATTAAATGGGTGTCAAGGATGTCAGAGACTTACATCTCCCTCTTAACATGAACAATAGGATGGTGCCTGTAACATATTATTGATAAATGGCATGGAGACATGGCTGGCAGGTGGTAGATGTAAGAAAGTCCCAACTTGGGGAATTTCAAGTTTTTCTAATAATGTAGGATAGCTGGTGGGTGCCTTTGACATACCAGAGAAGTCACTTGAATTATTTATATAGGTGTTTTATCCTATCTATTAGAATGGAGCACATTTAGGTGTTAGTTTCTTCTACACTGCTTAGCATAGGACCATGTACTTATGTTCCACGTAAATATTTCTCAAAAAAATAGAATAAGCCTATTAGATTTAAAAAGGACAATGAGATAAAAAGGCTACTTTAAAAGAATATGAGAACAAATATGGCATATATGCATTAAAGTAATAAGTAAAATGATTCTTACTAAAATATTAATGGGCAGTTATGTTGGCTGAATATGTATGTATTCAAATGATTACACTTTTCTTTGTAATTGTATCATTTTTATTGTGATTATTTATTATTGATATTGATACTCAGAAATAAAAGAGTATACTTACAGGAGATTCAAAAGAAAACCTGAGAAACATTAAGTGTAGAAGATATCAATAAAGGTTTTAAAAATTAATTACAAAAAAATGGTCACATCTACACCTTCAGAGAACAACATTTTAAAATATTTAATTTTTCCGGAGTATGGAAAAAGAAGAAAATTCTTATTTTTTTTTTTATAAAGCCGTGATTACCATAATACAAAACCAAAAAATAGGTGCCAAAAACAGCACAAAAAGAACACTTCAGATTAGGTATTTAAGAATATAGATTCAAGAATCCTATTTAGAACCAGCAATAATTTATTTCTACATTTAAAGAAAAATATATAAAGGAAAATAATAAATGTTGAGTGAATTTTGTTAGAAAACTCTTCCAGTATTTTAAAAATGGGAACCAGTTCCCTCTTCATCTAAATCTTTATTGCCAACATGTTAAATGTAATACTAGTATAGATTTAGTCACTTTCTATTTTGGTAACTCGTTTAATGAGCACCCCAATCTTAATCCTGTAGATGAGGTATTCTGACTTCTCAGATGACATAAAAGACTGTCACCTAATCAGACATTTTAGTGTTAAATGTACTCTTCCATCTTTCATACTGAGAGCCCACTGTCTGTTATGTGGCCCCTATCCTTAGCCTTCTCAGTGTGAGTGGCCATTCCAGGATCAGCCATATTTTGTAAAGTATTGATTATGTTGGCTTGTAAAGGCCTTATAATGTTCTCCCCGCATCAAACCTGTGCTTTCTGAATGAGAGAACCATAATAGCTGTGAAGCCTCCTGGTAATCTATATGAATTTTATAGAATTGGAGTTTATGGATCAGCTTTGTAATAGTGCTGAGTTTCATTGGGCTTAACCAGGTGTGGGAAATTGTCAGGTGCTTTTATAAAGTCATAACATTTTCAGTAAAGGGATGTATTGGATCATTTTATAAGAAAGAAGAAAATGGGTTCAACACATCACATTATTTTTAGTCTAGTAATAAGGGAAGTAGTTTTGCTTGGTATACTTCTCCATATAACCAATGCTTTGCTTTGACAGTCTGCTAGACTAATTTCCTTTGCTTTTACCTTTTTCTTTCTTTTTAAAAATTTTATTCTTCTATTAATAACATAATTTCTATGGATTTAATAACCTTCCTAAGCACTGTGAAACTCCATTTATATGTTGTTGCTGTTGGCCTTGTTTACTTTTACCTCTTCTTTGAATTTTGTTTATAACTTATATTGGTATTGTCTAATTAGAGTTTTGGATTTCACCACATTTTCCTTCTTTAGTACCAACTCTGGAAGCTTAATAACCAACATTATAACCTATGTTGGTATTACTGTATTCTTGATATTTTTACTGCATGGATTTCAATAAAAGGTACATTAGGGGTGAGAATTATTTAGTCACTTATCATCTATTTAACAAGCATTAGATTCCATGTTTTGGGACTTTTAAGAGACATATACAATACCAGGATCCCATCCTTACACAGAAAACAATCTCGTGAAGAGACAAATTAAAAAAAATATTAAGCAAATGCTGATTTACATAATAAAAAAGAACTTTTTTTTTCAGTGAGGAGCTGATTCTCTCATAATGTCATTCTTTATCACGAGTCACTTAAACCCTCCAAAAAGAGTAAGATGATTAAATTTAAGAATTTATAGATTATGTCACTTTACATTCTGACTCTACCATGTATTGACTTTGTGACCTAGGGAAAATTTACTTCATTTGGCTATGCCATCAGAGTTTGTGTCTTCAAAATGGAGTAATAGAAATACCTGCCTAATGTGACATATGTGATATATAATGTGAATGTTCAAATGTACATAAATGATAGTTGGTAGTTAATTCACCCATCTTGTGTTACAGATGAGAATATTGACTTATCATAGGTAGCAGGATGCCCACAGCTGGACTAGCTTCCTCCCTTAGTAGATATATTTGTTGACTCTTACATGCTTCCTCATTTGAGCTCCCAGTTGGCTACTGATTCTGAAAAGACTATGTGATTTGTGATGTAAAAGTGGTGTCCTGACTTACTCCTGCATTGGGTTTGCTGCTTTTACCAGAAATCTCATAGTTTGATAACTAACCTGGCAGATGTGTCATAAATAATGGCTTCAGGTGCCTACTGTGTGACATGTTGCCCACTCCCTTTCGTTATTTATCTGTTCTAGACCCGACAGAGGCACATTTTGTTTCCATAAAACATACTCTCCATTTCTCCTCTTCCCTTCTCTTTTCACTGTTAAAGCAACTGTAAGTTTGTGGATATATGAGAATAAGCCCATCAGGAGTGGAGAGGATGTGGCATGTCCTGTCTAGGATTTATTTGTCCATAGTCAGATAGACAGTTGGTGGCAAATCAGGAGTAGAATCCAGTCCCTTGTTAATCCAATACAGTATCTGTTGTACCATGAGTCAACAAAGAACATTAACAACTACATTTTGAGCTGATTTCAGAGAACACACAGTCAATCCCACAATCCCAGTCAAGTTTTGAATTCAGAAATACTGAGTTTGCACTAAGCTCTTTCATGCTTTGCTTTGGGGTCTTGAGCAAGATGGTGAACATCTACTGCCTTGTCATCCTCTCGTGTTAATAACCTGCCAGCAGACTGCTTGGGAAGTGATTATTAAAACAAACAAGCAAACAACTAACAAACTGAGATTTGAGAAACCTCTAGCAAATAATATTTTGAGAGTATTTTCAAATACTAATAACTAAGACACATGGTTTACAACATAAAACTGCTTACAGCTCAGGTAATGAAATTACTACTGAATCATTAGCTACAAAGGAATTTCCTCCAGTAGCCAATGTTGCCTTCCTGCCCTGTAATACGCTGCTTACCATGGTCTAGTGTCAGCATAAAGCTATAGTTTGGCAATTGCATTTGTGTATTTAATAAAGTTGATAAAGTTTAATAAAGTTGATAAAGCTGAAATAAAGAATCAGTAAAGAGATTCTACTTTTGTAAAGCACATCCACTTTTAGCAAAAGGAAATCCTTCAACATTTCTGATTTATAGAAAACAGGATGTACTATATTAAGAAGAAATAACACATGAAATGATACCTGGGACATTGAATTGAGGAAAATAATCAATATCATTTTTAATCAGTGTTGGTCTGGAATGTGAAGGAAGGGAATAATTTAAACTGCATGATGTTTCTATCAGTGTTTAGACAATCTCAGGAGATGAAGGAATCCTTAGACCCATAGGATGAAAGAAGTTTTGAGTCTTTTTGCAAAACAAAGGACACTGATGCCCAAAAAGATAAAGGATTTCCTTTAGATCTTGTGGTAAAAGTAGACCTGTTTAAGTTTGCTTCAGGATTCAGAGGTAGAATTAATAGGTAGGAGTTAAATGGCTACATGGTTAAAATTTTAAAAAGAATTTTTAGAAATTGGATATTTCCATCAATGGGGAAAATGCTGCTTTGAATAATAGTGAACGTTCTGTTGTTGCAAGTGATCAATCACATTACATATAACCTCCTGACATGAACTATGTACCAAAATTCCATTGGATAGAAGTCTCAAATGGTCAACCTGTAAATCCTACTCTAATATAGAGTTCAGTGTCTTAAAATATTCAACTTCATTAAGATTTTATAAACTTTTAAAATAAATAAAGTTAATAAAGATCTTGGAATGTCCTACAAAAAAGTGAAGGTGTGGGTGGAAGGATTACTTCTGGAGATTCTCATGTATTCAGGATATAGCCAGCATTTATTTGCTCCTAGGCATGGGATGGAATAAACTGATCTCCTTAAGTCCCTTCCAGCTCAATGATTCAAAAAATTCTGGCATTTTAGTGAAATGCAATATGGATGACATAATATAACCTAGGAAATAGAAAAGTCTGCAACGAAAAGATAAAGCACTTATATGTCAAATAGCATTGTGTGAATAAATCTAAAACGTAATTTTGAACCAATTTTCAAAACTCCTACTAACAATCATAACATAGTGTCATGCAGAAGATGATGAGGAGCAAAGGATATGTTAAGGAAACGTGCAGATAACCAAATGTCTTCTTGTATTAAATGAATTCACCAAATCTTTAAAGGAATAATCATATGTATCCAAATGTGAGTGGTTTCCAGGATCTATGTCTATCTCCCTTACCCATATACACAAACATAAGCACACACATCAGCTCAAATATTTATTTCCCTTATGGTTTCAGGAAATTAAATGTTTTTTTTTAATCACTGCACTTGATGACCATAATTTTGAGTTGCAGGTTGAATAGTTCTAAGGTGTTGATTTTGCCAAAAGTCATGGTCGCTGGGCAGCATGGTGTTTGGAAGACAGCCTGGTGTGTAGTTTTGGAGAGTTTGTTGATACCTTGCAACAGTACAGGTAGTCATTATATCTGCATGCCTATAGCTGGTGCTGTTGGTACCCTGCCCATATACATCTTACTTTTAATTGTGTTCCTGAAGTCTTCCAACCACTAGTATCTGCAGCCATGTTCGTAAGGTCTCTTTTTTTCCTGGTATGATGCCAGATTGTGCTGCTCCTGTGTATAGCTGAGGTTTAAATGCTGAGGATTAATATCCTCTAGGAGTAGCCCTCAACCAGTGGCTCTAAGTGGTGCTGTATCAGTACCCCAGGACTCTTACTCTTCAGGTGGGATAATTCTTCAAGGTGTGTTTTACAGCATTTCCCAGAGGTTCTCTGTGAGATTGTCCAGTGCACTCACTGCTTTCATGGAATATTCTTTATTGGTTGTTCTCAGTACCCTATAGTGTTTCCTTACTTCTTTTCTGGCATTCCCTGCCCTTCCTAAATAAACTAGTTTTGTTCTAATACTTGTCTTAGAGTCACCTTCTGGAAGAATCCAATCTAAAAGACATCCTGCACACCCTGGTGGTAAGAGTAAGTCCTCCTGAAAGGGTTGATGGAACCAGCCCTTACTTTAGGGTGCATTACAATCCAGTCTCTGTTCAGCCACCTCATATCACCCTAATAATCAACATCTCGTAATAATCAACACCTTGTTATCAAGAGCTAGCAGGGAGTGAGCTTGAGGATATCCTTAAGAGGGTTTTATATGTTAAACTTAATTTTCTTTTTGTGCTTGCTAAAATACACAGCACAAGACAGCCCTTCAAGCCCCTTCATATCTTCACTGGGCATAACACTTGTGTTCTCACCAAAGTCTTAACATCAAAGGAAGAACAAACACAGAGCTCATTTACAGTGTAACTACTGAGTACTGAACATTTGCTAAGGCAAAATGCTAAGGACTTTATAACCTATATCTGGCATTTTAGTCTTTGTCATCTTTGGAGGTAATACTGTTATTCTCATTTTACCGATGAGAAATGATAGTCACAGAGAGATTCAGTAATTTGCTTGATACCTAGCAAGTAAGAGACTTTTAATATTTTTTAACTTTTATTTATTTTTGAGAGAGAGACAGTGAGAGAGAGAGAGCAAGCGAGCATGAGCAGGGGAAGGGTGGAGAGAGAGGGAGACACAGAATCCAAAGCAGGCTCCAGGCTCTGAGCTGTCAGCACAGAGCCTGATGCGGGGCTCAGGCTCAAGCTCACAAACCATGATGAGGTCATGACCTGAGCTAAAGATGGATGCTTAACGGACTGCACCACCTATGTGCCCCAAAGCGTTTGGACTTTTAGATGTCACTTATAAAACCTGGCATGTGAACATTGGTGTACTTGATCAATTTGTGCTCCTAACCACTAACTCATCCTGCCTCTGTAGCTAACTTACATGAACATTTTTTTTTTAATCTGTATTCTGAATATGGTGAAAAAGAGGAAAGGGGAAATAAAGATAGTCACTAGATGGCTCTCACCAAAGATAATGTTAAACAGACTTGGGGAGGGTTATTGTAGTTGAAGATCACTTTCCTGGGAAAAATAGGGAGAGCAATGCTGAATTTTTAGACCAATTTGTGTTACCTACTGAATCCTCTCTGTCCTTTGCTATGAATTCCAACCCCATTTCCATTCAATCATATCCTCTTTCAAACTTCTCCAATATAGAAACAGTTGTAATCCAGGGCCTTTGGTTTCAGTTCTGTTAACTGTGTATGTGTTTATAAAATAGGGAGTCTGAATTTGATAGTGTCCAAGGTTCCTTCCATTCCCAGATGTTGTCTTCTTCACTGTTCTTAGGAAACAGAGACCTCTTTTCATTTAAATGAGTTGTAATAGCGAGATCTATTTGGATTCCTAACAACTATATCAGGAAAACAAAGAAAGATTTGGATCAGTTTTTATAATTTAAAGCCATTGTTCAGCCAACTGGTTTCCCCTGCCAGTGCCACCTTCCCTATAGTTTCTTGGTATTTCTGATCTGAAGTGGGATACAGGAATTTATTTTAGCATTTCATGAACCTCTATACATATTCAAAGTAATTTAGAATTTTAGAGGCACGACTTCAGCTCATTGTCACAATGTTTAGAGATCTTTTGACATAAAGGGAGAGCTGTTAACATCCTGCTGTTCCTAGTATTTGTAAAGTGGTTTCAAAGGAATGATTTATCATGTGAATTGATAGAAGGATCATCAGGTAATGAGATAGATTTCCTGAAAATTAGTGAGTGCTGTGTTGTCCAGGAACTAAACTTGTTTTATCCTTATTTGCCACCTGTCCTGTATTTCTAGTGCCGAATCTGATTTCCTGTTCCAAGCTGGAAAAAACAGCATTGCCCTCTTTTTCGAATTGACTTTGGATTTTAGCATGTAAGGTGATGCCATTGTTTGTACTGAAATGAACTTTGAATGAACTCCTACAGTAATGAACTGATAACCAATAAAATAAATAATTGATTCATCTCAAAACAATCTAACTCCTAGAGGTGGAGTGCCTGAGAAGCTTCTGTTTAACTGCCCTCTAGAAAGCCTCTCAGGTTTTTGCCTTTCCTTCTTACTTTTTTTTCCAAATGAATGATTTTTGACAAACAGACTCCTAAGGGCAGTCAAGTGTCAAATACAAAGTTATGGCTGGTGTAGCTGCCTTTGGGATCACATGCTCCATTTATTCATTTTAGAAAGCTCAGATGCACAAACATGTGGTGCCATTTTGTGTGCCTGTCAGTTTAGTGCATTTAATGAACATTGATCATGCTCATTCAGACACATTTCTCCATCCTGCAAACAAGTCAGTCGTTTCTGAAAGATGTGGTAGAAACTTTCCTTTTCTGCAAACAGCCTCAGTGAAGTACTTAAAATAAATAAATAAATAAATAAATAAATAAATAAATAAATAAATAAATAGACTAAGACATGCCTTTAATTTCACTTAAAAAAGAAAGTTAATTAAAAAATTTATTTTGGTTTTATTAATATGAATCTAGTATTAAAGTTTGAATGACTTTGAAAGTCATTAGATGGCTGTATGATTATTTCACATTTTACAGCATTGTTCAAAAAGTTATTTTTTTGTTCTTTTTAAAGTTATTCTTTCAATTATAAAACTTCCCACTTGTTCATTTTACCATTTATAAATTGTGTTGATTACATTGATGAATTGGTGCCAGATTTATTATCCTACATTATAGTGAGAAAAATACTTTTTTCTTGCCATTTGATTTTTTCATTCTGTCAAAAATCTCATAAAAGGAATAGTGTAGCATCTTATAATTGGAAGACACTGTGTTTTTTTATGAGTGATATTTTTGTTTGCTATTCAGTTATTATTAGGAACAAATTTTAAATACTGTTCAATTACTTTGCCCAGTTAGAGGTGCATTATACTTAGAAATGATTTGTTCATAACTGTTGTGTTGGGAGATGGACCCCTGGGTAGCTCAGTCAGTTGAGCAGCCGACTCTTTATTTCAGTTTGCGTCATGATCCCACTGTCGTAAGAACTAGCCCCATGTCTGGCTCTGTCCTGAGCATGGAGCCTGCTTAAGATTCTCTCTGTTTCTCCCTCTGCCCCTCTCCCCTGCTCACATTCTCTCTTTCTCAAAAAAAAAAAAAAAAAAAATGTTGTGTTGGGAGAATATCCTAATAAGTTTTTGGAAAGGGCTAAGTACATTTACATTATTCTACATGTGTTGTTATTTCAATGTTTATATTTCTTTGGTTGAGTTTTTTTTTTCTTTCACCCTGGAAGAGTGTATAGTTAAAAAGACATATATGTTCAAATTATACTACAGACCCATGTACACAACTTGTGGATTTTCCAAGTTGCTGATGAAAATTAGAATTGAATCATAATGCCAAGAGTCTTAACTATCCAACTTTTAGACTTTGATAATCTTATAAATTAAATTGAGCATTCCATTCAGAATGCAGTATATCTTTAGGGAAAAAAATCTAGCATTTGTTTTTATTTTTATGAAACTATTAAAAACATTAAACATATTCATGATGACATATATTAAGGATCAGTCATTATAGCTTTCTTTGTCATGCAGGGAAACTGCATATAGTCTATCTATAAATAGAGAAAAGTTCTAAAAGTTATGATTCATATCAATAGTGGAATATAAACTCATCAAAAATTATAAGGCAGTATTTTCTGATAGAAGGGATGTATATGCATGTCCACAAGAAAAGCAACATATAGAATAATAATGGATATTATGTTCTTTATGTAACAAGTAAAAATAAAAATATACATATCTCTATATGTGTATGTAGATGCACAAAATAAGTTTTGAGAAAGAAATCTCTTCCTCTCTCTTAGAGAATGAGATGTAGAGCATTGAAAACAAGATTTTGATAAATATGTCTCTACTTTTCTTTACAAAAATAATGCATGAAACTGAATTTTGTGTAGTTGATAATAATTGTTTTTTTTTATTAAAAAAAAAATTTTCATGTTTACTTATTTTTGAGACAGACAGAATGTGAGTGGGTTAGGAGCAGAGAGAGGGAGACACAGAATCCAAAGCAGGCTCCAGGCTACGAGCTGTCAGCACAGAGCCCCACGTGGGGCTCGAACTCACGAGCTGTGAGATCATGACCTGAGCCGAAGTCGGACGCTCAACCGACTGAGCCACCCAGGTGCCCCAATAATTGATTTTTTTAGAGAAGAAAATCCATGAAACAAGAGGAATCATGATTAATCTGATCAACAAATATTTATGGCACCCATTCTGTGTGTCAGGTTTCAAAGTTGCCACTGGCAACACAGTGGAGACCAAAGAGACATCCTGGTCCTGAGCCCAAAGGTAAAAAGATTGATAAAAATGTTATATACATTATTATGTAGGAAAAGTACAGGGAGTTAGAAAAGTTTATAATTATCTGGTCAGTGAATGTTTTCTGAGGAAGGAATTCTTGCACCCATATCTGAAACCTGAATCAGGCCTAAGTAACAAGGCTATTCATGAAGATAAATTAATGGAATACTAAAGAAAAAGGTGAATAAAAATGAAGAGTATAGAGTATTTCTTAAGAAATAGGCCAGATTATCCAGTCTATCCAATTGGCTACAGTTAATCTGTAATGCTTTGCCATTGGCAAACCATCCAGAAAAATCAGTCACTGTAACTCTCACTGCACAAGCAATGAGCCAAGCATTATTGAAGCTAGTATATCTTCATTTGTTCATTTATGATGCACTATGAGACCTAGCCCACTTGAGCTTCAACTCAATGTTATTGGCATTATTTGGATAACTGAACATCTGTCATTGCCCAAAGACATACTAAAACATCGCCTGAATTAACTCACTCTCCTGGTCTTTCTCTCTTTCCTTCCCTGCTTCCATCCATGTGCTCCTGCATTCTTGCATCCAGTAAAAAATATATATGGAGCGCCTTGTATATGCCACATGTTAGATAAAGCAAACGTCCTTATGCTACAAGTTGATATTCAAACATTGGAATAAACACAGAATTAGTAGTAAGCTGCAAATAGAGATTAATTTTGTGAATATAATTACCGGGGAAGAGAAGGCCTAATTCATTTGGTATATTCAAGCAAAGTCTTTCTGAGAAGGTGGCACTATGCTGAGATTCTTCCATTAGAAAGATCAGGTATGGAAAAAGCTAAGGAAAAGTCATGTGCAAAACTCACGAGCTAGGGGAGAACTTGGGAGTGCTGGAGCGAGGAAACAAGGTGGATGTCAATGGAGGAACACACCTTTAGTTACACAGGGATCCAGCCCCAGGGTGGTACAGTACCTTGGGGGAAAATACTACCCAGGCATCCTGGAAGCACAGCCCTTACTGAGACAATGAAATATCAGAGTCTATTTTGTAACTTCCAAGGCCACACTCTTTCTCTTGGAATCGCTGAATCTTAGGTATAGAAGAAACTCTAAAGGTGATCTAATCAAACCATTTCCCTGTTGAATACACTTTGTGTTGGAGGTCTGAATAGCTGAAGTTATCTATCAGTAATTGGTTTTTTCTTCCTCTTTGACCCAATTTTCTGATTGATTTAAAGATTTAGCATTCTTTCCTTCACAAAGATGACCCTGAGTACATTAGAAGCACCATTCATGTTTACCCCTATGTGCTTTTAGATTATGCCTCCAATGCCTTAATAGAAAGCCCTCTTTACACTCAGGGTATCTGAATAGGTGGAAACATTAACAGAAGTTATTATTTTATGTGGCTCTCTTAAACCCTGAGACAAGGGAGATTAACCCTGTCTTAAAGCATTTCACGAAAGGGGCTTTTCCTACACTTTCTCCTGAAATCTATATTAGTGATTCTTCAAGATGTGTGATGTAGAGAGTTAAGCCAATTACCTATATAATTAAAATCAAAGAGCTTAATAGTGAAGTGAAACTCCTGGATTATCCTCACGGATGTTTACACTGCTAACCACACAGTTTCACCAAGTAATTACCAATTCGGTGAGGTCAGTGATAAAAAACGTGTACATAAATATATAGCTATTTACAATCTTGGGGCACCTGCATGGCTTGGTTAAGCTTCCAATTCTTGATTTTGGCCCAGGTCATGATCTCACAGTTTGTGAATTCGAGCCCCACATTGGGCTCTGTGACAGCATGAAGCCTGCTTGGGATTTTCTCCGTCTCTCTCTGCCCCTCCCCTGCCATTGCTGTAAATACATACATACATACATACATACATACATACATACATACATACATACATCTTAAAGAAAACCTAGCAGGTTATTCAAAATGACATATACATTAATATCTGCGTATGTACAATCTTTACAGTCTTTTAGAGAAAACATTTTCTATGTACGGACTCTTGTTTTCTTCTCACAAAACTTGGAGCACTACTATGATTTCTACCCCCTTGTAATTACTTTCTGGTTGTTGACCCAAACTGTGCCTTTACTGGCAAACTAAAAGTGTTGAGGCAATTGAAAAGCTAATGGAGGTTAAAAAGCCCTTATATCTCTATTACAAGCAAAGGCTAAACCCTTAGTAAATGTCTGTTGAGTGAAGTTGAATTGAATTAGTTTGAATTGAATTGCTTTGAGGTAGCTGTAGCTGGAACCAATTATTACTTCATCCTTTGGTCAGTGTTTTCAGCTGATTTTTCAACAATTATTCATTCAACCAACATTTTATTGAGTGCATACCTATTAAGAGCCAGGCAGAAACTCAGTTCAGGGCTGTGGATTCACAGATTAAATAAACACAGACCTTCATTTATAATTGCTCACAGTGTACAGAGGAAGATAATGTGCAAAGTGCCAACAGTTGTGCAAGTAGAGAGCTCTAGGGAGCTGTCGCGGGGATGAATAAATAAGATGGGAAAGGAGGTGATGAGGTAGGAGGAGAATCCTGGAGGAGATGACACCTGAATAAAGTACTGAGGTATCATCTTCCTAATCAGATGAGGCAGTGAATAGCATTTCTATTTAGGGAGGAAGAGGCCGTTTTAGTATTTACTCTGAAGTGTTTTCTAAGCTTTTATTAGCTCATTGAATTTTTCTAGAATCACTTTCTTTTGGTCTCTGTCATTGTGAATTGGACATAGAGTGTTGAAAAGGAATTCTTCTTGACCTCAGAGCTTGGTGAAGACGTTAACTGCAAAATATAGTGCCTTCATCTATTGTGGCTAATTACACATGTGCATGCACACACACTTTGTGTGTGTGTGTGTGTGTGTGTGTTCATTCTCACTGTAGGTTAATATTTCATACATATTTTATTTTAAGCAGCTTCATATATTTTTCCCATTGTGTAAATAAATATGTGCATAAGTTCATAGTTTGTAAATAAAATGTATATATTAAACTGAGAGTTTCTTTCCCTTTGGTGCTAGTTAGAGAATTTTTTTGAGGGGGGTTTGAGGGGCAGAGGGAGAGGGGGAGAGAGAGAATTTTAAGCAGCCTCCACACTCAGGACAAGGTCAACATGGACTTGAACTCACGAACTGTGAGATCATGACCTGAACCAAAATCAACGGACGCTTAACCAACTGAGTCACCCAAGTGTCTCTCATTAGAGATTTTTTAAGATAATTTTTTTGAAATATAAAATGGCGTACTTGGAGTTCATAGGTCCTGATGTTAAATTCCACTTGTATCATGTAGGAGAACAATGTGTTGCTAAGATTAATTTTTGCCTATTTAACACTTAAATGGTGGAAGGTAATCTACGTGAACCCTTAAAATTGAGTTACATAAAATGTGTTTCATTTGTAGATTTTGTTAAATATTTCTTCATCTTTAACATTTTCTCTGCTTTCTACCTGTTTTCATACAAATGGAACAAAAAGACAGAAAGCAAGGTGTCAGTGCACTAACAACATACATTTCCAAAGATGCTTATCTCAGAATATGGTAGTAGACCATTGGCTGGCTGAGCATTTTTTGCAGTAATGGCAGGTAGTGGTAGGCTAACGAATATAGCAGTGGAAAAATGCAGTAATGGCAGCCTAAGGAATTTAGAACACCGTCTGCAGGTCTGGTTTTCATTGGATGCACAGGGTGTTTTAAAAGGGGTGTGAAGACATTGGCGATTTACTGATTTGGTATACCTATGCCTCGTTGTTTCTCAAGGTATGGTTCACAGATAGAATGAGTATATACTGAATCTTCAATTCCACTCTTTAGAAAGTAACTAGATCGACACTGAAACAGTAAGTGTGAATCAGGATAGTTCTGGATAGACTGTGGCAGTGGTCTATTCCTAGACTGCAATCCCTAAAATTACATGAAATGTATGTTAAAATTGCACATCCTTAAGATTTACTTAAAAATTCCTGGGGGTAGAGTGGAAGTCTGCAGTATGTACTGTTCCTGGGAAGTTTAAACAAAGCAAGATAATTGCATATTAAAGCATTAGAACTTCAGACCAGTGGTTCTCAAAGTGTGAACCTCAGGTGGGCAACATTCCCATCATCTGATAACTTGTTAGAAATGCAGCTTCTTATACCCTACCGGAGATTTGCAGAACCAGAAACTGGGTATGGGACCAGGCAGTCTATTTTAATAGACTCTCCAGATTATTCTGCATACTGAGATTTGAGAAACATTGTTCTATTGAATCTAGCAAACCATTACCTTTCTGATTTATTGTTTTCATTACTTAGTATTATAATAATGTGATTTTTTTTGTAAAAAAAAATCAGGTGCTCCTCCCGCTTACATTCCCTCATATAGGTGATAATACAATATTATGCATTGTTGAAAGAACTGGAGAGGAGATAGGAATGTCTTAACTGGGATTATAGTCATCTGACTTTTCTTCTTTATAATAAGTTTTGGAGTGTGTGTGTTGTGTGTGTGTGTGTGTGTCTGTGTGAGATTCTAAAGTGGAAGATGACAAATCTGAATTGGATCACTAGTGAAAAGGAGTCATGGGACTGTGGAGAAGAATGATAAAATAGGGACAAATACTGACATGGTTGTTCTTTTGGAGGGCTTGGTTATGATTCTCCATTTCCAGTGCCTGAGGCGTTTAACACTGAGGTGAGCACAGAGACCCTCAAGTTTACCTGTTCTTTAGCACAACAACCTGACTTTTAAAAAAATTTTATTTTAAAAAATTTAATGTTTGTTTATTTGAGGGGGCGGTGGTGTGAGACAGAGGGAGACAGAATCTGAAGCAGGTTTCACGCTCTGAGTTGTCAGCACAGATCCCAGCGTGGGGCTTGACTCGCAAACTGTGAGATCATGACCTGATCTGAAGTCGAATGCTTAACCAGCTGCGCCGCCCAAGTAAGTGCCCTGGACCTGACTATTTTAAAAGCCATTCCTTTGGAAAAAAAAAATCTGTAGAGGTTAGTTTTTCCATTTTAGCCTTTAGCAGTGCCAAAACTAATGCTAGCAAAAGCCTCTGGCAATAAATGAGATTAACAAACCAAAGCTAAGAGAAATCCACAGAAGTTTTACAAACCTGAACAGCAGTTTTCTTTTCTCTCCATCAGTATTATATTTGCAGAGATATTCTTGGCATTCAGTCACGTTTGTCTATTTTTCCACCTCTTCTTTTCCTTTTGTATTGGCAAAGGTAGTTGCTGAAGAATTAAATGACACATTCCTCACATCCTGGGACTGTACTTGAAAATCACTCCTAGGTCTTTAAATACAAAGTATGAAATTTTGTGCTGTTGTGTGCCATTATTTAATTAGAGAGAATTAAATATTGGTAAATATTGTGAGCAGATAATTTGTGAATTATCTCCTTTAATACTCAGGAGCTACAGTTTCTCACTTCACTTTTAACATGTCTACATAAGTCAGAGCAGGTTATGATAAAGGAAACAAATGATGCATATATATGATGAGTGTGTTTGAGAATACTGTGTGTGTTTCTCTTTGAGTATCTGGATGTCTGTGTTACAAAGCCAAACATTCTGCGTTCTCTTTTTTTATTCCTTCATCCCTTCCGCAGGTAAAAAAGGAGGTTAAGTGGCTAGTTCAAGGCCCTTTATATGATTAACAGTTGATTCAGGATTTCAACTGGTGCTTGATGATACAGTATACCTACTGTGTATTCCAGGCAACATTCACTTGTGTGGGTTTTTTTTTAATTCATTTATAAAATAATACTATTAAAATCCAAATGAGTTACTGTATTTTACATTTGGTGATTACTAAATAAATGAGTGAGGCATCTGAATAAATTCAGGAGAGCAAAGAAGCCCAATATTAAGGTAGGTAGAATATGATTTGAACTAATAAACATATTAATACATATGATTCAATAAGTAATGTTTTCAAGGAAGGGAAGGTGTCTTATTTAAGCCTCCCAAGTGTTTGTGATCTGATTGAATCATTATTGCTTACAATAAGGTCCAAGGGAAATATGGCTGTATTTCCCAATATTATCTATCCCTAAAAGAGACTCGTCTTCATAGGGAGATAGTCTAACAAACTGAAGATAAAGTATAACCTTTGGGGGCCTCGTCTTCCACATATTTTATTCTGCGTAGTAGCAGGTAATAAATAAGGTATTAGGATAGATTTTCAGTTCACATGCAATTTTGATTTCTACAGTGGATTCAGCTGTGGCATTCAAACATAGTTTTGCAGGTGCAGAGAGAGTTATTTCACCCTCCAGTGTGACTAATTGCTAGTAATTGACTATAGGAAGGGGGTTGGGAAGGCTTGTCTCTAGATCTTCCCCATCATGTTTTGTGCAGGGTCCTTAGCAACATGGAACGGCAGCTGGGAACAGGATAGCCATTGAGAAATCATTAGCAAGTGTGCAGTATTCCAAAACAGGTGGGTCTCAGTTCAAAGAACAGCCTTGTGTGAAGTGATTTTTTACATAAATAGAAAACTCTGTGAAAACATGCTCTTCTAAACAATGCTTTATTTTCATATCTGATTCAATATCCATTTATAATTGGCTCTTACCACTATGGTAATTTTCCATCTCATCTCTTGCTTTTTTCCTCTTTCCAGTAACTAATGTTCTATAAACTAGTATTCAGTATGCCATTTAAAGAAATAAGGGGGAGGGGCACCTGGGTGACTCAGTTGGTTAAATGAGTCAGGTCATGATTTTGCAGTTTGTGAGTGGGAGCCCCAGGGCCCACATCGTGCACCTCACTGTCAGTACTTGGGATTCTCTCTCTCTCCCTCTCTCTCTGTCCCTACCCCACTCATGAATTTTTTCTCCCTCTCTTTCTCAATTTAAATAATAAATAAAACTTAAAGGAATATGGGGGAATTCACCAATATATGTAAAGAATAATGTATTTATAATGAAAGTACGTATTGAAGCATTTTCTATAAAATAAGAAGTTCAAGCTTTAAGTCATTTTTGCAACATTGTGAGAGCAGCATTGTGAAAGTATATGCTTCCTGTGTCATTTAAGATTATGATTATGATTATGATTTTTATTATTGTCTCTATTATACTTTTGTTAAATATAATCCAAGATCCAGGATGGGATTTATCAGGTGGTTACATTTTTATGACTGTCTAAAATGGCCAAGCCCTAACAAAAACAACAAAATACACCGTTTATGGACCATGGAGATTGCAGCAGATATAACCCAAAAGATAAGGTGGGTTGTTTCTAAGCATGAAATGAAGAAACCCCAGGTCTTAGCTAATATGGAGAATTATTTTGTTGTCTACAACACATCCTGCTGAGTTTCAGGACACTTTCTTGCATGGAAGCAGAATTACAAAACATTTTTCTTTTCTCTAATTCTTTTATGTCACATTCCTTAAATATTGAATGACTATAAACTTAACATTTATCTTACCCCTGTGTATCCGTTCCCCCCCCCCCCCCCCCCCCGCCCCACACTCACCACCCAATACACATGTAAAGCTTATCTCAGGAGACTTTTAGTCCAAGAAGGAAATGCACTATAATTTAGGGCCTTGGTAATACTTATCTTGGTTAATTTTATTCTATTAAATGGACTTTAAACTACTTGAGTAGTTTAAATAATGCCATCTAAATAGTGATATATCCATTACTACTATTTGTGTGATAGATAAGATCCAGAAGCTTATTTCCAGGTATGTGTATGAGAGAGAGAGAGAGCGAGCAAGCACGAGCAGGTTATGGGGGAAATGGAGAGAGGGAGAAAGGAGAGATATGGGGAATTGTCATACCTGTTTATGGAGGCTGAGAAGTCCCATGATCTGCCGCATGCAAACTGGAGACCCAGGGAAACCAGTGATTTAATTTAGTTCAAGTCTGAGGGCCTAAGAACTAAGTGGGGGCTGTGGTTTGAATCACAGTCCAAGGATTGGAGAAGTTGAAATGAGATGAAGTGTCCCCACTCAAGCCAGCAGGGAAGAACCATAATGAATAAATTACTCTTCCTCAGTCTTTTTGTTCCATTCAGGTCCTCACTGGATTGGATAAGGCCACTTACATTGGTGAGGGCTGTCTTCTTTACTCAGTCTGCTGATTCACATGCCCATCCCTTACAGGAACAGCTTTTAGACACACCCAGCAATAATGTTTTACCAGCTACTGGGTCATGCCTTATACCAACCAAACTGGTGCATAAAATTAACCAGCCCTGTGTGACTGATGGCAATCCTGAATTACAAAACATTTTGATATCCTTAAGGAGAGTGCACCTGTTTCTTTTTCCCAAGTCACATTCCTAAGTGAATATTTGCACTTTGAGGAAATAGATCCTATAGGGGAAACAATACTTTTAACTCTTTTTAATATTTTCCTTAAGAAATAGTTTACATAGAAGTTTATTTATGAAAAGTAATTTACTTAAGAGAACTCTGTAAGAGAGGGATGGTTTTAAAGGACAGCGTTGTAGGAGAGAGTTTCTTCTGACAAAACTCTTCAGTATAATTGATGAGTTGGTTCCATTCTAGTTCCTGGTGACCCATCCAGCACTGAGAAGGAAATGATGCAGGAAATGAATGTTGTGGTCTCATTTGTCAGGCAGGGCCACCAGTTTCTTGTAGGACAACTGACTTTCCTTCCATTTTTTTCTCATGCTTCCCCACCCATCCTTCTCCCCTTCAGTGTTTTTCTGTCCCATTAAACCACTAGAGTGACTGCCCTTTTGATAGCATGTTAGCATTAGTTCTTAAAGATCTACATTTGTGGGGCGCGTGGGTGGCTCAGTCGGTTAAGCGGCCGACTTTGGCTCAGGTCATGATCTTGCGGTCTGTGAGTTCGAGCCCCACGTTGGGCTCTGTGCTGACCGCTCAGAGCCTGGAGCCTGTTTCAGATTCTGTGTCTCCCTCTCTCTCTGACCCTCCCCCGTTCATGCTCTGTCTCTCTCTGTCTCAAAAATAAATAAACATTAAAAAAAATTAAAAAAAAAAAGATCTACATTTGTATTGGCCTTCAATAGCAAAGAAGACAAATTATTAAAAATCACAAGAGTTCAATAAGAAAGAGTATATCTGTCATTTTGATATCATGCCAAAGTATTTCCAGACTTAAACCACTTAAGTCAATTTTAAATATGTATTTAAATGTTCACCTAATTCACTGAGGCTGGCTCTCTGGTCAACTGGAGGACCACCATTTGAGGCCATCTGTAGTGGTAACTGCTCATCCAGAGGTATGGTTCCACCTTGTTGTTATTCTTTTCATTTAGGTTAGCAGTCAGTTTTAATTTCATTAACCAGTTTAATGTATGTATAACTTGATCCATTTGTAGTTTACCTTGTTTTCTTTTAGGTTTTAAGTAATGAAGGACCAAATTGGTTTACATAGTTTATGTGATAAATAAATGTGTGATTAAGTTTTGACATTATTTCCTTAGGAAACTCTAGCCTCTTCCAGGATTGCTCCAATCACTTTATTTTGTGCTCCTATAGGAACATTTATCTTTCCTTCATGGCAGTGTGATTTTGTATATACCTGTGTGCTCTTCATTTTTTTATCAAGTAGTTTTCACATGATGACTTTATATTGATACTTTTACCATGGTGAATATACTCTGAATAAAGTGTATAGAAACCACTGCTTTGTGAAGCTTATATTCTAGTAATCAAGACAAAAGGCTGGCAATGGGTGTTACAATGTCAGGTAATAAAAAGTACTTTACAGACTAAATTAAGCAGGGTAAAAATGGAGAATTGCCTAGGAGGGGCTGCTCTATAAGATTAAGTATGCTAGTTAGGAAATACCCCTCTGAGGAGATGATGTACAGTCAAGAAACTGAAAGACAAGAATCAACCAGTCCTGTGAAGATTAATGGGAATAGCTCTTTAAGCAGAGAGGGGAACCCTGAGGGGGACCCAATTTTAGAGTAAGGCCAGTGATGCTGGGTGTGGGTGAATGAGGGAAAGTGGTAGAAATGGGTATTATAGAGGCTGACACATCAGTCAAGGCCTTGTTGGCTGACGTAAGTTCATGTCTTATTTACTTATTTATTTGTTTTAAAGATTTTTTTAATGTTTATTTATTTTTGAGAGAGAGAGAGAGAGAGAGAGAGAGAGAGAGCATGAGCAGGGCAGGGGCAGAGAGGCAGACACAGAATCTGAAGCAGGCTTCAGGCTCTAGCTGTCAGCACAGAGCTCGACACGGGACTCAAACTCACAAACCGTGAGATCATGACTTGGGCTGAAGTCGGACGCTTAATCGACTGAGCCACCCAGGCACCCATAAGTTCATGTATTTTTTTAAAGTTCATTGGAAATCATGGTAGGATTTTAATTGGTATTTCATCTATTAGACCATCCCAGTTATATGAGGACAGAGTCCGCACTTAACTGTTACAGACCCAAAGCTAACACTTAATTCATATTGGATGGGTGAATGGATGTCAGACAAATGAATTAATGGCTCTCCAACCCTGTGGCTCTTTTACATAAGTGATGCTTTCAAAAAAGTAAGGCTTTTTGCTCATTTGTTTTGCTTTTCCTTTTTAATATCAGACTTACATATAGTGTAACTATTTGGTGTTGCCTTTGTATCCCTTCACAAATGTAAGTTTAAAATTTATTACATCTGGGGGCTCCTGGGTAGCTCAGTCAGTTAAGCATCTGATTGTTGATTTTGGCTTGGGTCACAATCTCAAAGTTGTGAGATTGAGCCCTGCATCAGGCTCTGTGCTGGCAGTGCAGACACTGCTTGGGATTTTCTCTCTCTTCCCCCTGCCCCCACTCACACCGTCTCTCAAAGTAAATAAATAAACATTAAAAAGTAAAATTTATTATATCTAGATAATTAGAATTTACTGAGTCTCACACCTTGAATGTTACATCCTTTTTCTTCCTTGTGCTTGGTTAAACAAAAAAAATCTGATTGGCCTGACGGCTTGAACATGATTGACTGTCCACTTAAGCATACTTGTATTAACATGTGATAACTAATCCTAAAGGATAATGCTAAACCAGATTTCCCAGTTCAGAGGTCAGAGGATCAGACATTAGCTGTTCTAAAACAATGAGATGGGATAGGCAGAATGACCACAATCTAGTTAATCCCCTTTAGGAGGTCTGTGGAGCCTGTATGTGTGTTAATGGGGTTAGAAACAGACTCCTTGCTGGGCAGAGGTGACCTGAGCATCCTTGCAATGTCTCTCTGAGGAAGAACAGTTCTATGAAATCCACGTTCTACTACCTGAAAGTATAAAAATGACAGCCATTTGCAGTTCTTGATCAGTCTGCAATATAGAGGTGAAATCAAAGACTTTATGGAGAATAACATTTTAAAAATCTTTGCCATGGTTGTCTATTCAGGGGAAACAGTGATTTAAAAAGAAAAAGTGAAAATTGGAACTTCTAATATCCAAGAAATGTTTAACTATGCCATTCAAGTATGTTTGAAATTCACATGCTTAAAGAGACTAAATTTAGATTTAAAAAATAAAAACAGTTGTGGCCAATTTCTGTAACAGGTCCATATAATATGCTCAAACATAATATGGTTGTATTTTTTAGTGTACCCAAGTAGACTGCTGTATGTATGTAACATTGAGCCCTGCCACTCTTGTATGAAAATAAACAAATGTGATGTTAATATGACTTGAGCACAGGGTCTGTTTTTCTCTTCCATAGCACTTTAGACCTTCAGAGAATTTTGTCACTGTCCCATTTAACTGGCATCTTTCTTAAAGGGCTGGTTTTATTCAAACCAATTATTTTCTAATTCTCTTCTTGATTTCTTTCCCTTGACTTCAGTAAGTCTCATATTCCCAGACATCATCCTGCAACTCGCTCATACCTTCAACCTCACTCCTTGAATTCAATTCAGAATCTGATTTGGAGCTAGTATCTCTGAGTGTAAAACACTTCCTGCTATAAATAAATTCATGGAGTTTATTTAGGTTTGATACTAGATGAGTCACATCAGCATATGTTTTGCTTCATGCTATCAGCTTCTCGTGGGTTGAGCTCTCTTCATTTTTTACTCTGAAAGTGACAGTGCTAAATATGTCTTGAGGGGCTAAGGCAGGCTCAGGAAACTCTCCTTTCTGTGACTATTGGAGAGAACCAAGTTATAGCGAGCCTAGTGGTTTAATGAAAGAAGTATAATCATTTTCCCTTTTAATTCTCCTTATTTTTGAGTGTCCTAGGTTAATAAACTAGTGGCTAGTAGTTAAGCGAAGATGAAAAATACCAACAACAAAGTAGTTTCATCCTGTTTTATAGATGAACACCTAAGCCTCAGGAGTAAATGACTTGTCCGTAGTCACAGAGCAATACAGTAACAGAATTGGGGTTTTAATCCAGGCTTTCAGTCTCTGAATCTAGAGTTTAAACCCTCCATGAATCTCTATCACTTGGCTTATGGTAAGTAAGCTGCCCATTTACCCATGGTTTAGGCATGTGTAGGACTGTGAGTATACAGTGAGCTGACAGCTTTTCATGAGGAAATAAACAGAAAATCCATTTTAGCAAGTTTGCTTACAGTGGCAGAACCTTTTTGTGCTTTCCCATTTGCAAGTCCTTGAAGAATGATCTAGCACCTACATTCAGAATGTAGGGATTTTTTTTTCCTGGTTTAATTTGGGATTGTGTTTCAAAATTGTAGGGTTATGGAGAGTCCCATTTTAATGTCAATGATTAGCATGTGTTTGAGTGCTTACTATGTACTGATTACAACTTTGTCTTTATCTGTATTAGCTCATTCAAGCATTATCCCAACCCAATGGATGTAGCCAATACTACCATCATTTCACAAATAAGGAATCACTGAGAGGTTAAAGAACTTACTCACGGTCACACAGCTTAATGTGTCAAAGATCCCCTGGCAGTCTGGCTTCAGAGCCTCTTGTAAAGGATTATCCTACACTACAGTGCTGGATGTTATCCTACTACTACAGTGCTGAGGTTCAAATGAGTTAAGTAGCTAGCCCAAGGCCATATATGTAGCAAGAAATAGGGTTGAGATTTGGACCAGCTTCACAGGATTCCTGAACCTGTTCTCCTTACCACTGAATACCTGAACTGAATAAGACCCCTTCAGTATATCGTATGTCACTGTTTATTATATAAAGAGCATCAAGAAGGTTGTGTTTCTGGCCCTTACTTCTCCAGTTATTGTGAATACCATGTACCCAAGCCTTTGTCAAGTTACCTTGAGAAAAATCCTCAATAAAAGAAACACCAAACCTAGAATCTTGGTATGTTTCTTGCTCATGGAAAATAACTGGTTGTCATATTATCTTTGACTTGCCCAAGATCACATGGCAAACTGTAATAAACAGTAGTAGTAATAATAATGACAACAAAATAGTTATTTAGTGCTTAAAATGCAAATAGAATATTCTAGGATTTATATATATATGTATATATGTATGTGTATATATATGTGTATATATATGTACGTATATGTGTGTATATATGTGTATATATAGTGTGTATATATAGTGTGTATATATGTATATATATGTATACATATATATACATATATACACACTATATATACACATATATATACAACATATATGTGTATATATATTGTGTGTATACATGTATTGTGTGCATACATATAAAATATATATATATATATATATACATACACATATATATACAGACACATTTGTGTGTGTGTATATATATATGTGTGTGTGTGTGTATATATATATATATATATATATAACATTTTTGGTATAATATAAACTTATCACATGTATATTATATATACTTATTTCCTTTGAAAAAAGAAATTTTAGACAAGGAATTTCAGTAACTTGCCTGAGATTACTTAACTCAGTAGGAGATGGAACCAGGATTCAAAATTAGATGGTCTGGCTCCAGAAGCTGCTTTTAACCACTAAAAAGGACCTAGTGTACTTTTTACTGCATGGGCACTTAAACATAATTACAATGTGATCAAGTCACTGCTAGTGTTTCATTTATAAAGAGATGCATAAAGCACCAAAAATAATGGCAAATGCAATTAAATGATGGCATCTGTTAATCAGGCACAGATTCTACCATATCAGAAATGGTATTTTACTTGGAGGGACCAATAACACTTAAAGAACATATTACAGCTTTATTAAAATACATGTGAGAGCGGGGCGCCTGGGTGGCGCAGTCGGTTAAGCGTCCGACTTCAGCCAGGTCACGATCTCGCGGTCCGTGAGTTCGAGCCCCGCGTCGGGCTCTGGGCTGATGGCTCAGAGCCTGGAGCCTGTTTCCGATTCTGTGTCTCCCTCTCTCTCTGCCCCTCCCCCATTCATGCTCTGTCTCTCTCTGTCCCAAAAAAATAAATAAACGTTAAAAAAAAAAAATTAAAAAAAAAAAATACATGTGAGAATCTGGCAGTCCATAGAGTGTCCAGCCACTGAAGGGATACTGCTGTCTCTGTGTATATACTATGTGTCTCTTAATCAGTAAACAAGAGAAAATTACTGCTGCCAAAGCTGTATATCTTTATATGACAGGGCAACAGTGTTTGCAAAGCAGTGGTGATTATAATGTTGATTTGTTCACTATCTAGGAATATTTGTGTGTATCTATGGCTGTGTGCTTATAATTTATCTTTGTAGGGTTAAATGTACATACATTTATGGAAGTTATGCATTTATACCTCTCAAGATAATTGTTTTATCCTATTGTGTATTTCAAAATTATTACAGCAGTGGTATAGTTTTAAAAGTAAGAGTGCTTGTCAATTGTTTATTTTCCAGAAATATGAAAACCTTTTAAGCTTAGGGAAAAGTTTGCACAAACACTCTCCCTTCATTTTATTGTCCTGTACTAGTACTGTCCCTGTCTGAATTTCAAACCCCATAATTTATCCTATTGGATTATTGCAATCACCTCCTAATTAATCTCTGTCTTCAGTCTCTCACTCTTAGAGTTGATTTTCTTTATCAAGACCTTTCCATTCCATAACCACAGGTTGAATGTTGTTGATGGTTTCTCATTGGTACAGAATGAAGCACTAATTTTATAGTTTGCTTATGCAGTGCAAGACATGTTGTAATTTAGTCTTGCTGTTTTAATATATTTTTGAGGTTTCAAATGCTTGATACTATCCTCTTTGCTTCACTAGTTGACTTCTGCAATAATGTGTCTTATGACACATCGCCTACCCCCACCCTCAGTCAACACATTACATGTGTCTCCCTTCAACATTGCTTTTGTGTCTAGTTGTTCTTAGGTGTAACTTGCCTTAATATATCTACCTTCCCATCGAAGGAACCTAAGCATAACCTCCTGAATATACTAGATTTTACGTTCATGCCTGACGGGTTGAAATATTGCTCACCAATCATAAATATTGGCATATTCTAATTATCTAGTGTCTTTAAGAGTTAGTGTGGTAATAAAGATATAATAATTATTTTTCTGTCATTCAAGTCCAACCAGTGTATCAGAAGTAGTAACTCCGCAAATACTCCCAAAGTTAGTGTTTATGACGAACTTCCCATACTTTAAAATGTTGCATTTATATGTTTACATTATATATTATTGTAATGTGCTTGTTTGTTTTCTGTCTTTACTATTACAGTTAATATCCATAAGAACATTACATTTTTGGTCTTTTTATGTATATCTCAAGACCTAGGGGAATGTAGGAGAGCTACTTTCACTATTATATATGTAATAATGAGATATATTTCATGAGATATATAACCATATATATAATTATCATATATGTAAAATCTATACTCAGTAAATACATTTGAATGAATTTGTTGAATCCATATTATGTTTTGGGTTTTATCACATGTATTTCAAATGTGTTATCCTTTTCAATTCTCTCAATCCAATATCAAAGTAGATACTATTATTATCCTAATTTTAACAATGAGGAGGTATAGGCTTAGTATAGGTAAATGTCTTGGTGAAGGGTACTCAGGTCATAAGTGGAAGTATCATCACGTAGATCCAGGCTGTTTGAAAGAAAAGCAAATGTCCTTAGCCATTCTTATATACTTCCCCTAAAATAACTGCCTTAAGGAAAATTTTGCATGAACATGTAGGAAGAATTATGCCCAGTGGGATTATGGGCACTAACAGAGTAAGATCAAGCAGCCATATGGTTCTCTATGAGGTGAGCATAGCCAAGCTCACATCATGCAGTGAAGCCTAGTGGTGAAATATAAGCTCAGGGAGATGTAAAAGGATTTAGTACCAAGTATGCAGCAGAAAATGTAGTGATCAGTAGGAAGTGTCTTTCATCAGAATCTGAGTAACCAGAGAACCATGGACCAATGTGTTGAGTTAAAGTGGTTTAATATGCTTATCTCTCAAAAAGGGGGAAACAAATGAGTATACAGGTGGATGGAAAAATAACCCACAGCATTCAGACACTATTTTCCACCGTTGGAGTAATAGAGAGATATATGTAACAACAGGCTTTCTTAGTTGCAAAAGAAAGAAACATGACTCAAATAAATTTGAAGAATTACCCTCCTTCGCTCCAGCATCTAAATTAAACACCAAAAAGATCTCAGAAATTTTGACTGGTGCATGGGGTACTGCCTTCTCTGTGTCATGTATCAGACCTTCTAATTTGACATCCCCAGAGTTACACAGGGATGGGAAAGATGGTTCTCTGAATGGATATTGGGCAAACAACACACGGGATTCTCTGTTTACCATAGTTGTGGCAGCTGTGTCACAATTATCGATCTAATAAATATTACTGAGTATCAACTCTGACAAGATTTAGAATACATCACTTCCTCTGTTAAGTCCATGCTGGTTGTCCAGCAGCCCAAATGTCCTCATCTGTTAACGGAGAATGATCCAATCTAATTTGTATAAGGTATGTAGATTAAATGAGAATGTAATGAAAATATTATTTGAGTGATGAAATACCATATAAATATGAGATGCTATTCTGTCATCAGTACCAAGCCACGCAAGACTGCCTTCCTATCTCCAGATGTCTTTACTTTAAATTCCCAAATCATTTTATATTCTTTTTTCCAATTGTAGGTGTAATTTTCACTTTCAAACAAAAATCACAGTTTTAAAAGAGTACATATTATATGATCCTCTGGTCAAAGAGTGATACGGGAGCTAAGGAAAGCCTAGAACCTTTATACATTGTAGAATGTATAGAATGATGTTTCAGACGTGTCATATTTCAAAGAATGAAAAACTAATAGAGGAAGGCATTGTTCTTTTTAGGATCAGTGCTTAAGGATCGTTTCATTGACTGAGAATAGAGTAGATTGGACTATAGGGAACAGGGAGTGTGGAATGAACCTGACGGGATGGGTCCAGAGATGCTATCAACAGGCCACAGACCAAACAGATGGAGGAAAAGTAGGAGCTGAGAAGATCTGAGATAAATGATAGAAGGTAAGACTATGATGTGCAGCCAAACATAGGAGAAAACCAAGAATATACCTGAAATTTTAGAGTTTGAGTTAGAAAAAACTGACTTGTTTCCAGGCATTCCTACTGTAATTCATTTAAAATAATGTATATTTTCTACATATGTCAAGATATCAGTCAAGTGTGTATGAGGGGTGGAGAGAGGAAATGTGTTTGCTTTTTCAGAAATTTTGGGGGCTATGCTAATTCTTGGTATTGCACATTCAAATAGTAGTTTGCTGACAGATTTAATATGGTAATTTGGCACTGCAATTCCTTGAAGGCATGAAGGTCTTTTCAATCCCACCCTGCCTCCTGTCAAGGTTTTTTTTTTTTTTTTTTTACCTTTACCAGGTAAGGGAACTCAGTCGAATACCACTCACGATTTTATTAATGAAGACTGAGTAACTCCCACAGTACAGGCTCCCTGGTAAAATGGAACTACTGAATTTGGCTTGAATGAAAGCCCTCCACCTCTAACTTTGAATTAAAGGTATCCTGTCCCAGGAAGAGTCTACCTGATTTAACCTAACCAGTTGCAGTCACTGATGATGGAGCAAAGAGAGAAAAGACCTGCTTCACATATCGAGGCTAGAACCACCCTGAGCTCAGCACACAAACTGTTCAAGAAAGAGAGAGCAAGAGAGAGATTCTAGGCATATCTTGGAGATAATGAGGGTTCAGTTCGAGACTAGCACAATAAAGAATTATTTATTGTCATATAAATAATCTTCACTGGGAGTACATTACATGGCAACAAACATTTTCTTTTCTTATCCATAAGAAGCAGCTTTTTATCCATTCAGGTTTTATTTATCATGGGACTGCAGCCCTTCAGTCCCATCCTCAGGCTCCACATCTGGTTCTCATTCTGTTGCTCTTTCCACCGGATCTACAGTTACTTCCTCCGCTTGAGACTTGAACCCCCTCAAAGTCCTCCATGAAAGTTGGAATCAACTTCTTCCAGACCCCTGTTTCTTTTGATATTTCGATCTCTTCCCATGAATCACACATTTTCTTAATGGCATCTAGAATGGTGAATCCTTTCCAGAAGGTTTTCAACGGACTGTCCAGGTTGATTAGAGGAGTCACTGTCTACGGCAGCTATATAGCCTTATGAAATGTATTTCTTTAATAATACTGGAAAGTTGAAATGGCTCATTGATGCATGGTTTGCAGAATAGATGTTGTGTAGCAGGCATGAAAACAACATTACTCTCACTGTGCATCTTCATCACAGCTCTTGGGTGACCAGGTGCATTGTCAGTGAATTGTAAAAGGAATCTTCTTTTCTGAGCAGTAGGCCTCAACAGTGGGCTTAAAATATTTAGTAAACCACATTGTAAACAGATGTGGTGTCATTCAGGCTTTGTTGTTCAATTTTTTTTTTTTTTTTTTTAGTGTTTATTATTTATTTTTGAAAGAGAGAGAGAGAGAGAGAGAGCAGAAGAGGGGCAGAGAGAGAGGGAGACACAGAATCTGAAGCAGGCTCCAGGCTCTGAGCTGTCAGCACAGAGCCTGACATGGGCTCAAACCCACAAACCATGAGATCATGACCTGAGCTGACGTCAGACGCTTAACTGACTGAGCCACCCAGGTGCCCCTGAGTTCACCATTCTTAAGTGGTCATGGTCTTTGGTGCCCTGTAACAATTACAATGGTAATGTCAAAGATCACAGATCACCATAAATATAAATATAATAATAATAATAACGATAATAATAAATAATAATAAAAATTTGAAATAGCACAAGAATTACCAAAATGTGACAGACCCAAAGTGAGCAAAAACTATTAGAAAAATGGCACCAAAAGACTTGCTTAATTCAGGGCTGCCACAAACCTTCACCTTGTTAAAAAAATAAGAAAACATTATCTGCAAAGTACAAGGAAGCAAAGCACAGTAACATGAAGTATGCCAGTACACAGACATTCCTTTCTTTCGAGGTACAAGAGAGGAGAGGCGCCATTGTCTTAGTTCTGTCCCCCAAAGCGTGAAGGCTATTAATCTCTCACATGGCCTAAAAGAAGAATGTGCAGATAAAGAGAAAGGATTTGGTTTGCCCCTTCAGAATTAATCAATTTTTATTTATAAGAATAGAGAAGAAATATCCTTAAGTAGGGAAATAAGAATGACCTTGAAACTAGGTATATTATTATCCAGATATGGATATAGTCTGAATTTAATTTTTATTAATGTAGATAATAGCTTACATGGGCCTTATGGCGACATTACTAGCTCTCTAAAATTTAATTAGATTTTTAGAGCTTCTGTTAATGTCTTTTGTAGGATTATACAATCTGGGACATCACCAGTAAGCTTCATACATTTTATTTTCATTATGATTTGAAGTATGCAGGAATGAGGTATTTTGCATGGTAAAACAGTTTAAATTTAGAGTCTTTACTTAAAATTAACCCCAGAAAGTTGAAATCAGTGTTCTTTTTTTGTACCAAATAATACAAATACGTGCTATTTATATGTATTTGTCTATCTTAAAAATATTTGTTACATACTAATATTACTGTTACATACCAGCATCAGCTACTTTTTTACCTTTTATCAAAATTGATTTTCTTATAATTAGACTGTAACAATATAAATGTATATATATACTCACAACAATTTTAAGATACCTGTTTTTTGATGCAATCTATTTTCTTTAATGTCTATATTTTTCTGAGTTTTTTGTTATGAAATGTTTCTTTTTTTTTTTTTCCTTTAAGTACTGGACCCTTATTGTTCATGTAATATGCCTTCCCAGTTCCAGCAAATCCTTTAAATTAATAGAAATGTCTGTTCAACTTTTTAGAGTCACCACAGCAATGTGCTAGACACTTCAGTAAATTTTAAACCATTTATCTCCTTCCCTTAAAAGCCGAAAGGCCAGGAATTTGGGGCAAGAATTAAACATCTATTTTATATAAGATACGCTCATAAGGGGAGAGAGAAACTATTGGTTTGTTGTCTTCTTAATGTTAGTCAAATTCTTAATTTTAGGTCACCTACTAAAAAGGTACATTTTTAGGTGACATTCTGTGGCAGAGTCTGGGAAAGAAAAATCTATCCATCATTGATAAGAAGAGGCAACATTCTATAGAGGGCCAACAAAATGGAAACAGGAGTCAGAGATTTATGTATGGGCTCTACTGTTGATTAGATGTTTGATTTGGAAAAGTCAGTACTTTCTCTGGCCCAAATAGAGTTCCCTATAACATGAAATAGTTGAGCAGGACATTCCCAGTATCCTTTTGAGCTCTAGCACTATAGAAAGTTAGTTATTGCAGGAACACCAAGTGTTACTTGCTTTGTGTATGCGTCATGCATAGTCACCCAGGCTTTGTGCAGCCATCTTCTGCTGTAATGGTCCTGTCCTTATATGCCTTATGGTGGCTTCAGAAAAAGATAGTTTTGGGATGGGACTCAGTCTGACTTGATTGCAACCTAGTAATTACAAAGTACCAATTAATCATCATCTATAATTACAGTATGAGCTTGTTACTCATTTTCCCTTAGTACATTACATTGGAAATGGGGGCCTTTGGGCAGAGGTTCATAAAACTTAAATGCATCCATATTTTTAGCCTTATACTTTTCATTGAATTGTTTATCTTTAATGATTGTCAGGCTTCTGTCCCTTTAGAATCAGTCATGTGTATTTATGCCCTTGATAGACTTCAAAGCTGGAAGGGATTAGAACATAAGGGAGTATAGAATAAACCATCTTTAATCAAATAGCTTAAATCATCATTTCACTGTGAAGATAAAATCACAACAAATACGAAACCATGGCAGGAAAAGGTCATGTGAAGTCCTTGGAGCTCTGAAACGTTCTCTTTGGTTTAGATGTTATACTGCCCTCGATCATTGCAGATATTCATGGTTGTACTTTACAAGGAATTTTTAATTTTTTTCCTGATTAGATCTTTGAATTTATTCATAGTGTTCATTTGAGGGAAATAAAATGATATACACTGAGACAGGTGTTAACATACTGTAAGACTTGATATATTTTGAAAAGAAATGGTAATGATAAATGACAGTGACCTAATTTGTGGAACAATCTTCTTGCATAAAATAATCTACTAGTTTGTAATTATGTGATTAACTTACCAAGAAAAAAAAAAAAAGTCAATCAAGTCCAAATCGTCAGGTTATAGAATCAAAAAATGTCTGGAACTTTTCAAATTAATCTGATACCAACAGTGAGATTTCATGTCAATTCTACACATAAATATTATTCAAAATATTTCTAGGAGAAAGATGTTCATTTATTTGGTACTAAAATTCAAAAGAATAGTCAGGAAAGAAATAGCAAAAATCTCAAAAAAAAAAGTAAGGTAGCTGCTTTTGGTTAGTTTTAGTGTTTATAAATCATGTCTGCATACATAAAACCCATATTACAAAAAATAAATGACATAGTGAAGTGAAGTGTAATCAAGTACCTTTTAAAGATGAGACACGTCCGTGATCACAAAGCCTTTCAAAAGTACAGCTAACATGTTTATTGTAAGCTTCATGTTCTTTTCACTATATCATTAAGAAAGCAAAAGTGAAAAATCCAAGGGATGTGGGTTCTGAAAGGTTTTTAGTACATTTATTTGACTATGAATTAAATTCAGAATTTACAAATAATACATGAGGGTCATAGATAAGTATGCCTAACTTGAAGGTTGCTATTAAAAAATAGACAAAGCTACAATAAATATGCAATGGGAATTATAGTTTGATTAGCATGCAACATCATTAGGATGATTTGACTTGAAAGCAATAAATTGTATGAGAATATATTTATAAATCCTAATTAAAGTTTAGAAGTTATTTGGAAAAGAAAAAGCACAATTTCATAGAGTGAATATGAAAAATATGGAAAATATTAAGTGATTTATGCATATGCGTTTCTATATCTTATAACATTCTAAGGAAGTATATATAATGAGCCCATATTGTAAGCAAGAAATTTGAGACTCAATTTCTTTACTGTTGCATGGCAAGAAAATGGCAGAGCCAGAATTCAAGTCTAAGGTATTACTAATTTAAAAGTCTATAGGCTTGTTGTCTACTTTATTAATGATCTTATCTGTATGCCATATTAACTGTCACATTAATTTGGTACTCAGTAAATACTTCATGACTTCATGACTGAATGGCTGAATGTGTGAACATTTAAAAAAAGTTATTGGGGGCACCTGGGTGGCTCATTTGGGCTCTGTATTGAGAGTGGAGCCTGCTTAAAATTCTCCTTCTGCCCCTTTCCCCTCTCTCTCTCTCTCTCTCTCACTCACTCTCACTCTCACTCTCACTCTCACTCTCACTCTCACTCTCTGTCTGTCTCACTCTTACTCTCTACCCCTCCCTCCCTGAAAAAAATTAAAACAAAACCTTTCTGGATCATGTTTATACTGAAGTGAGTTTAAAATAGAGCTATTACACTCAGGAGTAGGAGTAGTGGGCCAATAGGTAAGTAAGTAAGCCTTTTGGAAGTAGAAAAAAAAGAGTCTTGAGTATATTTGGTGATAAAAAACTAAAAGCATTCAAGCACACTGCATCTTAGAGACAATAAAATCAGCAAATACAGTGTGGAAATGAATGATCATTGCTGGATTGCTCAGAGGAGGTGTATGAGACTCACCTAAAGGTAGGGGTGGAAAGGGCTGCAGCTGAATGCAGCAGGGGCAGTGGCAGACAAATATGCAGGAACCAGTAGGCAAATTTAATATCAATAAGGAAGGATCATCAACCTGTGTTTGGCTTTGTAATGACCATTACTCTTCATTTGGGGTTATTGATTGTTCTAAAGGCTAGGACAACACATGTAATGACCTGTTACAGCCACTCTAGGTGAATGTCGGCCCTCTAAGATGATCATTATCTCCATAGGGTGATATAAATTATTGAGGTGTTGAAACTACAGTACAAGGAAGAGAGGCAGAACAGAGAGATAGTGAATCCTTGTCTACTTCTTGGTCTGTTTTGTAATGGAAGACACTCTTGCTTGCATGTTTTCCATAATAGGAAATCTTTTCACTAATCTTCATTAAAAAAAAAAAAAAAACAAAAAAAAAAAAACTCTGTGCCCAACCCGAGGCTCAAATTCAGGACCCCAATAACGAGAGTTACATGCTCTACTGACTGAACCACCCACGTGCCTCTCTTCAGTAATCTTTAGTTTAACCACTCTGGTAGTAAGTGAGGAGATGAGTACATTTTACTATTAAAGTTTTACAATTTTGTCAGTGAAGGAGGAGGAAACCTCCAAAAAAGTGTGAAAAATTAAATTCTGTGTTTTAATAAATTGTGTGCTTAGCCTGGCGTGTCTCTCTTTCTTGCCTCTTGAAGTAGTCATTGTTGAAGTGTATCCTTTGGGGTATTACTTTTTGTCCCCAAAGGAGAACTAGAACCACGTTTTGGAGAGAGGGCCATTGGTACAAGGTTAACAAAGTTAATTCTTGAGTCAACATCTAGTTAGCTAGTAGTGTCAAAACATAGCCACTGCGAACTTTAAAACTTCCCCTCTTCCTCTCTCTAATCCCCTCCAAATCAGTGTCAACAATTACATCTACTAAGTTCAGATTATATTTGTTTCTGATAAGCACCTACTGTCTGTTGGGACACTATGCTAGACACAGTATAGGCTAGTTATCTTATTTAATCCACACTACAGACTGGTTCCATAAACATCGCATCCCTGTTGTAAATATCAGTAATTGAGGTGAAGAGAGTATATGGAACTTTCCAACCCGGCCCAGATGTGAGCAGATAGAACTGAGAAATGGGCTTAATAAGTGTATAAGCCCATTCATTGATATTTCATTACAGCAGACCTGCCTGAACATGGAATGGGTTGCCTTATGTAAGGGAGTGAGATACCCATCCACAAAGATGAAGGAGGAATATGTCAACAGCTTATTTTTGTTATTCATTATTATAAATATTACCTTTTTTTCTTTACAAAGGTAAAATTCACATAATATAGAATTAACCATTTTTATGTGAATGATTCACTGGTGTTTACTGCATTCACTATGTTTATGCAAAGACCACTTTTGTTTTCTTCAAAATATTTTCATCCCCTTAAAATAAAACCCAGTATCCCTTAAGTGGTTTGTTACTCCTCATTGCTTCTTCTCACCCTAGCTCTTTGCAATTATCATTCTGCTTTTTGTTCTTTGTTGTTGTTTTTTTTTAATTTTTTAAAATGTTTATTTATTTTTGAGAGAGAGAAACAGAGTGTGAGCAGGGGAGGGGCAGAGAGCGAGACAGAGAATCTAAAACAGGCTCCAGACTCTTAAAAACTGGAGAACAAACTGAGGGTTGATGGGGGGGGTGGGAGGGAGGGGAGGGTAGGTGATGGGCATTGAAGAGGGCATCTTTTGGGATGAGTACTGGGTGTTGTATGGAAACTAATTTGACAATAAATTTCATATATTAAAACAAAACAAAACAAAACATTTTTAAATGAAACAAAACAAAACAAAACAAAACAAAACAAAACAAAACAGGGTCCAGGCTCCGAGCTGGAAATGCAGGGCTCCAACTCATGGAGGGCTCTGAGGCTCCAATGCAGGGCTCACACTCATGGACTGTGAGATCATGACCTGAGCTGAAGTTGAACGCTTCACCTGCTGAGCCACCCAGGTGCCCTGCTTTCTTTTCTTTGGATTTACCAATTCTAGATATTTTGTGCAAATGGAATCTTGCAAGACCTTTTGTGTCCAGCTTCTTTCACTTAGCATCAAGTTTTTGAGATTCATCCATGTGGTAGCATATATCAGCACTTCACTCCTTATTTTGACTGAAAAATATTCTGTATACCACAATTTATTCATCCATTTCATGTCTTGATGGACATCGGAGTTGTGTCTATCTTTTGGCTTTTGTGAATAGTATTGCTATGACCATTCACGTCTAAGTGTTTGAGTAACTGCTTTCAGTTCTCTGGGAGCTACATCTTTTGGATCATTTACTTTGTGCCAGTCACTGAACTGAGTGCTTTATATATAGGAACTCTGAGTTCACACAACCCTGTGAGGTGAATACTATTATTATACCTGTTTTACAGATGAAGAGACTAAGTCGTGGAGAGATTAACATACCTTGTATTTGATCACGCCTTGGGACTCAAAGACAAGCAGCCACATTCCAGAGTCTGTACACTATATTCTTTCTGTTTTGTGTCTTACCAGTTTCAGGCTTAACCCCCACAATTGCTTCAGGTGAACCATTTCTGATACCATCATTGCCTATATTCCCCCATCACCCTCTGATTTGTCATTTCCTTTTAACATGCAGAATCCAGTGTTAGATATAATATTTCAGGAGTAATTATTTCTATTATCATTACCATTGTTGATATTTTGGTTATGTTTGAAAGGTACGTCGGTGTTAGTTTTTGTAAAATACAATTTATTAGCTCCCCCCTTAAATAACAAAAATTACATAATGAAAAAACGAGTAAAAAACAAGCCCTAAATTTCACAGTGCAGAGTATTTCATTAAAAGTAAAGAAAATCAGGACTCCTGGATGGCTCAGTTGGTTAAGCATGTGACTCTTGGTTTCGGCCCAGGATCAAGAGTCGCATCAGGCTCTCTGCTGACAGTGTGGAGCCTGCTTGGGATCCCTCCCTCCCTCCCTCTCTCTCCCTCTTCTTTCTTCCCTCCCTCCCTCCCTCTCTCTCTCTCTCAAAATAAATAAATAAATAAGCTTTAAAAAAATAAGAAAATCACAGAACATTGCAAAGTTAGACATCCAAACAGTAAACAAATATGTAAAATTTGTATTATGACCTTTGTCTAGAAGACGACCTTATGTATGTTTTCAAATACATTTCCAGTTGTGTTCTGACACTGGTAGTATTCAGAGTCTTGTTAATTTCCTCAAGGTTTTGTTGTAGCTTGTATACAAGCTACATAGGTATATACCAAACTAGAACTAGTGAGCTGGTTGTGGATTAAAACTCCCAGGTACTGTCCTTATGATCTCTTGCCATGCCATGAGCACTATTCTGGCATACTGGCTTACGCAGTTGATTTTCTTAATGTAAATGCAAAACTTTCAATATCATTATGTAATTCATCAGGAATGTTTTGTCATGGTGCTATTTTCTCAAGGTAAGTTTACATCCCAAGTCTGATACCCATTTTGCTTATGGCCACTCTCAGTTGAGAAACTACAAAGAACTCTGACTTTTGACCATCCTGGAGATTTTTTCGTTTATTTTAGTGAGTGTATTTGGCATTATTAGTTTGGAGAAGATTTTTATCACCTTAGAAACATGTCTACTTTGCAGTTATTCCTAAAAGATTTCTGCTCAGACCAAACATCTCCAGCAGCCATGGAGTTATGCAGAGTATTGAAGTTGTAGAACCAAGACATCATTTGTAAGGATTTGGTGTGGAGGAATGAAGAGATATTCATCAAGTTTAACTATAGCATTTGAAACCAGAGGTTCTATGCAATTCTCAATTTGAGTATTGAATTGCACAATCTCGTGCTCAGTATAATTTATTATCTGAGAGAGGTGTCTGCATTAGTACCATTTGACCACATTTTAATCTCACTAAGCTGCTATGAATTAAACCAAATGGTAAAGTTATAATGTATGACTCCATTTCATACCAATATAAGTTAATGTTAACCGATAAAATGAAATGTGTTTTTAAAAAGTGAAATGTGTCTTACCTGACCCTGAGATACATATCTTCCTTGCATATAACAGTCCTATAATGTAAATCAAGGTAAGCTTTTTCAATAAACTATTTATATTGGAATAGAAATCCTTAATTATCAGGTATATATACTTGGTGATATCTTCATTAAGTCTGAAGATAGTAATTAAGCATTATTATGTATTCTCTTTTATAAAATGTTGATAGTGATCATTGAGGGGTGGACATGCTTATTAAAATTATGTAACTTACTAATGAGCTTTCCAAGAATAGATTTTTTTCCACCAGGTCAGTGCCCATAAATGTCTGTGGTTTCTTTACATAGGAATAAAGGCAAGCCAAATTGCAGTCTTGTTTTTATTAAGAGTATTTTATATAGGCAGAGATTCTTCTTGGCTTCCTTTTTAAATGGATTTTGTGATAGGAAGAAAATGCAAATGAAGTAATAGTGGTGCTCATAAATTTCTGGCCTGGTGACTATAATGCAGGGTTATTGGCTTTGCTATCAAACTTACCCAAGCACACTTTCTTTGTGTTAGTGACTTATGTAATATTGGATTTTTCATCTGTGCATTAGACTCTATAATTCTTATTCTTCACGTGATGTGGCTTGTATACCACCTTTTCACACACACACACACACACACACACAAACCATTCTATCCTAGCTGAAGCTAACAAGCGTTAGCATCATATTTCCGTTATACATTTTGAATCTAGTTAATGGATACCCTGTGGTTATGAAAATTACATACACTTAATACCTAAGGCAAGTGGCTTGTGGTCTCAGCAAATGCCTAAATGATGATATGCCTCCTTGGTGCTACAAAAGTGGTGTTAACACTTTCCTCGAAGCAATCATAAATGAGGATTGATCCTTTGTACATTTGAATGCACTCCTATATTTTTAACATTAATCTCCCCCCTCCCAATTTTATGAGTCATACCCATCTTTAAAAGGAAACGTTCCATAGGGATTATCCAGATACAGACACATTCCATAAAGCTTCTGAAAACATTCAAAAGAACTTGAAAACTGGAAAATGCACAGGCACTATGGGAATCATTCAGAGATGCCCCTACTTATCCCATTGCATTTGCAGTCACATCATTATTCCATCTGCAGTGTACCTCCAATGCTAAGTATATTTTGAACAAGTTATCTATGGCATTTCAAATTAAACCATAAAATTTTTTAGATGCAGAACTACTCCCATGGTATGGCAGATCAAGCTTTTCATCTTGACGTTACCCTTTAGGATTACTTTGTGATGGTTGTGGCAGAGTGGCGAGCAGAGAGGAAAGGAAACACCTTTGAGAGATGGTATTAAAAACATCTCAAAGCTCAAAAAGTATGTCTTTTACCAGAAACGTTCGGCTGCTACAAAAAGACTAGTTGGCTCCTGTCTGGCTGAGTAACCCAGTCACTGGGTCCACAGGGCAAGAAATAAGTGTCAGGTGATGACTTGATTTTTATGAGTTAACTTCAGTTTCTGAATCAAATAGAGCAAATATATAGTTTGTTATCACTCCCTTGTATTTATGGCAGTCGTCACTAATTTATTGCTGCTACTAATTTGTTGCTAATCTTTTCTGCTAAACTCAGATATGGCTTCATAATATCTCTCAATATAACCCTCAAGAAAGCCACTGTTGCTGGATCAGAGGTGTCACACGATATGCAGCTGCTCTGGGCGTCCAGCTCTGCGTTAAGTTATAGCCAGCCACATTTCTCTTCAGCAATCTCTGATAGGTCAATTATAGGGTTAAAGGTCTCTCACTTTTCATGGTACGTTACCCTGGTAATAGAAGGTCCTTGTATTTCTTATCCTATGTGTAGTTTATCCCCACAGTCATTCAATACAATCTTTTCTGATTTTCCCAGGTCAACTCTAACTCTGACTATTGTTTCTCAAGTTTATAGTCATCTTCCAAAAATCACTCCCTGAGATATTCTGACAATTTCTTCTTTGCACATGTCCTGCGAGAGATCTGGAAAGTCAGTAGAGATGAATATCTGTATTCTGGAACTCCTGGACGTTCGTATCATGGTTCCAACATATGCCTCATGCCATCAGTAGACTGAGGTCTGAAACTTTGCCGTGAATGTGACCTTTTTATGGCTCAAATAGTGAGGAGGAAAGAACAGATCCCTGCAGTCTATAACCACTGAATCTTCTCTATTTTCTTGATGTTCCTTGGAGTTGTCATGATGAAGATTATGGTTTTGTCTTTCTTAAGTGAAAAAAGGTTCATGATTAGTTCTGGCCTCTAGTGAGTGGAATTAATTGACCTTTACAGATTACAGTTATGGATGGTCCCCCAAAAGAGGATTTAAGGTAATGCTTTTCCTTGTAGATTAGACTAGTACATATATTTGGCAGTTGGTAAGAGGGAGAGAGCACTTCATGCATCTTCTGCTTGTAGAGAAAGACAGACATATATCTGTCATTGTGATGTCTCTGAACAAGGAAGATCCTTGTCATACCTAGTGAGCCCATTCCTTTCTGGGTGAAGAGTGAAATCCATCTACACAGTCTTGTGATTATTTATCTGAAAAGGATAGTAGCCCACCTTAGTCATATTCTGAGGACTCTCAAAGCCCTATTCAGATGGTCCTTATCCTTTGCCTTTTGAGGTATCCAGGTAAATAGGCCACTGTATTTACCCAAGGGAAGTCTAGACCTAATAGGGATGAAAGCTATGTAAATACATATGAGTTGGCTTCATGTTTCCTTTTCTACACATTCCACTGAGGCTACTCTTAAATGACTTATTTCGTCTTGCTTTTTGAGTTATTATGTACTTTAAAAGCTAGAAAGACTAATGGTAATAATAATAGCTGACATATGTTGAGGATTTACAGTGTTATTGGCTATTTTAAGATTTTTATCTACATCATTTCATTAATTCTCATAATAACCCCCCTGAGTTTGGTGTTTTATGGAATCAGAACACAAAGTTTCTGGCAAATTCAGTGATGTGTCCAAGGCTAAACAGTAGTGAGTTATGGGTCCAAGATTCCCACACCAGCAGTCAGATTCTAGAACCTGAATTTCTTAGCCACAATACTGCGCTGCATCACTAGTAAATGTTTGGTCTAGCCCCTATTGTATTTATGAGAAAACTGGGAACAAGGCTATTTTTGACTTGCCAAGTGGACATACTATTTAGCTAAAGACTTAAGACTAAAACATATGTCTTCATTTAAAAAAATAATAACAATAACAACAGCTAACTCTTTTATACTGCTTACTATATGACAGGCACTCTCCTAATGCTTTATACAGGTTCATTTACTCAATCACCTCAACTGCCTGAAGGAAGTACTATTATTATTCCCATTTACTTATTAAGAAACTTCTGCATTCTGAGACCAACTTAATTGCTTAAGATCACACAGCTGCCAGGTTAAGAAATTAGAATTCTAGCTCAGCCAGTCTGGTGCTAGAGTTTGTGTTCTAACCCAGTGGTTTGGAATGAGAAGAGGGTTTCACCTCCTCCTCCTGAGACATTTGCAATGCCTCAAGACCACTTTGATTGTCATAACTTAGAGAGGATACTACTGTAATCCAGTGGGTAGAAGCCAGGGATGCCACTAAATATCCTGTAATGCCCAAGACAGCCCCCTCACAACAAAGAATTATTTGCTCCAAAATGTCAATAATGTTATACCTACTATTCTAGCCACTATGCTGTGCTGTCTCTCTTTACCAGTATGATCTGGGTGGAAACATACAGTAGACACACCCTTCCAAATCAGGAAAAAAGACAGTAGCCTCCAGTGTTCATGCTCAGCTTAGTGTGTCTTTTATCATGACTACAATTCTAGGTTGGAATATTACATTTTTTTCAAGTACTTCATAAGGGTCAAAACTAGCATTGTGCCCAGCAAGAACCTATGGGGGCTCATTAATTATTATAATCAAAGCACAAACTGGCATGTTTAGATTTTGGATGTGAGAATGGAAACCCAGTTGGAACAGATGATGACTAGTGGTGATTTTGGCTTCAGTGAAGCAAAGCAACCACATTGTTATTTGAAAAAAAATCCATTATTTTGGAAAGTAAGAAAGCTAATGTTTTGGGCATTTTCTTTTCACTAAAATCTATTTTGCAGATTTAATATGCCTTTTATCAGTAGTACAGCTCAGTTACAGTAGAGGCAGAAAGTTTGAACAAAATTAAAAAGAGGAATAAAAATATTTTTATACCTACATTGTATATTTCTCACAAGATTTCCCAAATGTAATTATCTATGAATTTCACCCAGAAATCTTGAATTGTGGGAATCTAATGTTTGGTTACTGGCTACTCAGGATTCAGTATAAGTCCACTGTATATGTTACTTAGAGAGGTAGTCGTAAATTACAAGCAAGAGGAAATGTCCTTATTACTATTACCCAGGATTTATGTTGTTTATGATCATCCAGGTAATCACACATAGGACTGCCTGCCTACCCAGCCACCCTCCTTCGCTGTGTTTTCATTTAATAACTTTCAGTCTATTTGCTATGTGCTAGCTTTTGTGTAGACCACAAAAGAAATGAGATGCAACCTCTCCTTTCATGAAATTGCTAAGTCAAATAGAATTAACACACCTGACATGTAAAAATCTGTGAACCCTTAGGCTGGTGGTACTGATAATAGCAATTTCAGACAATGACATAGTTAAGAACTCTAGCTACATCTTGAAACATAAAGTGGGTATGTGCAGTCACATGGGCGTAAGGAACTGGATGGTAGGTGGAAAGAACAGCACGATAGAACATGGGGGCATTATTTGGCATTCCACCAGAAATACACTTTGGTTTTCCTTTCTTTTTTCTCTCCTCTCCTCTCCTCTCCTCTCCTCTCCTCTCCTCTCCTCTCCTCTCCTCTCCTCTCCTCTCCCCTCCCCTCCCCTCCCCTCCCCTCCCCTCCCCTCCCCTCCCCTCCCCTCCCCTCTCTCTCTCTCTCTCTCTCTCTCTCTCTCTCTCTCTTTACTTACTGTTTTTAGAAATAGGCCTTATTGAGAGACATTTTCCTTTATGGGTAAAAGCCCACAGTCTACATACAGTCAGAATTGCATTCAAATCCTGGTTCTACCACACAAGCTCTCTTCCTTTAGGAATATTATTTTAATTCTCAACTTTCTCATTTGTGAAACATATGTAATAAGAATATGTCTGATTATAAAATAGGCACATTCGGGGCGCCTGGGTGGCTCAGTCGGTTAAGCATCCGACTTCAGCTCAGATCATGAACTCGTGGTCCGTGAGTTCGAGCCCCGCATCAGGCTGTGTGCTGACAGCTCAGAGCCTGGAGCCTATTTCAAATTCTGTGTCTCCCTCTCTCTCTGACCCTCCCCCATTCATGCTGTCTCTCCCTGTCTCAAAAATAAATAAACGGTAAAAAAAAAAAATTAAAAAAACATAGGCACATTCAGGTAAATCATTGGGTACATTTGCATATCAGCTATTATTACTGCTGTTGACTCCTCACACTTTAGGGTTGATGCGATATAGTTATGAATTTATTCACAGGAGGGGTGCCTGGGTGGCTTTTTCTGTTAAGTGCCACACTCTTTGTTTTGGCTCAGGTCATGATCTCATGGTTCATGAGTTCAAGCGCCATGTTGGGCTCCATGCTGATGGTGCAGAGCCTCCTTGGAATTCTGCCTCTCTCCCTCTCTCTCTGCCCCTCCCCTGCTCACTCTCTCTCAAAGTAAATAAATAAACTTAAAAAAAAAGCATTTAAAAATTTACTTACATGAATCCACATAGTTATCCATACAAAACCATGTACCATTTTCTCTCACATGTCTTCCAGACTATAACAGTATCTATAGCAGTGCTGTTCCACAGAAATATAATGCCAGGAATATCCAATTTTAAATGTCTTAGTAGCCACATTAGAAAAAATAAAAATAAGCAATTGAAGTTAATTTTAATAATCTACTTATTTAATCCATATAGCCAATTGGTATCATTTTAACATAGAATCAATATAAAAATTATTGAGATATTTCATATATTTTTCCTATACTAAATCTCTCAAATTTGGTGTGCATTAATATAGCACATCTCAATTTATATTAGTCACATCACTGCTTCTGAAACTCAGCTATATTTGGGAACCATTCTTTTGCCCTTTGTTCTTAAGGAATGAAATTGCTAGCCTCACATGTCTTTGTAACTTTTTTGGTACTTAGAGATGATGACAAATAAAGTGTCTTGTCTGAATACAAACATCAAAATGTGAAAGACAAATATATAACTGGAGAAATAGAAGACAATATCTGTTAAATGGCCTGACAGTGTTTTAAATGCTTGACTTTAAGAGTACCGATAAATCCTTAGAGTATGCTTGTGAGGTAAAAACACATAATACAGAATAAACCCAATTTTCAGCTTCTCTGTGCCTCAGCTGAAATAAAAGCTTATGTGAGGACCTACCAATTTAAACTATAAAAGTTAAATGAATACAAGCCATCCTTAGGGTACAGGATAAACTTTTAGCACACCAACAGTTTTCCTTCACATAAAAAATAGTGTTTGGTATTTGTGAAAGGTATTTTTATTTTTATTTTTTTGGGGGAAAGGTATTTTTAAAAGAGGAATGAATTGCTTTTTGTTGAACTCTGCTTCTGGGTGTTCAGTACAATAGTGTGACAGTCGTGTGCTGAGGGAGAAGAGCATACTGCCTTTATGTGTGAAACTGATAATTTTATGACCTAGAACCAGGAGAACTCATGAGTTGGCTTCATTTTCCAAGCCTCATAATAGAATGCCTTGAACTGTACCTTATCCTGTCCAATCTTCTTTGAAACTATGTTTGCAACCCTAACTGTAGTTAGCCTTTCTTTTCTTCTTCTCAGACCATTACGTTTAATTGCTACATGAAGTTAACTGTCTCTAACTTATACTGAACCACTTAAGACAACTTCATTACTACTCTGCCCTAGCCATTCTAGGTAGTCGACTAACACTCTGGGTATATCTATTTAATTTTGTCTTTTAGATTGTAAGTTCAGCATTATAATTAACTTTCCCACTATATAGCTGGTTTTAAAAGAAATGCCTTATTGTGTTATTAAAACTCAGAATTCAATTCAGGAACCAAGTTTCTGCATGTATACTGAATGTGTAGTTCCTTAAATTTTTTTTTTAATGTTTATTTGTTTTTGAGAGAGATAGTGCGGGGGTGGGGGGAGGGAAGGAAGGAGGGAGAGAGAGAAAATGCACAAGCAGGGGAGGGGCAGAGAGAGAGGGAGACACAGAATCTGAAGCAGGCTCCAGACTCTGAGCTGTCAGCACAGAGCCCAATGCTGGGCTTGAACTCAGGAACTGTGAGATCATTACATGAGCCAAAGTCGGATGCTCAACAGACTGAGCCACTCAAGCACCCCTAAATGTAAATTTCTAAATGGTAAACTGGATTCAGGACTTGGATAATCTGTGTCTATAACTGGACAAGACACACATATTATTGGAATTTAATAAATATCGGGTGCGAGTGAATAGTCATAAAAGGAATGGATGCCATCTTTTTTTTTTTTTTTTTTTTTTTTTTTGTCTACCCAAAAGGTTAACCATCCAAGAAATAATACATGCAAGTTATAACCTTCTACAGATGACCACATAAACTACTTGGCTGCTTCTGAAAGGGGAGTTTTTAATTATTCCTGAAATAGCTTCTATAATTAAGTAACTTGTCTAATGTGAGAAAGAAAATGAAAGATCTACAGTGAAGGTCAAAACTACAGAAATTCATTGTGCTATATGTTTTGTTTAGTTTTATTTATTTCAAGCATTTTTTAGTACATAAAGTTGTTTTGTAGTTGAAGCTTTTATCTGATATATATATGTAATTTGAAATATATTGAAATATATGTGTGTGTATGTATAAGAATTAATGTGCACACTATCTTTATTCATTATTCTTCTTCCTCTAAAAGGCAGTAGTATACTTGTTTTTGAGAGAGAGAGAGAGAGAGAGAGAGAGAGAGAGAGAGAGAGAGAGATGGAGATGGAAAGGGAGGGGGGAAGGGAGAGGGAAAGAGAGAGAGAGAGACAGACAGACAGACAGAGAGAGAGAGACTGTGAGTTGGGAAGGGAAGAGGTAGAGGGAGAGAGATAATCTTAAGCAGGTTCCAGGCCCACTGTGGAGCCATTCATGGGGCTAGATCTCATGACCTAGTGAGATCATGGTCTGAGCCAAAATTAAGAGTTGGACACTTAAGTGACTGAGCCACCCAGGCACCCTGCAATATCTTTCAACTTTCTGAAGTCACAATAGAAATAAATCTATCAAAAACAAAAGTACAATATGTATCTGCTTCTATTAAAAACAAAAACCAATTGAGTAAGCATGGTATCTTACACATTGGGGAAAATAACTAGGTTTGGAATCAAGCATGGTTGCTAGCTAGCACCTGGTAGCAGAGTTTTTATTATAGTTTTGTCTCATTTTGTTTTGTGTCTGGGTTGGTTAAAGTGAGGTTCAAGATATGGGCTTTAGTATCACTTGATACAAGAAGTCTTCTTGTCCCAGATCTTAGTGTTTCTCTTCTTCCATCAGTAAGTATGTTTTGACTAAGGTTTATGAAAGGTACATAACACATATTAACTCATAGTCTAATAAAGGAAATGCAGCATAAGTGTTGGCAAGGTCTTAAAAACTATTACATCACTCACAGAGAAGGGAGATTGTGATAATGCATGCAAAGCATCTATGTGATGTTCTAATATTCTAGATATACGTTTTCAACCAAATACCCTACAGTTTTCAACCCACAGGCCATTGGGAAAATATACTCGTGAAGTTCTATGCTTGGGTAATTTCAGAGTTTACTTTGTGAGATACTCGGGAAGTCAAAATTTTACTTATTTGTGTACCTCAAGCAGTTCATTATGTTTGAATTCTGACAAACATAACTTGCCACTGAAGAAAACTATTCAATACACATGCCCTCTTCTCTTTTGGTCAGGATTGTCAACATGGCAAGCAAGAGAATTCATAGTTACTTCTTCCTTTGACTAATTACTTCTAAATGTTAATGTGGGACATGTTACATTAGGAAGTAGTCTTTTGGGTTTGTATTGAGACAGAAACTCTTATAATTCCCTTTAATTGAACCACTCTCTGTCCTCACACATGAACAAGTTGTCTTCAAGGAATGTTTAGGAATACAGGGAAGGCATAAGGAGACACTGTACATGGTTGAAGGGGTGGGGTGTGTGTGGGAGGGTCAGGGAGAGGGGTGAAGAGTATCACAAGGCAGACTGGGTTGGGGAGGGAGGGGTTGGGGAGAAGGAGGGAGAGAAAGAGAGGGAAGAGAAAGGGAGGGCAGGAGAGGGGAGTAGGGAGGGATGGCTGAGTGAGGCAAGCACAGGCACCACTATAGTCAGTCAAGCAGTGCTTAGCAAATTTTGCTGTGGATTGCAATCACCTGGGGACTAAGTACAATGATACTTTGGGATTCTACACACTTCCCAAAGAGGCTTGGATTTACTAGGTCTCAGGTTGAAATTGGGAAACTACATTTTGTCAAGAATCCCAGGACGGTACACCAAACTTGAAAAACTCTGCTCTAGAGGCAAAGGAAATATCCTACATTTTATTTACTTGTGAAAACAGCAGAGAATCCCAGGACTGATGGCTATTTTGTGACAGCTGCATTTATTGAACCTCCTTCTCTGGTGTGTAAACCACCTAGAAATGGCATCCCTATTAAGGCTTTAATAACTTTATTTTTAAATAATTAAGAAATATTATTGTTTATTTATTTTTGAAAGAGAGAGGTGCTGAGTGAGGTAGGGGCAGAGAGAAAGGGAGACACAGAATCTGAAGCAGGCTTCAGGCCCAGAGCAGTCAGTGCAGAGCTGGATGTAGGGCTCGAACTCAAGAACTGTGAGATCACCGCCTGAGCCGAAGTCAGCCTGTTAACCAACGGAACCACCCAAACACCCCAGGCTTTAATAATTTTATAAATCTCAAAAGTTGGATCCTGGAGCAGTTAAGGATAAAAGGGGGAAAAAATCTTACTTGTGTTTCCTAAAAAAATAAATAAATAAAAATTATATAGTGGATACACAGTTTCTCTTTGGGGTGACAAAAAAAGTGCCAGAAGTGAATAGTGGAGATATTTGTGTTACAATGTGACTTAATGCCACTGAATTTTATACTTAAAAAATGGTTAAGAGGTCAATCTTATGTATATGTTACTACTGTATATATTAAAACAACAGCAGTTTTGTTTACTCACTAACTGCTATTGAGAATTTTTTAGTAATTTGTGGGCATGGTTCTTGATGAGGACTTCAAAATCCAAACATCCACAAATATTAACTGTTCATTAATATAGAAAAAGTCTTTGGCAGTTTTTTGTTTGTTTTTTTCAGTTTCAACAAAGATCTGAAACATGAATGATGTTCAATTTGGTGTATTTTATTTTATTTCATTTTATTTTATTTTATGAGAGAAAGAGAAACCATGGGGAAGGCGGGGGAGAGAGACAGAGAGACAGAGACAGAGAGAGAGAGAGAGAGAGAGAGAGAGAGAGAGAGAGAGAGAGAGAGAGAGAGTATATCAAGCAGGCAGCCAGACCCACTGCAGAGCCTTGAGGCTGGGTTTGAGGACCATGAGATCATGACCTGAGCGGAAATCAGGAGTTGGATACTGAACCGATGGAGCAACCCAGGCACCCCCAATTTGGTTTCCTAAAAAAAAAATTAAAAGAGGGCACCTGGGTGGCTCAGTCTGTTGAGCACCTGACTCTTGATTTTGGCTCAGGTCACGATCTCAGAGTTTGTGGGTTTGAACCCCACTTTGGGATTAATGCTGAGAATGTGGAGCCTGCTTGCTATACTCTCTCTCTCCCTTTGCCCCTGCCCCACTTTCTCTCTCTCTCTTTCTCTCTCTCTCTCTCTCTCAAAAATAAATAAATAAATAAATAAATAAATAAATAAATAAATAAATAAATATTAAAAAAAATTAATAGGATAGCAATGACAGTGTTTCGCTTGAAACGTCTTCATTATTGGTGAAAATTTGGAAAGTCTCTTTCCGGAATTGGTCAATAGGGTCTTGATTCTTTCCCGATGTGAAGTTCTGTAGGGCTTCAGTTTACTGATGTAATTTAACATTTTGATAAGGAATATTTCACCTAGAATGAAGTATGCAATTCATATGTGGTAAGTTTTGGGTGGAAGCTTTAGTTATTTGAAAGTGACATGGCACATGCATTCACATTGTTATGAGCAAGGTCAAAAGCATCAAGTGTGCAAGTACTTTGTAATTGGCTGTCTGTCGGATATATCAGGAAATTCAATCTATTACCTGCACTTCAGTGCACTATACCAACACTACATGAAGCCATCAAAGCATAGGATGGCCTCACTAATCTCACTGTGGTAATTACTGCAGGTGTATCCTGATCATTTAAAATGGACATTCATATTAGGATGCATCATTCTGTTGAAATATTGAGGCCATTAAAGAGAATTATAAGAGAATTTCACTTTGAGTACTTGATGCAAAAGATAAAATGATTGTCACACAAATATTTCCTAAAAGTTCTGAACATCTAAGACTGTTGTCTTGGAAAAGAAGTTTGCAAATGTGAAGCAAAACTTAAGTATTCAATGCTGCTCTCATCTTTATTTTTATTTTTTACTAAGATCTACAGGAGTTATGGAAAGAATGCTTTAAAGCATTAAATAAAATTAGAAATTCAAAACAAATGAAGACATTTTCATTGGAGGAGAGGGGATTGCATTAATTTTTGACAGTAAATTTTTTGAAGCTCTGAAATGATTCCTTTCTTCAACTTCTTATTTGGAGTTTGCTGCTGTAGCAGAAAGTCTCTTGTTGCTATGGTATCTCTGAACATTGCTTTTGGCATTGCCTTTCACAGCCGTAACTGGTCATTTTAGAAGGGCATTATACATGCATTTTGACTATTGTTTCCATGTGAAGGCTGGGTTGTTTTGACATGTGTTATGTTTCAAAATTTAATTATTTACTTAATGCAAGACTCTACCAAAAATGAACATATTAAGTGAACTAAATAGCATTTATATGTTAATTGTTTTAATATCAGGAAAGGTTAACTATTTTCATTGCAGCTGTTATGTTTATTATGGGAGGAAGTGGAGGCCCCTTTGTTCTTTTGACAAAGCCCTAAATCTTTATTTCTTGCTTAAAAAAATTTATTTTTATTTCCAGCTGCCAAAGCTGTGATCTAATTTTAGTATTCACATATGGAGTAGATGCCAGTCTTGCCTTATTTAAAAATTCTTACAGTATCACCGATAGGTTGTTTCCATTGGCCAAAAGACTGAAGTTAGGCTATTTTTTGAGGAAAAAAAAAATCCTGGTCAGGCCCTGGCTACCAAAAATACCAAGTGTATGAGTATTGATAGGATTTTCCAAATTGGCACAGTTTTACTAATATAGTTACTTACTGAATCCTAAATTTAGTTTCTAGCTAGCACCTCTGTTGGCCCTTTCTGTAGTTTGACCTCTAGGTTCGAGACCTGGAAAACTGTGAATGCTAATTATATTTGCCTTTCAACAGTTAACCCTCCACTTTCCCACCATCTCCAACATATTTTTTTTAGCTAGGTCATAGTGAAATTGAATTCTATGTGTGAAATGCATTTTAACATAACATCAAGAGAAAGATTCCATTGTGGAATAGACTTGAAACCATATTTTTCAGCCTCTCTACTTATGTTTTTGTTACTCTTTATAAGTTAATGTCTCCAAGCTACTGTCACCTCAAATATAGATAATAGGATCTGGCTGGTGATGATAATATAAAATAGTATAGGTAAAGGTGGAATGCCTGCTAATTGGTAGTACTGTAGTAAGCAATACTCTTAATATTATTGTTACTATTATCATCATCTATAATTACCTAATAAATATATAAATCTTTTGGAACAAAATATTCTTTTTTAAAGCACAACAGTGTCATATTTTTTGGCCAAAACCAGACATGAACTTGGTTTTACGTGTCCTGGTCCCTCCTGCATGTAGAGACTATGCCCACTAATGAAACTACCTTTAATTTGCCATTCCCTCAGCTCCCACATGACAACCCATTATACTTTCAAAAAGGTTTGATAAAATTGGTATCATTTCCCCTATTTTACAGATGAGGGACTGGAAATCCAAAATAACCTTGGTCACTCTGCAAATGGGGCAGAATCATGCCCAGACACAATCTCTCCTGAATTCTAGTCCAGAGATATTTCCGTCACGTTGCTGCTCCTTATCAACTGAGCCCCTTCCTTCTTAAGAAACCAGATCACAGATAATTTTGTAAATAAGGCTAACGCTAGTATTTAATTTTTCTTATAAAAGGAAATAAAAAAGAAATAGAGTAAAGAAATACCAAATTATTTAAATCTAGGATTCTTATATTTGGACATCTCTGAAGACCACACCAAGAATTCATGGATGGTTTCCAGGAAGGTCTCCAAACCTCCATGAAATTGTGTGTTTTATGTTGCATGTTATCAATACATTTCCAGGACAGAGGGCATATCACGTTTGAAGTCTGTGACTACTTTTCTATGCATAGAAAAAGAAAAGGATATCACATGCATATGAGATAAGCAGATTGCTAGAGCAAGCCACCAGGGTATCACTTTAGGTAGGGGATATATTACATTAAGAAATGCAGACTTTTGTGGTGTGCTCTTGTGAATGGATTCTGCAGGAAGGACTACATCATTTGGAAATGTGTTAAACTGCAGAATATTTTGCCTTAGACAGTACTTTATTCTCCCTTGCTTGGGAGACAGTAGGTTAGGTGGGTCTAATTTTAGTTCAGAAGCTTATTACTAAGAGCAATGACCTAGGCTTGTTCTTTTTACCCTCTTTGCTGTCCTTCTTTTCTTGGCCGTTAGTTGTCATGCATCTCAATGGATAATCTCAAGATGGCTGTCATTACTCTAGGAATCATATCAGTCTTAAAAACAAGAAAAAATGGGGAAGGGGATACATCCATAGGCTCTTTCATATTCTTGTCATTTTTTATTAAAAAAGGGAATGTTTTTCCAGAAACGCCCCTCCCATATAAGAACTTCCTTATATTTCTTAGGTTAAACTGGCTCACGTGACTGTTTAATATCTGGCAAAGAGAACCAAGATTGCTATAATTCAGCAAGCCTATACATAACCCAGTACTGTGGCTGCGTTCATTGCTGCTCTGAAGAGAAACAGAGTTCTTTTGTCACATAAAAGGGTAGGCTGGCAGTTAGCTCACCAACCACCCATGTCTCACTTTATTTTGATAATTTTCCACAAATCCTGATAAGTTAACCACGTTTTACTTTTTTTTTGTTAAATTTAGAAATACCTTGTCATTCCTAAAATATTTCAACGTGTTAAGTAATAACCGCTTACTTAGTTCTTTGCCTCCTAAATATGGCAATTATTTTCTATATTCTACTTTTTAAGTTGGAACTATTCAGACCAAGAAAACATGAGTGATTTTATTAAGTAAGTGACAAAGTTATGGAAAGCCTTTAAGTGATCTTTTTGATTTTCCAGCAGGTGCTCATTCTAGCCATGCTAATTCGAACAGTGGTATAGCTGAACCTGATGCTATATTTATTACTTAATCTGCTCCCAGTTTTGTAGACTTTGCATCCTTTATGAAACTTTTAGGTTAACTTTTAAAAGGAAAAATGCATAAGATAATCTCAATAGTCTTTTACTTTTCTTGTCTGTCATACACTTAGAGGAATATTCTAACGCTAGGTCAGGTTAGAGCTTCATTTTGGAATTTATCAGAATACAAAATCTGCTCTTTGGAGGTATAGCCCATTTTTAAACCAGTTTTTCAGTTTACAGAAGCTGTATATACCTTGTGAGTGAATAGAAGAATAGACCTTCCATTCTCTTGATCCATCATTTCATATCTGTTGGCTGATGGGCTTAGTGGAAAAATCATTGTTTGAATTCCTGACTTATGAGAATCTAATTCCTAATATCTTTTTGAAAAATTAAGTAAGTTTTCACTGTCTGAATTTACTCATCTAAAGTGTGCTTATTCAGGGCATCTAGGTGGCTCCATTGGGTAAGCGTCAAACCCTTGATTTCTGCTCAGGTCATGATCTCACAGTTTGGGAGATCAAGCCCCGTTTTGGGCTCTGCACTGACTGGCAAAGCCTGCTTGGGATTCTCTGTCTCCCTCTCTCTGCCCTTCCTCACTAGTGCCCCCTCTCTCTCTTTCTCAAAATAAATAAACTTTTTTTTTTAAGTGTGCTTATTCACCTAGTGGAAGTACAACGATGTATTTGTGTTCATAAGTGGGATGAAATTTTTGACTGAAAATTTTTGAAATACATGTTTTTATACAGTTATTCACTAGTTTAACTATATAGCATGGGAGTAATATTGCTTTTCAAAGGAGTATGAAATGTTTTTATGATTAGTTTTATGTTTCTTATTTTTAGAAAACATGATTATTGGGTAGTTATCTTCTCTTTATTGATAAATTTCTGCTTATTCCATTTTTAGTTCCACATTTCATTTCCAAACTCCTGCTGATTCTGGAGTGGGTAGTAAATACTCCTCTTAGCTTCACAACTACTCTCCTTTCTGATCCTGTCTTAATATTGTGACTTTTTTTTTTAATACTCTTGTTCTGCTACCATGAGAGGCCAGCAGGCACTATAGCTCAGTCTCTGTTTCTCCCTGTTATGTTCTTCTGAAGGACTCTATTTTAACAGCTTTGCCCATAAGAAAAATGTGTTACATCTTGTCCACTTGAACTTGTGATAAAAACAGACTTGATCTGGCTATCTCTTTAGGAATATACAATACTCGGGACATTTGTTTTTGCAGAGCCTCTCAAGTGGAACTGTGGAAAATTTACAAAGTTTATCAGCACATTAATGGACAAGTGTTTAGGAGGCCCCTGAAAAGTATAGGGTTCTGGGATAGATGCTTTGAGAAATGCAAAGAAGGTACAATTCAGTGCCCTCCAGACACTGCCACATTTACAGGGGAAAGGATGGCATGTGGATATGAAAGCTAACCTGCATGTAGGACTCATTATGCGTTATTGGTGGAAATCATTTTTCTTGATTGAGTATGGCACCAGTAACAAGAACTCTAAGAATTCATAAGAAGTTCAGACCATTGTGAGCTAAAGACTAAAAGGTTACAGAATGTTTGACCTTGAAGAGGTCACCTATTTCTCTCATCTTACAGATAAAGAAAAGTCTCAAAGTAAGTCCCAGAGAGTAATAGTGATTTTCAGAGAACTACACATTTGTTACTGGCAGAAGCAGGATTTGTTTTTAGAGACCAACAGACTGGACTTATTCAGGAAGGCATGGAAGAAAAAAACAAAAACAAAGGGGGAAAATTGGGGAAGTGGGATAGGGAACATGAGTATGTTAATTTGCTAGCTATATTTGAAGAAAAATAAACATAAATCTCTCCATTATGAGGAGAGAAGGAAGATGGTAGAGAGCTAACTTTCTGCTTCCCATGGTCTTGCTTTATGTTCCCTAAAATGATACATCTTCTACAGCTAGAGGGGTTAATTTTTTTTTCTTAGAAGAGAGTGACATCTGTGTTTTCTCTTTTTAATCAGCAAACATTAGCATTTCCCTTCTGAAATAGTTAATTCTAGGAATAATGCTTGTTTAATCTTGTGATTGTGCTACATAAATGTTAAACTTGTAAATCATCAGGCTTTGTTGAATTGGAGGCCAACTGTCTCTCCAGAGGTGTAATGGTTCACAGTATTCCAAAACGAGGTGATAGTGGCATGTGCCAACATGGCAAATTAAGAAATCTCTCACCTAAGTGTTCTAAGCATTAGTAGGTCATGGCGTCAAAATCATTTGCCGATGAACTTTTGAATAACATTACCTGCATCTCGGGGGCGCCTGGGTGTCTGAGTCACTTAGGTGTCCCACTTCGGCTGAGATCATGATCTCATGGTTCCTGGGTTTAAGCCCCACTTCGGGCTCTGTGCTGACAGCTCAGAGCCTGGAGCTGGCTTCAGGTTCTGAGTCTCCCTCTCTCTCTCTGCCCCTTCCCCACTCGTGCTCTGTCTCTATCTCTCAAAAATAAACATTAAAAAAATTAAAAAAAAATTTACCTTCATCTTGTATTAAAGTCTTGGGGTTTACATTTTGAGAACTTTTATATAATGCATCATTCTAGGCAAAGCAGGATGTAATGCACATTTGAAAATCTAGTTATAAAAAGCTCAGATGTGGCATAAAATGTTTTGATGCCAAGAGTATTAAAGATGTTAAGTATTTCTTTAGCTACTTAAAATTTAAGTAAAAGGAAGAATCTTAAGTTTAAAAGTTTCTCCTTAGCTTGTCAACAGGTAAATTAAGAGTAAGTTTTACCTGAATGGTGAAAGAAATTATTTTGGAAATGGCAGAATGCAATAAAGGTGGTTATGTTATTAAAGCTAAGTTACCATTTGAGATAAAGTTGAAAACAAAGTCAGAGAGAACATAGAGCTTTGCAATGAAAGCAACAACAACAACAACAAAAATAGAAGTGAAGATTTAAACAGGCTACATTGCAGAAGAAATGCAAGATTTCTTCCAGAAACACGTTTGACATTAGAATACCCTAATTCTAATATAAGGAAAATGGTACAGAAAGAAAAATAAAATATTTTAGGTTAAATAAAAGCCTAAGATAGCCTGTTTTAGTCTTTGCACATTCTTTCCACGTTCCTTATAATGTACTTTGTCCTAGTTAATAGAACTTATATACATGCAACTAAAATATTTGTGAATTGTCACAGGTTGGGATGCACACTGTAGGTCCTCAGAAAGTGATTAGATTAATTGTAGTGAAATAATTGCATAGTCAGGTTCTTGAAGGAGAAATTCTTATACAATGAAAAATAATAATAGATAACCTTTATTGAATATTTGTTAAGTGCTGTTTAATTGATTCACTTAAGGAATGTGTACTGAGCATATTTTTAGGCAATTAGGATATATCAGTGAACAGGGCAGATGAATTATCCCTTACTTCTAGGAAGTGTACAAAAAAAGCCTTGTTTCTTGCCATGCCGGAACATAAGGCAGCTGCTCTCAAAGACAAGTGGGATAAGGACAAAGACCCGACACAGAGTCAACTTGCTGGGCTCCCCTGTGACCTCAAATAGAACAATTTATATGACCATTAATGACAATAATGGCTGCAATTGGTTGATGCAACAAAAATATGTAACAAAATCTGTTAATTCATAAATAATATGATAGATAGAATGATGATGTTCCCAACGATGTAAGAAGATAGATTCTGCTTATTATTCCCATTTACAGGTGAGGTGGATGAGATTCTAAAAGGGTAGGCACTTGGCCCCAAAGTGGCCATTAATAATTGGTATAGTTGGAATTCCAAACCCAGTGAGCTTGCTTTGACAGTCAAGGGTATTTTTTTTTTATTTTTTTTTTAAATTTTTTTTTTTCAACGTTTATTTATTTTGGGGACAGAGAGAGACAGAGCATGAATGGGCGAGGGGCAGAGAGAGAGGGAGACACAGAATCGGAAACAGGCTCCAGGCTCTGAGCCATCAGCCCAGAGCCCGACACGGGGCTCGAACTCACGGACCGTGAGATCGTGACCTGGCTGAAGTCGGACGCTTAACCGACTGCGCCACCCAGGCGCCCCGACAGTCAAGGATATTGATGCTATATTCTATATTCTCATGTTTAGTTCGTCATCTGACTTGTTCCTCTTCTGACAGGAAACAAATCACAGATACCTTAATTATTACATTTTCTGGTTCTGCAAGTCTCATTCTGAGTGTCTTCTGTTGAGAATTTCAGGTCAGGTTGAAAATTTCCAAATTAAAAAAAAAAAAAAAGATAGCAGTCACTCAATAGTTATTTTTATTTCTCCAGCTTTAAGAGCAGATCCACACATGCTTGTGTGTGTACATGTGTATGTTTCCTACTTCTGCAGTGCATTCCTAAACCTTGTTTTCTCAAGATAAGTGACGAAGGATGTCATTCAGACTGGATCTACAAGTAGCAATCTTCTGAAAACTGTAGACTAACAAGTGTTTGTGTGAAAATTCATTTGGGACAGTTCCATTTGATTTGAGATATATTTTAACCAAAATAGGTACTATTATCCCTACTTAAGGAAAAAAAAGGAAGAATAAATGCAGAATTTGAACAAAAATACTGCTATCAAGGGAAGATGTTGAAAATAAATGTGCTTTTTAATTTCTTGTTTCTGACATGTCTGATTTATTATAGAGCATAACGTTTTGTATTGTCACACATAAGAATGTACTCTGTGACTTGTGTCTATGTCTGTAGTTTAGTTATATAATTCAGCATATCAAATTACAAAAAAAAAGGGGGGGATCCTAGAGCCCCATCCACAGTCAAAATTGAAGTCATATGAAGAAACATGACACATAATATTATTTTTCAATGATAAATACTTTTGAAAAACAAGTTCTCTTTGATACAAGTGTTTGATAGTAAGTATGCTTAGAAATGTACTCCTAAGATCAGGTGGAAGAAATCTCACCACTCATCTCCTCCATCGTTTTGTTTGACAGAGGAGAGATGTGACCCTAAAAAGTTAAGCTGATTAGAGTCACCCACCTAATAAGTGGCAGAGTCAGGACCCAATTATGGTAGAGTTATCTTTTATCTTAATCTACTATGTTTTCTCATTTCTCCATCTCTACCAGTGGTACCACTGACCACTCTAGCCAAGTTGGAACATGCGTATCACTTTTGAGCATTCCACTACCTCTCTGTGCACATTCACTTAATTCCCCAGTCCTAGCTATTACATTTAGCAGATACTTGACTGTAGCTGCTTGATTTATCCCTAATACGTCACTATTACTATGGTAGCTTCCTAACTAGTTTTCTTGCTTCTAGTCTGGCTTCCTCAATTCCATTCAACAGAAATATTTCTACAGTGCAGATTTGATCATGAAATCACTGCATTATTCTTGTTTATATGTGGCCGTTACATAACAGGAATGAACCAGGAGACCAGAAGCTCAAAAGCACGGCATTCTTTTTTGTTTAGGACATCATTACAAGAGAAATGAAAAATTCAACTGCATGGAAATCTCAGAAATGTATAGTCAAAGAAACACAAACAAAATACTGTCCCTTCCCTTCCCTTCCCTTCCCTTCCCTTCCCTTCCCTTCCCTTCCCTACACACCCCTCATGACTCCCTATGCTTCATTGTATTACATAGGCAAGCTTTACTAGTTTCAGTCTGCAACTATCCAACATATGATTTCAAGGGGGACAGAAGGCAGGTATCTTTGTTTGTAAGTGCCTTGTTGACTGGCTTCTGTAGATGACTGCTCATACTCCTGTGTATAGTGTCTTCTTACACCACAGTTTTGGTGGCATATGCCACATTATATGGTAGACACATCCCTGCATCATCTGGACTCTACTGGCCTTGCTTTTGGCACTTTGCTCCCTCGCTGCTACCCCACACCTTTTGCTCTTACCATAGTGAGCTTATTTTAGTTATCCCAAAGTTGTGTTCTCCAGTAATGTAGTCACTAGCCACTTGTGACTATTTAAATGGAGTAGAATCAAATGAAATTAAAATTTCAGTTCCTAAATCACACTAGTCTGGTGTCAGATACTTAATGTTCACTAGTGGCTGGTGTTTACCCTATTAGATGGCACAGATTTTAGAACATTTCCGTCATCTTTTAAAGTTAAGTTGGACAGCAGTGCTACAAAGATTAGCGCCCTCTCTTACCTTTGCTCCTGCTCACAAGTCGGTTACTAGGCAACTGACTACTCTTATTTTGCTAAGCCAAACTTATTCACCTAACTCTTCCTTAGTTTCACAAGGAGGGGTTCTTTCCTCTAGGGCTATATGCCAGGGAACCTTCTCCTCTTCCTTCCGAAATTACCAGACTTGATTAGGTTCCCTTCTGCCATTCTTCATACATAGGGCTTCCTTTAGCATAACATTGTATCGCGTATGTTCTAAGGGTATGGTTATTTGTCTCTATCCTCTTGAACCCTTTAAACTTGTGCTTCTTGTTCAGTCTCATGTTTGGGGCATAAAGATTAGTGCCTGACAGTTTGCAAGCATTCTATAAATTTTGGATTAATTACTGGACTAATTAAAATATTTATTTTATTTGAAATAGGCAGATACTCCTAACAGAATAAATGTATTTATAATTTTTTATGAATTTAAGCTTTATTATTTGACTTACATTATAAAATTAGAAATTAATCTTCTTAGAAATTGGCCTTTAGAAAGTTACTCTTAAAGATTTGTTAGTTATATTAAAACTACTTAAGCTCCCACCATACAGTGATGATGGTGATGATGACGACGACAGTGGTAGTAATCTTCATCATAATTGTTATCTTCATAACAGGAAATTTAAAGAAAAATAACTATCAGCCTCACCCCCAGTTAAGGAAAAGGAAACTGCATTTAACACAGTCTGCTTTAGGACAATGCACATGAGAAGCCCATTATTTAATATAATTAGAGCAAATCAACTGTTCTCATTTTTCTGTGTTGCCTTCTAACCCTTGACCACATGAATATATAATATTACAGTTGCTTCCATAGCTAGGATAGTTTCTATTTTTAGTTTCCACATTCATATTTCATCATAGGTTTACAACTTGGACAATATAATTACTTTTTTTTTATTTTTTATTTTATTTTTTTTTTTAATTTTTTTTTCAACGTTTTTATTTATTTTTTTTGGGACAGAGAGAGACAGAGCATGAACGGGGGAGGGGCAGAGAGAGAGGGAGACACAGAATCGGAAACAGGCTCCAGGCTCTGAGCCATCAGCCCAGAGCCCGACGCGGGGCTCGAACTCACGGACCGCGAGATCGTGACCTGGCTGAAGTCGGACGCTTAACCGACTGCGCCACCCAGGCGCCCCAGACAATATAATTACTTTTAATGGTTGCACAATATTCTACCCAGTAATGACAATGTAATTTACTTCAAATTTCCCTTATTACTTTTTGGACAGTTAGACTCTTTTCAGTTTTTCTATTTTAAATAGCAGTGTATTTAATATTTTTACCTAAGCAGTTTTTCTTATTGAGAGAGAAATAATTTACCTTAGGCGAAGTTACTTTAGTTTAAAAACCTGTGGTGTTTATGGTATTTGAAAAATTTTACCAAATATTTCCTCCTTAGACTGGGGTCTTGTCACAATTTTAAATTCTTCTGTTAATTTGACAGATACAAAATGGATAGAAAAGATTTTAAAGCTGAGTATAAGGTGGGAAATACAATTTTTTATTGGAACACTATAGTGTTCTTTTAGATAACTACTATCATTTTGAAAAGAAACGAGTTCAAAGAAGAAAAAGGTGCCATTTATTTTACTCAGTTCTTTAAACGAAATCACTCACCTCTCATGCACCAAAGTTAATATCCCTTTTATAAACTCGAGTTCTTAGGTGTTCCTACTCGAGAGGGTAAAGGTGTGACTTTAGTGTCACATCACTATGTGGGAGAGGATCTGGTGAGCTCAAGAGCATAAATGAAGCATGTATTCATAGTTTAGCTTTGATGGAAGCAGTAGACTTATTTTTTCTCTAGAGACATTTTACATTATGTATTATTTTAAAACATGACAAATGATAATACACAGACATTGCAGTTCTCCCATAGACATTCCCTTCCATCTGTCTCCCATATCAATTATTTTTTATCATTACCTGTTTTTGTTTGCTTGTTTAATTGCCATGATTCACCTGTTTGTTGTTCAGGATGTTACTTCTCTGCCTGTTGTAACAATGATAATGTAAAAATAGCAATAATAATACCTAATTTTAACTGCTTTGCTAGTATCAACTCATATACGCCCCCAAATAACACTATCAGGTAGGTACTATTTCTGTCTCCATTTCAAAGAATGGAAAACTGACTCACAAGGTGGTTAAGTACCTTATCCAAAACTTCACTACTATTTAAATCTGGATAATCTGGTTTCTGACTTTCCTGCCTTTAACTTGTATGCTATGCAAAATGGATCAAGTATTTTTTTTTAATATTCCAAGTAGTTTCAGGTGAAATTCTGAAGTATTGGCTACAAAATTTATCAAAAGTGTTCTGGAAGACTAATTTGTAATGGTACTTTTAGAGTCTTTTCCAAATCCCCACAACAGCTAAGTTTGGAAGGCATAGGTAATAAATGGCTTGAGAATCAGTCTGGATTTACTCCAAATAAATCACAAAAAATTAATCTCCTTTTATGTTTGTTACTGGTACCCCAGGCGATTGCTTTAGGATGGGACAGCTGTCATTCAGCAAGATGCAGGGCAGAAATTGTAATAACATCCTTATGGAAAATATGGATAAAAATGAGTGGTTTAGATGATATTATAGGCATGTACTTTCTCAGATGCTTGATCGTTCTCCTGAAACTGGAGGCAGGGTAGGTTAAATATATTGGAATGGAGTTAGCCCATCTGGGTTCAGATTTTGGCTTTCCCACAGCAAACTTAATCTTTGAGTAAATATCTTAGTTTCTCCATGCCTCAGATTCTTGTTTCTACTATAAAGATGTTGATGTGTGGCATCCACCTCCTACATTTGCTGTTAAGTGTTAAAATGGGGTAATGTTTGTACCCTGTACACACAGTATACCCAAACAACAGTATACTATGCAGCAATTAAGAGACTGTTAATACATCTTATGTTATAGATATGCCTCAAAACAATGATGCTAAATGAAAAGACTGAAATGTATTGTATGCTTCTGTTTATATAATATGGGGAGATAAGGCCAAAAGAGAGAAAGAGAAAGTAGATTAGTGGTTGCCTGGGACTGGAGATGGTCATGAGGACTGATTAAGAATGGGCACAAAGGTTATAGATTATATTTCTTTAAGTATATTAAAAATTGTTGAATTGTACTGTTATAAAAAAGGTAAATTTTATGCTGTGTAAATTATACCTCAATATACTGTTAAAAAACGATACCTAAAAATATTTAGTATACTTAATCCTTATTAAGATCTTTTTTATTATTTTTATTAGTGTTTAGGACCCATCACTGAGTCTTTATCATCCACATTAATTAAAGTGAGGGATTCTTGGGGATATGCCATAGGACGCTGTATTTGGCTGGACTACATCAACATTTTATCAACTTTTTGAATGAAGACATACTTTCAAATTTGTGAATAACACAGCAGAGAGAGATAACTAATAAAAAGAACCCAGAACCAAGATTTGGAATTGTGTTGACATCCTGAAAGGCTGAGCTGGTACCAATAAAATGAAATTTAACAACAACAACAAAAAAATGTAAAATCTGGCACAAGCCAGTTTTCTTAGGCAAGCAAAAGAGATATTAGCAGCCGGCTTCTAAAGTAGTTACTACCCTTATAAAAAATGTGTTTGCCTGTAAGAAAGAAATCCCCAGAAAATGTCAGAGGGGAGTCAGGTCAAAATGGAGATTTCACATGTAAACAATACATTATGTTTTTGGTCGATGTTGGGGATATACCGATCTGGATATCCCATGCTTTATGTTCACATAATGATGGCAATAATATTTATAATGTATAATGATAAAATTCATCGCTTAAAATGTTGTAAGATCTGTGACAAATGCCTTATACACATTAGCCCATTTAGTACTTATAACAAACCTACAAACAAAAGAATATTTTTTATCCCATTTTGCACATACAGACCTGATCTTAATGAGCCTTAGTGAAATAGCTAGTGAATGCCAGCTCCTGTTAGGTAGCCGTCAGAATTCAGAGCCCATATTTTCAGTACTTAAGCTCTGTGATCTACCTTTAGAATCCCTTATAAATAAAATATAGTTCTTGAACTTCTAGTAAAGTGAAAATGGAAAAAACAAAGAGATACACAGCACATGCCCTTTGGGGGAGGAATCACTGATGGTTTGGCCAATACCAGGATTGGTTTATTTTGGCTCTGATCCTTTGGGAAGTACTAATTTCCATCACTGTGTTCTAAACTGTGCTACATCTAATGAGCTGTGTGAAAATGCTGAGGTATCAGGGGCTATGGCCATTTGAGCAAGAAGGCAGTAAACTCAGTAGGAACAGCTGCTTAATAAAAGGCTATTAGTAGGCCAGAAAACAAATAGGAGATTTTGCTGAAACGTATAATCTATTTTTAAATTACTTTGAAATAATCGCTTGGGCATTGATATGGAAGAGAATTATCAACAGTTGATGTTTTATAGAAAATACTCTACCTTGAAGTCTACTTTTGGATATTGTGTCCTATCTTATGTTCAGTAATCTGAAGAGAATGAAAAGGAAGTCACCATGTGTTTATGAAAAGTGTAATAGATAATGCATTGACTTGAAACCCTTTCATTTTCAAGAAGAAGGAAAATGCAGCCACACAAAGTTAGAAAAATACATAATTGGTGTTTTCTTATTTTAGAGGGTCATACACACAGGAGATCTAAGATCTAAGTTACTATGAGGTACAGTGTAGATCTGAGGATTGGGGTTAGAAATCCACCTGCTAGCTCTTTTACAGAGTGTATGTATGGCCTAAAAGTAGCTCTCAAATTAATTTTTAAAAATAGTGAATGAAAAATGTAAGTTCCCTGATAGATAGGTATCTTTTCTTATTTAGCTCTTAGTTCTATTTAAACATTAATTGTTACTAAATAAAATCCTTGTTACAGCTTTATCAAGAGGCTTTATTTTTTCCCCTCCATACCAATAAAGGAAACTTATGTTCATTATATATTCTGTCCTTTAGGATTTACCCCCCTTCCCAGCAGGACTTAAGTCTTTGTTCATCCTTTCCATCTTCCTGTTAGTTTGACAACAATCTATGACTAGAAAGCCCCACCTGTTTTAGAAGCTGTTTCTCTGGAATTGCTTTGTCTCTTCTTTTAAATATCCATAATGAACAAAGATTTCCTTCTTCCTCTGGAAAAGATGAAAACTAATACGGTAGTCCCCCCTCCTCCATGGTTTCACTCTCCATGGTTTCAATTACACACAGTCAGTCGAAGTCCCTGAGCAGATGATTCATGTCTGACTATCATAAGAAGGTCAAGAGTGGCCTCACGCTACATCACGATGCCTCTGTTGTTCACCTCACTTCATCTTATCATGTAGGCATTTTATCATCTCACATCATCACAGAAAGAAGGGTGAGTACAAGATACTTTGAGAGAGAGACCACATTCACATAACTTTTATTACAGTATATTGTTATAATCATTCTGGTTTATTATCAGTTGTTAATCTCTTACTGTGTCTAATTTATAAATTAAACTTTATCATAGGTCTGTTTGTATAGGGAATATCATGGTATACATAGGGTTCAGTACTATCCATGGTTTCAGGTATCCAGTGGGAGTCTTGGAATGTATCCCCTGTGGATAAAGGGGAGAGGACTACTATATCCAGATGATTTTACCTGTGGTAGTAATTTCCTTTACCTTTTTATCTTTTTGATCCAGAAAACAAGTTACTTTTAAGCCTTCCCCATTAAATTCTGCAAGTAGACATTTAACAAAATCAATCTGGCTCGTTTCTATAAACAGCTGCTAATTCTAGGTAAAACCCAATGTGTGCTGCTTGCATATAGGATTTTAACTTGCATAATGTGTTTATCGAAATCCTTTAGCATAGGAATGGTGTTTTCAGTTCTTAGTGAATAACAAGCAACTAGTAGCTTATCCTGAACACTCTGTCACATAATGATTCTGGATAATTTGGGTTTGGACCAAAGTTTTCTTGGTGTCTAATGGATGTTAGTAGAATGGGGAAATGGAATTTCTAAAAGACTGCCATCAGTTGCATGACAATTGATGATGGTAGTTATCAGTGCTCAGATTATTGCCACTAAATTCTTAACCTATAGAAGAGTAACATATATGAAGTGACTACTATTAAAAAATAGTAACAAAAATTTTTGTTACTATTGAGGGTAAAAATTTAACAAAATCCTTTTCCTTTGACATTAAATTCTCCCTTTCATTACCCTAGTTGTGTTAACCTGCTAAAGTGGTAAGACAGTAAGTAAGTAAAATTCTGTTGCTGGACAACATTGTTTTTGGTAAAAACAACATGTGGTTTGTAAATTGTATCTGCATTAAGAGGAAATATAAATGGCCTGTGACTACTAGATGGGGATGTGATGCTTTGGGCTTCTCTGGACCGCAGCGACTCTTATAACTGTGTATCCCTTGGAAGCAATTACTATGGAGTTGTTAAAAGAGGTGCTGGCTCCTTTGGGACATGAAACTTTTAGGCCAGGATGATTCCAGCACTTGCCCAATGTGACTCTTGCCTTCTGACACCTGACCTGTCCTCCACATACCTTCTTATATCTCCTGGTGAGGAGATGGGTCCTGGAAGGCCCTTGGTGAACTATTGCAAGGATGTTCACAAAAAGGAACTGCTACTGCCTTGCTGGCTAGCTGTATTTCTGAACTGTATTCTTCTGTGTAGCCTGATGTCATGTGTGGCCTTTCGGTCTTATGAGTCTCATGTCCAGAGGAATCTAAGAGTAACCTCTGGTACATAGTAAACACCTGAATACAACATTATGATCAAATGAGGGAAAAGTTTGGATGTTTAGATGACT